>NC_135822.1:49156338-49756338 GCF_964213995.1 Mustelus asterias
CTGTCTGCCAAAGCAACCTCATCTCTTCTTTTAGCCCTCCTGATTTCCCTCTTAAGTAGCTTTTTGCAATTTGTATACTCCTCGAGCATCTCATATCTGAGTTATACTTCGCCCCTCTCACCTTAAGCCCGTGGCCCCTCGTGATCGTCACTTCTGATCTGGGAAAAACTTCCCACCGTTCACCCTATCTATCCCCTTCATAATCTTGTACACCTCTATCTGTTCTGGGCAAAGTATTGGAATGGATTATAAGAGATAGGATTTATAATCGCCTCGAAAGGAATAATTTGATTAGGGATAGTCAGCACGGTTTTGTGAAGGGTAGGTCGTGCCTCACAAATTTTATTTAGTTATTTGAGAAGGTGACCAAAGAGGTGGATGAGGGTAAAGCGGTTAACGTGGTGTATAGGGATTTCAGCAAAGCGTTTGAGAAGGTTCCCCATGGTAACCTTTTGCAGAAAATACGGACACATGGGATCGAGGGTGATTTCGTGGTTTGGATCAGTAATTGGCTCGCTGGAAGAAAACAGAGGGTGGTGGTTGATGGGAAATATTAATCCTGGAGTTCAGTTACGAGTGGTGTACCGCAAGGATCTGTTTTAGGGCCACTGCTGTTTGTAATTTTTATTAATGACCTGGATGAGGGCGTAGAAGGATGGGTTAGGAAATTTGCGGATGACACTAAAATAGGTGGAGTTGTAGGCAGTGCGGAGGGAAGTGGCAGGTTACAGAGGGACATAGATAAGCTGCAGAGCTGGGCTGAGAGTTGGGAAATGGAGTTTAATGCAGGGAAATGCGAAGTGTTTCACTTTGGAAGGAGTAACAGAAATACAGAATACTGGGCTAATGGTAAGCTACTTGGTAGTGTGGGTGAAAAGAGGGATCTGGGTGTCCATGTGCTTAGATCCCTGAAAGTTGGCACCAAGGTTGATAGGGTTGTTAGAAGGCATACGGTGTGTTAGCTTTTATTGGTAGAGGGATTGCCTTTCGGGGCCAGGAGGTCACGTTGCAACTGTACAAAACTCTGGTGCGGCCGCACTTGGAGTATTGCGTACATTTCTGGTCGCCGCATTATAGGAAGGATGTGGAAGTGTTGGAAAGGGTGCAGAGGAGATTTACCAGGATGTTGCCTGGTATGGTGGGAAAATCGTCGGAGGAAAGACTGAGGGGCTTGAGGTTGTTTTCGTTGGTGAGAAGAAGGATAAGAGGTGACTTAATAGAGGCATACAAGATGATCAGAGGATTAGATAGGGTGGATAGTGAAATCCTTTTTCCTCGGATGGTGATAGCTACCACTAGCGGACATAGCTTCAAATTGAGAGGTGAAAGACACATGACAGATGCTAGAGGGAGGTTCTTTACTCAGAGAGTAGTAAGGGCGTGAAATGCCCTGCCTGCACACAGGGGCCAAGTGCAGGAAACAGAGTTCGGAATAATAAATACGGAACAGCCACATTATTATATCAGTAATAATGAACATCAGATCCCCTGTTGCCACCAGGTAGCGAGTGATGCAGCTTGAGAGACCACACTTCCCCTGAAGCAGGACCAGAATCGCCACTAAATTAACGATCGAGAGAGAAGGGAACAGAGCATAGAATTTACACAACAACTATTATTAGCATATTAATTCATGGCGTGGACACGCCCCTGATAAGGCCAGCATTTGTTGTGAAAGCCCAGTTGCTCCTGATGTAATAGCATTCAACGTTCTTGAACAGAGGGAAACAGAGATTTGCAAATTAAATTTCAAATTGAAGACAGGGGATTCTGGTCCGCAAGTTGAATTATAACTTTTCCAGATTTGGGAATGCCCTACTCCCCTGCTCAATGAGAATGATACATCGACATTTGATGGGAACTATAACCAATATCTTCAACCATAATTCATTTCCCCCAATTCGTCCCCTTCATCTTTTTGCTATTGCAATGTGAACCGAATATTTTGAGATTCATTTTTAGTAAGCAGCAATAATTTCGCCCGGGTCACCCGGAGCTTCATTTTTTGTATTTTTTCCGCACCCCCTCTCAAACTTCCATATTCAAACTGACTCTTTGTCGCATTATCTACCTGTCAGCTGTTTTATGCCCATATTTTCTTATTCTTATTCATTCCTGGCTCTTAGATTATCCAGTGAGCTCTGTAATTGTTCATCACCCTGTGCATTTACTGAGAATATACGTTGACGAGGATCGAACATGATGATGGCCCATTATTTGCCTATCGTTTCCGCTAATAGTATATTTAAATTTATCAGTTTAACATTGCCAATACTTAACGTAACGACTAATAATATTGCATTTTTAATGTAAATAATATTTTATTGTATTAATAAACCCAACGAATAGAACAAACCGTATTATCAGAAAACCTTTCTAATGTCTGTAACACGTACGAATACTAATGCATTCCAACAGAATTAATGAACCTAATCAAAATGAACCACATTGTCATATAAATACCCTATCATATTGCAATAATAACGTTAGAACTTTCAATGATCAACTTTCCAGTCCAGTGTTTAATCTACAATAGTTTTAACAGCTCCATTTGAATGACAGATAATATCATCATCTGTTCCCTCTCCATCTCTCAGCAAAGCGTATCGTCGGCCAGTTAAGTCCTCACTTTGCTGCGATTACACGAATTATTTATTAATTTACCTCTCTGAAACTGTTCTGGATTCCTCTTGCCGCTCTTTCCAGGTCATTCAGTGGTCCTGAACCTGGCACTGAATCTATATTCTCCCTGATAGATCTCAGTCTGGCCCTTTCTCCCGCTGTCATTGCTCACTCTTCCCTGATTGAAAACCACAATCTTGACTCTGCATTTCTCTCCTCCCCAAGAGTTACCCTGCTCTGTTTAGGAAACTCATCTCATTACACTCCCACAAACAACACTGCGATAATCCAAACAATCTGTTTCTGTTGTGATGATGATGGAGTGAAACATATCGACGAGGACCCCGTTCCCTGATTCGCAGCAGCATCACTGTTTATCGTACATCATACAGCCAGTACATGACACCGTGCGTTATGGTCTGAAGTAAATGAGGACACATCCAGCACCGCACCCGCCTGTCAGTGTCAGCAGTAGAATGTCACCCTTATCTCATTACTCAAACCCTGGAAGGTGAAGCTTTATGTTCAGAGACCATCACACTTCTCTCCACTTACGAAGAAAAGTAAGATTGAAATAGAAACCTTATTTTCTTCTCTCTTCACAGACGCTGTTACATGTTCCAAATTTCCCAGTGAATCAGAGCCCAAGTTTTACATGGTCACTGTGGTCAGGACTCCCCCTCCAGTTAGTGACAATCTAACGTACAATTGCAGATATCCTTATTGTTAGCTTCCCTCAGAAACCAGCACTTCCACTGATGTCTCATTCAACAGTCGGCACTATGAGACTGAAGAAATAATCGCTTCATAATTGATCAGTATTGCGGCCACGGATTTATTTTCCGTGCAGGTACCGGAATTAAACCAGTGGGAAAATATCACAGATATCTGCACAACGGCCTGCAGCAGATCAGGAGTATACAACACGAAACATCATGTGGTTCATTAAACAGACTAAAACTAGGCACTGGCTCTCACATATATTCACACAATCTCAATGGATTTGTGACTTAACAGGAACACCAACGGCAGCAAGGGCCGTACAGAGTATTTATTCAAGCCATTTGTGTTGAAAGATGCATTTTCTTTTCGTGAAGCAGTCTATTACTCTGTACTGGTGGAAATCTGCCTGTGATAAACTTTCAGGTGCTTTCACTAAGTCTTTGACTTATACTCTGCGCAATGTCCACCGGGTTTTGAAGTTACAACATTATGTTTGAACAAACAGATGACGCCAGCTGTGTTAACTCCCTGTTGTTCTGAATTCTTTTTAGCTCTGTTTTTTCAGTTGGAAAAACGTTCCACGTCATTTTCTCATGATTGTTAACTTGAAGCTGCATTCACTCAAAGGTGGTCATTTTAAACGAGGAACAACGATCACATCTGTAGTTGTTTGGGGTGAATTCTCTCAGCCACGATACACAATTCAGCACACACTGGTCAGCCTGTTCCACATCGGAGTGTGTTTACCTACCTTAGTGTTCTTTCCCCTATTAAACCACTGGACTTGTTATTTTTCATCATTGGTAAATTGCCATTCTGACTCTTCTTTTATCCACAAGACACTGATGTTTTCTCATCTCATTTTGGAACAGTTTCCCATAATTCTTGATTGTCCCATAAATGACAATATCCTATCATATTGAAAAGATCAATCCCTGTCAGAATCTGATGTGTCTCAGTAAAATTAGCTCTCTTTCATCTAAACTCCATTGGTATGGGCACAAATTGTTCAGTTTATTCTCAGAAGACAACTCTGCCATCCCTGGAATTAGACAAGTAAATATTCTATGAACTCTCCCCAATGCAAGTTTATTACTCTGCTAATGTGATAAAGCATCCGCAGAATGTCTGGATGTGGTCTCACCAATGCAGTGGCCAGTTGTAGCATTAGTTACCGAGATGTGAGCTGCAGTCCTGTTTGAGTAAAGGTCAACATTCATTTTCTTGCTGTATGTGTAAGATAACATTTCCTTATCCATGTATGAAAAAAACAATTTCTTCTCCACTGCAGTTTTCTCTCGCCCTTTGTATTCAGATAACAGCCCGTGTTTCTGCTCTTCCTGACAAAGTGTATGATCTACAATTGTCCCAGATTGTACTAAATATGACATTTCCCGCACATTCCCTTACACTTTTAATATCCCCTCTGCACTCCTCACATTTCGCTTCGTCACTTTGTTTGTGTGAACACAACTGTGTGCAATGCACATGGCCTCATCATCTAAAACATAGATCATATGCCGACCATCTGAATACTTAAGGCCCCTTATTTGATCACAGCGGCAAAACAATCGTTTTATCATCATAATTGGATAGCAGTTATGCACTTTTCACGTTTCCTGTTGGATGTTGTTTCCTCTCTCGCTGCTGATGTATTACCACCAGTGTTGTGAGCAAAACTTTATCTGGCATGTATTTGAATGTACTTATGAACTAAATACAATAATCGAGTGATTCTCCTTTAGTCCACGTTGATTCTTATAGCCTCATTGAGCATCAAGACATTTCTCAATCCCATATTCCGCATCAAAAAGCGATGCTGCCTCGGTTACGTTTTTCGCAGTATCCTGTTTGTCCTTATATTATAATGGACATATTGAGTTTTTCAATCACATCAGTGATTCTAGCATTCCGTCACAGGTCTGTGCTGGCACATTGCATTTTTCCAACTTATATCGATGATTTAATTGAGAACAATGAAGACAGGACGTCTCGATTCGCAGTTCACACTAAGGTATATATCGTGATGGGGACATGAGGAGACTGAATATGGAACTAGATAAGTTGTGTGAGTGAGCACAGTCTGGAGGTGGAGAGTGAGGTAGGAAAGTTCGAAGTTCCTCACTTTGGCAGGAAGAATCAAAAAGGCAAGATTACTTCGACGAAGAACAGCTGCAGAATTCCAAGTTGCAGCGGGATCTAGGTCTTCCAGTGCATAAGTTGCAATACGTTAGCACACAGGCTCAGAAAGTGGGTAAAAAGTCGAATAGAGAGATATGTTGAATTATCAGACGGATTTAACTTCGAATAAGGATGCTATGCCTTAATTATGCCGTGATTGGTGAGGCCTCATTCGTAATATTGCCAGCCTTACAGCGTCAGGGTCCCAGTTTCGATTATGGCATTGGGTGACTGTGTGGAGTTTGTAAGTTCTCCGCCTCTGTGTGGGTTTCCTCCAGCTTTCCCCCAGAGTACAAATACCAACTGGTTTGGCGGATTGGCATTCTATGTTGTGCCTTAGTGTCTGTTCCAAGTTGTGTGTATTACGGAGATATCGGGGTAAATGTGTGGATCTAAAGAGGATAGATCTGGCGGATGTTCTGTTGAAACAAATTTATGTTTTACCTGCGCATTGGAATCACCTGCTATCATTTTGAAAATTGCAACCTTGCATTGCTCAGGATCACGGGTCAGGTCAGGCTGTTGAAATAATTACTCAGAGGCCGCTGTCCCTTCACCAGATTCCCTTTATTAACAATCTTAGTTCCACTCTTAAAAGTGTTTCAGGGACAAATTTGAGATTCCAGATTTTCAGTGGCACTGACAATCCTCGACAAATATACACGTGAGGCTCCCTGATTGAATAGACAATCATTAAATCAATCAGAGAGCTAGTACACCAAGACACAAACCTCATGTGACTCATTGAGGTCATTACACCCCTCCCACCTTAAGAACAAATAACCTCAGTGGTTCACGCCCGTCATGCGTTCCTTGTCACGTTTCAGCACTGGTCTAGTTCCCCAAGAGGAGTGTCTGACATGGGTGGCATACATCGAACAGTCACTCCTCTCTGACGACGTGAGTGCCGGAATGCTGGTTCACTCCATTCCTCAGGAGGCAAAGGAGTAGTCCTGGCATCATCTGCAATGTTCATTTCTGACTCCAGAATCCTAAATATGAATGATGTGGAGCCCAGTCTGGAAGCACGCTCCTCGGTGCACGCCGGCTGGGCATAGTTGGCTCCGGGATGAACTGCGCTTTTCAGGCCCACACCTGGTCCAGATGTCTTTACTGAATGGCCTCACCCACGGTAACTTTATTGGATGCTGGCCCACTCTTAGACACAACTATAGCCATGTGGGACCCTTGGCGTAATTTTTGTGCCAGTACATTTTCACCTGCCTCCAACTGCCTCTCACGGCTGCTGTTGCCATGGCCTCCACTTTGGGCTCCTTGCTAAGTTTTCATTCTTCTCCCACCAGCTCGGGAAGATCAAAGGTGGAGTCGTCTGCCCATGACCAATTCCGCGTCCACTATTCCCATCGTGGTGTAAGCGTTCTGTCCGATTGCGAGGGTTTGGTGTCTATTAAGGCTGTTTTCCTTAAAGTAACTTTTAAAATCTGTACCACGCTCTCCACAAGACTGTGCGACAATTGATGGCAAGTTGCTTTCTGTTATGTCGAATCCCATTCAACTTCATGAACCTGGTGCAGTCCTGGCTGGAAGTAGGATGTCCCATTGTCAGAGATCAGCAGCTCCGGGATCCCATGCCTGGAAAAGGGAGTGTAAAGTTTCTCTACCGTTACCGTTGTGGTCACCGGGTGCACCCTATGAACGTCCATCCACTTGGAATCGGTCGCCAATAGGACGAGAGACATTGAACCGATGAATGGGCCTGCATGATCCATGCAGAGCGCAGTCCATGGCCAGCGAGGGCATTTGCATGGGTTTAGGGGAGCTGTTGGTGGCAACGGTTGTCCTTGCTGGCATTGCTAGCAAAAACCCTCAAGCGCCGCAATGTCGCTGTCCATTCTCGGCCACTCAGCATACCTCCTGGTCAGCATCTTCAAATTGGGCACTCCTGTGACTTAGCACAGCCGGTGTGGAGAAGCAGCCCTGTCATGGAACAACCAATCGTGCCACCCGGAGCAGTATTCCATCTTCTACAGTGAGCTGCTCTCTTCTGTTCTAATAAGGGTGGAAATGGGGATATACGGGTCTTTCCATTTCTCAGATCAGCACGAATTGTTTGTCTTTTGAGAGTACCAGGTCTTTTGCAAACAAAAGTCTATGTCATATGCGGCCACAGGACGGATATCCAGAAATGTCATGGTCATTGCCGTCTCTTCTACTTGTGGTACCATCAGCGGTGTGTCTGCTAAAGCAGGCGACTGATGGCTCCTGCGTTTGTGACGTGGCCTCCCGGCCGGTGTTCCAACTGACAGTTGTAGTGGGCCAATAATATATCCTTCGGCTAAACACAGGCTAATGCTATTGGTGGCACCGTTTTGTCCTCTCTGAATAGTCACAATATTGGCTAGTGATCGGTGACAATCACAAAAGTCCACCAATGAATGTATGGATAGATTGTATTTTGCTCCAGATATTATCACCCACCCTTCTGCATCAATATGAACGTGCATTCTTTCTGCTCTGGCAAAGGTCCAGGCCGCAGTTTTATTTGGATTTTCCTTTCATTTGGCCATCCATGTGCTTACACCATCCCAATGCCCTGCAAAGCTGCATCACATGTTATCTCAAACTATTTTCTCGGACTGGAGTGTGCTGTGGCACTCGACGATGACAGCTGTTGCTTCATTCTTTTAAAAAACAAGTATTGACGAGTGGACCATTCACAAGCTTGACCCGTTTTTAGAGCTGATGTAGTGGAAATAAGATAGAGTCCTGGTTTGCTATGAATATTTATAGCATGTCAGTCGCCCTCACACTCCTTATTATATATGCAGGTGAGACTCCTTGATTGGGAAGGCAATCATTACCTCATTCAGGGAGCTCATACTCCAGAAGGTCAACCTCATGGGCATCATTGATGTCATTATAGTTGGGAATTCTCTGGGAACAAGGTATCAACAATTTGGAACCAGTACTGTGAATATGGAGAAATCACCAGTCAAGTTGCCTGGAACAATTGCCAGTTATATTGAAGAACTAAATCTAGTTCAGTGTCACCAGGAGTGAATTTAAATTGGATGCAAGCCCAATAATGTGCCACCGATTTCATCATTTGCATTTTTATCGTCGGGACTGATTCATCAGGTACACTGAAGATGAAAATCTAACTGCATCTGTGAACCAAATTTAACGAATACTTATTGCTGTGTATGCTGGTTTTCTCATCAGAACAGTTTTTATCGTATGCCCACGAAGGATTGAGACATCTCTGATCCAGCGCTTTGCTCTGTACCTAACCCCGTGCTGTACCTGTACTGGGAGTGATTGATGAGAACAATGTAGAGGGAGCTTTACGCTGTATAAAACCCTGTGTTGTATCTGTCCTGGGAGTGATTTGTGGAGCAACGTAGAGGGAGCTTTCCTCTTTATGTGACCTCGTGCTGTACCTGTCCTGTGAGTGATTAATGTTGTGGAGATGCCGGTGTTGGACTGGGGTAAACACAGTAAGAAGTTTAACAACACCAGGTTAAAGTCCAACAGGTTTATTTGGTAGCAAAAGCCACACAAGCTTTCGGAGCTGCAAGCCCTTTCTTCAGGTGAGTGGGAATTCTGTTCACAAAGAGAGCATATAAAGACACAAACTCAATTTACCTGAATAATGGTTGGAATGCGAATACTTACAACTAAGAACATAAAAACATAAGAAATAGGAGCAGGAGTAGGCCATCTAGCCCCTCGAGCCTGCCCCGCCATTCAATAAGATCATGGCTTATCTGACGTGGATCAGTACCACTTACCCGCCTGATCCCCATAACCCTGAATTCCCTGACCGATCAGGAATCCATCCATCCGCGCTTTAAACATATTCAGCGAGGTAGCCTCCACCACCTCAGTGGGCAGAGAATTCCAGAGATTCACCACCCTCTGGGAGAAGAAGTTCCTCCTCAACTCTGTCTTAAACCGACCCCCCTTTATTTTGAGGCTGTGTCCTCTAGTTTTAACTTCTTACTAAGTGGAAAGAATCTCTCCGCCTCCACCCTGTCCAGCCCCCGCATTATCTTATAAGTCTCCATAAGATCCCCCCTCATCCTTCTCAACTCCAACGAGTACAAACCCAATCTCCTCAGCCTCTCCTCATAATCCAAACCCCTCATCTCCGGTATCAACCTGGTGAACCTTCTCTGCACTCCCTCCAATGCCAATATATCCTTCCTCATATAAGGGGACCAATACTGCACACAGTATTCCAGCTGCGGCCTCACCAATGCCCTGTACAGGTGCATCAAGACATCCCTGCTTTTATATTCTATCCCCCTCGCAATATAGGCCAACATCCCATTTGCCTTCTTGATCACCTGTTGTACCTGCAGACTGGGCTTTTGCGTCTCATGCACAAGGACCCCCAGGTCCCTTTGCACGGCAGCATGTTTTAATTTGTTTCCATTGAGATAGTAATCCCATTTGTTATTATTTCCTCCAAAGTGTATAACCTCGCATTTATCAACGTTATACTCCATTTGCCATCTCCTCGCCCACTCACTCAGCCTGTCCAAATCTCTCTGCAGATCTTCTCCGTCCTCCACACGATTCACTTTTCCACTTATCTTTGTGTCGTCTGCAAACTTCGTTACCCTACACTCCGTCCCCTCCTCCAGATCATCTATATAAATGGTAAACAGTTGCGGCCCGAGTACCGATCCCTGCGGCACGCCACTAGTTACCTTCCTCCAACCGAAAAACACCTATTTATTCCGACTCTTTGCTTCCTGTCGGATAGCCAGTCCCCAATCCACTTTAACACACTACCCCCAACTCCGTGTGCCCTAATCTTCTTCAGCAGCCTTTTATGGGGCACCTTATCAAACGCCTTTTGGAAATCCAAAAACACCGCATCCACCGGTTCTCCTCCATCAACCGCCCTAGTCACATCTTCATAAAAATCCAACATGTTCGTCAAGCACGACTTTCCCCTCATGAATCCATGCTGCGTCTGATTGATCGAACCATTTCTATCCAGATGCCCTGCTATCTCCTCTTTAATAATGGATTCCAGCATTTTCCCTACGACAGACGTTAAGCTGACCGGCCTATAGTGACCCGCCTTTTGTCTCCTTCCTTTTTTAAACAGCGGCGTAACATTAGCCGTTTTCCAATCAACCGGCACTACCCCAGAATGCAATGAGTTTTGATAAATAATCACTAACGCATCCACTATTATTTCTGACATTTCTTTCAATACCCTGGGATGCATTCCATCTGGACCCGGGGACTTGTCCACCTTCAGTCCCATTAGTCTACCCAGCACTGCCTCTCTGGTAACATTAATTGTATTAAGTATTTCTCCTGCTGCCAACCCTCTATCGTTAATATTTGGCAAACTATTTGTGTCCTCCACCGTGAAGACCGACACAAAAAACTTATTTAAAGACTCAGCCATATCCTCATTTCCCACTATAACCTCCCCCCTCTCGTCCTCCAAGGGTCCAACATTCACTCTAGCCACTCTATTCCTTTTTATATATTTATAAAAACTTTTACTATCATTTTTTATATTAATTGCTAGCCTAGCTTCATAGTCTATCCTTCCTTTCTTTATCGCTTTCTTAGTCTCTCTTTGTTGTTTCTTAAATTTTTCCCAATCACTTGTTTCTCCACTATTTTTGGCCACTCTGTACGCAGCTGTTTTTATTTTAATACTCTCCTTTATTTCCTTCGTTATCCACGGCTGGTTCTCCCTTTTCTTACAATCCTTGCTTTTTGCTGGAATATATTTTTGCTGAGAACTGAAAAGGATCTCCTTAAAAATCCTCCACTGTTCCTCAGCTATCCTACCTGCCAGCCTGCTCTCCCAGTCTACCTTAGCCAATTCATCCCTCATCCTATCATATTTCCCTCTGTTCAAACACAGGACACTGGTTTGGGACCAAACTTTCTCCTCTTCCATCTGAATCAGAAATTCGACCATATTGTGGTCACTAGACCCAAGAGGGTCCTTCACAATAAGATCCTTAATTCTACCTACCTCGTTACACAATACCAGATCCAAAATAGCTCGTTCCCTCGTCGGTTCCGTAACATGCTGTTCAAGGAAACTATCCCGACAGCATTCTAAGAACTCTTCCTCCATTCCACCCTTATCGACTTGAGTCTGCCAGTCAATGTGCATGTTGAAGTCCCCCATGATTATTGCCGTTCCGTTTTTACACGCATCCCTTATCTGCTTGTTCATAGCCCTCCCTACCTCAACATTATTATTTGGGGGCCTATATACCACACCTACTAGCGTCTTTCTCCCTCTACTATTCCTCATCTCTACCCATAACGATTCCACGTTTTGTTCCTCAGAGCCTATGTCATCCCTCAGTACTACCCTGATATTATCTCTTATTAATAGCTAACTAATCAAGTCTTTAAGAAAAAAAACAACATGAGTGGAGAGAGCATCAAGACAGGCTAAAGAGATGTGTATTGTCTCCAGACAAGACAGCCAGTGAAACTCTGTGGGGGTTACAAATAGTGTGACATGAACCCAATAGCCCGGTTGAGGCCGTCCTCGTGTGTGCGGAACTTGGCTATCAGTTTCTGCTCAGTGACTCTGCGCCGTCGTGTGCCGCGAAGGCCGCCTTGGAGAACGCTTACCCGAATATCAGAGGCCGAATGCCCGTGACCGCTGAAGTGCTCCCCAACAGGAAGAGAACAGTCTTGCCTGGTGATTGTCGAGCGGTGTTCATTCATCCGTTGTGGCAGCGTCTGTATAGTTTCCCCAATGCACCATGCCTCGGGACATCCTTTCTTGCAGCGTATCAGGTAGACAACGTTGGCCGAGTTGCAAGAGTATGTACGTGTACCTGGTGGATGGTGTTCTCACGTGAGATGATGGCATCTGTGTCGATGATCCGGCACGTCTTGCAGACGTTGCTGTGGCAGGGTTGTGTGGTGTCATGGTCACTGTTCTCCTGAAGGCTGGGTAGTTTGCTGCGGACAATGGTCTGTTTGAGGTTGTGAGATTGTTTGAAGGCAAGAAGCGGGGGTGTGGGGATGGCCTTGGCGAGATATTCGTCTTCATCAATGACATGTTGAAGGCTCCGGAGGAGATGCCGTAGCTTCTCCGCTCCGGGGAAGTACTGGACAACGAAGGGTACTCTGTCCACTGTGTCCCGTGTTTATCTTCTGAGGAGGTCGGTGCGGTTTTTCGCTGTGGCGCGTTGGAACTGTTGATCAATGAGTCGAGCGCCATATCCTGTTCTTATGAGGGCATCTTTCAGCGTCTGGAGGTGTCTGTTGAGATCCTCCTCATCCGAGAAGATCCTGTGTATACGGAGGGCTTTTCCATAGGGGATGGCTTCTTTAACGTGTTTAGGGTGGAAGCTCGAGAAGTGGAGCATCATGAGGTTATCCGTGGGCCTGCGGTACAGTGAGGTGCTGAGGTGACCGTCCTGAATGGAGATGCGTGTGTTCAAGAATGCAACCGATTCCGGAGAGTAGTCTATGTTGAGTCTGATGGTGCGATGGAACTTGTTGATGTCATCATAGAGTTGTTTCAGTGATTGTTCACCATGAGTCCAAAGGAAGAAAATGTCACCGATATATCTAGTGTATAGCATCGGTTGAAGGTCCCGTGCGGTGAAGAAGTCTTGTTCGAACCTGTGCATGAAGATGTTAACATATTGAGGTGCGAATGTGGTCCCCATGGCTGTTCCGTTTGTCTGGATGAAGAACTGGTTGTTGAAGGTGGAGATATTGTGGATAAGATGTAAAATTGCGTCTGGAAACTGGCAGTTGTTGGCGCTGAGCACTGAGGCCGTTGCAGCAATGCCATCGTCATGGGGGATGCTGGTGTAGAGTGCCGAGACATCCATTGTGACGAGCAGCGCACCTGATTCAACTGCTCCATGTGTGCCGAGTTTCTGTAGGAAGTCCGTCGTGTCGCGACAAAAGCTGGGGGTTCTTTGTACAATGGGTTTCAGGATGCCCACGACATAGCCAGAGAGGTTCTCGCACAGGGTCCCATTGCCCGATACGATGGGACGGCCGGGTGTGTTTGCCTTGTGTATCTTCGGGGGGCAGTAGACATCTCCAACGCGGGGACTACGTGGGATGAGAGCACGGAGGGTGTTCTGAAGGTCCAGATCAAAGGTCTTGATCAGAGTGTTGAGTTGACGGGTGTGTTCTTTGGTCGGATCTGCAGTTAACTGTCTGTAGTGTTCCTCGTTGTTTAGTTGTCGGTACACTTCTTTGCAGTAATCCGTTCTGTTATGTATGACGATGGCCCCTCCTTTGTCTGCTGGTTTGATGACAATGTTGCGGTTGGTTTTGAGAGCGTGGATGGCGTTACGTTGTGCTTGAGTGATGTTCGGGGCTGTCTTCTCAGTACGGCTGATGAATTTGGTGTTGACGCACCTCCTGATGGCTTGGGCATACATGTCAAGTCGAGGGCAGCGGCATTCCGGAGGAGTCCAATTCGACTATTTCCTCTTCGGATGCACTGCGGATTTCTCTGTCGGCTGTTCCGGTTCATTGGCTGTCCCATTGTCTTCGTTGTTGGCCTCTTGGGGTTTGTGGAAGAACTCCCTCAGCCTCATTCGCCTGATGAATTCCTCTGTGTCTGCTGCGAGACTGATGGGGTCTATTTTGGTGGTGGGGCAGAAATTAAGCCGTCGGCTGAGAACTTCGATTTCATCTGGTTGAAGTGTGTAGTCGGACAAGTTGACAATGGACTTCCCTGCAGTGGTATTGTTTTCTACTGTGGTAGCGGGGGAGGCTTGGTTGCTGCTGGTGGTGATGCCGAGTTTCTCAAGTTTCCTGTTCTTGGTGTGCATGCAGATGGTGTAGTTCCTTTGTCTCGTCTGCTTGGCAGAGTTTCGCAGCTGGTCTGCATCCTGAGCGCAAGTTGAGATTATAGACTCTATCTTGGTTTCCAGGCTGCGGCGTTTGCTGTAGAGTTGGTGTATGAGGTGTTTGAGGAGGTTGAGAGAGGTGCGACGGCAAAGTCTCTCAGCGTAGTCTGTGTTATAGGTTGACCTGAGCGGGTATTCGGCCTCTGATATTCGAGTAATCGTTCTCCAAGGCGGCCTTCGTGACACAGGACGGCGCAGAGTCGCTGAGCAGACACTGATAGCCAAGTTCCGCACACACGAGGACGGCCTCAACCGGGATATTGGGTTCATGTCACACTATTTGTAACCCCCACAGAGTTTCACTGGCTGTCTTGTCTGGAGACAATACACATCTTTTTAGCCTTTCTTGATGCTCTCTCCACTCATGTTTTTTTTTTAAAGACTTGATCAGTTGTAAGTATTCGCATTCCAAACATTATTCATGTAAGTTGAGTTTGTGTCTTTATATGCTCTGTTTGTGAACAGAATTCCCACTCACCTGAAGAAGGGGCTTGCAGCTCCGAAAGCTTGTGTGGCTTTTCCTACCAAATAAACCTGTTGGACTTTAACCTGGTGTTGTCAAACTTCTTACTGTGTTTACCCCAGTCCAACGCCGGCATCTCCACATCATGACTACCATCGACACCGCAAACTGCCGTCTCCAAGTTTAGAGGATCTCCAAGAAGATCACACATATCGACACAGACATCAAGTTTCTACAAAGATGCAAGAAAGCAGACAAAATACCGAAAGGACTACGGATCACGAACCCACTCAGGTCAACCTGTAACACGGACTACGCTGAGAGACTTTGCCGTCGCACCTCTCTCACCCTCCTCAACCACCTCATACACCAACTCTACAGCTAACTCCGCAGCCTGGAAACCAAGATAGAGTCCATATTCTCAACTTGCACTCAGGATGCAGACCAGCTGCGAACCTCTGCCACGCAGACGAGACAAAGGAACTACACCATCTACATGCACACCAAGAACAGGAAACTTGAGAATCTCGGCATCACCACCAGCAGCAACCACGCCTCCCCCGGTACCACAGTAGAAAACAATACCACGGCAGGGAAGTCCATTGTCAACTTGTCCGCCTACACACTTCAACCAGATGAAATCGAAGTTCTCAGCCGAGGGCTTAATTTTTGACCCACCACCAAAATAGACCCCACCAGTCTCGCAGCAGACACAGAGGAATTCATCAGGCGAATGAGGCTGAGGGAGTTCTTCCACAAACCCCAAGAGGCCAACAACGAACACAATGGGACAGCGAATGAACCGGAACAGCCGACAGAGAAATCCGCAGTGCATCCGAAGAGGAAATAGTCGAATTGGACTCCTCCGGAATGCCGCTGCCCTCGACTTGACATGTATGCCCAAGCCGTCAGGAGGTGCGTCAACACCAAATTCATCAGCCGTACTGACAAGACAGCCCCGAACATCACTCAAGCACAACGTAACGCCATCCACGCTCTCAAGACCAACCGCAACATTGTCATCAAACCAGCAGACAAAGGAGGGGCCATCGTCATACATAACAGAACGGATTACTGCAAAGAAGTGTACCGACAACTAAACAACGAGGAACACTACAGACAGTTAACTGCAGATCCGACCAAAGAACACACCCGTCAACTCAACACTCTGATCAAGACCTTTGTTCTGGACCTTCAGAACACCCTCCGTGCTCTCATCCCACGTAGTCCCCGCGTTGGAGATGTCTACTGCCTCCCGAAGATACACAAGGCAAACACACCCGGCCGTCCCATCGTATCGGGCAATGGGACCCTGTGCGAGAACCTCTCCGGCTATGTCGTGGGCATCCTGAAACCCATTGTACAAAGAACCCCCAGCTGTTGTCGCGACACGACGGACTTCCGACAGAAACTCCGCACACATGGAGCAGTTGAACCAGGAGCGCTCCTCATCACAATGGATGTCTCGGCACTCTACACCAGCTTCCCCCATGACGATGGCATTGCTGCAACGGCCTCAGTGCTCAGCGCCAACAACTGCCAGTTTCCAGATGCAATTTTACATCTCATCCGCTTCATCCTGGACCACAATATCTTCACCTTCAACAACCAGTTCTTCATCGAGACCAGCGGAACAGCCATGGGGCCAAATTCGCACCTCAATATGTTAACATCTTCACGCACAGGTTCGAACAAGACTTCATCATAGCACGGGACCTTCAACCGATGCTATACACTACATACATCGATGGCATTTTCTTCCTTTGGACACATGGTGAACAATCACTGAAACAACTCTATGATGACATCAACAAGTTCCATCCCACCATCAGACTCACCATAGACTACTTTCCGGAATCGGTTGCATTCTTGGACACACGCATCGCCATTAAGGACGGTCACCTCAGCACCTCACTGTCCCGCAAGCCCACGGATAACCTCACGATGCTCCACTTCTCCAGCTTCCACCCTAAACACGTTAAAGAAGCCATCCCCTACGGACAAGCCCTCCGTATACACAGGATCTTCTCGGATGAGGAGCATCTCAACAGACACCTCCAGACGCTGAAAGATGCCCTCATAAGAACAGGATATGGCGCTCGACTCATTGATCAACAGTTCCAACGCGCCACAGCGAAAAACCGCACTGACCTCCTCAGAAGACAAACACGGGGCACAGTGGACAGAGTACCCTACGTTGTCCAGTACTTCCCCGGAGCGGAGAAGCTACGGCATCTCCTCCGGAGCCTTCAACATGTCATTGATGAAGATGAACATCTCGCCAAGGCCATCCCCACACCCCCACTTCTTGCCTTCAAACAACCGCACAACCTCAAACAGACCATTGTCCGCAGCAAACGACCCAGCCTTCAGGAGAACAGTGACCATGACACCACACAACCCTGCCACAGCAACCTCTGCAAGACGCAGATGCCATCGACACAGATGCCATCATCTCACGTGAGAACACCATCCACCAGGTACACGTACATACTCTTGCAACTCGGCCAACGCTGTCTACCTGATACGCTGCAAGAAAGGATGTCCCGAGGCATGGTACACTGGGGAAACTATGCAGACGCTGCGACAATGGATGAATGAACACCGCTCGACAATCACCAGGCAAGACTGTTCTCTTCCTGTTGGGGAGCACTTCAGCGGTCAGGGGCATTCGGCCTCTGATATTCGGGTAAGCGTTCTCCAAGGCGGCCTTCGCGACACACGACGGCGCAGAGTCGCTGAGCAGAAACTGATAGCCAAGTTCCGCACACACGAGGACGGCCTCAACCGGGATATTGGGTTCATGTCACACTATTTGTAACCCCCACAGAGTTTCACTGGCTGTCTTGTCTGGAGACAATACACATCTTTTTAGCCTGTCTTGATGCTCTCTGCACTCACGTTGTTTTGTTTCTTAAAGACTTGATTAGTTGTAAGTATTCGCATTCCAACCATTATTCATGTAAATTGAGTTTGTGTCTTTATATGCTCTCTTTATGAACAGAATTCCCACTCACCTGAAGAAGGGGCTGGCAGCTCCGAAAGCTTGTGTGGCTTTTGCTACCAAATAAACCTGTTGGACTTTAACCTGGTGTTGTTAAACTTCTTACAGTGATTAATGTGGCATTGTTGAGGGAGATTTACCCTCTTTCCAACCCCGTGCTGTCCCAGTCCTGGAAATGTTTGGTGGGACAATAGGCAGGGAGCTTTACTCTCTAATCTAGTGACCAAACGCTAAACATCTGAGATAACCGGACTCAGACGATTGCAGTTCTTAAGATGCACAACAGTTATTTGCATTAAGTAGATAATTCTACTTTTTAGCTGATGGATCGCACAATTTTGGTCACTTCAGATCTCTCGGATTTGCAAGTTCGAAGTCTCAGCTTTTCAGCAAGCGATAAGAAGTTATCTTCTCCAGTGTTGTGTGAATGTTTGCATCTTCATAAACCTGCTTAGCAACAGCTGCGTTCTCCTTTGTCGCAATGATGAATATATTCTGCACCAAGCAAATCTCAAACTGCAAGCTCTCTCATCATCGGAAATCTGATGCAATCCCATGTAAAAGCTTTTACTTTCATAGGATATGGGTATATTTAACCTCATCCCGATTTCATTTGAATATAATTTGCATTTTAAAATCAAGATTTGTTCAGACTTGTCAGTCAAAATATTTAAAAATGTCACCCTTTCCCAGTTTTGATGTTTTGAAGTCTGTGGAACTTGCTGTCATTTGCAAACCAGACGCTCAGTATGCCAAACTCACGGTCGTTGTTTCAGCGCGAAATTACGCAGAGCCTTGGAACAATAGTTCCAAGAACTGTTGTTGGGCGGCACGGTAGCACAGTGGTTAGCACTGCTGCTTCACAGCTCCAGGCTCCCAGGTTCGATTCCCGGCTCGGGTCACTGTCTGTGTGGAGTTTGCACATTCTCCTCGTGTCTGCGTGGGTTTCCTCCGGGGGCTCCGGTTTCCTCCCACAGTCCAAAGATGTGCGGGTTAGGTTGATTGGCCAGGTTAAAAATTGCACATAAGTGTCCTGGGATGCGTAGATTAGTGGGTAAAATATGTGGGGTGGGATTGTGGTCGGTGCAGACTCGATGGGCCGAATGGCCTCCTTCTGCACTGTAGGATTTCTATTAATAGTTCTGAGAATTGCAACTTCAGTGAACTGAAATATTTTTTCGAATGGCTGTAAACCTACATCTGTGTTGCGGTTAGAGCAAGTCATAAAACATTGAAAAGCGGAAAATGAATCACAGTCGAACTCGCTTTGGGATTGATGTATTTATTTCTGTAACAATCTATAGGAACCCCATTTCACACGCCGCAGATAACAGTTGGTTGAGCTCAGTGGCATTCACCATGCGTTTTCTCTCTGCGAGGAGACTTTGTGAATAAGATTCTGCAAAGGATTTGGATTGAGAATACGTTGTCAGAGAAAGTCTCATCATTGCAGCCACGGTCATTATAGGATACTTCCCAGTCGCGGCTCAATGAAGGACACTTCCCTCCTTGGGAATTTTTTTCCTCTTCCCAGACGTGTTTCACTGTAATCAGCAACATATTGTGGACCGTCCTGCTACATCTTTAAAGAGCATGTATAGCTGCGACTTTGTTTGGTCTGACCAGCAGCTACCTGCCAGTTTGGAATATTCCTAATGAATATCTGTTTTTTTTTGAAAGGCGCAGTATTTGAGTCAATTGTTAGTGAAGCCGGTTATTAGTTTGTGCAGAGTGATGTTGACCGATTGAAAACAGGTGAAAGAGAGGAATGGACACAACTAAAATCAAGGCGGCTGTTCGTTTGTATGTGTTTCGCTGGAGTGGTTAATGTTTGATCAAATGTTATCGGCAGCTTTGTGGCACAGAAGGGTTTATAGATGGACAACTTGTTGAAGTGGGAGGCTGAAATTTTCCGAGATAGAAGAATCAAAACGGAGTGTGCAATGCAACTGGAGTGAGATGTCATATTCAAAGCTGTCACGCACTGTGATGGTTTCAATGCATTGAGGTAACAAATAAATGTGGATGATTAAGAATTTAACCGATCCTGTACGAAACAGCCTTTACTTCATCAATTATTTACCCTCTCCGCTTGCACTTTAGCTGGAAAATATTGACATTAATCTCACTGAAGAAGCGAGTGACCTTCTTGTATCTGCCAGTATGGAGATGATGAGGTCAGGTCACTGAGCATGCGTCATCACGCCAGTGGAACATTTCCTGAGGTTTGGACCAGTTTTCTTTCTTGTGTGTGTGCGTCAATCATAAGGCCAATTCTTATTATAAACCCTCTCTGTCGTTGAGAATGTGATTGTAAACCATTCATTTGACCGCTGGTTTCCCTGTGCTGTCAATATATCCCCTTTGATTCATAGAAATCATAGAAACCCTAAAGTGCAGAAGGAGGCCACTCGGCCCATCGAGTCTGCTCCGACCACAATCCCACCCAGGCCCTACCCCCACATATTTACCCGCTAATCCCTCGAACCTACGCATGTCAGGACTCTAAGGGGCAATTTTTAGCATGGCCAATCAACCTAACCCGCACACCTTTGGACTGTGGAAGGAAACCGGAGCACCCGGAGGAAACCCACGCAGATACGAGGAGAATGTGGAAACTCCACACAGATAGTGACCCAAGCCGGGAATCGAACCCAGGTCCCTGGAACTGTGAAGCAGTAGTGCTAACCAGTGTGCTACCGTGCCGCCCCTGTGAGATTGTGAGAGGTTCCCAGGCTTCTGGCTCAGCGGAAGTGATATTATGTTGTCCAAGACAGTAAAGTGTACAGTTTGGAAGGTAAAGTGCAGGCAATGCTTTTGCTATGCATTTCCTGCCCTTGTCCCTCCAGGTGATAGACTTTGTGTGCCTGGAAGTTAGAGAACTTGTCCAGCTATTGCAGTGCATTTTATATACTGTATATACTGCTACCACCTTGTGCCAGTGAGTTGCTGGCTCGACAAACAGTTTATATCAGAGAGACGATTAAATTGTTTGGATCTTAATGTGAGGTAATTCAATGATTTTGATGAAGTCCAGTTAATGGAGGATGGAAAGTGGAAGAAAGGCAGAATACAATCTAATCTCCCTGACAGCTTTGACGGCAGGAAGTGTGTCCAGCTGCAACCCCTCACAGACCTCATTGTTCAGTTGGAGCGACAGGTGGATGCAATGCGGAGCATACAGGTGGCAGAGAGTGCGATAGACACTAGTTACCGGGAGGTTGTAACACCAAAGATGCAGACAGGTAGATGCGTGACCGCCAGGAGAGACAGGCAGGTCGCGCTGGAGTCACCTGTGGCTATTTCCCTTTCAAACAGCTGTACAGTTTTGGATAATGTTGAGGACGATAGCCTGTCAGGGGGTCATACCATCAGCAGCCAGGCCTGTGACACCAGACCTGGTTCTGCTGTAGAGCAGGGTCGGGCAAAGTGCAAGCGAGCAGTCGCAATAGGGGACTCGCAAGTTATAGGCACAGACAGGCGTTTCTGTGGTCGCAATCGAGACTGCAGAATGGTGTGTTGCCTCACTGGTGGCAGCGTCAAGGACGTCTCTGAGCGATTGGAGGACATATTTAAGAGGTAGGGGAAGCAGCCAGACGCCGTTATACATATTGGTACAATCACATAGGGAGGAAAAGAGATGAGGTCCTGAAGTATGAATATAGAGAGTTAGGCAGAAGGCTAAAGTGCAGGACCTCGAAGGTAGCAATTTCTGGATGACTACCGGTGCCACGTGCTAGCGAGAGTAGGAATAGGAAGATTAGGCAGATGGATGCGTGGCTTGTGAGCTGGTGCAAGGGACAGGGATTTAGATTTTTGTATCATTGGGATCTTTTCTGGGGAAGGGGTGACCTGTTCAAGCGGGACGGGTTTCATGTGAACTGGAGGGGGAGTAACATTCTGGCGGGGAGATTTGCCAGAGCCACTCGGATGTGTTTAAACTAGTTTGGAAGGGAGTTGGGATCCAAAGCAGTAGGGAGACAGAAGAGAAGGTTGAAGACAGCACAGACGTTAAAGAGAGTACATTAAGCAGTAAATGCAGTGGCAGTAGCACTAGTACAAGACAGATCAGGAAAAAGCAAAACAGAGGGCAAGGGAAGTCCAGATTATACTGCATTTATTTTAATTCAACACGACTGATGGGCAAGGCAGATGAACGCAGGAAGAATTTCCTAAAGGTCTTAAGGATACAGACAATGTGAGTGGAAGGAGCATTAGGTACAGGTTAAAGAAATGTGTATTGTCTCCATACAGGAGAGCCAGTGAGATTCTGCAAGTCCAGGAGGCATGCTGTGGGGGTTACCGATAGTGTGAAATGAACACAAGATCCCGCTTTAGGCTTTCCTCATGTGTGCGAAACATGGCAATCAGTTTCTGCTCAGCGACTCTGCACTGTCGTGTGTCGTGAAGGCCGCTTGGAGAACGCTTACCCGAAGATCAGAGGCCGAATGCCCGTGACCGCTGAAGTGCTCCCCCACAGGGCACAAGAGCACAGATCAAGAGCACAGTCTTGCCTGGTGATTGTCGAGCGGTGTTCATTCATCTGTTGACTTCGCGTTGGTATGGTTTCCCCCATGTACTATGCCTCGGGACATCCTTTCCTGCAGCATATCAGGTCGAAAACGTTGGCCGAGTTGCAAGTGTAGATACCGTGTACCTGGCAGATGGTGTTTTCACGTGAGATGATGGTCTCCATGTCGATGATCCGCACGTCTTGCAGAGGTTGCTGAGGCCGGGTTGTGTGGTCTCGTGGTCACTGTTCTCCTGAAGGCTGGGTAGTTTGCTGCAGACAATGGTCTGTTTGAGGTTGTGCGGTTGTTTGAAGGCAAGAAGTGGGGGTGTGGGGATGGCCTCGGACACGCGTGCGGATACCATCATCTCACGTGAGATCACGATCTGCCAAGTACACGGCACCTATTCTTGCAACTCGGCCAACGTTGTCTACCTGATACGCTGCAGGAGAGGATGTCCCGAGGAATGGTACATTGGGGAAACCATGCAGACGCTATGACAATGGATGAATGAACACCGCTTGACAATCACCAGTCAAGACTATTCTCTTCCTGTGGGGGAGAACTTTAGCGGTCATGGGCATTCGACCTTTGGTCTTCGGGTAAGCATTCTCCAAGGCGGCCTTCACGACACACGACAGTGCAGAGTCGCTGAGCAGAAACTGATGGCCAAGTTCTGCACAGATGAGGATGGCCTAAACCGGGATACTGGGTTCATATCACACTATCGGTAACCCCCACATCATGCCTCGTGGACTTGCAGAATCTCACTGGCTGTCCTGTCTGGAGACAATACACATTTCTTTAACCTGTACCTAATGCTCCCTCCACTCACATTGTCTGTATCTTTAAGACCTTATTCGCTGTAAAGATTCGCATTCTAATCAGTATTCCGTAACTTGATTTTGTGTCTCTGTGCCCTGTTTGTGAGCAGATATCCACTCCTCTGATGAAGCAGCAGCGCTCCGAAAGCTAATGGCATTTACTACCAAATAAACCTTTTGGACTTATCCTGCTGTTGTTAAAACTCTTAATGTGTTTACCCCAGTCCAATGCCGACATCTCCACGTCAAGGCAGATGAACTCAGGGCAGAGACTGGGATATTATAGCAATTACTGAAACATGGCTAAGGGAGGGGGAGGACTGGCAGCTTGATGTTCCAGGGCACAGATGCTATCAGAAAGATAGAACAGGAGTTAAGAGGGGGAGAGTTGCCCTTTTGATTCGGGAAAACATCAGGACAGTACTGAGAGAAGAACTATCCGTGGTTTCGGCCACTGAGTCTATATGGATAGAAATGAGAAATAAGAATTTTGAAATCAAATTTATCGGGTTGTACTACAGGCCCCCAAATAGCCAGCGGGAAATTGAGGAGCAGAGATGTAAGGAGATTACAGATAGCTCTTAGAAAAATAGGATGGTAATAGTAGGGGATTTTAACTTTCCCAAAATTGGCTGGGACAGCTATAGTATTAGAGGGTTGGATGGAGAGAAATTTATTGAATGTATCAGGCGGAATTTCTCATTCAGTATGTGGATGGCACGACTAGAGAGGGGGCAAAACTTGACCTCCTCTTGGGTAATAAGGAAGGGCAGGTGACAGAAGCATTAGTGAGGGTTCACTTTGGGACGTGACCATAATTCTATTAGTATTAAGATAGCTATGAAGAGTGAAAGGTCTGGCGCAAAAGTTAAAATTATAAATTGGGGCACGGCCAATTTTGATGGTATCAGGCAGGAACAATCAGAAGTTAATTGGGAGAGTCTGTGGGAAGGCAATGGGACGTCTGGTAAGCGGGAGGCTTTCAAAAGTGTGTTAACCAGGGCTCAATGTAAGCACATTCCTCTTAGAATGATGGGCAAGGCTGGCAAAAGTCGGGAACACTGGATGACTCGGGATCTTGAGGCCCTAGTCAAGAAGAATAAGAATGCACTTCACATGCATAGGCAGTTGAGATCAAGTGAATCCCTTGAAGAATATAGTGGGTGCAGGAGTATGGTTAAGAGAGAAATCAGGAGGGCAAAACGGGGACACGAGATTGTTGTCGCAGATAAGGCAAAGAAAAATCCAAAGAGCTTCTACAAATACATGAAGGGCAAAAGAGTAACTGGGGAGAGAAAAGGGCCTTTTAAGGATCCACAAGGTCACCTTGTGCGGATCCACAAGAGATGGGTGAGATCCTAAATGAATACTTCTGATCAGTATTAACAGTTGAGAAATGCATGGCTGGAAGGGAACTTGGGGAAATAAATAGTGATGTCTTGAGGATTGTACATATTACAGAGAAAGAGGTGCTGGAAATCTTAAAGCACAACAAGCTCGATAAAACGCCGGGACCTGATGAAGTGTATCCCAGGACATTGTGGGAAGCCAGGGAGGAAATTGCGCGTCCCCTAGCAGAGATATTTGAGTCATTGATAGTCACGGATGAGATGCCTGAAGATTGGAGGGTGACAAATGTTGTGCTATTGTTTAAAAAGGGCTGCAGGGAAAAGCCTGGGAACAAAAGGCCTGTGAGCCTCACACTAGTTGTGGATAAGTTGTTGGAAGGTATATTGAGAGACATCTTCAGGCATTTAGAGACGCAAGGACTGATCAGCGAAAGTCCGCATGGCTTTGTGAATGGAAAATCATGTCTCACAAATTTGATTGAGTTTTTTGAAGGGGTAATCAAGACGTTAGATGAGGGCAGGGCAGTGGATGTTGCATAGATGGGCTTTAGTAAGGCCTTCGACAATCTGTCACATATTCTACACACTATCAGTTTTGCTTGCACTGAGCGCTGATCTTTGATTTCCTATTAATACTCTCTGCTGCCTACCGAATGGTAGGTTGTTGTATAAAGTTAAACCTCAAGGGAACCAGGATGGGGGAGCTAAATGGATACAAAATTCGTTCCTTGACAGAAGGTGGTTGTAGAGAGTTGTTTTTCAAACTGGGGGACTGCAACCAGCGGTGTGCCTCAGGTATCAGTGCTGGGTCCACTGTCATTGTCATTTATATTAACGATTTGGATGAGAATATAGGAGGCATGTTAAGTTTTCAAATGCCACCAAGATTGGTGGCATTCGTGGACAGTGAAGAAAGTTATTTCCGATTGCAACGGGATCTTGATCAATTGGACAAGTGGGCTCACATATGGCAGATGACGTTTAATTTAGATAAACGCGAGGTGATGCATTTTTTGGTAGATTGAACCAGGGCAGCACTTACTCAGTTAATGGTAGGGCGTTGGGCAGAGTTACAGAATAATGAGACCGAGGGGTACACCTTCATATCTCATTGAAAGTGAAGTCACTGGCAGACAGAGTGGTGAAGAAGGCATTCAGCATGCTTGGTTTCATTGGTCAGACCATTGGATACAGGAGTTGGGGCGCCCTGTTGAAGTTATGCAAGAAATTGGTAAGGCCACACATGGACTATTGCGTACAGTTCTGTTCACACTATTCTAGAAAGGAAATTATTAAACTGGAAAGCATGCAGAAAAGATTTACTGGGAGGCTTCTGGGACTTGATGGTTTGAAAAATATAAGGACAGGTTGGATAGATTGGGACTTATTTCTCTGGAGCATAGAAGGCTGAGGGGTGATGTCATAGAGGTCTATAAAATAATGAGGGCACAGATCAGCTAGATAGTCAATATCTTTTCGCAAAGGTAGGGGAGTCTAAAACTAGAGGGCATAGGTTAAAGGTGAGAGGGGGGAGATAGAAAAGTGCCGAGAGGGACAATTCTTTTCACAGAGGGTGGTGAGTGTCTGGAACAAGCTGCCAGATGTCGTAGTAGAAGCGTGTACAATGTTGTCTTTTAAAAATAATTCAGACGGTTACATGGAGCGTTTAAACTAGATTTGCAGGGGGATGGGAACCAGATTGCCAGAGCAGATTGTGGCCAGCGGTAAAAAGACAGGTTAGTTCAATCAAAATCACAAATGGAAGGGTTGAGTGTGGTGGAAATAATTTTTTGAGGTGTGTCTATTTCAATGACAGGAATATTGTGGGGAAGGCAGATGAGCTGAAGGCGTGGATAGACACATGGAAATATGACATTATAGCCATGAGTGAAACTTGGCTACAGGAGGGGCACGACTGGCAGCTCAATGTTCCAGGGTTCCAATGTTTCAGGCGGGATAGAGGCAGAGTGATAAAAGTTGGGGGGCGGCGGGGGGGGGGGGGTGGCATTGTTGGTCAAGGAAAATGTTACAACGGTACTCAGGCAGGATAGATTAGGGAGCTTGTCTACAGAGGCCCTATGAGTGGAGCTGAGAAACAGGAAAGGTATGACCACATTAATGGGGTTGTATTATAGACCACCCAACAGCCAGCGGGAATTGGAGGATCAAATCAGCGGAGAGATAGCTGACAACTGTAAGAAACAGAAATTTGTGACAGTCGGGGATTTTAATTTTCCACATATAGATTGGGACTCTCATACTGTTAAAGGTTTAGACGGGGTTGAGTTTGTAAAATGTGTTCAGGAGAATTTTCTATATCAGTATATAGAGGTGCCAAAGAGAGAGGATGCGATATTGGATCTCCTATTGGGAAATGAGTGAGGGCTGGTGATTGATGTGAGTGTGCGGGAACGCTTTGGATCCACTGATCATAATGCCAGTAGTTTCAACCTGATCATGGATAAGGATAGATCTGTTCCTCGGGTTGATGTTCTGAAATGGAAAAAGGCCAAATTTGATGAAATGAGAAGGGATCTGGGAAGTGTGGATTGGCACAGGCTGTTCTCTGGTAAGGATGTAAATGGAAAGTGGGAGGCCTTCAAAGGATAAATTTTGAGAGTGCAGTGTTTGTATGTTCCTGTCAGGATTAAAGGCAAAGTAAATAGGAATAAGGAACCTTGGTTCTCGAGGGAGATTGTAACACTGATTAAGAGGAAGAGAGAGTTGTATCAAATGTATAGGCAGCAAGGAACAGAGCAGATGCTCGAGGAGTATGAAGAGTGCAAGAAGCTACTTAAGAGGGAAATCAGGAGGGCTAAAAGAAGACATGAGGTTGCTTTGGCAGACAGAGTGAAGGAAAATCCAAAGAGCTTCTATAGGTATGTTCGGAGCAAAAGGATAGTGAGGGATAAAATTGGTCCTCTTGAAGACCAGAATGGTAGACTGTGTATGGAACCAAAAGAGATGGGGGAGATACTAAATGGTTTTTTGCATCCGTATTTACTGAGGAAATGGGCATAGAGTCTACGGAAATAGGGCAAACAGGTAGGAAGGTCATGGAACCTTTACAGATTAAAGGGGAGGAGGTGCTCGCTGTCTTGAGGCAAATCAGAGTGGATAAATCCCCAGGACCAGACAGGGTATTCCGATGGACCTTGAGGGAAGCGAGTGTTGAACTTGCACGGGCCCTGGCAGACATATTTAAAATGTCAGTATTCACGGGGGAGGTGCCGGATGATTGGAGGGTGGCTCATGTTGTTCCGTTGTTTAAAAAAAGGTTCCAAAAGAAATCCGGGAAATTATCGGCCAGTAAGTTTGACGTCGGTGGTGGGCAAGTTATTGGAAGGTGTGATAAGGGATAGGATCTAGAAATATTTGGATAGATAGGGACTTATTAGGGAGAGTCAACATGGCTTTGTGCGTGGTAGGTCATGTTTGACCAATCTATTAGAGTTTTTCGAGGAGGTTACCAGGAAAGTGGATGAAGGGAAGGCGGTGGATGTTGTCTACCTGGATTTCAGCAAGGCCTTTGACAAGATCCCTCATGGGAGGTTAGTTAGGACGGTTCAGTCGCTAGGAATGCATGAGGAGGTAGTAAATTGGATAAGACACTGGCTCAATGGAAGAAGCCAGAGAGTGGTTGTGGAGGATTGCTTCTCTGAGTGGAGGCCTGTGACTAGTGCTGTGCCACAGGGATCGGTGTTGGGTCCATTGTTGTTTGTCATCTATATCAATGATCTGGATGATAATGTGGTAAATTGGATCAGCAAGTTTGCTGATGATACAAAGATTGGAGGTGTAGTGGACAGTGAGGAAGTTTTTCAAAGCTTGCAGAGGGATTTGGACGAACTAGAAAAATGGGCTGAAAAATGGCAAATGGAATTTAACGCAGACAAGTGTGAGATATTGCACTTTGGAAGGACAAACCAAAGAAGAACGTACAGGGTAAATGAAGAGTGCAGTTGAACAGAGGGATCTGGGAATACAGGTACAGAATTCCCTTAAAGTGACGTCACAGGTGGATAGGGTCTTAAAGAGTGCCTTTGGTACATTGGCCTTTATAAATCGGAGTATCGAGTATAAAAGTTGGAGTGTTATGGTAAGGTTATATAAGGCATTGGTGAGGCTGAATTTGGAGTATTGTGTACAGTTTTGGTCACCTAGTTACAGGAAGGATGTAAATAAGATTGAAAGAGTGCAGAGAAGGTTCACAAGGATGTTGCCGGGACTTGAGAAGCTGAGTTACAGAGAGAGATTGAATAGGTTGGGACTGTATTCCCTGGAGCGTAGAAGATTGAGGGGAGATTTGATAGAGGTGTATAAGATTTTGGTGGGTATAGATAGAGTGAATGCAAGCAGGCTTTTTCCGCTGAGGCTCGGGGAGAAAAAAACCAGAGGGCATGGGTTAAGGGTGAAAGGAGAAAAGTTTAAAGGGAATATTAGGGGGGGCTTCTTCACGCAGAGAGTGGTGGGAGTGTGGAATGAGCTGCCGGATGAAGTGGTAAATGCGGGGTCACTTTTAACATTTAAGAAAAACTTGGACGGGTTCATGGATGAGAGGAGTGTGTAGGGATATTGTCCAAGTGCAGGTCAGTGGGACTAGGCATAAAAAGGTTTGGCACAGACAAGAAGGGCCAAAAGGCCTGTTTCTGAGCTGTAATTTTATATGGTTCTATGGGTCTTTTTCCGGCTGGAGGCCTGTGACTAGTGGTGTTCCACAGGGCTCTGTATTGGGACCTCTGCTGTTTGTGATTTATATAAACGATCTGGAAGAAGGTGTAACTGGGGTGATCAGTAAGTTTGCGGACGACACGAAAATGGCTGGACTTGCAGATAGTGAGCAACATTGTCAAAGGCTCCGGAAGGATATAGATTGGCTGGACATTTGGGCAAAGAAGTGGCAGATGGAGTTCAATCCAGATCAATGCGACGTGATGCATTTTGGTCGAGCTAACGTCGGGGGGAGCAATACAGTAAATGGCAGAAAAATAAAGGGTGTAGATACGCAGAGGGACCTGGGTGTGCAAGTCCACAGATCCTTGAAGGTGACGTCACAGGTGGAAAATGTAGTGAATAAGGCATATGGCATGCTTGCCTTTACAGGACGGGGCATATAGTATAAAAGTTGGGGTCTTATGTTGCGGTAGTATAGAACGTTGGTTCGGCCGCATTTGGAATACTGCACCCAGTTCTGGTCGCCACACTACCGGAAGGACGTGAAGGCTTTAGAGAGAGTACCGAGGAGGTTTACCAGGATGTTGCCTGGTATGGAAGGTCTTAGTTATGAGGAGACATTGGGTAAACTGGGGTTGTTCACACTGGAAAGACTGAGGATGAGGGGTGACCTAATAGAGGTGTATAAAATTATGAAAGGCATAGATAGGGTGAACGTTGGGAAGCTTTTTCCCAGGTCGGTGGTGACGTTCACGAGGGGTCATACGTTCAAGGTGAAGCGGGTGGGGGAGGTTTAACACGGATAGCAGGAGGACGTATTTTACGCAGAGGGTGGTGGGGGCCTGGAATGCGCTGCCGGGCAAGGTGGTGGAGGTGGACACACTGGGAACGGTTAAGACTGATCGAGATAGACACATGAACGGAGTGTGAATGGAGGGATACAAAAGAATGGTCTAGTTTGGACCAGGGAGCAGCGCGGGCTTGGAGGGCCGAAGGGCCTGTTCCTGTGCTGTTTTGTTCTTTGTCCTTTGTTCTATTGTTAAACCGTATTTTTATGATATTTTCCAATGTAGGAGCCAGGGTCGGGATGTGACCTCTCGCACGTGGTTTCTGGTGAGATTTCCTGCAGTATTTTCAGTGGTGCATTACATTGAAAGTGTCACAGAGAATGTGCAGTGTGTATTTGATGGAATGATTGCCAGTTGAACTGGAATATGATACAAGTACTTGTGAAGTGTTGAGCTGATTGTGGAAATAGTTGGAATTCTCACTCTCTTTTACCGTTTCAGGTCATAGCTAACAACAAATCCAGGATATCACGTCCTCAGACATATGAATCATGGAATTATATTCCAATGGAAACACCGTTTAATTGGAGGCAACTCAAAGAAAGGTCCCTCGGATGATCGCAGGCATGCAGGGATCGTTTTAGGAGGAAAGTCTAAATAGTTTGGCGCTACACGCATTGGTATTCAGAAGAATGAGAGATGATCTCAGTGAAACGTATGATACTTCTGGCAATTGGCAGAGTAAATGCTGAAATGATGTTTCACCCATTAGAGATTCTAGCACCAGTTGCGTACTCTCAGAATAAAGGGACAGCAATTTCAGACTGAAATTTGAAGGATTTTCTCCTGTCGGCGAGTTGTGAATCTTTGGAATTCGTTGCCACAGAGAGCTGTGGAGGCAGAGTCCTTGTGCACATTTAAGGCGGGGATAGGTAGATTATGGATTATTAAAGGAATCGAGGGTTACGGGAAAGGGCAAGAAAGTCAATATGATGAATGTGTGATGACTCATAATCCACTGAATGGCGCACCAGTCTCGGGGGACTGAACGGCCTAATACTGTTCTAATTTCTTAGCAACTAAATATGTACTGATCCCGAGCGACTCTCTAAGAAGCGGAACAGTCAAATATCTAAATCACCCAGAGTGCCGAGATCACCGCTGGAACTTGTCAAAGTGAAGATACCGTCAGGGTCCCGGTTCAACAGCAAGTGCTCAATTGGAGAATCAATGGCTTCAGTCTCAGCATCGTCATAGTCTGTCAAAGCAGGAGCTGAGAGGTAACATTGTTTGAATTGAAGTTAATTAGTAATGAAGGACAGTTAGAATGATATCCTTAAATGTCTATTTCCACAGTAACTACGGGACAGAGACGTTGATCTATTGTGGCGTGCAGGAATTAGAGCAGGGAGAATAATTAGACGAGATTTTGTTTATATTTTTTTCAATTTTAGTTCAAATTTATGCCATTCCCAATGAGTCACCGATCGCACAAATGAGTACACAATTCAGAGCTAAGAGAAGCTTCTGGGGAAACATATGGTACTTCTTTTAAAAAAAGTCACCTAAAATGCTTGGAACAATGATAAAAAATTGTTTCAGACTCAAAGTTTCGGTAACTGAAACCATTCTGCAATATCTGAGCTACTTGGCACTGTCATTTCATGGTGTACACGTCATGGTGCACGTTTGGAGATTTTAGAAGCTATGTTAGATGTTACAGAGTGAGAAGGCTCAGAGGGAAATGGTAGGATGTGAACTTCAACCTCCCCTGGATAGAGGAGGATTCCACTTCAGGACATTCTGATCCAGTATCCGTGTATCTCAAACTGTGGCTGCTGTAATATTCAATCTGATTGAAGTGAATGCTTGAAGAAACTGGTAAGCACAAAATAATTGGTGGTTTGGCAACTTGTTTGTGGAGTCATTACGATGTTATCATGACAGAGAGTGATTCAGAAAGCCGGAATCGCGATCACAACTTCATCGCCTCTGCGGCAATATCCTGACATGTGATCACGGCAAGTGTTTTAACAACACCAGGTTCAAGTCCAACAGGTTTATTTGGTCGCAAATACCATTAGCTACCATTAGGTATTTCCTATCAAATAAACCTGTTGGACTTTAACCTGATGTTGTTAAAACCCTTACTGTGTTTACCCCAGTCCAACGCCGGCATCTCCACATCACGTGATCACGGCACCAGATTGGGAGAACATTCAGCAAACTGACTGCAGTGGCTCAAGGTGAAGAACCAGCGCCCCCTTATTGGACAAAATATGTTACTCTGGCTCCGAAATGCCCTGTCCCTGAGGACAGATAATGTGTGAGGAATCAGAGAACCGGGAATAATGTAAGAAAAAATCCATTACATCTGGGTCAGTGGACCGGTTTTTATGATCCAAAATCACTTCGCCCTACCGTAGTATCTCCCTGTCTTTTATCCTCAGAGATGATAATCCATAGAATCATAGATACCGCCCAGTGCAGAGGGAGGCCATTTGGCCCATCGAAATTGCACTGACAACAATCCCACCCAGGCTCTATCCCCGCAGCCCCACATATGAACCCTACTAATCCCTCGAACCTACACTGAGAGACAATACAGCATTGCCAAGCAACCGAATATGCACATCTTTGGACTGTGGGAGGAAACCGGAGCACCTGAAAGAAAGCCACGCTGACACGGGCAGAAGGTCCAAACTCCACACAGACTGTGACCCAAGCCGGGAATCGAACCCAGGTCCTGGAGCTATGAGGTAGCAGTGCTAACCACTGCGTCACCATGCCGTCAGCAGTCGTGAAAACACTGGGGATTTTCACAGTAACTTCATTGCAGTGTTAATTTTAACCTACCTCTGACTAATAAATAAACTTTTACTTTCCTCTCATGGAAGCCCGATGCAAGACACCAGAAAAGAGCATGAATAGGCGAAGTAAGATCTCGTTTTTTGACTCTGTTCAGCCATTCAGGATAGGTCTCAGCCTTTCTTACTGATCATGTTTTTGTAAATTGTTTTCAACCCTCTCCTGATTCCTGTATCGTTTTACAAAAATCCTGTTGAGAGCCGTACAATCCACTGAAAATGGCATCAGAACAATGTTCAACTGACTTATAACTTCACTTTTGTTCCTTTCATGAAAGCAACATAAACGGTATCAATGCTTGAAATCGGAAACAAAAACAGAAAATGCCAGACAGAGTCAGCAGGTCTGGCATGGAAACGAGTAATTGGCACTCAGATTGTTGGATCCGCTCTCTCTCCAGATCTGCTGAGTTTGTCCAGCATTATCCGCTCTTTGTTTCAGAAATGAACGTATGTGTTTGTTTTTGCTTCAGGTGAACTTTTCTGCCTGCTTTGAATTAATTGTGTACCTTTGTATTTTTAGTCAATTTTATGAACTATTGCATTGAATTTCTTCTTCAATGTAATACATTAAATTGTTTTTTTTCTCACCAAATTATTATTATCAGTTAAATATATTGAGTCTCGTTTTCAATTTATATGTCCGTTATAGAAAGTTTATGAATGTTGTCTTGTAATCCCCTTGGCTACTATTCGGTCTAAAAAATGCATTCATCGTTAAAATGTAGCTTGATTAGATCAATTAGAAACACGTGATCCCAGTGCCGGATTCATCTGGAACACCAAATCTAATCGTCTTCCGTCAACAGAAACACATTTTACCCCTCAATTTGATAGCTTTATTGCAGCCAACCCACACCAATTTTTCCACCTCCCCCATGATTCCATGCACATGAAATAAAAACTTGTACAGGCTATTCACTGCCAGCCGGCTTCAAAACTTTACAGCTAATGAAGTAGTTTTGAAATGTCATCTTTGCAATATAGAAATTCAGAAGACAATCTTATGCATTGCAATCTTTCACGGTAAATAACAACAATTTAATAATGAAGTGGTAATCTGACTTTGTGAATTTGTTTAAGTGGTGAATTTTGTTACGGACAAACCTGCTAACTCAAGTTTTCTTTGGTATGGTCAGCTGATCATTCATAACAAAAAGAGAATGCAACTTGGCCATTTGGTGAAGAGCTCCTATGAAAGATCATATCGCCAAGTGTGCAGCAACTCGCTCAGCACGGCACCGGAGTGTCAGCTATATTTATCAATTGAAGTGCTGGAATGGAACATGGATATTGAAATGTTTGAGATACAGGAATCATTGGAACCTACTAAAAGAGAGCTGACAGGATATTGTCCCTTTCATTGGTGTATGAGATGGCAGTTTCCCAAACGAATGTTAGGCACGAAAGAAGTATTTGTATGGTATTTACCGTATCTACTCTGATGACTTTTGTTAGATTTTTGTGATGTTGATTATGTGAGGGATCCCACCATTAAAGGTGTACTGACTTCTTTATATTGCTTTAATGGAGATATTTTCTTTCCTCCCTTTGTCGAAATTCGATTAGCTTTCCCACCCATAATGTTCAGTAAACTGATACCTATTTTTCTGGCATTCTCTTCTTTCTTTCCTAATCACAGCATCAATATTTGCTTTCCACAAGCAGTCTGACATTCCGCCCTTTAGTGATGATTCGGTGAAAAGCTGCAATTCTGCCTCTGCTAGAATTTTCCTTTCTTTGAAAATGCATGGAGGAAAATCTTCCAATGAACAAAGAACGAAGAAAATTACAGCACAGAACAGGTCCTTCGGCCCTCCAAACGTGCACCGACCATGCTGCCCGACTTAACAAAAAAATCCTACCCTTCCGGGGACGATATCCCGCTATTCTCATCCTATTCATGTACTTGTCAAGACCCCACTTAAAAGTCACTACCGTAGCCGCTTCCACTACCTCCCCCGGCAACGAGTTCCAGGCTCCCACTACTTTTTGTGTAAAAATCTGCCTCGTACAGCTCCTTTAATCCTTGCCCCTTACACAAAGAGCAAACAAAGAACAAAGAAAAATACGGCACAGGAACAGGCCCTTCGGCCCTCCAAGACCACGCCGCTCCCTGGTCCAATCTCAACCATTCTTTTGTATCCCTCCATTCCCACTCCGTTCATGTGGCTCTCTACATAAGTCTTTAATGTTCCCAGTGTGCCCACCCCCACCACCTTGCCTGGCAGCGCAGTTAGTTCTACCAAAATGCATCACGTCGCATTTATCAGGATTGAACTCCATCCGCCATTTCTTTGCCCAAATTTCCAGCCTATCTATATCCATCTGTAGCCTCTGACAATGTTCCTCACTATCTGCAAATCCAGCCAATTTCGTGCCGTCTGCTAACTTACTGATCACCCCAGTTACACCTTCTTCCAGATCGTTTAGAAATCACAAACAGCAGAGATTCCAATACAGAGCCCTGCGGAACACCACTCGTCACAGGCCTCCAGCCGGAAAAAAAAACCCTTCCAATACCACCCTCTGTCTTCTGTGACCAAGCCAGTTCTCCACCCATCTAGCCACCTCCCCCTTTATCCCATGAAATCCAACGTTTTGCACCAACCTACCATGACGTACTTTGTCAAATGCTTTACTAAAGTCCATATAGACCACATCCACGGTCCTTCCCTCGTCAACCATTCCAGTCACTTCTTCAAAAAACTCCACCAGGTTAGTGAGGCATGACCTCCCTCTCATAAAACCATGCCGACTATCGTTAATAAGATTATTCCATTCTAAATGTGCGTAGATCCTATCTCTAAGAATACTCTCCAAAAACTTCCCTACCACGGACGTCAATCTCAATGGCCTATAATTACCCAGGTTATCCTTCCTACCCTTCTTAAATAACGGGACCACATTAGCTATCCTCCAATCCGCTGGGACCTCACGTGTGTCCAATGACGAGACAAATATTTACGTCAGAGGCCCAGCAATTTCATCTTTCGTCTCCCTGAGCAGCCTGCGATAGATTCCATAAGACCCTGGGGATTTGTCAGTCTTTACATTCTCTAAAAAATCTAACACTCCCTCCCTTGTAATGGCGATTTTCTCTCATGGTTCAACACTGCTCTATGAGACACTCCCAGTCAACACATCCCTCTCCGTTGTGAATAGCGACGCAAAGTATACATTTAGGATCTCCCCTACTTCTTTGGGCTCTCAGCATAATTCCCCACTTTTGTCCCTGAGATGTCCGATTTTTTTTCCTGAAAACCCTTCTGTTCCTAACGTATGAATAAAATGCCTTGGGATTCTCCATAATCCTGTCTGCCAAGGACATTTCGTGACCCCTTTGTTCCCTTCTAATTCCTCGTTTGAGTTCTTTCCTAGTTTCTTTGTAATCCTCCAGAGCTCCCTCCGTTTTTAGCTGCCTGGACCTAACGTACGCCTCTCTTTTCGACCAGTCCCTCAATTTCCATTGTTATCCACTTTCTCGAATCCTCCCCTTCCTATGCTTTTTTAGAGGCACATGTCTGTCCTGCAGGTGTAACAACTGTTCCTTAAAAGACTCCCACATGCCAGATATGGATTTACCCTCAAACAGCCTCTCCCAATCAACAGCTGCCAATTTCTGCCCAATCCCACTAAAGTTGGCCTTCCCCCAATCCAACACCTTACACCTGGGACACCACTCATCCTTTTCCATCGCTATCCGAAAGCTAACAGAATTGTGCTCACTATTTGCCACATGTTCCCCTGAAACGTTGAAGACCTGACCGGGCTCATTCCCCAGTACTAGGTCCAGTATAGCCCCCTCTCTAGTCGGGCTATCTACATATTGTTCCGCAGAACCTTCCTGTACGCACTTTACAAATTCCTCCCCATTCAGAGTCCCAGCTCTAAGCGATTTCCAGTCTTTACCAGGGAAATTGAAGTCTCCCACGACAACAACCCTATTTTTCCTGCACCTATGCAGTATCTCCTGACATACCCGTTCTTCCACTTCCCTTGGGCTGTTGGGGGGCCTGTAGTATATCCCCAACATAGTCACTGCGCCCTTCCTGTTTCTGAGCTCCACACACAGTGACTCTTTACACGACCCCTCTGAATTGTCCTCCCTCTGCACCGCTGTAATATGTTCTCGAACTAATATTGCCACTCCCCCACCTCTTTTGGCCCCTCCTCTGTTTCGCCTAAACCACTTGTGCCCCGGAATATTCAGCTGCCAGTCCTGTCCCTCTTTCAACCAAGTCTCTGTCACGTCAACCACATCCAAATTCCTCGGAAGCATTAAGGTCCGAAGTTCGCCTGCTACGCTCCTTGCATTGAAGTAGATGCACTCCAGACCTCCAGGCCCAGTGAGGTCATCCTCCCCCAGCGTGCTCTTCTTCTTCCCCAGCTTTGTCCTGGCCCAAAGCTCGTCCCCAGCCTCTGCACTTGTAGACCTAATTTTTTGATCCCCCCCCCACCCCGCCATATTAGTTTAAACCCACCCGAACTGCACTCTCAAAACTCCCAGCCAGGATATTAGTGCCCTTCCAATTTAGTTGTGAGCCGTCCTTCTTGCACAGGTGCCATCCTCTCTTGAAAACTTCCCAATGATCCAGGAAAATGAAGCCCTCCCTTCTGGACCAGTCCTTTAGCCAAGCGTTCAATTGGGAGCAGCCCAGATATTGTCACCCTGGAGGCCCAACTTTTTAGCCTATTTCCCAACTCCCTGAATTGCTCTCACAGGATCCCCCTGCTCTTCCTATCTATGTCATTTGCACCTATGTGTACAACGACATCCGTTTCTTATCTTCCCCTTTTAATATGCCTCCTATCCGCTCGGAGTCATCCAGTACCCCAGCACCAGGTCGGCAGACTACCATCCTGGAGTCCAGTTCGCACCCACAGAACCGCCTGTCCGTGCCTCTAACCGATGCGTCCCCCACCACTATTGCTCTCCTAATTCCTCTCTTTCCTTTCCGGGCCACAGAGCCTGACTGTGTGCCAGTGATCTGGTCACTGTGGCTTACCCCTGTGGCTTACCCCTGGAGAGTCGTCCTCCACCACACTATCCAAAACACCTTAAACCTATGCCCCCTAGTAATTGACTCTTCCACCCTTGGGAAAAAGCTTCTGACTATCCACTCTGTCCATGCCTCTCACAATCTTGTAGACGTCTATCAGGTATCCCCTCACCCTTCGTCGTTCCGTGCGAACAAAGCAATTTTCTCCAATCTCTCCTCATAGCTAGTGCCCTCCATACCAGGCAACATCCTGGTAAATCTTTTCTGTGCCCTCTCCAAAGCGTCTACATCCTTCTGGTAGTGTGGCGACCAGAATTGAACACGAGATCCCAAGTGCGGCCAAACTAAGGTTCTGTACACCTGCAACATGACTTGACAATTTTCAAAATCAATGCCCCGGCCGATGAAGGCAAGCATGCAGTATGCCTTCTTGCCTACCTTCTCCACCTGTACTGTCGCTTTCAGTGACCTGTGTACCTGTACACCCAGATCCCTTTGCCTACCAATACTCTTAAGGGTTCTCCCGTTTACTATATATTTCCGATCTGTATTCGACCTTCGAAAATGCATTACCTCACAATCGTCCGGATTAAACTCCATCTGCCATCTCTCCGCCGAAGTCTCCAACTGATCTATATCCTGCTGTATCCTCTGATGGTCGTCATCGCTATCCACAAATCCACCAACCTTTGTGTCGTCCGCAAACTTACGAATCAACCCAGTTACATTTTCCTCCAAATCATTTGGACATATTACAAACAGCAAATGTCCCAGCACTGATCCCTGAGGAACAACAATTGTCACAGCCCTCCATTCAGAAATGCAATCTTCCACTGCTATCCTCTGTCTTCTTTGACCGAACCAGTTTTGTATCCACCTTGCTCGCTCACCTCTGATCCCACGTGACTTCACATTCTGCACCAGTCTGCCATGAGCATGAGCAATGAATTTGACATTCTTTGTTCGTTTTTGTTTCTACCTGGTGATACCATTCCCATTCACATCTTCTGAAGCCATGAACTTAAGTGTTATCTCTGGTATAAACTGAAACAAACAATTGATTAATATTTTTGTCATTTCAGCATTGTTGACTGTTGGTAAAAACTATCCCTCGAAAACACCTGAATTAAGTTCTGAATTGGCCATTTTAAGTCTGTTTTGATTGAATATTTTGCTATTTTTGTTAACACTCTATTATTCACTAATATAGTCGCCCTCGTTTGTCATCTTAACTAATTACATAATCTTTTTCCCGATTCTTCATCTCACTTGGCTCAGTTCGCTACTCCACTGACTCTAACACATTTCCCCCATTGTTTTTCCTTGTCTGCATTGGCGGTGTGTCTTTAGACTTAATGGTTTGTATTTGTTTTTTTATTGTTCTTATTATTCAGCGAAACATTTTTTTTCTTTGATTCGGTCCAAAAATAGTTTTAAAACTACCCATTTTCGCAAAATGAAATCCCATTGCACTCCAGGTATTTTCCCAAATATTAATCTCTCCCTGTAATTAGGCGCTGTGTATGTGGCCAGCAGTAATGCCTTGAATGGATTTAAATAATCAATCAAATGTTTTACTTCTTATTATTGAGATCACAATTTTGATGTGTGCAAGATGCAAAGCAGTTGGAAATTGAAAACAGCTACTCTTCTCGCTATTTTGACACAGAAGGCAAAATATTCTTGTAAAATAATGAAAATTGATAATCTAATCAGTACGGAAATCCTCCGAAGATAAATAAGAACATTTAATATGTCTCCTTTCTACAAGAGAATGGTGAGGGTCATGCTTCTCTGGACCATGGTTAAAGGGGGTAACCATGAAGCGACATTTTTCCAGTGCAGCTTGGGTTTGAGAAAAATACAAACCTGAAGCACAAGACTGAGTGCCCAGCTTGTCGGTAGGAATATTATCTATTTCTTCATAAATGGCTTGGTACAAAGCAGAAGGTGCATCCCAGTCACGCGCGATAGGGTTTGTTGGAGGAAGATCGGGCCTGTTAGAATATTGTTACATTCTGGAACTATATTTCTGTTGATGATTTTTATTGATTTCATATCTCACTCTATGTCGAGGTTAGATTCAAACCAGGGCCCCTCGGAAATTATCTTGTTCATCTGCATCATCAATCCAATGATGGTGTCACTGCCTCCATCACAAAGACATTCAGAGACATTTAGCGACCAATGTCGTTTAGCGCATAAGATGTGAATCAGGAGAACTTGGTGCAAGTTCTGAGACGTGCAATAGTTTTGTTTATCTGTTCAAAACTAATGGTGCAAAAGGCAGACATTCGTCAGATTCCATGCCCATGTTTTAACATGGAACAGATCGCTAACCTGTCGCCAGGGGGGCGCCCCTCCATACCAAGTGTGGCCGAACAGAAATATGTCCCGCTGTCACTGCCTGAAATTGTTGCCTTGGACGGATTTTACAGGAAGTTCTGACACTTTGTTTGTATGAAGTCTTGGGACCGAACGTGGAGCATCTGACTCAGAAGGGGAGAGAGGGATACTACTCACAATACCACCGGCATAGATCATGTCATGTTAGTGGGATAGTTTTGCTGGGATGCAGTATTGACACTGATAATTGTGGAAAATCATACTATCACGTCTCAAAATTGGTCAAGTACTGTTAGAGGACTTCACTCAGTGTTGGTTTGCAACCAATTGTAAATGGAAACAAGGTGCCAGCTGCTAAATAATCATAAACACATTGGAACATAGGAATTAAGAGGAACCTAGGAATTAGGGGCGAGAATGGGCAATTCAGCCATTTGAGCCCACTCCACCATTCCATATGATCAGGCTGATCTTATCCTGATCTCAAATCCACAAACCTGCCTACTCCAGTTTAGCTTTATCTAACTTTTCATGAGACACATATCTGTTTCTTTCTTGAATCTGCTGACTGATTCTGTCTCCCCTGCACTCTGGGCCGTCGGTCCACAGGTTCACAACACTCTGAGAATTTGTCCCTCACCAAAGATTTGGAACTAATTCCTCTCACTCCAAATCTATGAGCCTTTGTTGTAGACTCTCCAACAAAGAAACATAGAAAGCCTACAGTGCAGAAAGAGGCCATTCGGCCCATCGAGTCTGCACCGACCACAATCCCACCCAGGCCCTACCCCCACATATTTACCCGCTAATCCCTCTAACCTACGCATCTCAGGACTCTAAGGGGCAATTTTTAACCTGGTCAATCAACCTAACCCGCACATCTTTGGACTGTGGGAGGAAACCGGAGCACCCGGAGGAAACCCACACAGACACGAGGAGAATGTGCAAACTCCACACAGACAGTGAACCGAGCCGGGAATCGAACCCGGGACCCTGGATCTGTGAAGCAGCAGTGCTAACCACTGTGCTACCGTGCCGCCGGAATATCTGTCCAACATCCACATCATCAATCCCCTTTAGCATTTTATACACCTCAAACATATCCCCCCTTATTCTTTTCAGCACCAGCGAGTACAAACCCAAGCTATTCAAACCCTCCTCGTATGGTAGCCCTTTCATCCCTGGAATCAATCTGGTGAACATCCTCTGATTTGCCTCCAGGGATAGCACATCCCTCATCATGTATGGAGACTAAATCTGGACAGAATACACCAACGCCTTATCCAGTTTTAACAACATTTTTTTGCATTTAAAATCCTGTCCTTTTGCAATAAATGCCAATATTCAATTTGTGTTTCTTATTAAAGAATGCACCTGCACATTCACGTTCTGTCATTCATGCACAAGGAGTCCCAGATCCCCCTGGACTGACACACTTTGAATATGCTTTACATTTAAATAATCATTTACCCTTTTTTTCCTGGCGAAAATGGATGACCACACACATTAATGTATCCAAATTAAGTTCCATCTGCCACAATCTGGCCCATTCCCATAGCCTATGAATTTTCATCTGCAAACTCTATAATCACATCAGACCAATGCCTTATATAACCTTACCATAACACTCCTACTTTTATACTCGATACTCCGATTTATAAAGGCCAATGTACCAAAGGCACTCTTTACGACCCTATCCACCTGTGACGTCACCTTTAGGGAATTCTGTACCTGTATTCCCAGATCCCTCTGTTCAATTGCACTCTTCAGAGTCCTAACAATTACCCTGTACGTTCTACTTTTGTTTGTCCTTCCAATGTGCAATATCTCACACTTGTCTGCGTTAAATTCCATTTGCCATTTTTCAGCCCATTTTTCGAGTTGGTCCAAATCCCTCTGCAAGCTTTGAAAACCTTCCTCACTGTCCACTACACCTCCAATCTTTGTATCATCAGCAAACTTGCTGATCCAATTTACCACATTATCATCCGGATCATTGATATAGATGACAAACAACAATGAACCCAACACCGATCCCTGCGGCACACCACGAGTCACAGGCCTCCACTCAGAGAAGCAATCCTCCACAGCCACTCTCCGGCTTCTTCCATTTAGCCAGTGTGTAATCCAATTTACTACCTCCCCATATTTACCTAGCGACTGAACCTTCCTAACTAATTTCCCATGAGGGACCTTGTCAAAGGCCTTGCTGAAATTCAGGTGTACAACATCCACCGCCTTCCCTTCATCCACTTTCCTGGTTACCTCCTCGAAAAACTCTAATAGATTGGTCAAACATGACCGACCACGCACAAAGCCATGTTGACTCTCCCTAATAAGTCCCTGTCCTTCCAAATATTTGTAGATCATATCCCTTATTACAGCTTCCAATAACCTGCCCACCACCGACGTCAAACTTACTGGCCTATAATTTCCAGGATTTCTTTTGGAACCTTTTTTAAACAACAGAACAACATGAGCCACCCTCCAATCATCCGGCACCTCCCCCGTGAATACTAACATTTAAAATATGTCTGCCAGGGCCCCTGTAAGTTCATCTGCCAGGGCCCCTGCAAGTTCATCGAGCGACTGTCTAACAAGTGGAACAGTCAAAGATTTATCTCACCCAGAGTGCCGAGATCACTGCTGGAACTTGTCAAAGTGAAGATACCGTCAGGGTCCCGTTTCAGCAGCACGTGCCCACTCTGAGAGTCAATGGCTTCAGTCTCAGCATCGTCATCGTCTGTCGAAGCAGGAGCTGAGAGATTAAAGTATTTCAATTGAAGTTAATTATTAATGAAGGACAGTGAGAAAGATATCCTTAAATGTCGATTTCCACTGTAATTATAGGGCAGAGACGTTGATCTTTTGTGGCGTGGAGGCCAGTGAATCAGAGCATGGAAAATTATTTGACGAAATTTTGATTACTATTTTCAATTTTATTTCAAATTTGTACCGTTCCCAATGAGTCGACAGACCCACCAACCAGTACACAATTCACAGCCAAGAGAGGTTTCTGGGGAAATACATGGAACTTTTGTTTTGAAAAGAAAAGTCATTTAAATTGCTGGGAACAATGATAAGACATTGTTTCAGACTCAAAGTTGCTGTAACTGAAATCATTCTGCAATACTGGAGCTATTTGGCACTGTCATTTCATGGTGTAAACGTCATGGTGTACACATTTGGAGACCTCACAAACAATTTCACATGTGACAGAGTGAGAAGGCTCGGAAGGAAATGGTAGGATGTGAATTGCGACATACCCTGAATAGAGGAGGATACCACTTCTGGATATTTTGATCCAGGATCCGTGTCTCCCACACTGTGACTGGTGTAATATTCAATCTCATTGAAGGAGTCAATGCTTGCAGAAACTGGTAAGCACAAAATAATTGGTTGCTTGGCAAATTGTTTGTGGAGTCATTACGATGTTATCATGACAAAGTGATTCAGAAAGTCAGATTCGAGATCACAACAGCTTCATCGCTTCTGTGGCAATATCCTGGCACTTGATCATGGCACCAGTTTGGGAGAACATTCAGCAGACAGACTGCAATGGTTCAAGGTGAAGAACCTCATTGGACAACATACGTTACTCTGGCTCCGTAATGTCCAGTCCCTTAGGACAGATAATGTGTGAGAAATCAATGAACAGGGAATAATGAAAGAACAAATTCATTGTGTCTGTGTCAGTGGACCGACTTTTATGATCCAGAATCACTTCTCCCTTCCGTATGATTCCCCTGTGTTTTACCCTTGGAGATGAACCTGGGTGACTCGGGATGTTGAGGCCGTGGTCAAGAAGAAGAAAGAGGCACATGACGTGCATAGGCAACTCGGATGACCTGAATCTCTTGAAGAGTATAGGGGGTATAGGAATAGAGTTAAGAGAGAAATCAGGAGGGCAAAAAGGAGACACGAAAGTGTTTTGGCAGATAAAGCAAAAGAGAATCCAAAGAGCTTCTCCAAATTCATAAAGGGCGAATGAGTATCAAGGCAGAGAGTAGGGCCTCTTAAGTATCAACAAGGTCATCGATGTGCGAATCCACAAGAGATGGGTGAGATCCTAAGTGAATATTTCTCATCAGTGTTTATTGTTCAGAAAAGCATGGATGTTAGGGAACTTGGGGAAATGAATAGTGATGTCTTGAGGAGTGCACATATTACAGAGAAGGAGATGCTGGCAGTCTTAAAGCGCATCAAGTTAAATAAATCTGCGGTACCTGATGAGGTATATCCCAGGACGTTGTGGGAGGCTAAGAAGGAAATTGAGGGTCCCCTTGCCGAGATATTTGAATCATCGATAGTCACGAGTGAGGTGTCTGATGATTGGAGAGTGACAAATGTTGTGCCTTTTTTTAAGAAGGGCTGCAGCGAAAAGCCTGGGAACTACAGGCCAGTGAGCCTCACATCTGTGGTGCGTAAATTGTTGGAAGGTATTTTGAGAGACAGGATCTGCAGGCATTTCTTGATGCAAGGACTGATTAGGGACAGTCAGCATGGCTTTGCGAGTGGAAAATCATGTCTCACAAATTTAATATACTTTTTTGAAGGGGTAACCAAGAAGGTAGATGAGGGCAGAGCAGTTGATGTTGTCTACATGGACTTTAGCAAGGCCTTTGACAAGGTGCCGCATGGTAGGTTGTTGCATCAAGTTAAATTTCACAGGATCCAAGGTGAGGTATCTAAATGGATACAAAATTGGTTTCTTGACAGAAGCCAGAGGGTGGTTTTAGAGAGTAGATTTTAAAACTGGAGGCCTGTGACCAGCGGGGTGCCCTAGGGATCAGTGATGGGCCCACTGTTACTTGTTACTTATATTAATTAGTTGTATGTGAATATCGGGGGCATGGTTATTCAGTTTGCAGATAACACGAAGATTGGTGGCATAGTGGACAGTGAGGAAAATTATTTCCAATTGCAATGGGCCTTGAACAATTTGGCCAGTGGGCTGACGAATGGCAGATGGAGTTTAATTTAGACAAATGCGAGGTGATGCATTTTGGTAGATTGAACCCCCAGGGCAGGACTTGCTCAGTTAATGTTAGGGTCTTGGGGAGAGTTACAGAACAAAGAGATCGAGGGGTACCTGTTCAAAGCTCCTTGACAGTGAAGTCACAGGAGGACAGAGTGGAGAAGAAGGCATTCGGCATGCTTGGTTTCATCATTCAGAACATTGAATACAGGAGTTGGGACATCTTGTTGAAGTTGTACAATACATTGTTTAGGCCTCACATGGACTACTGTGTGCAATCCAGGTCACCCTATCATAGAAAGGATGTTATTAAACTCGAAAGAGTGCAGAAAAGATTTACTGGGATGCTACCGGGACATGAGGGATTGAGGTATAAGGAGAGGCTGAATAGACTGAAAAATTTTTTCTCTCGGGGGATTAGGAGGCTGAGGGCTGACCTTCTAGAAGTCTATAAAATAATGAGGGCCATAGACAAGGTAGATAGTCAAGATATTTTCCCAAAGGTGGGGGAGTCTAAAACCAGAGGGCAGAAGTTTAAGGTGAGAGGGGAGAATTACAAAAGTGTCCAGAGGGGCAGTGTTTTCACACAGAGGGTGGTGAGTGCCTGGAACGATCGGCCAGAGGTATAGTAGAGGCGGGTACAATTTTATCTTTTAAAAAGCATTTAGACATTTGCATGGGTACGATGGGTACAGAGCGAGATGGGCCAAATGTGGGCAATTGGGATTAGCTTAGGTGTTTAAAAAAAAAGGGCGGCCTGGGCAAGTTGGGCCGAAGGGCCTGTTTCCATGCTGTAAACCTCTATGACTCTACGAAAATCCATAGAATCATAGATACCCTGCAGTGCAGAGGGAGGCTAATTGGCCCATCGAGTTTGCACCGACAAGAATCTATCGACTGAAAGGCTCTATCCCCGCAACTCCACATGTTAACTCTACTAATCCCTGCAGCCTTCACAAAGGGGCAATTTAGAATGGTCAATCAATCATTGGCGCACATCATTGGACTGTGGCAGGAAACGGGAACACCCGGAGGAAAGGCTCGCAGACACGGGTAGAAGGTGCTCGACACAGACTGTGACCCAAGCCGGGAATTGAACCCAGGTCTCTGGCGGTATGAGGCAGCAGTCCTAACAATTGTGCGACCGTGTCGCCAGCAGTCGTGAAAACACTGGGGATTTCCACAGTAATTTCATTGCATTGTTAACTTAAGCCCCCTCGTGACTTATAAATAAACGTTTATTTTCCAGTCATGGAATCCCCGTGCAAAACACAAGACAAGACCATGAATAGGCTAAATAGGATCTCGTTTTTTTACTTTGTTCAGCCATTCTGAATCGTTCTCAGCCCCCCTTACTGCACATGTCTTTGTACATTGTTTTCAAACCTCTCCTGATTAAGGGGCTGCTGCCCGATGGATCCAGAACTGGCTTGCCCAAAGGAGGCAGAGAGTGGGTATAGATGGGTCTTTTTCTAAATGGAGGTCGGTCACCAGTGGTGTGCCCCAGGGATCTGTTCTGGGACCCTTGCTGTTTGTCATTTTCATAAATGACCTGGATGAGGAAGCGGAGGGATGGGTTAGTAAGTCTGCCGATGACACGAAGGTTGGTGGGGCTGTGGATAGTCTGGAGAGATGTCAGAAGTTACAGAGGGACATAGATAGGATGCAAGAATCATAGAATCATAGAAACCCTACAGTGCAGAAGGAGGCCATTCGGCCCATCGAGTCTGCACCGACCACAATCCCACCCAGGCCCTACACCCACATATTTACCCGCTAGTCCCTCTAACCTACGCATCCCAGGACTCTAAGGGGCAATTTCTTTTTTATAACCTGGCCAATCAACCTGACCTGCACATCTTTGGACTGTGGGAGGAAACCGGAGCACCGGGAGGAAACCCACGCAGACACGAGGAGAATGTGCAAACTCCACACAGACAGTGACCCGAGCCGGGAATCGAACCCGGGACCCTGGAGCTGTGAAGCAGCAGTGCTAACCACTGTGCTACCGTGCCGCCCTTGGAAACATAGAAACATGGAAACATAGAAACATAGACAAATTACAGCACAAACAGGCCCTTCGAACCACAAGTTGTGCCGAACACGTCCCTCCCTCCCTGGCTTTTTTCCAGGGTGGAAATGTCTGCTACGAGAGGACACAGGTTTAAGGTGCTGGGGGGTAGGTACAGGGGAGATGTTCGGGGTAAGTTTTTCACACTGAGGGTGGTGGGCGAGTGGAATCGGCTGCCGTCAGTTGTGGTGGAGGCGAACTCAATAGGGTCTTTTAAGAGACTCTTGGATGAGTACATGGAGCTTAATAGGATGGAGGGTTATAGGTAGGTCTAGAAGGTATGGACGTGTTCGGCACAACTTGTGGTTCGAAGGGCCTGTTTGTGCTGTAATTTGTCTATGTTTCTATGTTTCCATTACTGTATCGTTTTATTAAAATTCTTTTGAGAGCCATACAATCCACTCAAAATTGCATCAGAGCAATTATCGACTGACTTATAACTTCACTTTTGAACTTTTTAAAAACGGAACATACTGTGCCAATGCTTGAAATCGGAAACAAAAACAGAAAATGCCGGATTATGTCAGCAGGTCAGGCATGAAAACGAGTCATTGGCGCTCAAAGTGTTGGATTTGTTCTCTCTCCAGATCTGCTGAGTTTGTCCAGCATTTCATTTCTTTTGTTTGTTTTAGAATTGAACTTTTGAGTTTGTTTTGCCTCATGGTTAACTTTTCTGCCTGCTTCGAATGAATTGTGTACTTTTGTATCCTTAGTCAACTTTATGAACGATCGCATTTAATTTCTTCTTCTATGTAATATATTAAATTCTGCTTTTTCTCACCAAGTTATCATTTATCAGTAAAATATATTGAGCTTCATTTTCAAATTGTATGTCCCCGATAGCAAGTTTATGAATCTTTCCTTATAACCCCTTGGCTACTTTTCTGTCCAAAAAATGCTAACATCGTTCATATGTAATTTTGAACAGATAAATTATAAACAAGTGATCCCAGTGCCGGATTCATCTGGAGCACCAATTCTAACTGTCTTCCGTCTATAGAAACACATTTTACCCCTCAATTTGATAGCTTTTTTGCCGCCAGTCCATACCATTTTTACGCCTCCCCCATGATTCCATGCAAAAGAAATAAAGACTTGTCTCGGCTATTCCCTGCCAACCGGTTTCAGACACTTTACACCTAATGAATTAGTTTTGAAATGTAGGAGCTCAAAAGACAATTTGTGCACTGCAATCTTTCACGGCAAATAACAACAATTTAATAATGAAGTGGTAATCGGATTTTGTGTGAATTTGCTTAAGTGATAAATGCTGCTCTCGTCAAACCTGCTTATTCAAGTCTTCTTTAGCATGGTCATCATTTTTACCCAAAAGGGAAGGCATCTTAGCCATTGGGTGAGTAGCTCCTATGAAAGATCATATTGCCAAGTGTGCAGCAACTCGCTCAGCACGGCACCCAGTGTGAGCTTTATTGACCTGTTGAAGTTCTGGAATGGAACATCGATCTGGAAAAGTTTGAGGTAGAGAAAAAAACTGGAACCTACTGAAAGAGAGCTGACAAGTATGACATTGTCCCATTCATTAGTGTATGATATGGCAGTTTCCCAAACGAATATTGGGCGTGAGGAAAATATGTTTATCATGTTTACCCTATCTACTCTGATGACCTTTTTTGAGATTTTGATGACGTTGATGATGTGAAAGATCCCACCATGAAAGGTGTACTGACTTCTGTCTATTGCTTTAATGTAGATATTTTCTTTCTCATTTTATCGAAATTTGATTAGCTTTCCTCCCAATAATGTTCCACAAATTCATATCTATTTTCCTGGCATTCTCCTTTGTCTTTCCGAATCATAACATCAATATTTGCTTTCCGCCAGGACTCTGGCATTACACTGTTTAGTAATGATTCGGTGAAAAGCTGCAATGCTGCCTCTGCTAGAATTTTCCTTTCTTTGAAAATGTATGGATGAAAATGTTCCAATGAGTTTGATGTTTTTTTGTTCGTTTTTGTTTCAACCTGTTGATACCATTCCCATTCACAGCTTGTGAACTCATGAACTTAATTGTTATCTCTGGTATAAACTGAAACAAGCTATTGATTAATATTTCTGTCATTTCAGCATTGTTGACTGTTAGCAAAAAGTGTCCCTCGGAAACATCTGAAGTTAATTCTGTATTGGCCATTTTATTTCTGTTTCGATTGAATAATTTGCTATTTTAGTTAACACTTCATTATTCACTAATATGGTAGTCCCCGTTTGTCATCTCAACTAATTATGTCATATTTTTTCCGATTCCTCATCTCGCTGGGCTTAGTTCACTACTCCACTGAGTCTAACACATTTCCCCCGTTGTTTTTGCTTGTTTGCATTGGCGGTGTCTCTTTATACTTAATAGAAACATAGAAACATAGAAAACTACAGCACATAACAGGCCCTTCGGCCCGACAAGTTGTGCCGACTACATCCGTACCTTTTAGTCTTACCTCTCACGCTCCATCCTATTAAGTCCCATGTACTCATCCAGGAGTCTCTTAAAATAACCTTTTGAGTTTGCCTGCACCACCACTGACGACAGCCGATTTCACTCGCCCACCACCCTCTGTGTGAAAAACTTCCCCCCAACATTTCCCCTGTACCTACACCCCAGCACCTTAAACCTGTGTCCACTTGTAGCAGCCATTTCCTCCCTGGGAAAAAGCCTCTGAGAGTCCACCCGATCTATGCCTCTCAACATCTGAGACACCTCTATTAGGTCTCCTCTGATCCTACGTCTCTCCAAGGAGAAAAGACCGAGCTCCCTCTGCCTATCCTCATAAGGCATGCCACTCAATCCAGGCAACATCCTTGTAAATCGCCTCTGCACCCTTTCAATCTTTTCCACATCCTTCCTGTAATGAGGCGACCAGAATGGCGCGCAGTACTCCAAGGGGGGTCTGACGAGGGTCTTTCTTGCTGCATCATTATTCCCGGTCTCCTAAAATCAATCCCTCGATTGATAAAGGCCAGCATACCATACGCCTTCTTAACTACCTCCAGCACCTTGAGAAAACCTCCAGATTTTAGAGTCCTATGCACCTGGACCGCAAGGTCCTTCTGATCCTCTACAGTACTAAGATTCTTTCGCTTTATATTGTACTCCTTCATCCCATTTGACCTGCCAAAACGGACCACTGCGCATTTATCTGGGTTGAAGTCCATCTGCCAATTCTCCGCCCAGTCTTGCATCCTATCTATGTCCTTCTGTAACTTCTGACATCCCTCCAGACTATCCACAACCCCACCGAACTTCGTGTCGTCGGCAAACTTACCAACACATCCCTCCACTTACTCATCCAGTTCATTTATGAAAATGACAAACAGCAAGGGTCTAGAACAGATCCCTGAGGCACACCACTAGTGACCGACCTCCATTTAGAAAAAGACCGATCGATACACACTCTCTGCCTCCTTTGGGCAAGCCAGTTCTGGATCATCCGGGCAGCAGCCCCTTGGATCCCATGCCCTCTCACTTTTTCTTGAAGCCCTGCATGGGGGACCTTATCGAACGCCTTGCTAAAATCCATATAAACCACATCTACCGCTTTCCCTTCGTCAATGTGTTTAGTCACATTTCCAAAGATCTCCACCAGGCTCGTAAGGCACGATCTGCCTTTGACAAAGACATGCTGAGTATTCTTGAGCATACTAAACCTCTCCAAATGCTCACAAATCTTGTCCCTCAGGATCTTCTCCACCAGCTTACCAACCGCTGAGGTTGGACTCACCGCTCGGTAATTTCCTGGGCGATCCCTATTCCCCTTCTTGAAAGTAGGAACCACATCCACAATCCTCCAATCCTCCGTCACCTCTTCCGTCTCCATCGACGACGCAAATATCATCGCCAGAGACTCTGCAATCTCTTCCCTCGTCTCCCACAGTAACCTGGGGTACATCCCTTCCGGACCTGGCGGCTTATCTATCTTGATGCCATTCAAGGATTCTAGCACAACCTCTTTGTTAAAGTCCACATACTCAATCTTTTCAGTCCACCGCAAGCCCACACTACATCAACCAATATCCTTCTCCTCTGTGAAAACCGAGGCAAAATCCTCATTAAGCACCTCTGCCATTTCTACTGGTTCCGTACTGATTTTCCCGCCTTCAACTTTTACATGCCCTCTTCCTTCATGTCTCATCCTTTTACTCTTCGCATATTTATAGAACGCCTTAGGGGTTTCCTTAATTCTACTTGCCAATGTATACATTTGTTTTTTGCTTGCTCTTGTTGTTAGCAAATGATATATTTAGAACATAGAACAACGAAAAACTACAGCACAAACAGGCCCTTCGGCCCACAAGTTGTGCCGAACGCATCCCTAACTTCTAGACCTAACTATAACCCTCCATCCTTTTAAGCTCCATGTACTCATCCAGGAGTCTCTTAAAGGACCTTATTGAGTTTGCCTCCACCACCACTGACGGCAGCCGATTCCACTCGCCCTCAACCCTCTGTGTGAAAAACTTACCCCTAACATCTCCCCTGTACCTGCCCCCCAGCACCCTAAACCTGTGTCCTCTCGTAGCAGTCATTTCAACTCTGGGAAAAAAGCCTCTGAGAGTCCACCCGATCTATGCCTCTCAATATCTTATACACCTCTATTCGGTCTCCACTCATCCTTCGTCTCTCCAAGGAGAAAAGACCGAGCTCCCTCAGCCTATCCTCATAAGGCATGCCACTCAAGCCAGGCAACATCCTTGTAAATCTCCTCTGCACCCTTTCAATCTTTTCCACATCCTTCCTATAGTGAGGCGACCAGAATTGAGCACAGTACTCCAAGTGGGGTCTGACGAGGGTCTTATATAGCTGCATCATTATCCCCGGACTCCTATACTCAATCCCTCGATTAATGAAGGCCAGCACACTATACGCCTTCTTAACCACCTCCTCCACCTGCGGGGCCGATGTTAGAGTCCAATGCACGCGGACCCCAAGGTCCTTCTGATCCTTTACAGTACTAAGAGTCTTTCCCTTTATAGAACATAGAACATAGAACAGTACAGCACAGAACAGGCCCTTCGGCCCACGATGTTGTGCCGACCTTCATCTGAAACCAAGGTCAAGCTATCCCACTCCCTACCATCCTGGTGTGCTCCATGTGCCTCTCCAATAACCGCTTAAATGTTCCAAAAGTGTCTGACTCCACTATCACTGCAGGCAGTCCATTCCACACCCCAACCACTCTCTGCGTGAAGAACCTACCTCTGATATCCTTCCTATATCTCCCACCATGAACCCTATAGTTATGCCCGCTTGTAATAGCTCCATCGACCCGAGGAAATAGTCTTTGAACGTTCACTCGATCTATCCCCTTCATCATTTTATAAACCTCTATTAAGTCTCCCCTCAATCTCCTCCGCTCCAGAGAGAACAGCCCCAGCACCCTCAACCTTTCCTCATAAGACCGACACTCCAAACCAGGCAGCATCCTGGTAAATCTCCTCTGCACTCTTTCCAGAGCTTCCACATCCTTCTTATAGTGAGGTGACCAGAACTGCACGCAATATTCCAAATGCGGTCTCACCAAGGTCCTGTACAGTTGCAGCATAACCCCACGGCTCTTAAACTCCAACCCCCTGTTAATAAAAGCTAACACACTATATGCCTTCTTCACAGCTCTATCCACTTGAGTGGCAACCTTTAGAGATCTGTGGATATGGACCCCAAGATCTCTCTGTTCCTCCACAGTCTGCAGAACCCTACCTTTGACCCTGTAATCCACATTTAAATTTGTCCTACCAAAATGAATCACCTCACATTTATCAGGGTTGAACTCCATTTGCCAGTTTTCAGCCCAGCTTTGCATCCTATCTATGTCTCTTTGCAGCCTACAACAGCCCTCCACCTCATCCACTACTCCACCAATCTTGGTGTCATCAGCAAATTTACTGATCCACCCTTCAGCCCCCTCCTCTGAGTCATTAATAAAAATCACAAAGAGCAGAGGACCAAGCACCGATCCCTGCGGCACTCCGCTAGCAACCTGCCTCCAGTCCGAAAATTTTCCATCCACCACCACCCTCTGTCTTCGATCAGACAGCCAGTTACCTTTCCAATCGGCCAACTTTCCCTCTATCCCACAGCTCCTTACTTTCATCATAAGCCGACCATGAGGGACCTTATCAAACGCCTTACTAAAATCCATGTATATGACATCAACCGCCCTACCTTCATCAACACACCTAGTTACCTCCTCAAAAAATTCTATCAAATTTGTGAGGCACGATTTGCCCTTCACAAATCCGTGCTGACTATCCCGGATTAATCCGCATCTTTCTAAATGGTCGTAAATCCCATCCCTAAGGACCTTTTCCATCAATTTACCAACCACCGAAGTCAGACGAACCGGTCTATAATTACCAGGGTCATTTCTATTCCCTTTCATAAACAGAGGAACAACATTTGCCACTCTCCAGTCCTCTGGCACCATCCCCGTGGACAGCGAGGACCCAAAGATCAAAGCCAAAGGCTCTGCAATCTCATCCCTCGCCTCCCAAAGAATCCTAGGATACATTTCATCAGGCCCAGGGGACTTATCGACCTTCAGTTTATTCAAAACTGCCAATATATCCTCCCTCCGAACATCTATTTCCTCCAGCCTATTAGCCTGTAACACCTTCTCTTCCTGAAAAACATGGCCCCTCTCCTTGGTGAACATTGAAGAAAAGTATTCATTCATCACCTCGCCTATCTCTACTGATTCCATACACAAGTTCCCACCACTGTCCTTGACCGGCCCTAACCTCACCCTGGTCATTCTTTTATTCCTCACATAAGAGTAAAAAGCCTTGGGGTTTTCCTTGATCCGACCCGCCAAGGACTTCTCATGTCCCCTCCTAGCTCTCCTCAGCCCCTTTTTCAGCTCGTTCCTTGCTAACTTGTAACCCTCAATCGAGCCATCTGAACCTTGTTTCCTCATCCCTCCATAAGCTTCCCTCTTCCTTTTCACAAGACATTCCACCTCTTTTGTGAACCACGGTTCCCTCACTCGGCCATTTCCTCCCTGCCTGACAGGGACATACCTATCAAGGACACCCAGTATTTGTTCCTTGAAAAAGTTCCACTTTTCATCAGTGCCTTTCCCTGAAAGTTTCTGTTCCCATCTTATGCCCCCGAATTCTTGCCTAATCGCATCATAATTACCTCTCCCCCAATTGTAAGCCTTGCCCTGCCGTCCGGCCCTATCCCTCTCCAATGCAATAACAAAAGACACCGAATTGTGGTCACTATCTCCAAAGTTCTCTCCCACAACCAAATCTAACACTTGGCCCGGTTCATTTCCCAGTACCAAATCCAATGTGGCCTCACCCCTTGTCGGCCTATCCACATATTGTGTCAGGAAACCCTCCTGCACACACTGCACAAAAAGTGCCCCATCCAAACTATTTGACCTACAAAGGTTCCAATCAATATTTGGAAAGTTAAAGTCCCCCATGACAACTACCCTGTGACCCCCACACGTATCCATAATTGTATTATCTTGTACTCCTTCATCCCATTTGACCTACCAAAATGGACCACGACGCATTTATCTGGGTTGAAGTCCATCTGACACTTGTCCTCCCAGTCTTGCATCCTATCTATGTCCCTCTGTAAATTCTGACATCCCTCCAGACTATCCACAACCCCACCAACCTTCGTGTCATCGGCAGACTTACCAACCCATCACTCCGCTTCCTCATCCAGGTCATTTATGCAAATGACAAACAGCAAGGGTCCCAGAACAGATCCCTTGGGCACACCACTGGTGACCGACCTCCATTTAGAAAACCATACACCTATTCCCACACTCTGCCTCCTTTGGGCAAGCCAGTTCTGGATCCACTGGGCAGCAGCCCCTTGGATCCCATGCCCTCTCACTTTTTCTCGAAGCCTTGCATGGGGGACCTGATCGAACGCCTTGCTAAAATCCATGTAAACCACATCTACCGCCTTCCCTTCGTCAATGTGTTTAGTCACATTTTCGAAGAACTCCACCAGGCTCGTAAGGCACGATCTGCACTTGACAAAGCCATGCTGAGTATTCTTGAGCATACTAAACCTCTCTAAATGCTCACATATCCTGTCCCTCTGGATCTTCTCCATCTGTTTACCAACCACTGAGGTTAGACTCACCGGTCGGTAATTACCTGGGCTATCCCTATTCCCCTTCTTGAAAATAGGAACCACATCCGCAATCCTCCAATCCTCCGGCACCTCTCCCGTCTCCATCGACGACGCAAATATCATCGCCAGAGACTCTGCAATCTCTTCCCTCGCCTGCCACAGCAACCTGGGGTACATCCGATTCGGACCTGGCGACTTATCTGTCTTGATGCCATTCAAAGATTCCAGCACAACCTCTTTCTTAAAGTTCACAATTCTCTTTGAATCGGTCCAAGAATGGTTTTAGAAATACCCATTTTACCAAAATAAGACGATCGTATCTGGGTATTTTCCCAAATAATAATCTGTCCCTGTAATTAGACGCTGTGTGTGCGGCCAGTGTCGCTTGGGTTAAAAAAAACACAAACCTGAAACAGGAGACTGAGTGTATAGCTGCTCGGGAGGAACAATATCTATTTCCTCATACATGGCTTGGTCCAAAGCAGAATGTGGATCCCAGCCACCCGCGATAGGTTCTGTTGGAGGAAGATCTGGATGGTTAGCATATTGTTACATTCTGGAACTATATTTCTGTTTATGATGTTGATTGATTTCATATCTTACTCCATGTCAAGGTTAGATTCAAACCAGGGTCACGCAGAATTTATCTAGTTTATCTTTATCATCAATCAAGTGATGATACCACTACCTCCATCACAAGGAACACTGAGGTATTTAGAAACCAATATAGATTAGCGCATAAGATATGAATCAATAGAACTTGGTGCGAATTCAGGTACATGTAATAGATTTGTTCATCTGTTCAAAACTGGTGGTGCAAAAGGTCGGCATTCATCAGATTCCCTAGCCATGTTTTAACATGGAGCAGGTCGGTAACCTGTCGCCAGAAGAGCGTCCCTCCATGCCAAGCATGGCCGAACAGGAATATGTCCCGCTCTCACAGCCTGACATTGTTGCCTTGGAAGGATTTTACAAGAAGTGCTGACACTTTCTTCCTGTAAAGTCTTGGGACCGAACGTGGAGCATCTGACTCAGAGACCGGTATGCTACTCACAATATGACCGGCATAGATCCTGTAATATGAGTGGGATAGTTTTGGTGGGATGCAGTATTGGCATTGGAAATTGTAGAAAAACATACCATCACGTCTCAAAATGGGTAGAGTACTGTTCGAGAACGTAACACGAAAAAGAAACTCAGTGTTGGTTTGCAACCAACTGTAAGTGGAAACAAAATGTCAGTTACTAAATCATTAATGAACACATAGGAACATAGGAATTAGGAGGAACGTAGGAACTGGGAGCCAGGATAGGCAATTCATCCATTTGAGCACGCTCCACCATTCTATATGACCATAGAACCATAGAAAATTACAGTTCAGAAGCAGGCCTTTTGGCCTTTCTTGTCTTTGCCGAACCATTTTTTGCCTAGCCCCACTGAAATGCACTTGGACCATATCCCTCCACAACGCTCCCATCCATGAAACCGTCCAAGTTTTTCTTAAAAGTTAAAAGTGACCCCACTTTTACCATTTACCACTTTATCTGGCAGCTCATTCCACACTACCACCACTCTCTGTGTGAAGGAACCCACCTAATATTCCCTTTAAACTTTTCTCCTTTCACCCTTAACCCATGCCCTCTTTTTTTTTTCTCCCCTTGCATTAGTGGAAAAAGCCTGCTTGCATTCACTCTATCTATACCAATCAAAATCTTATACACCTCTATCAAATCTCCCCTCAATCTTCTATGCTCCAGGAAATAAAGTCCCAACCTCTTCGATAAGGAGGCATAACTACAGGGTTCATGGTGGGAGATATAGGAAGGATGTCCGAGGTAGGTTCTTTACTCAGAGAGTGGTTGGGGTGTGGAATGGACTGCCTGCAGTGAGAGTGGTGTCAGACACGTCACGAACATTTAAGCGGTTTTGGATAGGCACATGGAGCAAACTAGGATGAAAGGGAGTGGGTTAGCTTGATCTTGGTTACAGATAAAGCTCGGCACAACATCGTGTGCTGAAGGCCCTGTTCTGTGCTGTACTGTTCTATGTCCTTCCATTCAATCTCTCCCTGTAACTCAGCTTCGCAAGTCCCAGCAACATCCTTGTGAACCGTCTCTGCACTCTTTCAACCTTATTTATATCCTTCCTGTAACTAGTTGACCAAAAGTGTACACAATACTCTAAATTCGGCCTCACCAATGCCTTATATAATCTTACCATAACACTCCAACTGTTGTACTCGATACTCCGATTTATAAAGGCCAATGTACCAAAGGCAATCTTTACGAGCCTATGCACCTGTGACGTCACTGTTAGGGAATTTTGTACCTGTATTCCCAGAACCCTCTGTTCAACTGCACTCTTCAGAGTCCTAACATTTACCCTGTACATTCTACTTTGATTTGTCCTTCCAAAGTGCAATATCTCACACTTGTCCGCGTTCAGTTCCATTTGCCATTTTTCAGCCCATTTTTCTAGTTGGCCCAAATCCCTTTGAAAACCTTCCTCACTGTCCACGACATCTCCAATCTTTGTATCGTCAGCAAATTTGCTGATCCAACTGATCACATTATCATCCAGATCATTGATATAGATGACAAACAACAATGGACCCAACACCGATCCCTGCGGCACACCACTAGTCACAGGCCTCCACTCAGAGAAGCAATCCTCCACTGGTTTCTTCCATTGAGCCAGTGTCTAATCCAATTTACTACCTCCCCATGTATACCGAGTGACTGAACCTTCATAACTGACCTCCCATGAGGGACCTTGTCAAAGGCCTTGCTGAAATCCAGGTAGACAACATCCACCACCTTCCCTTCATCCACTTTCCTGGTAGCTTCCTCGAAAAACTCGAATAGATTGGTCAAGCATGACCTACCACGCACAAAGCCATGTTGACTCTCCCGAATGAGTCCCTGTCTATCCAAATATTCGTAGATCCTATCCCTTATTACACCTTCCAATAACTTACCCATCACCGACGTCAAACTGACTCCCCTATAATTTCCCGGATTTCATTTGGAACCTTTTTTAAACAACAGAACAACATGAGCCACCCTCCAATCATCTGGCACCTCCCCCATGAATACTGACATTTTAAATATGTCTGCCAGGGCCACTGGAAGTTCAACACTAGCTTCCCTCAAGGTCCGTGGGAATACCCTGTCCGGTCCTGGGAATTTATCCACTCTGATTTGCCTCAAGACAGCAAGCACCTCCTCCCCTTTAATCTGTAAAGGCTCCATGACCTCCCTACCTATTTGCCCTATTACCGTAGAATCCATGCCCGTTTCGCCAGTTAATAGGGATGCAAAAAAAACAATTAATATCTCCGCCATCTCTTTTGGTACCATACACAGTCGACCACTCTTGTCTTCAAGAGGAACAATTTTATCCCTCACTATCCTTTTGCTCCTAACATACCTATAGAAGCTCTTTTGATTTTCCTTCACTCTGTCTGCCAAAACAACCTCATGTCTTGCTTTAGCCCTCATGATTTCCCTCTTAAGTAGCTTCTTGCACTTTTTATACTCCTCGAGCATCTGATCTATTCCTTGCTGCCTGTACATTTCATACAACTCTCTCTTCCTCTTAATCAGTGTTACAATCTCCCTCGAAAACCAAGGTTCCTTTTTCCTATTTACTTTGCCTTTGATCCTGACAGGAACATACAAATTTTGTGCACTCAAAATGTCTCCTTTTAAGGCCTCCCACTTTCCATTTACATCCTTAGCAGAGAACAGCCTGTGCCAATCCACACTTCCCAGATCCCTTCTCATTTCATCACATTTGGCCTTTTTCCAGTTCAGAACTTCAATCCGAGGACCATATCTATCCTTATCCATGATCAGGTTGAAACGAATGGCATTATGATCACTGGATCCAAAGTGTTCCCCCACATTCACATCCGTCAGCTGCCCGAACTCATTTCCCAATAGGAGATCCAATACCGCATCCTCTCTAGTTGGCACCTCTATATACTGATGTAGAAAATTCTCCTGAACACATTTTACAAACTCTCCCCCGTCTAAACCTTTAACAGTATGCGAGTCCCAATCTATATGTGGAAAATTAAAATCCCCTACTGTCACAGCATTGTGTTTCTTGCAGTTGTCAACTATCTCTTTGCAGATTTGCTCCTCCAATTCTCGCTGACAATTGGGTGGTCTACAATACAACCCCATTAATGTGGTCATACCTTTCCTGTTTCATGATAAGATCATGGCTGATGTTATCCTGCTCTCAAATCCACAAACCTGTCTGCTCCATACGAGCTTTATCCAGCTTTTATTAAGGCAGATATTTGTTTATTTCTTGAATCTGCTACAGATTCTGTCTCCCCTGCACTCTGGGCAGTCTTTCCACAGATTCGAGCTGGGGTCGAGCTGGGGGCCAGGGCAAGGCTACCTAAGAAGAAGAGCATTCTGGAGCAGGATGACCTGAGTGGACCTGGAGGTCTGGAGTACATCTCCTTCAATGCGAGGAGTGTAACGGGTAAGACAGACGAACTTTGGGCCTTAATGCTTACGCAGAATTTGGATGGGGTTGCGGTGATGGAGACATGGTGAAAAGAAGGATAGGACTGGCAGCTGAATATTCCGGGCTATAAATGTTTTAGGCGAGACAGAGGAGGAGATACAAAAGGTGGGGGAGTAGTGGTATTAGTTAAGGAGCATATTACAGCGGTGCAGTGGGTGGACAATTTAGAGGGGTCATGTAATGAGTCGCTGTGGGTGGAGCTCAGAAACAGGAAAGTTGCAATCACGATGCTGGGGGTATACTACAGGCCACCCAACAGCCCACGGGAAGTGGAGGAGCGGATATGTCAGGAGATTCTGGATATGTGCAGAAAAAATAGGGTTGTTGTAGTGGGAGACTTCAATTTCCCGTATAGACTGGAAAGTGCTTAGGGCTGTGGGTCTGGACGGGGAGGAATTTGTAAAATGCGTACTGGAAGGTTCTTTGGAACAGTATGTAGATAGCCCAACTCGGGAGGGGGCTATACTGGATCTAGTTCTGGGAAATGAGCCGGTCAGGTCGTCAAAGTTTCGGTAGGGGAGCATGTGGCAAATAATGACCACAACTCAGTTAACTTTAGGAAAGTAATGGACAAGGACGAGTGTTGTCCTAAGGGTAGGGGGCTAAATTCGGGGAAGGCTAACTAAAGCCGGATGAGGCTTGAATTGGTGGCCATTTATTGGGAGAGGCTGTTCGGGGGTAAGTCCACGTCTGGCTTTTGGGATTCTTTTAAGGAACAGTTGATAAGGCTGCAGGACAGGCATGCAACAGTAAAAAGGATGGATAGGAAAGGTAGGATTCGAGAGCCGTGGATAACCAGGGAAATTGAGGATCTGATCAAAAAGAAAAGAGAGGCGTACGTTACGTCCAGACAACTGAAAACAAATGGAGCTCTGGAGGAAGACAGAGAGAGTAGGAAATAACTCAAACGGGTAGTAAGAAGGGCATGAAATGTTCTTGGCAGACAGGATTAAGGAGAACCTTAAGGCATTTTATTCATATGGTAGGAACAAAAGAGTTGTCAGGGAAAAAGTCGGACCTCTCCGGGACAAAGGAGGGGAATTGTGCTTAGAACCCAAGGCAATAGGGGAGATCCTAAATGAATACTTTGCATCTGTATTCACAAAAGAGAGGGACTTGTTGTCTAGTAGTGTTTCAGAGGGAGGTGTTGACCCGTTAGAGAAAATCTCCATTACAAGGGAGGAAGTGTTAGGTTTTTTAGGTAACATTAAAACTGACAAATCCCCAGGGCCTGATGGCATCTATCCTAGACTGCTCAGGGAGACAAGAGATGTAATCGCTGGGCCTCTGACGGAAATCTTTGTCTCTTCGTTGGACACAGGTGAGGTCCCTGAGCATTTTTTACACAGAGAGTGGTGGGGGCCTGGAATGCGCTATCAAGTAGAGTGGTGGGGGCAGACACGCTGGCATCGTTTAAGAGATACCTGTATAGTCACATGAGCAGTCCGGAATGGAGGGATACAAACGAATGTTCTAGTTGGACAAAGGAGCGGCACAGGCTTGGAGGGCCGAAGGGCCTGTTTCCAGTGCTGTACTGTTCTTTGTTCTTCATTCTATAAAGAAATTGGTTTAGGTTGGAGGGTCACAGTTTTTTTTTTAACTGGTCGGTGCAACATCGTGGGCCGAAGGGCCTGTTCTGCGCTGTAATGTTCTATGTTCTATGTTCTATTCTTTACTCTTTGTTCTTTGTTCACAACCCTCTGAGATAATTTATTACTCACCTCAGATTTGGAACTACTTCGCCTCACTCTTAATCTATAAGCCTTTGTTGTCGACTCTGCACCAAATGGGAATATCTGTTAAAACATCTCCCTTATCAATTCCTTTTGCAATTTATATACCTCAATCAGATCCCCCCCCCCATTCTTTTGAGGACCAGCGAGTAAAAACCCAAGCTATTCAAATGCTCCTCGTCTGGTAGCCTTTTCATCCCTGGAATCAATCTCATGAACATCCTCTGAACTGCGTCCAGTGTCAGCAAATCCTTCATCAGGTATGGAGACTAAATCTGGACACAATACTCCAGGTGTGGTCTCACCAAGGCCTTATCCAGTGTTAACAACTTTTCTTTGTACTTAAAATGGAGCACACCAGGATGGTAGGGAGTGGGATAGCTTGATCTTGGTTTCAGATGAAGGTCGGCACAACATCGTGGGCCGAAGGGCCTGTTCTGTGCTGTACTGTTCTATGTTCTATGTTCTAAATTCCTGTCCTTTTGCAATAAATGCCAATATTCAATTTGCCTTTCATATTGAATGCTGCACCTGCACATTCACGTTCTGTCATTCATGCACAAGAACACCCAGATCCCCCTGTACTGATACACTTTGAATATGCTTCCCGTTTGAATAATTATTTCGCCATTTAATTTTTTCTGGTGAAAATGGACGACCACACACGTATCCACATTAAGCTCCATCTGCCACATTGTGGCCCATTCTCCTCGCCTGTCAATATCCATCTGTAAACTCGATAATCTCATCAGAGACTGCTTTGCCACTCATTTTCGGATCATCCGCGAATCTTGCGATGTTGCACTCTGACCCGAATCGCAGGACATTGACATAGATTGTAAACAGTTGAAAACTGAACCCTGCATCATACTTCATATTACAGATTGCTCGGTCTCCAGAGAAGGACCATTTATCCCGACCCTATGCTTTCTCTCACTCAACCAATCCTCCATCCAAGCCAATATTCTGTACCCAACCCCTGGGATCAAACACTCTTGTCCAATGCCTTCTGGAATATAGATATGCCATTTCCATGTGATCCCCATCATCCACCTCGCTGTTTAAATCCTCAAAAAACTCCAACAAGTTTGTCAAACACAACTTGTCCTTCATAAAATCGCGCCGTCCCTGGTGAGTTCCGCTTTGTTTACCATTGATCAGTTATCTCCTGCTTCATGACTGACTCCAGCAACTTCCCACCATATCAAAGAGATCAAAGTAAGTGGTCTACTTTTTGCGCCTCACCTTTTTTGAATAAGGGTGTCATTTGATCGTGTTTCCAATCAACTGATATCTTTCCAGAATCTCGGAAAAATTGGAATACCATAACGAATGCATCAACTCGCTCTGCTGCCATTTCCTTTAATACCAGAGGGTGTAGGCCATCAGAGTTTAGTATGATGAATTCATATTTTTTAATCTATTGCTACAAAAATGAATCTCATTCCGTATCTCACGTACTGGTGGATGAAGCAGGAATATGAATGTAGATAACTCCCTCGTTTATATGTAATATTTTACTGTTTCTCATGTGGCTTGAAATAAATTACTGGCCAATACTCAGTTAATTTGTTTCTGAAATGGCCCGATTTCATTCTTTGCAAAACAGCAGAGAAGAGAAGCCCCTCTGATGTATGAAGTAAAATCCATGAGTCAGCGTGAGTTCAGGCATATGATTCGAACATTACCTTTTATTGATGATCTCCTCTCCATTACTGTCAAAAGGGCGATTAACTCACAGATCACCAGGACACCGAGTGATCTGCACATCACCAGAGGAATGGAAGTGCTTTCATGTTCATGTCCTTGATGAAAGATTCAAAAAGATTTTGTCAAAAAAAATGTCCATAATATTTTTAAATACTTACATGATTAGCAAACACTCTGATTGTCGTGAGAAATTGACAACATTAAGGCAATTATTAAGACAATTATTTATCCTAATGTAAAATTAGCCGCAATAGTGACTGACATCGATTACTGAGTCATACCTGAAGGCGTGGATGGAGAAGTCAGAGATAATTCCGGACCTGATGAAGATATGGTAAAAGGGGCACAATTATTTGGATTGTTGGTTACAAAGACATTTAAAACATATTTCATGTTCCAAAAATAAGGACCGACCGTTGTCACACAGCTCCAAACTGCATCGCTCCGTAGGACAATTACTGGAGCAAATCACACCGGTATCTTCCTTGTGATCACAGTTAGCTTGAGCTGAAGGCGAAGAAGGGCAGTCAACCAGAATGGATTCCCTTCCGGTGCACTTCACCTCATCCAGCCAGATAGTTCCATTACCCTACCCAAAAGCGGCACCTCCTGAAGCCTCCAGAGAAGAGCCTCAGCCCAGCTCTCTGCAGACAACACGGGCATCGTTCATATCCCAGGAATCATCACACACCGTGCCCCAGGCGCTATTACAGAGTATCTCCACTCTCCCCGAACAGTTGTTGTTACCTCCAGCCAAGCGCAAACGTTGTCCTGAATTTCTCAAGGATAATAAACAAATTATTAGCCTTGATGTAGCACAAGAGAGGAATTCAATCAGATAGCTGTTTTATTAAAGTTGAGAAAACACCTGATTCTCGCTTGCAGCCGTTTGCACTTTCATGCTCTTGCCTCGGTGGAACTCTCTCTGTTGATAAGACAAACATGTTCACTCCAATGGCTACATCAATATTTCAAATCACAACTGCAAGAAAAATGATTGATTGTGTTACCTGAACAGAGGACACCTGCATCTTCCCAATGAGTACAGTTGCGTTGACCTCACGGGTGAGCCTGGCACTGCCAAAGAGTCGACTCGTGTGAAAGACACCCGACGTCCTCCAGCCGAATAGGCCCGGATCCCTCTCCAAACAGTCAAGTGTAATAGTCAATGGAATCGGGTGTGCCACAATCCAACTGTTTACAGATCACTCCTGCATATTTTCCACCCAGGTTATCCGAACAAACTGTTCCCCAGGTCCCATTATAGAAAACGTCCACCCTCCCCTCACAGCGATGCTTTCCGTTCACCAAGCACAACCCTATGTGCTCTGTCAAGCAAATAATAAACATCCAGGTGGTTAAATGATCAATTATGCATCCACAGTAACTAATATATGTTGTGTCAGTTGAGTTTACGGTTAGCCAGAATTATTTTGCAAAGGTCATGGAAAAAAAACAGCTCAAATCAAATAATATATTCAAGAATAGGCAACACTGATTTCAAATCGACACATTTACATGATGGACCGTGTTGAATTCTTTGCAGAAGCTGCAAGAATAGTAGCGGAAGGAGGAGGGGGGGGGGGGGTTGGTGCGGGGAGCGCTTTAGATGTAGCGTGCGCACAGATTACCGACATTGCTGCAACGAATTCCCAATATTGCTGACTCAAGAAAAACAATGGAAAACCAGAGAGTTAGTGGAAAAGTGGATAGAAAACTGGCAGTAAAATATCTCGTCACTTAAATAGCAGAATTTGCGTTGTGACTTACATTAACTAGTTGGATTTTGGAATCGACAGTAAAGCAATGAAAGTTTATGAGGGCAGCAAATTGTGCTGTATCCTGAATACTAAAGAGGCCTTCACATTATATAAAAAAATAAAAATAAATGCCAGAACACAGATGCAAATGACAGCTTAGCTGCAACTCAGTTAAGTCCCAGATAGGGAATTGTGATACAAAGCACAACGTGGCTGCGTGCTTCTTGGGAAGTAACAGATTAAATGATATATAGCTGTAATGAAACCTGGTTATCCAGAAATATTAACATGTAAACTGGTGAAATCAAATGCTCGTGATATTAAAATTCAGTGCTATTAAATATAATATTCCCATGAATACAGCTGAAACCGAATTTAGGGGAACCTTGTTCTTATTTGCAGAGAGTTGGGAGGACATTTCTATCTGGACACGTGATAAATGAGACTTAAACATGCACTATTTAAGTAAATAAGAGTGAAAGAAAATAAAGGAAACGCATGAAAAAAGGGTGGACAAGTCATTTAGCGATATTTAGGCAAGAGTAAATAACAGAGAGAGGAGTTTGGCCGAATGACCTTTGGAAGCGCTATTCTTACATAATTCAGGTACAGATATTATGTATGAAGCTTCGGTTATAACTGCAAAAAATGGGACAGTTGCCAGAGCACATGATGTTCACATCTTCTTTATGGTTACATTCATGGTTACTCCATGCAGTCGGGAATGGGTTAATGAACCTTGTCACACTTAAGCATTAAGATCCGAACTCTGTGATTTTGTTGAGAACACTGCAGAGTTCATGTTTTCGTCAGAGTTCGGTATTTTTCATGTCTGTGCCAGATAAAAGGAACAGCTATTCCGCTGTCTCCATTTGTTATCAAGAAATGCGATTAACCCAGCTCGAAATAAGCTAAACAGTCTCCATTTTTATGTACCTTTGTTTAACACGATGGAGTTGACATGTATGCCTTCTGTCTTTGTATAACCATAGATTCATATATATATATATATATATATATATTCATCATACGTTATTCATCTTATCCTGATATAAAGTATTATACAAACCTGTATGTATATTAGTTAACTTGTTTGTGCAAAACCTGTGATGTTGTTTCAAGGATTTAAATGACGAACAATCGTGGCCTTGGAGATCGGACAAACTACGCAGAGGAAGATACTGCTAAACCAACAAGAATCTCACCATGAACAATGACAGCCATCTCAGGTTTTGCAATGTATTGAGGGCGGGAACAGGGACATATATAAACTCTGTTCTTACTTGTGTTCGATGTGAAGGTTGGGGGTCCACTTTTAGGAACCTCACTTCTCCCACAATTGTGAAAATAAACACTGTATTTTGAACCACTAATAGTGTCAGAGGTTTTTTACCTACAACACTCCACATTGCATGGGGACATTCCCAGAGTAATGATTCGTTCCCAGAGCATTCCAGCTCATTCAACCAAATAGGGTTTGCTTCTGCTCCAGACAAAGTAGGAAGAGATGGCCGCAATGCATTTCCACAACCCAGTTGTTTGCAAATCACGTCAGCGTCTGTCAGATCCCAGGAATCATCACAAACTGAGCCCCAGGTCCCTTTGTGATAAATCTCCAATCGGCCAGCACATCGGCTTCCACAGTCAGATTGCCTTAACTGCTTGTGTTCTAGTAGAAAAAAATAAAGTGTCATGTTTTACTGCTAACATACAATAATCTTGTAAAATTCGAGTTATTGTACAATGTATAACTTGGTGCTAATTAGTTGTTTCACTTTGAGTTATTGTATATTGTACAACTTGCTGTTAATTAGTTGTTTCACTTTGAGTTATTGTATATTGTATAACTTGGTGCTAATTAGTTGTTTCACTTTGAATGTTTCAAGGAGACTTTATACTTCGTTTTTCGCTGCATGCATTTTGTTTGCTGTGCATACTTCGCACATTTATGTCAGAACAAATATTTAAAGATTGCAAATCTGTATTAGCCTGACAGCGTCTGTAGAGAGCGAATGGTCAAACAGTGACTTTCCTGTGAACTCACCCAATTTGCTGCTAAAACCTCCATGAATCCCTTGTTAACTTTATAATTCCGATTTAGAAAATAATCTGATGACTGTCTCATCCAAAAACGTGAATGGAATCAAAACGTTTGGAAATAAATGCGCACATTCCGACTCATCAGTAGCGATCATCGCACGCATAAACCCACGCTCACTCTCACCCCCTCCCTTCCTACACTACCACCAGCCGTGGCACTTTCATCTCCATTGGACTCTCTTCTGTCAATACAAATTAGCTTCAAAATATCATGATCATTTTCAAAGAAATCTATGCTCTCCACCGGGATTCCGCTCCACGATCCCCAACCCCACCACCGCAAGCGTTCATGATAACCAATACCTATGCATCCACTTAAGGGTTTGGATTTCCTTCACACCTGACAGTTGTGCAGCAAGCCTTTCAATACCTTATTTAATGGCCATGACGCTGGCGACAGGGATTGGCATTCCCACCTTAAACATCTCCCCCTCTCTCCATTTGTTGTCCAATTGACAATCATCCCTCTGGTCAATACATCAGTCTTTCTTGCCGATACTATCTTCATTTGTGTTAGAGTCATATAATCATAGAATTCTACAGTGCAGAAGGAATCAATTCAGCCCATCGAGTCTGCACTGACCACAACCCACCCAGTCCCTATCCCCACAATTCCATGTAATTACCTTACCAGCTGGTGTGCCTGACATTGCGGGACAATGTAGCATGGCCAATCAACTTAACCCGCACATCTTTGGAGTGTGGGAGGAAACCGCAGCCCCCGGAGGAAACCCATGCAGACACGGGGAGAATGTGCAAACTCCACACAGACAGTGACCCGAGGCGGGAATCGAACCCGGGTCCTTGGCGCTGTGCGGCAGCAGTGCTAACCACTGTGTTGGTCTCAATTTACTGCCGGAAATAACTCAAACATGTGTAAAGTTGTTTAATGCATCAAATTCGTTCAAAACATCTTTTACTTTTTTTCTTCACGTGAAGCCCTGTTCTGCATCCCGGCGTCAGCGTCAAATATCTCATCTACGTGCTCCCGAGGAAGAAGTGAAGTCTACTCTCTGTTGACAAAGATTACATTTTTCCCTGAACATTTCTGGAAAAGTAATCTGCCTATTCACCTGAGCACAGAACCCCTACGCCGATGCTGTCACTGTGATGCGGGTTCAACGTGAACGTGCTGCAGTTCCAGAGGTGCAATTCGTTTCCATCACACCGGACATCATTCACCCACACAGTCCCTTCACCCTCTCCGAACTTTGAATTGTTATAGGCGGTTACCGCTTCGGCGCAGCCCAGCTGTCTCCAGGCCACATTAGCATCATTCAGATCCCAGAGGCTGTCCTTCACTCTGCCCCAGCTGTGACTGTAGTAAATCTCCACTCGTCCATCACACTGACTTCCCCCATTCATCAATCTCAGTGACCAGTTTTCATCGAGGCGAAGAAAGACATGGAGAACAGTGGGCACAGTGCAGAAAGTTATCCGGTATTGACATCAGCTTTCACCAGTATATCTCCGCTCGTGAAAACTTGAAGGATGTCACTGAGAGGGGGTTCAGCGCAGTCAGGCGGGAGGCTGAACAATCAGAACTCCTGTGCTGCATCTCAAGCAAATACATTGTTCAGCAGAGAGATAATATATGTTTGCGGAACACAGCGATGGGCGAGCATTTGGGCGGACAAATTTAGAAACATCCTCATTAATCCCAGCACCACCTGTTAGTGAATGATTGAAATGGGAGATAATGGATGATTGTTCAGTTGAGGAGATGGTGCCAGAGGTTGGATATTCATTTCCTGCAATATGGGCAACACTTCTGCGAAAGTTTATCTGGGCATGCTGGGATATGCTGCAACCCAACAAAGCAGGGACAGAGGTTATTCTCGCTGTGGGATTATTTGTTAGAAATGATAATTTGACACACAAAAATCACTCCCAAAGATGTTAACTATTAGAAACACCAGCGGAGATATTTTCCTGGAAAATATATTTCAGAAGCTTGTTATATTCGGAGAAGGCAAAGGGGGAAAGTTAATAATGGTCGGAATGATGCTGTTGTACACATGGTTTTCCAAAGAACACTGAAAGGCCTCGTTAGAAGCTTCACTGGTAAGTTTGCGTCTATGAAATGAAAGGGCAATGGCTACCCAAATATGAAATTGGACCTTCGACAGGAAATAGTTATTCGGGCTGTTAATGTGGCTTCCTTTGGAGAGTCTGTTAAGACCTGCTGTATGTGAGACATGGTAAAGACATTGCCTGTGATGTGATGGGAAGGATTAAACATTTCAAGTGCCGCGCTGGTGGTATGCATAGAGAAATGGCAGTGTTACCTGAAGTAGGAAAATCGGAATTGACTCATATTGTTGGGAAGGGAGACAACGCTTAATTTCCACGAAGTTGTTCAAAGCTGCAGGATGTCCCATAGCCCTGAACAGTCATCAATGAACACTGCGAATGACAGTTGCTTCTGAAACGTAAGCATCAAAGCTGCGAGTTTGCACAAACAGAAAACCCGCAAACAACACTGTGAGAAGTTTTAAGTTTATTTATCAGTGTGTTGAATAGGCTTACATCAGGACCGACGTAGTTTGTTATGTCATGGTGAGAAATGGATAATACTAGTCTGGACACGGGGGAACCATTCCCTTAAGTTACTTAATGTAATTCGGATGGGTTTTTGTTTTAACCTCCAGATTTGACGGCGACTTCAAAATCAAGGGGGTTCTGCAAAAAAGAAGTACATGGAAGAAAATATTCTCATTGGTGGGATTATAGAGAGCCGGAAAGTTCAGGGAAGGAAGCGGGTCAAATTTAAGATAATTCCCAAAATCCCAATCGTGACTGAATTGAAATCATCTGCAGCAAGTGGTTAGATTTGAAAACGCACTGTGCGAGTGCATGTTAGGTGAAGGACAATCCAACCTTTTCAGAGAATTGAACAATCATGTGAAGTGAAAAATAATACAGGTCTGTGAGGATATGCGTGGATTGTGACTGGGTGAGGTACTTTCCAATACGTTAGCACAGGCTCGGGGGCCGAATGGCTTATTTCCTTACGACATCCAAGTTTTGTTGGTTTATGAGTGTCTGCATTGAGATGACTCACCTGAGCAGATGACACTGGCATCATTTTCACGTGAGCAGGTAAACTCTTCCACGGATGAAACCGGACAATCTCTCAACTGGGATTCATTCCCGTGGCATCTGTAGTTCTCCTTCCACACTGGGCCGTTTCCCTTCCCAAAGGCTGCGCCTCTCGGAATGTTCTCTACTGCTCCACACTGAAGATGCTCACAGACCACAATGGCGTCTTCTAAACCAAAGTAAACATCGCAGAGCGTCCCCCAGTTTTCTCCATGCAGCACTTCCACCCGGCCGGAGCACATGTCCTTTCCATCAACGAATCGCGCTCCATAGTTTCCTGTTTCAGATACAAACACGGACCCAATTCATTTGTACATCACAATCAGAAGCAACACTTGTTTAATAAACGATAAAACACGGCTTTCAACTACTTCTGTAAACATTGCTCAATATTCACAAACGATCATCTAAAAACGAAATGAGATGATACACGAGGCTTTCAGGAAGCTGCTTCCGCCCAAAGCGGACGGTTCATCCTGAAAAGATAAACTATTGTGAGATTGCAGAATATAGTATCTTTGGAGAAAGTGTAGTGTATACTAAAAAAACTAGTTAAGCATTGTATTATGATGCAGGTTCAAGAACGACATCCTTTGGACATCAGTCTAGAGCAATACGATTGAGCTGAAAATCCTGCACGCAATTCAAATATTAGACAAAATCTCGAAATCGGTCATTAAGAAAATAATTGACATTCGAAATAACATTGTATTATTATAGCAAATGCGCGGATTATTGGCACTTTCTCCATGGATGGAAAACATATTCTCCATTTCTAACAATTGAACTGTTCGTAGCCGTTTGTAAAACGTGCATTTGCAACGCTGTTACTCTGAACTCTGCAGGATGATTGAAATATTAATCTGTTCATTTCTTGTGCTCCATCCGCTTAAAAAAAACTTTTTTTTAAAACTCACTTAAGAGATGTCGCTGCTGCTGACTGGACCAACATTTATTGCCCATCCCGAATCAGCCTTCCATGTAATACAATGGCCACTTGAGAGTAAACCACATTGAAAATGGGTTGACTCTCACATGTGTCAATCACATTGCCAGACCAGGCAAGAATGACAGATTTTATTCCCTAAATGACATTAGTGAACCATGTTGGTTTTCACGGCAATTGAAAATTATTTCGTGAACTTTTAAATCCAGATTATTTATTGAATTCAGATTTCACCATCTGCCGTGGTGTGATTCGAACCCAGGTCCCCAGATCTGGCCCTGGTTATCTGGAATACTCGTCCAGTGACAGTACATCTATGTCATTCATGGCTTGGGTGGCAGAACACGAATACTTAATAGCTCGAGAGGGAATACCAAATCAAATGTTGAAGAGAAATCGATGTCCGGCCTAGGCACTAAATCAACAATAATTATCTGCTAATTTCAGAAGATCAATAAAGTCGTTTCTAATTTACAAATAAATACGAGTACTTAGAGAGCTTATTCCTGAACTGCAACAAATGACAGTGCAATATGAAGGCCTGTTTAGATATCTCCATGATGTGGAGATGCCGACGTTGGACTGGGGTAAACACAGTAAGAAGTTTACCAACACCAGGTTAAAGTCCAACAGGTTTATTTGGTAGCAAAAGCTTTTGCTACCAAATAAACCTGTTGGACTTTAAACTGGTGTTGTTAAACTTCTTAATGTAGATACGTCCATGAGAGAGAGAAAGTACGTTGCCATTTATTTGTTTGCTGAAGTATTAATAAGGGAGATTTCAAGTATGGTAAGTCTGTACTCACCGGAACGGATCACATTGACATCGTTCCTATGGGTGCACTCGGACCGATTCACTGGAACAACGGGGCAATCCGTCAAGCCAGTTTCGCTGCCTTTACAGTCAAAGCTATTGCTCCACATAAGTCCAGCACCCTCTCCAAAATAAGCCCCACACTTTACGGAAAAGGGAACTCCACACTGAAGCTCAGCACAGACCACTCAGGCGTCATTCCAGTCCCAATCCAGGTCACAGTCGTAGAATCATAGAATCCCACAGTGCAGAAGGAGGCCATTCGGCCAATCGAGTCCACGCCAACCACAATCCCACCCAGGCCCCATCCCCATAACCCCATGCATTTACACTAGCTAGTCCCACCCGACACTAAGGGGCGCTTTAGCACGGCCAATTCACCTAACCTGCACATCTCTGGACTGTGGGAAGAATCCGGAGGACCCAATAGAAACCCACGCAAACACTTGGAGGATGTGCAAACTCCACACAGACAGTTACCCAAGGCCGGAACCAAACACGGGGCCCTGGCGCTGTGAGGCAGCAGTGCTAATCGCTGTGCCACTGTGCCGCCCAACTCTGTGCCCGAGGCTGTATTTTATGGATCTCCAGTCTGCCGGAGCATGAGAAAACCCCAGATACCAGTCTGGGAAGCCACTGTGCTGAGCACCGACGAATCACACTAATACAAATTATTAACAAAAATATTCAAATTTGCTTCTGGATATTCTCTCATGATTCTTTCTGAAACGTGCTCACCTTAGCTGTCCCTGAGGGTTCAAAGATTAGGGGGACGAGCATAGTAAGTACATTTAAGTCTGTGTTGAATGCCCTGTCGGTGGGATTCGATGGGCTGAATGTTCTCCGTCTGCACTGTAGGAATTTAATGATTAAAGCTATTTCATCAAGTTCACCATGTTTCCACTATGATTCTCTTTAGAAGCCGTGTTCAGTCTTGCAGCGATCATCTGGAACACTATTCGCCATCCGCCATTAAATTGAACCGAATGCTGGTTCATCTCGAAAATACTGAGCATGACTGCCTCCTACCGCCTGATGATGGGAACTATCCCCACGTGCAGCAGGCGGACATGAATGGAAGGACATTTGGTTTAATTTGCCCAGGAATTTTCTAACTGATAGACATCAAAATGATCATCTTTATGTTTTTCCTTTTCGCCCTGAAACGTGTTGAGAATGAACGTTCTGAAACGACTTCAAGCAGAAAAGAAATGATGGATCTGCGAATGTCTAAATGGTGATTAGCAAACAACACTCGAGCTTTATTGAGGTTCCATGTGCACAGGTCACTAAAATGTATAGGCAAGATGCAAAACGTAATCAAAAATCCTCCTGGAATTTTAGCATTTCTATTTAGACGGCTAGAATATGAAGGGGACGAATTTCTGCTTCAAGTTTCAATAACTTTCGTCCACAATTCAGGGAACTGCATCCTGAAAAGGATCTCCTGTTCTGCAAAATATTCCAGTGAGAGTGTGCCAGACTACTGGTTACTGACTCTAAACAACATCTCCTTCTATCAGTTTACACTGTGTGAAATCTGCCTGTAGCTGCAGCAGCTTTAAATGTGAACACAACTAATCCATAGAACCATAGTCAATTTCAGCTGAGAAACAGGCCTTTTGGCACTTCGTGTCTGTGCCGAACCATTTTTTGCCAAGTCCCACTGACCTGCACTTGGACCATATCCCTACACACCCCTCTCATCCATGAACCCGTCCAAGTTTTTCTCAAATGTTTACCACTTTATCCGGCAGCTCGTTCTGCACTCCCACCACTCTGCGTGATGAAGCCCCCTCTAATATTCCCTTTAAACTTTTCTCCTTTCACCTTAACCCATGCCCTCTGTTTTTTTTTTCTCCCCTAGCCTCAGTGGAAAAAGCCTGCTTGCATTCACTCTATCTATACCCATCAAAATCTTATACACCTCTATCAAATCTCCCCTCATTCTTCTACGCTCCAGCGAATAAAGTCCGAACTATTCAACCTCTCTCTGTAACTCAGCTTCTCAAGTCCCGGCAACATCCTTGTGAACCTTTTCTGCACTCTTTCAACCTTAGTTACATCTACATGACCACCACTGTACACAATACTCTAAATTCGGCCTCACCAATTTCTTATATAACCTCAACAGAACACTCCAACTTTTATACTCGATACTCCGATTTATAAAGGCCAAATGTACCAAAGGCACTCTTTACGAACCTATCCACCTGTGACGTCACTTTTAGGGAATTCTGTACCTGTATTCCCTGATCCCTCTGTTCAACTGCTCTCTTCAGATTCCTACCATTTACCGTGTACCTTCTACTTTGGTTTGTCCTTCCAAAGTGCACTTTGGAAGAACAATCTTCCTTCATTTTATTCTGGAGAAAGTATCGACCGCTGCACATTTGTTTGAAATACAACCTCCTGAACAAATTGATCCAGCACAATTTAGTCAAACGCAAGGGAACACTCTACCAATATAGAATCTGATTTATCTCCCTGACAGACTCGAAAGATAAACTGGTCCGAAAAAATATCACGAGGCGAAGTCATATCGGAACATTTGGTATTCAGGATGTGAGAGGAAAACAAGTTTCCAAATATAATCAAAGATTTTGAGAAGAGGATTTACATGACAATTATTAAAACGACACGCCTGGAGAGACAGGGGATACCCAGCCAGCCCCCACTCAAACAAAATCAGAAAATGTTGGAAACATTCAGCAGCTGTGGCATCATTTGTGTAGGGGGAAGAATAGAGGGATGTTTCCAGTCTGCATGACTCTCCTCCAGGCCCTCCTCATATTCACTGTGCTCTTGGAACACCTTCAAACTGGCCAGTGATTGCTTCTCTGAAAGTAGCCGCAGTGACTGGATAAGTGCTCTATGGCCTCCGCAATCAATAGTCAGTAATTGTCAACGACGTGGAAAGAGACACCGGGATTGAATTCAGCGACAGTCACCAATTCCGACGGAGTGACGAATGATCCAGACTCCCCTGAAATGAACTGGCTTACATTTCAGCCAATCAAAGCATGCCCGGCCTTTTGAATCTGCACAGGCACGATACAATAGCACGCCGGGGACTCCCTCGAACACCGCCCCACCTCTCCCCCCCCCCCCCGCAGGTCTCCCCTCACCCCCCCACCGCACCTTCTCCTCCGCCCCACCCCGATCCCCTCCACTATGGTTGCTGAGACGTCCGTGGATGTCTCCAGGTGTGCGGTTGTGTCGGTTGAGGCATTGGGGTAGGCGTGGTGGTGGAGAGCGCGAAGGGCTGGGGAATCGGGATGCCTCGGACCGTATCTCTGGGGCTCGAACCACATTTTCATCTGAGGGTACAATTTCTGGACTCCAAAGCAAAAAATACGCTTGAAGAATCGGACGATTTGGAGTTAATTTAATGTAGCAGAATAAAGCTAACGCGGCAGACAAATGAAGATAAACGATTGCTCAGCAGAACCCTGATTGTTGTCCAGGATTTTCTCTGTGTGGCCCTGGAATGCTTTCTTATTTGTTGAATGGTGACCAGAATTTAACAGTGAGGAACCAGGAGCGAGCAAATCCTCTCCTGAACACAACAAACAGCAAGCTCTCAGCTCAAGGACACAGCTGGCCTGAGCACAGTGGTGCTAATTGTTAATCACTTTCATTGCTGTTACTTTATTATAAACTTAAATCCTGGGCTTCATGTAACAACACTTCTATTTTCAGAATATTGAAATTATTCACCACTCTCTTTACACAGAGGGTGGTGGGGGCCTGGAATGCGCTGCCAAGTAGGGTGGTGGAGGCAGGCACGCTGGCATCGTTTAAGTCTTACCTGGATAGTCACATGAGCAGCCTGGGAATGGAGGGATACAAACGATTGGTCTCGTTGGACCAAGGAGCGGCACAGGCTTGGAGGACCGAAGGGCCTGTTTCCTGTGCTGTACTGTTCTTTGTTCTTTGTTCTTTGTTCTCTTTACGTCTGTGTACAGTGTCACAATACGTTATCCACCTATTCCCGGAAAGCAGTCGATCGATGATAAACATATTTTAATTTTTTTTTTCCTGAGCAAATCACGCCAGAGTCTTCATCGTGATAATCGCCATAGGAACGATAGTCCTGCCATTTCTGAGAGCGACATTTCCGCAGAGCGGTCTCGCTCCCTTTGCAGTTAACATGTGTCGTCCCAATGGGCCCGGATCCTTTCCCAAAGTGAGCGCTGCGTGGTGCACAGAGCGCGGTCCCGCAGCCCAGCTCCCGACACACTACATCGGCGTCCCTCTGGTCCCAGCCAACATCAGCCATTGTCCCCCACTGTCCCCTGTAGTGAATCTCCACTCTCCCAGCGCACCGACTCTGCCCATTCTCCAGTCTCAGCTTCACCGCCTCTGTAAAATACAGAAAAAATGCAACAACTATTGGCGGGCTGATACAATAGATCAGATAGGAATCAGGTTAAATATTGAGTTTATCCGGAACCTCAACAAACCCTTGGCTAATATTGGAGATTGCAAGTGGAAGCGGGAGGATTAACGGACAGTGGGAACAATCCACGAATCAGTTGGAAGTTGGAAGCATCATTCGGCTGCATCAGGCAGGAGTGTCGATCGGCGTATAATTGATTGAATCGGCGCAAGTCAGGACTCTCATGGTCTGCGGTCTATCATGCCACTATCATAGTGGATTGTCAGTCCGAGTTTGGATTCGATATCCAACATCACTGCCGAACCAGAGATGCCCTGATGCAACAGGATGAACTGGATAGTCATGTTGTCTCCAGCCCCTCCTGGGAGGTAAGGTGCTGCGAACTTCGGCGGAACCGGATTCTGCTGGTGGTGGAAGGGTCACAACATCGCGCTGCATATCAGCGCTGGCTGGTAACTAGCGGAGTGAACATATATCTCTAAACGGCGGCGGGACCCCTTTGGTTCTTGCTCTGCTTCTCAGGGAACTGATTTAATGTCAGTTAAATCCCTGCTTCTCAGGGAACTGAGTTAACGAATTAGGCAGCAGCAATTAAAGACTTTCCGAAAAAAACATTTCAAGAACATTTTCCTTCACAACTGACAGGCAGAAGTAGAATGGAACCATTGAACACAAAGACAATGAAATTGTCTCAGGACTTAATATTCAGTTGGATGGATTAGTGCAGTAAAATGTCAGATATCAACTTGGAGGGCGATTACCTGATGGATCAGCCTGACTGTTCCCTGGTGTGCCTGAAAGTAAATTCTGAAAATTAGTCTTTGCTCCAAAATGAGATGATTGAAATTGCCAAAACCATACATCACAAAGTCAACACCGAGGATCTGTGTTATTTACTATATGATTTGCAAGTACTTAGTGTTAAAAACTTTTATTCAAATAAAAAATGAAAATCGATGGGTGACAGTGAGAGGGGCTGGGAGGAAGCAGTCGGTGCGGGGATCCCTTGTGGTCGTTCCCCTTAGCAACAAGTATTCCACTTTGGATACAGGTGAGGGGGGCGACCTACCAGTGGTAAGCCGCAGTGACCAGATCGCCAGCGCTGAGTCCGTCCCTGCGGCTCAGAAGGGAAAGGGGGAGAATGGTCGAGCTATAGTTATTGGGGACTCGTTTGTTAGAGGGATAGATAGGATGTTCTGTGGCAACAAGAGAGACTCACGGATGGTATGTTGCCTCCCGGATGCCAGGGTCCGTGACATCTCCGACCGTGTCTTCAGGATTCTAAAGGGGGAGGGGAACAGTCACAAGTCGTGGTGCACGTCGACACCAAAGACATAGGTAAGAGAGGGGACGGGGACTTAAAACAGGAATTCAGGGAGCTTGGGTGGAAGCTGAGAGCCAGGACAAAACAGATTGTCATCTCTTGTATGTTGCCGGTGCCACGGGATAGCGAGTTGAGGAACAGGGACAGAGTGCAGTTAAACACATGGATGCAGGGATGGTGTAGGAGGGAGGGTTTCAGCTATGCGGATAATTGGAACACGTTCTGGGGAAGGTGGGACCTGTACCAACAGGACGGGGTGCACCTGAACCAGAGGGGCACCAATATCCTGGGAGGGAAATTTGCTCCGCCTCTTCGGGGGGATTTAAACTAATTTGTCAGGGGGATGGGAAAAGGAGTTGTAGTCAAGAGGTTAAATAGTGTAGTGAGGTACTGGGAAGGGCATCATGGTCAAAGGTGGGTACCAGCAGACAAGAAGGTGTGTTGAAGTGTGTCTACTTCAATGCAAGGAGCATCCGAAATAAGGTAGGTGAATTTGGGGCGTGGATTGGCACTTGGGACTACGATGTTGTGGCCATTACGGAGACATGGGTAGAACAAGGACAGGAATGGTTGTTGGAAGTTCCGGGGTATAGATGTTTCAGTCAGTGTAGGGTAGCTGGTAAAAGAGGTGGAGGAGTGGCACTGTTAATCAAGGAGAGTGTAACGGCTGCAGAAAGGCATTTCGAAGGCGATCTGCCGACAGAGGTAATATGGGCTGAGGTTAGGAATAGGAAAGGAGCGGTCACGTTGTTAGGGGTTTACTATCGGCCCCCAAAAAGTAATAGAGATGTGGAGCAAGAAATTGCTAAGCAGATTATGGATAGGTGTGGAGGTCACAGGATAGATGTCATGGGGGACTTTAATCTTCTAAATATTGATTGGAACCTTTACAGGTCGAATAGTTCGGATGGGGCAGTTTTTGTGCAGTGTCTGCAGGAGGGTTTCCTGACACAAAATGTGGATAAGCCGACAAGAGATGGGGCCACATTGGATTTGGTAATGAGAAATGAGCCGGGCCAAGTGTTGCATTTGGTTGTGGGAGAGCACTTTGGAGATAGTGACCACAATTCGGTGTCTTTTGTTATTGCAATGGAGAGGGAGAGGGCCATATGGCACGGCATAGTTTACAATTGGGGGAGAGGTAATTATGATGCAATCAGGCGGGAATTAGGAAGCAGAGGATGGGAACAAAAAATGTCGGGCAAAGGCACTAATGACAAGTGGAACTTTTTCAAGGAACAAATACTGCGTGAGCTTGATAGGAATGTCCCTGCCAGGCAGATAGGAAATGGCCGAGTGAGGGAACCATGGTTCACAAAAGAGGTGGAATGTCTTGTCAAGAGGAAGAAGGAAGCGTATGTTAGGTTGAAAAAAACAAGGTTCAGTTGGCTGGATGGAGGGTTACAAGTTAGCAAGAAATGAGCTGAAAAAGGGGCTTAGGAGAGATAGGAGGGGGCATGAGAAGTCCTTGGCGGGTCGGATCAAGGAAAACCTAAAAGGCTTTTTACTCTTATGTGAGGAATAAAATAATGACCAGGGTGAGGCTGGGGCCAGTCAAGGACGGCAGTGTGAATTTGTGCATGGAGTCAGAAGAGATAGGAGAGGTGATGAATGAATACTTTTCTTCGGTGTTCACCAAGGAGAGGGGCCATGTTTTTGAGGAAGAGATGGTGTCACAGGCTGATAGGCTGGAGGATGTAGATGATCGGAGGGAAGATGTACTAGCAATTTTAAATAAACTGAAAGTTGATACGTCCCCTGGGCCTGATGAAATATATCCTAGGATTCTTTGGGAGGCACGGGATGAGATAGCAGAGCCTTTGGCATTGATCTTTGCGTCCTCACTGTCCACGGGGGTGGTGCCAGAGGACAGGAGAGTGGCGAATGTGGTTCCTCTGTTTAAGAAAGGGAATAGAAATGACGCTGGTAATTATAGGCCGGTTAGACTTACTTCGGTGGTCGGTACGTTGATGGAAAAGGTCCTTATGGATAGGATTTACGACCATTTAGAAAGGTGCGGATTAATCCGGGATAGTCAGCACGAATTTGTGAAGGGCAAGTCTTGCCTCACAAATTTGATAGAATTTTTTGAGGAGGTAACTAAGTGCGTAGATGAAGGTAGTGCAGTTGATGTCATATACATTGATTTTAGTAAGGCGTTTGATAAAGTCCCCCACGGTCAGCTTATGAAGAAAGTAAGGATGTGTGGGATAGAGTGAAGCTTGGCCGATTGGATAGGTAACTGGCTATCTAACAGAAGACAGAGGGTGGTGGTGGATGGAACATTTTCGGACTGGAAACCGGTTACCAGCGGAGAGCCACAGGGATCAGTTCTTGGTCCTCTGCTATTTGCAATTTTTATAAATGACTTGGAGGAGGGGGTTGAAGGGTGGATCAGTAAGTTTCCTGATGACACCAAGATTGGTGGAGTAGTGTATGAGGTGGAGGGCTGTTGTAGGCTGCAAAGAGATATAGATAGGATGCAGAGCTGGGCTGAAACATGGCAAATGGAGTTTAACCCTGACAAATGCGAGGTGATTCATTTTGGTAGGACAAATTTTAATGTGGATTACAGGGTCAAAGATAGGGTTCTGAAGAATGTGGAGGAACAGAGAGATCTTGGGGATCATATCCATAGATTTCTGAAGGTTGCCACTCATGTGGATAGAGCCGTGAAGAAGGCCTATAGTGTGTTGGCGTTCATTAACAGGGGGTCTGAGTATAAGAGCCGTGGGGTTATGCTGCAACTGTACAGGACCTTGGTGAGACCACATTTGGAATATTCTGTGCAGTTCTGGTCACCTCACTACAAGAAGGCTGTGGAGACATTGGAAAGAGTGCAAAGGAGATTTACCAGGATGCTGCCTGGTTTGGAGGGTAGGTCTTATGAGGAAAGGTTGAGGGAACTTGGGCTTTTCTCTTTGGAGCGGAGGAGGTTGAGAGGAGACTTGATAGAGGTTTATAAGATGATGAGGGGGATAGATAGAGTGACCGTTCAAAGACTATTTCCTCGGTTGAATGGAGGGGTAACTAGGGGGCATAACTATTGGGTTCATTGTGGGAGATATAGGAAGGATGTCCGAGGTAGGTATTTTATTCAGAGAGTGGTTGGGGTGTGGAATGGAATGCCTGCAGGCATAGTGGAGTCAGAAACTTTAGGAACATTTAAGAAGCTATTGGATAGGCACATGGAGTACTTCGGGATGATAGAGAGGAAATCGCATGATCTGGGTTTCAGACAAAGCTCGGCACAACATTGTGGGCCGAAGGGCCTGTTCTGTGCTGTCCTGTTCTATGTTCTATAAATTACCACACCCGTGATATTATGACCTATGAATATCCTGGTCTCATTCAATTTTTTAAAGACCATTAACCATATTCCCGTCCCAAACTGAGACTTTGTGTCAGTCAAATCTCCTAATCTCTTTTTAGCCCCTGGTTTAGAACATAGAATGAACCGAACAGTGATTCTTGTCTCCAGTTGGGTTGCTGAATTTATAACTTGAGACACAGAGTAACAATGATAAAGTTACTCGAATATCTCTGCACCACCGTCCACAATACGGACAGTGCGTCATATATTTCCAATGCAGACAATCCTCAGTCATCCTTATAAACTCTTCATTAACAATAGACAATATCCCACAACTTCCACTTATTTGGTCCTCATTGCCAGAATTGTGGGAAACGTTTCAATATTTATTCAAACTGTTCACAATCTCACTGTTCCAACTAGAATCTCTGCACCCTCTTCATCCCACTCCCTCTTTATAACTTTTGTTCTACTTTTCAGCGTTCAGTTATTCTCCCACGGAATCATTGACCTATTTCAAGAACAAAGAACACAGTACAGCACAGAAACGGTCCTCCAAGCCCATATCGATCATGATGCCCGAACTAAAATAAAAACATGCTGCCTTTACTCTGTTCGTACCCTTCTATTTCCTCCCTATTCACGTACCCACCCAGATGCCTCTTAAATGTTGCTAATGTGTCTGCTTCCAGCACCTCCTCTGGCAGCGCGTTGCAGGCATCCACTGCTCTCTGCGTGAGAAACTTCCCTCACACAATTTCCTTGAACTTTCCCCTCTCAAATTGAACCTGTGACCCCTTTCCTACTGTACCAGATCGCCAATTATATCAACAAGCAATAAAATGAAAGGATCTGGACATCATACAGATAAAAGAAGCTTGATTTTCTGGACATACCAGCCATCGCCTGAATTATCAGTTTCCCATTCACATGATAAACAGCAGAAAATGGCCAAGACTCATTCAACAATTCTGTCCAAATCCGCGATCTCTCCCACCTTGAAGCACAAGGACAGACCTTGAATTGCGCATTCCCTTCTATGTTGGACATCATGCTGAGTTGGAACTAAATCGTATGAGCACAATCCCGAATGGCACTATGCTTGTACCAGTGCATCATGTACTGCAGCCAGTCAGCAAAAAAATGGTTCAGACATATATTGCTGAAGACATCTGGGTACAGGCATTAAATGCTGCCAGGGACACTGACTTCACAGGAGATAGTATAATAATAATGAGTGCAAAAGCCCTGGCTGAATATGAGATGTTAAGTTTGTTTGAAAGCGATAGAGGGACATGGAAGTTTGGTGTCGGGAAGTGCAGGTCCATTAATACATCACAAAACGCTATCAGTACAAAACAGAAAGGCAGCAAATATATCTCCCCATGACTGAGTATTTGATCTGTCAAAAATGTTTTATGTTAAACTATGACAGTTCACACGTAATAAATAAATGTCAGCTTTACGAGTAGAATTAATTATATAACATAGTAATCGTACTTTAAAACCACCGTTGAACTCTGGATCCATGTAGCTCACAGCAGAAGGGACAGATTATGAGTCGCTGGTGGAACCATAATTTTCAAATGTATGGCCATACAAAATTAACTCCTGCCTGAATGTAAGATATTAGATTTAGAAAATAAGCGGACACTTATCCAATCTTTGCGAGTCAGAGTGCGATTTGTCTGGGGTCTAGAGGCCGAATAGTTCAAAATAGTCCAAAACATTTCACAAGGAAACGGTGGAGTTCGCCAATCTAGAATGAGTAACATGTTTTCACAACTCATCAAATGCAACAGCGAGCTTAATGGATATTGAGACTGTCTGGGAAGAGGTTGACAAATATCCAGTGATTGATACACAATGCTGATGTTAATGTATGGCTGAGAAAGATTTGTTTTGATTTCTAAAGCTCATTGTTCCGAAGAGGTATCCGACATACTCATGCAGCATTTTTCACTCGCCTATTATTTCGCTGGTGCTACTGATACTAAGTATATTTTTTAATATACCAGTTAAAACAATGTTGGTCCCACCTCAATTTAATATTTAACGTTTCAGTATTTGCAGCTCTTTCCACTATTGCAACTCAAAATAATCTGCTTACCATACTCACTGTGGCTCACTGTACCACACGACGAGCTCTTCCACTGAGAAGTATCTGTACCTAATGTGTGCACGCAATCCATTGGCAGTAACTATAACTTTTTACTGGTATTCCACAAGCAATTAATTGACTTAGATTCCATTCTGCAATGTATGCTATTCTAACAGTGGCAACAATCTATACCCAGACTGCGCTGTATAGCTAGAATTTCAATTCCGTCTGTACAACAGGCCCAGTGAAGCATTTAATTCTATCTAACGCTGTATCTGAGTTGGATTCCGTTGTAAATCTAATTTTCTTATTCATTTGTTGCTGTCTTTGGAGACAAATAAATTGAAAGTGTAACTCTGTGCAACGTACGTTATGATACGTTTCTACAAGTTAAGCAAACGATTTCAATATTCACTTCATAAAACTCAAACTCGCGATTCAGCAGCAACAACAAAACAATCCACTTTTATTGAGATGAGTTTATTGAGCATAGAATTTATGGTAAAGCAACATAACACTGGTTCTTCTTTCTTTTACAAGACATGTTATTTTAAGCAACTGCAAAGTCCAATCAGTATTTTTAAGAATGCATTCCATGGACTATACGTGAAGTGTTTGAGAACAGTAATGGGACGTTTCTCTATCAGTGTTGTAGGTGAAAAACCTCTGACACTATTAGTAGATCAAAATGCAGGTTTATTTTCACAATTGTGGGAGAAGTGAGGTTCCCAACAGTGGACCCAGGGCTTCTCATCGAACACAGGTAAGAACAGAGTTGATATATGTCCCTGTTCCCGCCCTCATTACATTGCAGTTTTCTGAGATGGCTGTCATTGTTCATGGTGAGATTCTTGTTGTTTTAGCAGTATCTTCCTCTGCGTTGTTTGTCCGATCTCCAAGGCCACGATTGTTCGTCATTTATATCCTTGAAACAACATCACAGGTTTTGCACAAACAAGTTAACTAATATACATACAGGTTTGAATAATACTTTATATCAGCATAAGATGAAGAACGTTTGATGAATATATATATATGAATCTATGGTAATTCAAAGACAGAAGGCATACATGTCAACTCCATCGTGTTAAACAAAGGTACATAAAAATGGAGGTTGTTTCGCTTAACTCGAGCTGGGTTAATCGCATTTCTTGATAACAAATGGAGACAGAGAAATAGCTGTTTCTTTTATCTGGCACAGGCATGAAAAACACCGGACTCTGACAAAAACATGGACTCTGCAGTGTTCTAAACAAAATCACAGAGTTCGGGTCTTACTGCTTAAGTGTGACAAGGGTCATTAACCCATTCCCGACTGCACTCCCCCCTTCTGGTCGGATGTCAGGTCCAAACGTGGCATTTATGACCAACTCAGACCATGTTATCGGGGGATGGGCTCAGCCCCTTAGTCGGGAGGTTTGTCCCCTCCCCCTGTACACTTGCGACCGTCATAATTCGTGCTGTTACTGTCTTGCAACAGGCGTTCAATAATGCCATACAAACACAGCAAGTAATTACAATTACAATTAATACAATCAATCCATGCATCAGGTATGAACCCCACGACCCGAACCATTGCCCCAGCCAGCCTGGAGGGTTATAATCTTGATACCGGTTCCCTTCCTTCTGTATTGCTTTTGCTACTTCTTTAATATGATCTATTAAGCGAGTTACATTCTCCGAGGCTTCGGGAATATATGTACAGCATTCGTAGCCAACTGTATCACTTGTTCCACCTTGGGAGGCTGGCACATAATCGAGTTCCAATCAGTTCTGTAACGCCACAGTCCGAATAGCTACGACCTCTGCTGACATTTCAGAGATGGCCGTGCTCACCTCCTCGAACCCATCCTTAGTCTTATTTGCAACTTTCTCTCGGGTTGAGGCCATCCGTATAAGTTCCTGTGCAGCCTCTGCCGTCCTACAAAATGGGTAGGCTATCATGAAGAATCGTTCTGTCTCACTAATGGCTCGCTTAGCCCTAAGCAGGTGTATCTCGGGGTGGTCCCATAAGTCAGTGTAATGGTGAATATAAGGCACCACATATGCCAAATAACACGATCCTGTCCAATTCCAGGGAAGCCACGGATAGGCATTGTTTCCACAGACAAAATAAGTACCATTATATGCAGTCATCTCGCTTACATAAGCGGAGGGGCACTGGATTGTGACCTGTATCATGGCCTCAGCGTCATCAGTGATATCAACTTGCTGTATACAGTCGCTCCGGCCAACAGGTATGGTTCCATTTCTTATCAGGCAGATAGATCCTCTCTGTTTATATTTCACAGCAAAGTAGGGTGGGGATCCTGATCTGTCGTAGCCGGGCTGGTAATTCTTCTAAAAGGACGATAAAGTGCACCCTCCGCCACCTCGCCTTGAAACATCATCACTGTTGCAGATACCCTGCATAGTGGTACCCGATGGGGTTTTAAATGTCAGTTACCTTGTCCCTTTCTGGGTTCCATTCCATATTTAAAACCCATTCAATTACTTCTGGAGCTGATAAAGGGATAGGAACTAAGGGAAATAAGGGAATTCAAAGAACAAAGAACAAAGAACAAGAACAAAGAACAGTACAGCACAGGAAACAGGCCCTTCGGCCCTCCAAGCCTGTGCCGCTCCTTGGTCCAACTAGACCAATCGTTTGTATCCCTCCATTCCCAGGCTGCTCATGTGACTATCCAGGTAAGTCTTAAACGATGTCAGCGTGCCTGCCTCCACCACCCTACTTGGCAGCGCATTCCAGGCCCCCACCATCCTCTGAGTAAAAAACGTCCCTCTGATGTCTGAGTTATACTTCGCCCCTCTCAGCTTGAGCCCGTGACCCCTCGTGATCGTCACCTCCGACCTGGGAAAAAGCTTCCCACTGTTCACCCTATCTATACCCTTCATAATCTTGTATACCTCTATTAGATCTCCCCCCATTCTCCGTCTTTCCAAGGAGAACAACCCCAGTCTACCCAATCTCTCCTCATAGCTAAGACCCTCCATACCAGGCAACATCCTGGTAAACCTTCTCTGCACTCTCTCCAATGCCTCCACGTCCTTCTGGTAGTGCGGCGACCAGAACTGGACGCAGTACTCCAAATGTGGCCTAACCAGCGTTCTATACAGCTGCATCATCAGACTCCAGCTTTTATATTCCTCCCTTTCCTCCGTGCGTGGGAATATGTGAACACACACAGCACTTGCTCAGATTCGATTGTGATGCATACAGATAAGACATATACACAAAGGTGTTCATACAATAGACAGAATCATCGTTACAGAGATGATCATTGTGCTTCATTCCTAACTCCTCATAATTCAATTTATATTCTCCCGCTATGGCTAACAGGGCCAGGGTCGTGAGTATCAGCATGAGAAGCATCTTATCACTTTCTAATATCTCGCGCGACCGTTATACAATGGTCCAAAAGCTATATCGCCCACGCGCAACACCACAGATCCGCGAACCCGTTCAGCTTGTTTGGAGGTCACTCGTTGTTTGCTTATATCTGTAAGTGGAGTATATCATATATTTTTCCAATTAATTTCAGCATATTTAACTGAGTATATACAGGCACAGATATCATACTTCATGCGGCTTATTTCATTATTGTACAAGCCCTAATTTGTTAGGTAATATTTTTACTGGGACATCCTACTGTTGAGACTGTTAGGGAGCATTTCATTCTCTCTCTGTATCTCTTATTTCTCGATTGTCTTTTACCGATTTATGCATCCCTTTTAGTTGGATATTTAGTTTCAAAACACGTCTCCTGATTTTATCTTTTAGTGGACCTACATCGGTCCCACCTGTTATGATGCTTTTCGGTAATTGCGTCGTCCGTCCTGTCATTAGCTCATAAGGGGTTAATCCGGTTGTTTGGTTTGTAGCAACCCTTAATTTCATTTAGTATGGTGGGCAATATCTTCATCAACGTTTTTTTATCCCGATGTCTGTATGGCTTTCGCCAGTGCAAAGTATTGTTGCCCAATGTAATTAATTGTGCTATGCTTTAAGTTAATTTAAGCTAATTTGGCCTCGGCATCTTGGAATTCTGAGTCCAACTTAGAAACCTAGCTGCATTCTCTGATAGTACGATGTAAGGTAAACAAACTTTCTCATGGCCAAATTGTTGATGTCGCTGGAGACTGCTTGTATGGAATAATCAGTTATGCTTTAGAAACAGATGTGTTTTTTTTTAAATCTCAGCACTGGTTTTTGGTTGCTCTCTTTCCCTCTCCTTTCTCTAAAATAACCGTTATTTCAAAAATAATGCTGAAAGAAAGGCATATTTACTTCAGATCAGTCGAGTTTATTCTGAAGAAATAAACAGACCCTTCAATTGGTTTGGGGCGAATCACACAACACTTTGCACTGGCTGCAGCTGGACATTTTATCAAAATACATCGTTTTTCTCATTTATATCACATACCATACGACTATGATCGTTATATGATGTATTTTTGCATTATATCTAATTTGATCATTTGCTTGTCCATATTTGAAAGTGCAATGCTTAAGCAGAAATGATCCTTCTATAGACAGACTGTCTCATCAAGTCTCACAGATGCCAATAGTTTATGCTGTCAGACACCGCTCTTTAAAAACACAGATAACCGAATAAGCAGTTTGTTGTGGGCAGTCGAATGCTGCAAGATTTTTAAGTCTGGCTGCAAAGCCAGACTCCAACTCTTTTTCTCTCTCTCTCTCTTAAGTAATCCGGTTTCACTTCCTGTCATGTTAATGTTAATTGTGCAAGCTATTACAAATTATGAGAAAGAATGGTTACATGTTTGGAATAACTAGCCTTTTTTTTCACAGACTTATGTTTTTATCAATACACAATATCGGGTATCTCAAAACCCTCTTAATTTAATTTTTAAATTAATCTGTTTCCATTTTTAAACTGAGCTCCAGATCAGAATTCCTTCATTTTCAGAACGATAACGAGCACAATACATATAATAATAACAAGAGTTACTTGATTAGAAATGTTTTGGTTTGCTTCCTAGCTGGCTCGGTTTTAAGCTTTGCAGTGCTCTTAGATTTGGAAAACCTTGAACAATAGATAGAACAATTCCAACGGCAGTATATAATTTTAACTAGTTACACTATCAGAACTATCATCAATGTTAGATGATTTAAATGATGTAATTTGTTGCACGTTATCAGAACATCACAGAAGTCTTGAATTTCATATCGGTAACTAACTGGCAACACAAGTTCCAATAATTCATGGTGTTCAATGGTTGGCATCAAATGCAAATTAAAAATACTCAAGGACAACATCTTTATTTGTATTAACAACTGAGGTTTTAACTGATTTAATCTCCTGCTGTAACTTGGGATAATCGGAACTACGATTCATTGATTTGATAGACTTTAAACTGACTCATAGACAGTATATTCGCCTCAGTCCTTTGTTCCTGCTTTTCTATTTTTCATAAAATTACTTTTTTTTTAAACTTCTCAACTACACTCTTATAATTTCAACTTCAAGCCAAGGAAAGAGCACATGGTCCTTCCAAGGTCTAACTCCTTTCTCAACATTAAAACGAACAACAACAAAACATTCACGCAATCACGTTGATAAACACACAGATACACATGGAAGCTTCCAACATTTATTCAGACTTAACATCTTAAACTGGGATGGAAGTAAAACATTTAAGAATACAGACCGTTGATTAACAGTCGCTTTTATGCTGCTGCCTTCCAAGCTGTAATTCAACCCAAAACACAAGTAAATTCAAGAAATCTTATCACTTTAATCTTTAACCGTTTGTAACAAATACTTACCTAGCATTTTCTTATCGCATTATTCCACTGAATTATTTCCCTCATCTCTAATTATATTGATTTGTCAATTTGGTGTTATAGGCGGGCACTCCCTTTTAGCCCGTCTGTTATTTAATACAGTTTCATAGTTGATCCATGTAACACATTTTAATTAGAATGCATTATGGCAGTACAATAATTCCCAGTATGACACACGCACTCCCATTCTACCTTATGTAACTCCCTTCTCTGTTAAATTTTGACTATATCTTAAAATTACTGCAAGTCTTATAACTCAGAGGAACTTAAACAAGTGATTAATCATCATTTCAAATACGCAGGAATAATTCTATTTATCTTTTCAACTTCAGTTCTATCAAAAATACATTTTCAAATTCAACAAAAGCCTGATCAAAATAATCCATTCATTTTATCACTTTTAAATATCCCTCCTAAAATAATTATCTTTCCACAGGCAGTTGCAAGGTCGAATCTACTGTGTGCTTAAATGGCTAACTCTCCTTACGACTCTTCAGATGTAATCCAATGGTATTATTCCCACATTCCCCAAATCTCTGTCCGATGCATTATCGTTAAATTTACTGGGGAACGTAATTTATTAAACTCGCATTGGTCTGCTATACCCCATTACAGCACATGAGGCTTTCGATCGCAATTACATCTTACATCTCTCTCTCTCTCCCTCGAGTGAGAGAGACTTACAACCTGTTTGTTTTCTTTTAACCCTTTATTCCCCTTTTAACTGTTTTGTTGCGGTAATTGGTTTATTCCTTTAACTGAGTCCAATGCTTTCAGACACCCCTACCTTGCATATCTATGCAGGCACAGGTGTCTCCACTGATAATGACCTCATAGGGGCCTTTCCAGTTGGGGGCAAATCCAGGTTTTCCTGGTAGTGTTTTTACCATAACCTTGCTGCCCGCCAGGGGTACGTCCGGGGTCTGTTCTAGTTTATTGTGCTCATCTATCACTATTTGTTTGTCCCGTACTGTTTTCCGCATATCTTTTAATTGGGAGCTTAACTCTAATACATATCATCTAATCCTGTCCCGTAATGGGCCTACATCTGCATATTTCCGTGATCCATCCACAAACAGGACCAAATCTGGTGCCTCCAGGGGCACATATTTTATTCTACTCTCCTCTACCTCTTCGTCTACATCCCCAAATGAGTGGGGATACCATTCACCTAACATTCCTTCTGCGAGGTTCATTCCCATGTCTCGTACAATAGTGATGGACTTAGTGGGTGGGAGAAGCACTGCCTCCCACTTCGCCCTTCTCATGTTTGAGACAGACCGCAATTTTCCTGTGTTCAACATTTCCAACAAGGTATGTTTGGTGCGTAAAACAATATTCCCCGTCATTACGATGGGCTCGCTGACCTTTACTGCCCATGCCGCGCAATCTAGTGCGGCTATACATCTGGGTTACCCAGTTACTACGGGGCCCACCGCTGTGGAATAATAACCCACGGGTCGCTGTTTGTCCCCATGGACCTGTGTGACTACTGCCGAATAACCCCCCCCCCCCCCTCGTTATTACAATAGATGTGAAAATCTTTACTAGCGTCAGTTAATCCAAGTCCTGGAGCCTTCATTAGTTCTACTTTTAGGAGTTTACTAGATGCCCATTAGTTCTACTTTTAAGAGTTTACTGTATGCCCTTTCCTGTTCTGATCCCCTTTCTATAACTTCTAGAGCGGGTTTCCCCCATTTTACTAGTCTTTGTATTGGTTCGGCGAGCCTTGCGAATTCTGGTATAAAGTTGCGGTTAAAATAAACAACCCCAAAACCTTCCTTACCCCTCGGACGGTTACTGGTCTTGGCATTTGGTGTATGGCTGTTTTCCTGTCTAATGGCATTTCTTTGGTCCCCTGGGATATCAGGTGTCCCAAATATAACACCTGCGCTTTCCCTATTTGGGCCTTCCTGGGGCTCGCCTTTAGTAACTGTTCATCTAAGTGTTTCAGGACTGAGTATAGTGCCGTCCCGTGATTATCTACACTGGGTCAATTCCACCACTCCTGTTCATTCGTATCGGGATTTTGGAACAACATTGGCAAGCCAGATACCTCTTTATCTTTCCTTTGATTCTCACATTCACTGATCCCTCTTCTTAATTGTTTTATTGTGGTAATTCTGCTCCAATAAGTGGGAGCATTCCCTAATACTCTCTGAATCTCTGTTTTACACTGGGTGACGGGTATATAATTTTGCTTTTGACCGTGCACCAGTTCCCCTCCGGGTTACTGGTGCTGAGTTGTATTCTAGCTTTTCCTACTCCTCAGGAGGAGCGGGTGGTCCCTGTGTGGACTCATTAGGAGGTAGAGGAACAGTTTCCTCTCTCTATTGTTTTTCTTCGAAGACTTGATTTTGTTTCTCCAATTCTCTTCCTCTGAATTCTACTTCTCTCATCTTTTCTTTATCTTGCTCAATTAGTCCAGCTAACTGATGCATTTACAATACTCCTAACTTCTTTACCTCGTTTCTCTTTTCTTTCTATATCCACGCTTTCTGCTAGTCTAAGGTCTGAGACCTATCCCAGCCATCCTATTGCATCCTCTTTATGAATGTTTTTTTCTTTGATAAGTACACGTCAATGAGAGGACCTGCATATCCCCTCATCCTTCATTATCTGCCATTTTGCAGACCTCACTACCCCCCTTTGGAGCCCGACAGTCCTTGACAAAGTGACCCAGTTTCCTACAATTATGGCACGCACCCCTTGGTTTATCTTCTCTACTGTTTGCACGAACGTTTTCCTGTTTTATTTGTAGGTATGGTTTCTCATCTGGTCCATCTCTAACTCCAGATGCCCATTCCACTAATTCATCATAAGTCTGGGTATTGAGAACTCCCATTTTAAGGATTTTTTGGTGAGCTGGCGACAGCCCGTCTTTACATGCTTGTAAAAAGGCTCTATCTGTTCGGGCAGCTTCGGGTATTCCCCAAATTCGGAGGCTCTTTCACCCCTTTGTTGATTAACATTGGTAATTCTGGACCAATTGGTTGGCCCCGCTCTATCACTCATTTGTCTCCACGTATCCTGTGGGCAAGTGACCCATACCAACTGGTGCATATCCCGCAAATATAAATGGAGCCTTCCCAGGGATGCCAAAACTTGTTGTCTTTCTTCTGGGGTAAAGGGTTTATATCGGGTGGGACTCTGTAATGTCCCACCCTGAGTTATGGGAGCGAGATCATGGACCTCTTCTTCATCGAGGTCTCCCACTGTCTGTCGTGGGTTGTAGGGCCAGCCCATAGGGAGGCAGGGATCCCCAGCCGGGTTCCTCTAAACGTTGGTTTCTCTTTTCTAATTCTCTATTGCGTACTTCCAACATTTTAATTTTTTCTTTGTCATCAGCCCATTTCTTACCCAAGACTGAGACCTTTTCAATTAATCCAGCCAATTGATGAACTAAGAGAACTCCAATTTTCTTAGTTTTGTTTTTCTTTTCCTCTTCCAACCATTTTCGTTGTTGGTCTCGTGGATGGTCTGAATCCCATCCCCCATTTATCATCTGTTTTATGAGTCTATCCCTCTTAGTCATAAATTCATTTATCAGGGACCCAGGGGGTCCCCACTGTCTTTGTCCCGCCATAACACTGATAAGTCTATACTCACCACCTGGAGTGACTTATTCTCCCTTCTCGCTCTCCCTCTCTCAGGTCGCTCTTATCGGAGTCCGGTGATACCTGTAAGGGTTGATCAGATCCCTCCATACCACCGCTTATACTACTTTTTTTAAGCCGGCTTCTCCTTAGAAGGCCTTTCCTTCGAACTCTTACACATGAAGGCTTTTCCTTCAAACTCCGGTGATCACTCAGACAGTCTCGATCTCACTCACGTCAGAACATCACACACTCTTATCACAGATGATTACCCTCTGCATTTTGACCCACGCTATTTAGAGTTCAATAATCTATTCCGGTGTCCCGGTCGTGGCCATTCGACCGGACCGTAAACTCATTATCCCGGACGAGAGCCCCCAATTGTTGTAGGTAAAAAACCTCTGACACTATTAGTAGATCAAAATGCAGGTTTATTTTCACAATTGTGGGAGAAGTGAGGTTCCTAACAGTGGACCCAGGGCTTCTCATCGAACACAAGTAAGAACAGAGTTTATATATGTCCCTGTTCCCGCCCTCATTACATTGCAATTTTCTGAGATGGCTGTCATTGTTCATGGTGAGATTCTTGTTGTTTTAGCAGTATCTTCCTCTGCGTAGTTTGTCCGATATCCAAGGCCACGATTGTTCGTCATTTATATCCTTGAAACAACATCACAGGTTTTGCACAAACAAGTTACCTAATATACATACAGGTTTGAATTATACTTTATATCAGGATAAGGTGAATAACGTATGATGAATATATATATGACTCTATGGTGATTCAAAGACAGAAGGCATACATGTCAACTCCATCGTGTTAAACAAAGGTACATAAAAATGAAGGTTGTTTAGCTTAACTCGAGCTGGGTTAATCGCATTTCTTGATAACAAATGGAGACAGAGAAATAGCTGTTTCTTTTATCTGGCACAGATATGAAAAACACCGGACTCTGACAAAAACATGGACTCTGCAGTGTTCTGAACAAAATCACAGAGTTCGGGTCTTACTGCTTAAGTGTGAAAAGGGTCATTAACCCATTCCCGACTGCAATCAGTAACCCAGTATTTGCAGTGACGTTGAGATTAATAAATATAACCAAAGAGGCACGTTGCAAACCGAGGGAAATTGAAACAAGTCAACAACTTAAATCTCAACAAAACTTCTTGGCCTGTGGAAGGAGATTTAGGAACAGGTCTCGACATGCGACAAAAACGGCATGAGAGAGAGAGAAAATGAAAGCGTGCAATACTTTTGAGAATGGAAAATAATTAGAACGTGTCAAAATCACTGCATAGAAATATTAATTTAACACATTCTGGTAATATTCCGGTAGGAGATATGAGGCAATCGAGCAGCAAACGTCACAAAGCAACTCACGCATAATTGGCACATTACATCGTCAACATAACAAGATCAGTATTTTCATCATATTAATTAAATTAATTAATGAAATTATTAATTGCTATTCATATTAATGTGTTAAATGCATTATTCATAGACCAACCACAACACTCTTGCGGCGGAGCCAACTATCTTAAATTATTTTTTTTGTTTTCTCTCTACACGGGGTTCAGACAGAAAATATACTGAGATATATCTAAGAGAAATATGTGTAGACGGTCCTCGCCAACATTCCTGCACTTTTAAACGCAGTGAGTTGGCTTCCACTCAAACTCCTTTTCAGAATATTCTAACAGCGACTGCTCTAATTTGTACCAACACAAATCAAGTAGTCCGAATCGAGGTTTTATGTTGTCCATGCGCACGGGCGGCATTTCCATTCAATTTTATATTTAAATCTCAGGTTGTCGTAAGTCTCGGCCGAGAACTTAAAACATGCATTAATCTGATCTCCTATATTCTAAAGATATTTGACAGGAAATAATTTAAAAAGAAACCCAAAATTATTCACCAACTGAAAATTCTGCTAATTGAATTCCCAATTCCAAAGCGCACTTCATAACAACGAAGGACGCATTTGAATATATTAGAACCTTTTTCCAAAGCGGAGCGGATAATCCAACACACTGCTGGAAAAAATATACAATTTTCCAGATTTATATTTGACAGTCTATTTTGATTTTGAACTCGCATTTATTTATTCTGCACACGAATGTCAGGTAGACGGCGATGAAATGAAATTTCCGTTGGGCAATCGTGGAATCAGAGCAATATTTTGCAAGTTTGTTCGGCTCCTCGGTCCAAAGTGACTGTGCCGGGTGGAATAAAATCAACTCGATCCAACCTCACTCGCCTGTTCTTGGCTCCTTTGTGCGTTACAATACTTCAAACGCTTAAGCAAGTATGTTTTCAATGTGCTGAGCACTTCTTCAGCCTCCAGCTATTCAGACACTGAACTCTCCTCCTCTCATTGTAAATTGATGTACACTAATATCCCATTACCTCGAGATGACACTTATTATTCAAATAATCAACTTTCCCTTACGTGGGTCACCAACATTTTTATTACGAAAGATCTATACATCCATTTATTTGTTAAAATTCTATGTTCGTGAATTCTCAAGAGACATCGGGATACTTTCAATCAATAATAACTCACAGTTGAGAAGCTGCAAAGCAATTAGAGTCAGGAAGGAGCGCAGCATCGTCCCAACTGTCTGTTGCTGTGATCAGACTTGACTATTCCACCGCGTTTTGTACACCTGTACCGGGCTGTCCTTCCAACACTTTCCGAAACACCAAACGTTCCAGGAATGAAATATTTGAGAGAACTTTGTTCAGAAAATAATGTTTCCTCCCATCTGACTAATTGGTGCTCCCATGTGTGAAACGTAAATTGCCTTTGATAAAAGATACCAATGACAGTTATATCCATCTCCTTGTCCTGTGCAGCTAATGAGGCCTCCCGTTTGGAAAGGAAATGAGTCACCAACCCAGCATCGCATCATAGAATCATAATATCTTACAGCACAGACACAGCGGCGTGTCGCTACTGCATGTCAGATCCATTCACTTTCCTCTTGAAATCTGTAAATAAGTGTCCGGAACGACAAATTTAATCAGTTGTTCAAGAATCCCTTGGAGTCCGAATACAGCATGTATTCGCAATCTGATTTTCTCCTCTTCACAAGCGAAAGTGAAGAATATTCACTCCAGCAGCACTTCAATCAAGAAGTTCAAATCTGTAACATCTGGAATTTTAAACAAAAATCCTTATCAGAGTCAAAAAAAACCCTGTCCTACTTGTTCGAAGAACAACCTCCGAAGCTTTTACTGTCTCTAGTTAGAGAACAATATTCTGGAAGGACAGAAAGCCCAATTTATGCATTTTCTCCACATAGCGGCAGTCCATTTCTCCGGGATTCAAACTGGAAATGTTAACCCTTACCGTGTCCACGGCCTTGAATTGTTCCGTGGAAATTGTCCTTTGAAACAAGTAGTAAAACAGTGCAAAAACAGTGTACATAATCCATTGTGGGCCGAATACGATTTGCAAATAATTTCCATATGCATTTCCTTCACTCGCCTCGCTGCATCTTTCTCTCGCTTTTCCACATTCTCTCTCTCTCCCTGTCTTCTGTAAAATAATCTGCCCCTCTCTCCCCTCCATCTAACTATCTTTTCATTCTCTCCATGTGTGGGTGTGGTGTGTTTGTATGTGTCTGTGTGTGTGTGTATGTCTGTATGACTGTGTTTATATGTTTGTGTGTGCGTGTGTGACTGTGTTTGTTTGTATGTATGTGTGTCTTTGTGACTATGTGTGTGAGACTATGTCTATATGTATGTGCACGTGTGCGTTTGCTTGTATGTGTGTCTGTGTGATTGTGTGTATATGTGTGTGTGTGTGTGTGTGTGTGTGTGTGTGTGTGACTGCGTGTGCATGTATAAGTTCTTATGAGCGTCCATGTGTCCATCTCTCGTTATATCTTTGGCTCGGGATTTGTAATTGAATTTCTAACTCATTACATGTCTCTCTTTCTCTCACTGTTGCCATCTCTCTGCTTCTTGGACGGAGGTTCCTTATGCTGTACATAAGCAAAATAGTGTCAAATCTGGCGATCTGAATTATAAGCACACAATAGAAAATCGTTGAATGAATTACCAGATCATGTATCATCTTTGCAGAGAAACATGCAGCCTTTCATGCCAAGATGACTCTCTTAAATAAACAAAAACCCAGAATCATTCGGAAGGAAATTTCTCCCTGAAACAACTACTCTGTCCGATAGTGACGTACAATTCGCCCCTGAAATGCAGCTGTCATTGAACGCTGGGTGATGTGCCCTTCTCCAGCTGAGAGTGGGGTTCATAACACACGTATCGGCAACACAATTAAAGTGTAGAATTTAAGGAGGAAATGGATCATGGTAAAGCCCTAGAGAAAGCGCAAGGGAGATTTACGGAAAGTATACCCGGGATGTTAAATTTTGGATACAAGGAAAGCTCAGAGAAATTGAACTTACTCTCCTTAGTGCAGAGCATATTTAGAGAGGACCTTACTAAGGTGTCCCAAACCTAACAGGGTAAAGACGGATATTGTGTTTCCAACAGTCAGTATATCGGTGACTGCGGTCACAATGTCATGGTCATCTGAAAGAGAGTGAGGATTGAGATGAGGAGAAACTTCTTCACTTGGAGAGTTGTTGGGGTTTGGAATGTACTGCCTGGGAGAGGAGTGGAGGCGGATTCCAGAGGAGCTCTCAAAGGTGGGCTGGATAGATTTTTAAAAGTGAGTAATTAAGAGGGCTACAGAGATAGGGCTGGAGAATGGAATTGGCTGCGAGCATCTTCGGAAGTCGATGCAGACATGATGGCCAGAATGCTCCCCCTCTGTGCTGCAGATTCTACGATTCCATGATTCAATTCCATCATCCACATTTTAAATGTCATGTTAAACTTGGACACAGCAACAGTGTGAGATTGAACTTCTCATTTATGTTTGAATATTGTCGGATATTGTATTTTAAACTGATTTGCAACCTTCTTTCTACATCCTGGCTGCAGTCAGTGTTTGTGCACACAATATGTTTTACAACTCTCAGTGCCAGTCGCAGAATGCAAAATGTATCATCCAGATTCCACAATTTATTTAACAACTAGCTGAAAACAAGACCTGACACATTCGAAAATATTCTATCCTGTCCTTCATACAGTTGGAAACGGATGGAAACCATGATATGAAACATCTGATTACAACTTTTATTTATTTTTCCAAAGAATTAAAGCGCCCAGTTTAAAATTATTTTAGATTTTAATTTGCTGCTGCTGTGATTTCCAAATGGAATATTTTTCTCATCAATATTGTTTCCCTGGATTGTCTACAATCACCAATCAATTAAATTATTGAACTATGCCGAGGATAATTATATATGATGCTGCACAAAGTTAGCTAATTGACGTAATCCACTTTACGGACCATAAATCCATACGACTCAGCAATCGAAGTAGGCCATTTGGAACATCGAATATGCTCTGGCATTCAATGAGATCATGCTTAATCTGAGATGATAATCCTCAAATGAACTTTCTTACCTGACCTCGATAACACCTGATTCGCCTACGGACTAAAATTGTATGTATTAAAACCAAGAACGTGTTTCCAGAGATGGGAAGCAGTTAAGGGCCATAGCGCGCTACTGTACTTGAAATAAATTTCAATCTAAATATCAAGGAAATCACAAATGACTTCCCATATGTCGCGCCTCTGTGAGGAAATCTTGGTTGAAATGCTTTATTTAGAAGACTGTTATTCTCTAGAGTCATAGACGTTTACAGCATGGAAACAGGCCCTTCGGCCCAAGTTTTCCATGCCACCCTTATTTTCTAACCCCTAAGCTAATCCCAATTGCCTGCATTTGGCCCATATCTTACCCATGTAACTATCTAAATACTTTGTAAAAGACAAAATTGTACCCGCTTCTACTACTATCTCGGGCAGCTTGTTCCAGACACTCACCACCCTTTGAATGAAAGAAAATCCCCTCTGGACACTTCTGTATCCACACCGCTCTCAGGTTAAGCCTCTGCCCTCTAGTTTGAGACTCCCCTGCCTTTGCGAAAATGTATTGACTATCTAGCTTACTTGTGTCCCTCATTATTTTCTCGACCGCTATAAATTCACCCCGCAGCCTCCTACGCTCCAGAGACAAAAGACCCAGTCTATCCAGCCTCTCCTTATAGCCCAAACCATCAAGTCCTGGTAGCATCCTAGTAACTCTTTTCTGCACTCTTTCTAGTTGAATAATATCCTTTCGACAATAGGGTGACCAGAACTGCACACAGTATTCCAAGTGTGGCCTTACCAATGTCTTGTACAATTTCAACAAGACGTCTCAACTGCTGTATTCAATGTTCTGACCGATGAAACCAAGCATGCCGAATGCCTTCTTCACCACTCTGTCCACCTGTCACTCCACTTACAAGTAGCTATGAACATGTGCCCCGAGATCTCTTTGTCCTGTAACTCTCCCCAACGCCCTACCATTACTGAGTAAGTCCTGCCCTGGTTCAATCCATCAAAAAACCTCGCATTTGTCGAAAGTAAACTCCATCTGCCATTCATCAACCCACTGGCTCAATTGATCAAGATCCCGTTGCAATTGGAGATAACTTTCTTCACTGTCCACTATGACACCAATCTTGGTTTCAGCTGTAAACTGACTTACCATGCCTCCTATTTAAACTTAATTACTTTTCGAACAGACTGGAGACGCCCCCGTTTCATCTCTGAGCGATTTTGCTGCCTCCGCCCAGTTTAGACTGATAGAGTATGTCGGGACCATTTCGCTCAGAAATATTTTTAATCTACTAGTCAAAAGTAATTTTATTTTCATTGATAAACTTGACAACCATTTGAGACAAAGTGGAGAGTGGGAAACCAACAAACAAAATTGAAATCAATGTCTGGCCCTCGCTGCTCTGTCATTCCGAAGCAGCTCACAGTCTGCACATCCTCAGAACACTTGCTGTGCGTTTTCCTGTTTTGCTGAACTGCCAGGAGGCACCTGACCTTGCGGTCATGTCTCTGCTTGCATGCTAGTAGCTCCTCCCGTTTAACATTGACAGATTGCAATTGGACATTCCAACTTCTGCCGGGTAATGCACTGGGACATTTAAAACTTCAAGTACCTTCATGAAGTAACCGGCAGCATACGATAGAATTGCATTTAGAACTGTTCCTACAGTTCGCCGGGAGCTCCAGAAATTGTGTGTTGCTAAACCTTATTAAATTTCACTTGTCTTCAACAACATTGAAATCAATGGTGTGAGATTAAAACGATTGCCTGGGCTGCATAAATCAGTAGATAACAAATGGAACTTTGCCACGCCCAGATGCAGTGGGTCCACGATTCAGCTCCATATCTATTATCCCTCAGTTCTTCCCCCGTGAACCCAGCAGACCGCGTGCACAAGTTCACTGATAGTGTTGAGATGAGAGCAGAAAAGAACTTAGGATAATGGGTACATCTCCCCCTTTAGTTGCAAAATAGCTTTACTGCTTTTGGTCAGTTTCAATGTGTTTCAGTTCTCAAAAATGTATCCAATCTGTGAAATGATAAACAATAACAACGTGGTGATTTCCACATGGGTTATTTGATTACATTGACATCCCTGACTTCCGTTAGCGGGCGGCTTAAGCACTGCAGTCACTTTGTGAAGAGATAAATTCTTAAGCAGGTACTTGGTGCCATGGAAATTAGAGCTTCGGATATTGAGATATTATCCAGGGTGGAGACTCATTATTCTACCACGCACTGCTTTTTTAAGAAGTACTGTGTGTATCGAGTCAGGTTATAGAGATTGCATTAGCAAGCATTCGTTACTCTTTGATAACATGAGCATTCAACTTTCCATTTGGTCAGTTGAATATACAGTTTCCCGCACCTCAGTCAAAATTCTCCAGTCGTCAAACATTTTCACAGCAACATTAATTACTAAATGTCACCAAACGCTGAGTGTATTCGCTGCGCACGTACATGAAAACAGATCTGGCTCGGTATGTTCTGATATTGAAATCAATGTCCGGCCCTCGCTGCTCTGTTAATGCTCTCCTCAAGGAGTTTATTGAGTTTTTAATTGATGTCAAGCAAGTCTAGTCAGCTGACCAGAACTTCCCATGAAGTTCCATTAATTTTATTTTTTGACACATCTGGGAGATATCAGGGTACTGACATCCCATCTTGAAGCGCTAAAGTCAATCGGCACCCAGTTCTGATCTGAAGAATTTGATACGCAGGCGAATATTCACAGTAGGATGAACTGCAATATAAGAGGCCAATAATCTAAACAATGCACTCACTTGTAACTGAAAATTTGTATTTTTTAAGGCTGCAGATGTTGTCCTTTTTATATTTAAATCAAATTGCCTGTCAGTTGATGGACCCGAGCTTCTGAATAGATTTTCCTTCTTTCAAAAGCAGGGCAAACTACCTCCAATTGAAAACATCCTGAGACTGAAAGAATTGTCCACGTCATGACAGGTGTTTTCCGACTGCAATTCTTTGATTTCTGATGTAATTAGCGCCTTCCAGCTTTGCCTGGAAGAATCATATTGAAATGGAAATGTTAATTCTGCTTCTCGCTCTACAGGTAACCAGAAACTAGAGTTTGGCCAGTAAATTGCGTCTTCACTATTAAAGAAATAACAAAGTTACTTTGCAAATAATCACCTATTATTCCCAGTTGCACCAGTGTTTTTACATGCTATATCCAGCCTCGCCTCATTACGGTCACGTAGATGGAGGCTGCTGGCACTGTCCATCATGTGCTATTGATTTCATGTGGGGGGAACAGAGGAATATAATCAGGAGAGGAAATAAATCCCAATATCAATGGAACAAGAGGGGAGATGCTTGTGGCAAAAGCAAAACTAGGCTGATACAAAGTTGTTATATTTAATGCAAGGGCCGATTTTGCATTGAGTTGTGCTTCCCCCGTCTGCCCATCTGAATTTCCACCAATTTCACTTTTCCCCCAACTTCATTCGCCTTTCTCAACATCAAATTGCCTGTGCTGAGGAATTAGTAATGGGAATACTTCCTCTGCTTAAGGACGGACGTATTTTGAATTTATTATGAAAGGAGCCATTGAGTAGAAGAATGCTACGATTCCGTTGACCTGCCATCGACAGTTTTTAGCGGTTCTCTGTGTTGAGTTTGCTCAATTTAACCTGCTTCCCAGGAAGAAAAATATGCAAAAAAAGGGGGAATTTTCATGGGGGTGCAGTGCTTCCGGTCCCACTCCATACAGGAGCAAGTCCCATTCCAGCTGGAAATTCTCAGGATAGAGCCATAATGGGATTTGCACCAGGGAGCTCTGGGCGTTATTCTGGTAAATAGCACTAGGTATCACTGCCAGTGCGACAGCCGAACTCTTTCCCGTTGGCGATAGCGGCGTCGATCAAGTGGGATTCACCAAGCTGAAACATGCAAAGCAATGGACCCCATGAACCATGCTGACCCGCCTAGCTTTTCAGAGATCAGATTTAAAAGGCGGGCCCACTCTCTACATGCGTTAAAGTTCCCTAACTTCAGTAACCGAAATGTTGATTTTCTGGCGATAAGGGGAGAACAGCAACAAAGCCCAGAGAGTTATCCTCTTCCACAGCTCTGAAATAACAAGTCACCCGCACACCAAGCAGGCACGAGGGAACCCAATTCGACACCCTCCCTTTTCCTCACTCTTCCGCCGCATTCCCCTAACCAGCCAAAGTTAAGCTCCACTCAGGTCCCCTCCCACCTCACCCCCTAAGACACCCTCACTGAATCCCACAGCCGCAGCCTCGCAGCAGACTACCTCCTCAGCCTCTTCCATACTCAGCCCGACTGGAAAAACCACAACCCCCTTCCACTCAGATCCTTCCTCTCCCCCTTAAGAATCCCTTCCTCATCAGACCATTCCTATGGCCCTCAACAAACCCCCAAATTCAGGTCTAAGGCGAGAATTCCTGCAGTGATTAGTCAACCTCCTGACTCCCCATTGTGATCCACCCACGACAAGTCACAATCCCTCAGTATGATGGAATGCCCAACCATTTCTTGAATGTGTACAGCTCCAGCAACACTCAGGTCATCGAACCCAGGACAAAGCATTCCTCTTGATTGCTGTTACTGCAACAAATAGTCAATTCCTTGAGCACCGACGAGGTGTGGTATATACCATATACACGATGCACTGCAGGAATTCACAGACGTTCCTTATGCAAAGACTTCCAAACATACGGTGTCTACGATCTAGACATAAAAATGACAACAAATATCTGGGAACACCAGCATCTGGAAGTCCCCCTTCAAGCCATTCAACATCCTGTCTTGGAAATCCATCGCAATTTCCTCACTGTCTAAATGCTGGAATCCCCTCGCTACCAGGAGTGTGGTTGTACCTGCAACGCAGAGTCTGCACCGAGTCAGGAAGGCTGCCCACCACCATCTTGGATAGAGTGACATGCAAGCGAACGAAATGTTAAACAATCCAACGAAGACAAAATCCTATAAATGAATGAAAACATACATTTCATATTTTACATCACGAGAAACTTCTTCGATGACACATCCAACACTGAGTAACATAGCATAAGTGTTTCATTGCACCTTCAGGCAATTCAGGTTCTCATAGAGCACGAGCTGATGACAAACGTTCATCTAACTGAAGTCCTTCAAACACTAATGGGGAAAGGAGAGGTAATCCAGATAGCCACACGGACAGACTGGGAATATAGGGATACAAACGGATGGTGTAGTTAGGAACACATGATCGGTGCAGGCTTGGAGGGCCGAAGGGCCTGTTCCTGTGCTGTATTGTTCTTTGTTCTTTGTTCTTCTGCACCATTTGCACTGTCTCATTGAATAATCCCTGAGAAGGTACAACGCAGAGCTAGATTTCAGTTGCCAATTCAAGTTGAGCAAATATTATGTATGTAAGACACCATCTAATTATCTCCCAAACAACTATTTATCGCAGCTGCAGAACAACGTTCCATTAATAAATCTCATTGAGCAAGTGCAGTGCGAAATGCAGAACGTTCTTTGTCTGAATTTGCTCACAATCCACTCACTCCAAATTTGACTATCAGGCACTCTGAAGTTAGATTGAGCATGAGTGGGCTTATTGGAATGAGATGTGTGTTAGTATGGTGACTTGTTATGAACATGTTGTGCGACCGACGCCATTTGCTGGGAGAGTTGTACGAATCTATTCTTGAATATCAATGTAGATCTATTAATGAAGTTTATGTGTGTGAGATTGTGGAGTAGCTTTAATATCATAGACCTCGAATGCAGCAATGTGCAGGGATGGTGGTTAAAATTCCGCCTCGGTCAACAGTGAAATTTAAATTAAATTTCCTCCACTCCCCCCCCCCACCACCCCGCCACCCAGTGCTGTTCCCTCTCCGTGCTGATCCGCCCCCCCAGCTGTCACCCCACCACCGTGCTGTTTCCCCCGTGATGTTCGCCCCCACCGTGCTGTCCCCCACCGTGCTGTTCCCCCCCGTGATGTGTCCTTCCCCCCTTGCTGTTCCCGCGCCGTGCTGTTTCCGCCCCGTGCTGATCCACCTCCCCCCCCCCCCCGCGTTGTTCCCTCCCCGTGCTGTTCCGCCAATGCTGTTTCCCTCCCCCCGTACTGTTCCGGCCCCGTGCTGTCCCCCCCCCCACCATCCTGTTCCCCCCGTGCTGATCCCCCCACCGTGCTGTTTCCTTCCCGTGCTGTCTACCCCTCCCCCCTCCCCCGTGCTCTGGTTCTCTTTCTCAAGGTGAATCTGGATTGAAATGTTCTCTCTAAGTTTCTGTCTGACCGTTTAAAATACAACTCACAATTAAAAGAAAAATGAGAGGGGCAGGAAAATCCACAATCCCATCCTGAAGTGACTGCTGCACATTTTATTGAACCATTGAATTCAGCCACTTAAACTCTGTTTGGGAATTAAACGACTGCAAAAGTGCACCTGAGATTTAGGCCTTAATGTGCGGCCTTGTCACAGAGGCTGCATTATTGCTCAGGTGGAAAGAACAAATCCCCCTCCCTCCCCCCAGTTAAACAGAACAATCTCCTCCATCCACATCCACAAATCCCAGCGCCCGGTCTAAAAACACAAGCAAGACTCTGGAATTGAAAACAAGCCTTTCCCGCAGGTTCAGGAATTTGAATTTCAGCTCCGTCTCCCTCCCGAGTGCTTTACAGTGAGAGGGAGAGAGAGAGAGACTGGGAATGCGACAATCAGGATCCCATAGGGGGTCCCACACTGCAGGAGGTGAGACCCGTCACCGCCAGAGCCTCTGTCCCTTTCTGCCTACCCCCCTCCACTCAGCCCCTGACATTTCCCACCCCTCCTTTGTTCACGCTGTTTTTCTCTTTATCCCACCTACATCTTCCCCTCCATCTTTTTATGTTTAAAATGTGGGGCACTGTCACGTTGCGATGAATATGGGGCAGGGAGGAGGGCACAGATCATAAGGGCACAGCAAGATCCCACAGGCAAAGTGATTTTTAATTGGGGATTGGGCTAAAGTGAGTGGATAATGAGGGAACCACACATCTCCCTCTCTCTCCCTCCCTCCCCTCCATCTCTCCCCTACCCTAAATAAAAATAATGACAAGTTACTCCAGGATTTGTGCTGTTTGTACATTCAATCTGAACAGGGAACCTTCCACTTCTAGCACAATCGCACCTCACACTCTGAATCCCTCTGTCTCTCGCTGTTTCTCTCTCTCTGCCTGTTTCTCTGCCTATATCACTGAACCTATCCAGCCCCCGCTGTGTCTCGTTTGCTATCCCCCCAGATCTATACATATATATATCCAAAACCCTATCTCTGCTCCTGACACTCTCGCTCTGGATAATCTGTCCTGTTCCCTGCTCTGTTTATCCGTCTCGGGGTGAATCAGGATTAAAATGCTCTTTCTGATGAGTTTCTGTCTAACCGTTTAAAATAATGACATGTTGTGGGCCACGTTTGTTATTTCTCAGTGATTCCCATTGTGAAATGGAGAGGGAGGCTCCTTCTGCAAAGCCAGATCTCACACACATTGTAATGTGATAGCACCCAGATTCCAATATCTTTCAAACACTTCAGATATTGGGAAAAAAGTATTTTCAAACACAACAGCACAGATTCAACCTCAGTCACAAAGTCGCTGTTTACAAGTCCCAGCTTCTGGGACGGAGTCAGTGAGGGTCTTTTCCCCAGAGACTGGGGAGCTGGGCTGTGAGTGCACAGCAGAGGACACCCCTCACCCACTCCACTCCAGTGTCTCTCCTCTCCCTGCCCCTCTGCCTTTGCTTTCTCCCTGTTATCCTCCCTGTCTCTCTCCCTCACTCCTTGAAAACCCACAGTCAAAGGCGAATGATGGGAGAGAGAGAGAGTGAGAGCAGGGACACCCACAATCACATCCCCGAACCAATAGATTAAAGTGGGCTGCTGCAGGTTTCATTCGAACGTGGAGTCCATCAATTTAAACACGGGCACTTTTTGGGAATGAAGCAAATGCAAGAGCCTTCCTGAGATCTGGTCTGGAATTGAGGCTTAGTCACAGAGGCTGCATTATACATCCTGGACAATGAACAGTTTCTCCAGGCCCCGGCCAGTTAAACAGAACAATCCTCTCCAGTCCCGAAACCTCCCAGAGAGGGCTGGGAGGAGAGAGATGGAAATGTGAGCCAGTGCTGCCTACCCCCTGTCCCCTTCCAATCTCCCCTCACACCGCACGCACTCCCGAGACAACACATCTCTTTGGGAATTTCCTTCACATTTATTACAAAATGAGGCATAGAGACAAATGGCTGGAGAGAGAGAGAGAGAGCTGGAGCGATAGCGACAGGAATATTACCCCCTCCCCCAGAAATCTTCCAAATCCATCCACCCCCAGCCCTGTCTAAAAACACAATCAGCTCTCCGGCATTGAGAACAAGTCTTGCCCCAGGCTGGTGTGGGGGAGGGCGTTTTCATTTCAGCCCCCTCTCCCCCCTCCCCCCCCCCCTATCGGGGGCTTCACAGTCACTGAGCGAGCTTTGGTTTTAAATTGTGTGTTCACCAATTGCAGTTCGGGAATGACCGCTGGCCATTGATGGCACAGCAGAATCCCATGGCCAGCAATGTGATCATCCCCGGAGAGGACAAAAGGGAGACACATTTCATTCCCCCAGTCTCACGCCTGATGTAATCGTCCCTCACCCAAACTCCTGAACACCATTCAAAGTCTGGAGATGCATCCACCCCCCTCACACCCCTTTTCAGTCCCCAGACAGAGCTGATCACCCTCTTGAAACTGGGAACAAGCTGTGTCCAGAAGAAGACTCATTTTAAAATCACCATCCCAGCATTGGTTTATTTTTGCGTATTAGGAATCCCAGACGGGTGTGACTGAAGCTTTTCCCCAGTGACTGAGAGCTGGGCTCTGACTCCCCACGAGACACGCCCCAGATCCTGTGTCTCTTCCCAGCCCCTCACTGCACCCCCCACAAGCCTCACCTCTTGCTGTATTTCCCTGTTTTCCCTCAATCTCTCTCTCCCTGTCTTTCTCCCTCTATCTCTCCATCACTCCACCACCCTCTCTCTTTCTCCCTGCCTGTCTTTCTCTCTCTCTCTCTCTCCCTCCTCCCTTTCTTTCTCTCTCTCTGTCTTTCTTTCTTTCCCTCCCTTTCTTTCTATTTCTCTCTCCCTTTCTTTTTCTTTCTCTGTCTTTCCCTCGCTGAAATTAAATTGACTACAATTCACATTGGTGTTTTCTTTTACATTTTATTGAAAGATGAAATATAGATAGGAATGTCTCGGGACAGATAGACGGGTGGGGTGCAGGGATTGGTAAGAACGCTGGAGAGACAGGGGCAGGGAAACTCTAAACCCCCATCCAAATATAAATTCCTGGGAAAAGAGAGAGAGAAAAGAATATGGAGTCACGCAGCACGGAAACGGGCCCGTCGGCCCACCAGGTATATGCTGGCCACCAAATAGCAATCTACACTACTCCCATTCCCCAGCACTTGCTGCAGAGCCGACGATGCCTCAGCGATTTAAGTGCTTGAATTTTACCCGATCCCGTTTCCACTTTCTTGCTTTCCAAACCACTCTGCGGTCCGTGAGCGATATTTTGTTCCAAAAAGTGTGGTCACTGTTGCAGAGCGGGCAAAGGCCACAGGCGCAGTACGTACACAGCAAGATCCCACAGCAGCAGCAGCACTGTAAACCTAAATCAGATGGGACACGGTCCTCCCCAACACACCCGTCTTGCCTGCTTTGATCCCCCTTTACCACTCGCTACCCTGTATGTGTGTGTGTGTGTGTGTGTGTCCCCGCATATGTGTGTGTCTGTATGTGTCAGTGTGTCTGTGTGTATCTGTCTGTCTGAGTGTCTGTGTGTGTGTATATGTGAACCCAAATTTCCAGAAAGGGTTGAACTCCCTCTTAAAACTAAGCCCAACCCTTTTTAAAACAAAATCCCTTTAGTACTTAGCACAATCCCAGAAGTTGCGGTCAGCTGTGTTGTGTGTTTCCTAATTTGGTGTAAGCGGACAACAAATTTATGAAGTTACGTATATAATATTAAACAGGCCAAACTGCACTCAGAACACCTCCTCCCCCCATTAAAGATGAAAAGGGACAGATCCAGACAAGCAGGCAAAAGGCATGCTTTTAAAATGCAAACAAGGTCTAACACACAAAAGGGAGCCAGACAGAGTAGCGCCAAAGGAAAGCTATTAAAGGTATACCCTCATCTAATCAAATCAGCACCACTGATCTAATCAAGTGATATCAGGAAGCATCCATAGAAACACCTAAGGAGAGGATTAACATAACTAAGGAAGCCTTCTTGGCCTCAAAAGACTTCCTGAGATCAGCCAAACACCCATTGTTCAAGAACCCCGGAGATTCTAGACCATCGATAAACCCATCGGACAGAAACGATTACCATACTTAAACATCGATACTGTACTAAAAACATCAAAACAGAATGGCCAGAGTCAAATACTGTAAACAAAACATTAACATTTGAATCATACGACGTGTCAAAGTTCAAATATAACTGTAGCCCATTGCGGCGGGCTTTTAGAGTGCTTTTGGGACAGTGCTGTTTGTATGTCCTGATTGCACCTCCGTCGACGTTAATAAAGCTGTACCGCTGTTGAACCTGACTGAGTCCGAAGTGGCCGCGTTCGCCCACTCGCGCTAACACTCCCCTTCTCTGGGTCAATGTGCTTATCTCCCTTTCTCTGGCTCCTTCGTGCCTTATGAACTCGACTGGTCACTAACATGTGTCCGGCTGTCGGAGCATTGAGCAACAGAATTGTGAAGCGAATGGGAGGAATGGCGTTTAAATTGTATCACAGCAGTCAAATACCAACTCTGCCGACGCAGAGTAAAAATTTGATTTGGTGCAACAGCACCACGGTACATTATGTATGACCTGTCCAGGTTCATATACAAAGTAGAAAGGAACATTTTTTTTTTAAAGAGCAAAACGGAAATTGTATCTAAGACCACAGATGCAGTCTTCACAGTGCAATATACACTTGTCAGTTTCTGTGGCGATGTTCGACTTTTTACTCTCTGGGATTCCCCTGAGGTGGGGCACATTCTGTTTCATTGGGAATTGGATGCCAGATGCAGGGTAATCCTTGCTATCGCAAATCAAGCGGGTGTCCGAATGGAGAAGCAAACAAGTACAACAAGTATAACGTGTGAAATTAAAATTCAAAATATTTTTCTCGACCGAATACTTAGAAAATTCAGCAACAGTTATGACTGTGTGGCCAAATTCCATTCCAAATCAATTGTTAAATTTGCGGCTCAGACCACCGTACCTCGGAACTCAAACAGTATTGAGACGGAGTAGCAGAAAATGTTAAAAATCTGATGAAATGGTGTGACAACAATAATCTCTCGCTCAATGTCAGTATAAAGGAGATAGTCAACGACTTCACGAAGTGAAGTGAAAGACATTCCAAAGCCTACAACAATGGGCATGAAGTAGAAATTATCCAGTGGTTCAATTTTCTGGATGTCCAGATCACCAACGACCTGTCCTGGTCCCTCCACGCCGACGCTATTGTTAAAAAAAATAATTCGAACGCGTCTACCTTCTCAAGATTCTAGTCAAATTCGGCATCTCTTCTACGAGTCGAACCATTTTTTACAGATGCACCATAGAAAGCAGCCTTTCCAGATATATCAAAGCTAGGTATTGCACCTTTTCTGACCAAGACTGCAATAAACTACAAAGAGTCGTGAATGTACCTAGCTCAACACGCAAGCCAGCCACCCATCCATTAACTCTCTCCACAATTCCCGCTACCCAGCAAAAACAGCCACCATAATCAAGGCATACGCGTATTCCAGGGCATACCCTCCTCCAATTTCTTCCTTTGGGAGAACAGTATGCAAATATCTGAGATCACGAACCAACTAACACAATAACTATTTCTTCCATGCCGTCACAAGCCTTTTGAATGGACCCAGCACAATTTAAGACCATCTGTCTCCAGTTCTGACTGTGACAATATATTCTGCACACGTTCCTTTCAATCGACCCTGGGCATTATATGGATACTAATCTGTGTCTGTCTAGGCTGAAAGAAACATTATTTATTACTGTATGTCAATACATACTGCAATAATAATTCAAATCAAATCAATGTGGTTAGCTGTGGGCGCAAAAAATCAAGCCATGGATCTGAGACAGCAGAGGCCACTTGAACCACGGTGGATTGGATAACTTGGAAGATAATGATGAAACAATCCAGCAGGATGGTGTGGAATGTGGCCTCATCAGGGCTGATCAAAAACGATGGTGAATCTGAAATTGGAGCTCTGAGAAAGTGAAGGCATGATTGATGTGGAGAGCTAATCAGAGACATCACTGGCCTATGTATTCTTTGGAATGGGAAACACACATCCAGGAAATGTGGAGGTGCATCAATGAATGAACTATATGATGGCGACAAAGGTGCTCAAATTGCAAGGAAAGTTGTTTTAATTTGAGGATTCACTGCAAGAAACGGCAGCGACATCAACAATTGATGAATGCAAAGGAATAGCAAATCACCGAACTAGTAATGAGAACTAGAACACTTCGAGGTAGAGAGCTGTTTGCGGGAAAGATGAGCAAATGGCAACAAGCTGGGAAATTACCAATGGGAACTGGCAAATATGGATGGGTCGAATATATTTGTCTGGGTAAACACTGACTGCCCTCACCAGAATACCGGATGCTGTATGCTAAAGGGAAGTGTGTGTTTACTGAATATTGCCCTCAAGAGTGAAAGTGTGCAAATGTTCGGCAATGTGACTGGGAGCAGATTTCTGAACGAGGAAGGAAGCACGGTGCAGGCGCTCTGAGAGAAAATACAGTCATGCAGCAGCTAATCGATTCGCTAATGAAGATCCGATTATTCAATTAATGATCTTCAATAGAACTCATCGACTGGTGAACTGCAAGTAAAGGTTTATTTGCAGTTGAGACGATGGGAACATATTCCAAAATTCAATTCGCTTATTTGAATTAACCAGAATGAAATCATCGACTGAGTATCCATCTGTTAGCATCCCAAAATATCAATGCGGCATCTGCAATCCAGACTAAAACAAAGAAACATCTTTAACACAGAGATACAAAGTTTTTCCATTTCTTGTTACGTACCTCCAACGGCAATGTTTCCAAGGATCGTGTAGTATATTCTTCTGATGCTGTAAAATGGTCCATACATTTTCACAGTGAGGCAATGTGTCACTATGCGCTTCCCGGGTCTCTCCGGATTTTATTCTCCAGCATCGCATTCCCAGGGGGCTTATATAATAGCCTGTCATCACCAAGGGGCATCACGCATTATAGAACATTAGCTTGGATGCATTTCTTATTTTTTATTTTCGTCTGTTTCTACATCTGGAGAAAAATAGAGGAGGACAGATAACTTATCATGCAATCAGAGTTACACAGCCGTTCACAGCAAAACAAATACTGAACTTTCGGATACGAAATAATACATTTGGAAGATCTCAAAACTGCATTCTCCGAGCAGTGATGCCATTTTTATTCGTTCATTCTTTCAGAAAATTATGCAGCAGCAGAATTTGTACATCAGCCTTCTAAACAGAGTCGATTTACGGTGCAGTGGGCTCTGGCTGATTTATTCCACCATGACAATTACTTAAATAATCTAAGTAAAGAATCGTCATGGACATTGAAACATATAAAATCAACTAACAAAATTGAGGATCTGAATTCATGTAAACAATAAAAGTAATGCAGAACAATTAGCTAAAGTAAATCCTGAAACATTTGTTAATGAGCACAGACAATTAAAACTAATACGAATACACAATGAATACCGACTCTGAAACCAATAAATATCCAAACAATCATACAGACCCTGGAATTGACGCAGGTAAAGAAACTAATACAGTGCGAAAAACTAACACTAACCCCGAAATTAGCGATCCAGAAACTAGTATTGATCTGAAATTAATAAAGTGCTTAAATTAATACAGATTCTGAAAATAAGACAAACTCTGAGACGAATACAACTGCCTGAAACAAAGATAGACCGCGCAACAAAGATAGACCGCAAAACTAATACAGATTGTGAAACTAATACAAATCCAGAAACGAACACAAATCATGAAACAAAGACAGACCGAGAAACTAATACAGTTCCAGAAACTGACACAAATCCAGAAACTAATGTAAACAACGAAATTAAGACAGATACTGAAACTAATACAGATTCTGAATCAAAGACAAATCCCGAAACAAAGACAGACCCCGAAACTAATACAGATCCTGAAACTAAGACAAACGCTGAAACTAATGCAGATCCTTAAACGAATGCAAACCCCGAAATTAAGACAGACCTTGAAACACATGCAGATCCTGAAACTAATACAGATCCTAAAGCTGACACAGGTCCAGAAACTATAACAGCTCATAACATTGATACAGACCGACAACTAATATAAATTCCGAAGGTAATACAGATCCACAAACTAATCCAGGCGACGAAATGAATACAGACCCTGAAAATGATGAATACCAGGAACAAAAACTGATCCAGAAACTAATATACAGCCCGAAAATAATATGGAGCCTGAAACTCATGCAGATCCTGACACTAATGCAGGTCTTGAATCCAATACAAACCCTGAAACTAATAAAAACCGTCAGACTAATACAGACCCTGAAACTGATACAAACGAAGCAACTGACACCAGCAGTGAAAGTTATACAGATCCTGAAAATAATGCAGATCCTGAAAATAGCACATACCCTGATTCGAATGTGGGTAGCGTTGGAGGGAGGGGTGGCGCATGACGAGACACAAACAAATGTATTTTCGGTTCGGTGCAGTGTTGTGCTGGGAATTGACACTGATTTCTGTAACAAGGAGCGAGATTCAAGTTGGCTGTGTTATATGCTCGCTGTCAGGTTTCTTGATATGTGCTCAAGGCTTTCGAGGTACTTGCAGTGTGAGGGAATGGATCCAATGGCTGCGACCATGACAGTGCCAATGAGATAACGAGATACAGACATAGCAACATCGTCATATAGATTCTAATAAAACCGATTGGTCAATTTGAAATTTAACGCGATGCTATGGCTGGTGAATGGAAGAGGTACTTTGTATCAGTCTTCATGACAGGATACAAGTAACACCCCGAAATAGTGCAAATCAGAAAATGGAATAAAGGGACGAAATCTGGATAAATGTAATCATTAAGGAACTGATATTGAAAACTTTGTTGATTCCGGGGGCTGCAAAATGTTTTGTTCTCAATGAAGGCCACCAAAATGACTTGAAATAACTGACAAATTCGATATGTGATGCTTTGATTTAAATGGGGTCAGAGCCCCTGAAGACTCCTTCCTTGTTTCCCAATGCAACCTCCAGCACAATTCATCTGGGCATAGAAATATATCCACTTTAAAGTCTGCCAACACCCTCAAACCTTGTCCTTTCCTATGTCAATTTGCTCAAGAACCCCAGAGTTTGTTTCCCTGAATTATATACCGCCGTCCTCATTCTCCGAGACAAAGGCGAATGTAACATACGTATTCAACACTCTACAAATGTCCTCTGGCTCCACGCAGAGTTTTCATCCTTTGTCCCTCGAGGACCCCACTTTTTCCTGGTTATGCTCTTCCCATTGATATCCCAAACGAATATCTTGGTATTTTCCTACTTTTACCAGTCAGATATATATCCCCTCTTTTCTTTCTTAATTGCTTCTTGAGCTCCAACCTGAAATTCTCAACCTCACTAATGCCTCCACCGATTTGCTCCCCTTTTACCTGTTAGAAGTACTTATTTTCCTGCTCATCCTACCCTGAATATCTCGAGTTATCCATGGTTCCGTGGACATGTGACTACTTCCGATTACTCTTGAGGGAACATGATTGGCTTGTAAGCTCCCCATCTAAATTTTGAACGCCCCCTTGCAGATTTCCCCATCATGAGCTTTCTGTAGTCTACATTGGCCAGGTCCTGCCTTATCATGTTAAATTCTGCTCTCCTCTGGTCCAAAACATTTTTGCAGCTTTTCTAAGTCGATGTCCGTTACAAACTTAAATTGTACCATGTTGAGATCGCGACTACTAAAATGCTTCCCCACCACCAGTCACCACCTGTCCAGCTTCAATCCCCAGAATTAAGTTCAGAAAATTTTGTTCATTTCTTGCCCCCTGTACACAGTGATATAACACGTTCTCCTGTACACATTTCAATTAATCTAATCCACCCAAGACTTTGCGAATATCCCAGTTAACGTTGGGAAAGCTGAAAGCATTCAATAAAATAACCTTATGTTTTAACGAGGCTCCTCGAATTGTGTACGTATTTGCTTCTCAATATCCCCCTTACTATATGTAGGTCCATAATAAAGGCTGTCCATTATTTTAATTCCTAACCACTGACCACAAATCTTAATTCAGTGCCCCCTCCAAGATATAATCTCTCCTTTCTGCAGTAACTGACTCTCTAACTAAAAATGGAACGCCTACTCCTTCTTTATTAGATTGTAGAACAGCAAATGCAATACCTTTAGTGCAAATGTTTGCAAGACATGCATCAGAAAAGTATAGATCAATTCACCTAATATCTGCAGTGGGAATAATATGACAAGCAATTTGAAAGTATGTTATGGGAATGTAGCTCGGAAAAAAAAACACAAGGCAATCAGGCAGATTCAATGACGCTTTGTCAAAAGGAAACTTTGCTATCCAGTTTATTGAAGGTACTTGGCGGAGTAACATGCTGTGGATAAAGGAGAACTGGTAGATATCCTGCATTTAGATTTCCAGGAGGCATTCAGGAACGTGCCACATTAAACGGTAAAGCTCTTAGTGTAGGGGATAACGTATTGGCATGGATAGAAGATGAGCGAACACACAAGGAGAATCGAGTTGGTATAAATGTTTATTATTCACGTTCGCAGCATGAAATTTGTGGTCTGCTACAGCGATCAGTGCTGGGCTTGAAGGATGTAATATTCATTTCACTGACTTCGATAATGATACTGAATGCGTGGTTTTACATTTGTTGATGAGTAAATATTGACGAGGACCTAAGGAGAATACAAAAGGAAATAGATAGGTTAAGTGAATGGGCAAAACTGGAGCACATAGTGGAAAATTATGAAATTCTCAATTTTGGCAACAATAGGAAAATAAATATTATTGTCTAAATAATGGGACATTCCAACGTTCACAGCTACAGATAGACGTTAGTCTCCTTCCTCATTATAGCAGGAAGACAGATATTCATCTATTGTACAGGATATTTTTGAGACTAAACCAGCAACTTTATGAATAGCTTTCTCCTCCTAAGGTTAGGTAAAATGCCGAAGTATTAGAAGGAGTCGAGGAAGGCTTACAGCACGAACACCAGGAATGTGCGGCTTGCCTTATGATGACATGTTGGAGAGATAATGCTTGTATCCCGAGAGCTTGAATGGGATAGATGCAACTTGAAAGCATTTAAGATAGTGAGGGCATTTTGAATAGTTATCACTATGCTGTGCCTTTAAGAAAAATATATGAATTATATATCTCTGTAGGATGTTTCTAGCAGTCCTTGGTATTGTGTTGGAGCCATTTCATTGTTACTGAAGCAATATAATTGCTATAATGTTTGCTTTAATCTTAGCTAACGCAGTGTTTTGTTTGTATGTTTTTCACCTGGCATTTCAGAGTAAAGCTTGATTGGCAGGTCAGGTCAAATGATTAAGCATAGCTAGGCTTTCGTTGAGAATTTCGGTTTTGTCACTGTTTTGAGATCTTGTTTGCAGTTCATAGAGAGTGTGAGAGAAAAAGGTGTCTCTTTTTTCCCTCTCTGGAGGTGGAGCTTTAGCTGCCTGGATGCTGTTTTCTGGAAGATGTAGAGTGATAGACGTGTCCTTTCTTGCCTCTGGCGTCTGAAGACTGCTACAGACTGGATTTTCCTCCCTATTTTGCTCTCTTAGGGATACATCCTTCTCTGAAATCTGCTCTTTCGATTTATAACCGTAGGTGTTAAAAACTAGAAGTCAAGTTTCAAAGGAGAATAGTTGATTTAGTGCTTACTAATCCTGAAGAACGTTCTATTTCTTATGGACATGCTTTGCATTGGAACAGTAGAGATAACTAGCTGTTACGAAATATACTGTGCTATGTTGAAGTCTTGTATTTATTTAAATTTATGCCAAATCGATTTGTTATATTCCAAGTATCATCTTAAATATTTTTGTTTGATAAATGCTTCTGAGTGGGTCACGTAAATAATACCTGGAGTGATTCAATGAAGAGTGTGACAATGCCTGATATGAACAGAAGCAGATATATCTAAGTTTAAATAATAACCTGCTGAAAGCCCAAAACGGAGGGTACAACAGGTGCAGGACCGTGATGGAAAGTCAAAAAAAAAAATCAAAGCAAAGCATTTCCAGTGACAACAGATTCGATCGAAGTCCTGCAGTCCTGACTCACCCACTCAAGAGTGCGGGTTGAAAGTTCTGGGGGAGGAGGCTCCACAATGATGTGGCAGTCCCGCATGTGAATATAATGTCGGAGGCTAACTCATCGCAGATAATCTGCAGGCAGAAATGTTGGCTTGATGTTTCACATCAGCTTCATGTTTTCACCATGCCAGTCCTCAGCAAACTCTCCTACCCATCTGCATTGTCATTCTTGCACTGTGAATGTGCAAACATCCAGGAATTTCCTGTCCAAAACCACCAGATGAACAGAGACTGAAAAATGCCCATCACCACTTCCTCAGGACATGTATTTAATTCCCAGCTCAGGTCATTATATGTGCGGAGTCTGCACATTCTCTCTAAGTCTGCACCCCTCCACGTGATATCAAGGAACGACTGAAGGTACTGGAAACTGATCAAGCAGTCATTAATGCAATTATGCAAAGCCAACAGTGTGGATTTTGTGTTGTTTTCACACAGACAGCTGATCCCACAGGTCACAAATCGGAGGGCTCATTTCTGGCAGTTCGCTAAAGTTCAACAGGCAGGACAGCGGTTGGGGACAGGCGCCAGAGGCAAATATTCAACACATTAACAACTGCTACATTCAGAATTATTGAAGCATCTAGATTGAAAAAGAGTGTTGCCTGATGAGGACAAACAGAGGTGAGATGAGAGAAATGTCGTGAAAGAGGTGAGAGAAGAAGGAAACACATATTATGGAACAAAATAAAATAGGGAAATAGAAAAATAACCAAAAACAATCTGAACGGAAAAAGGACAGGCAGGAGGGCGAAATGGAGCAATTAGAGATACATAATGATAAAAAGTGACGACTTTAATTTGTAGAACGCCTTTTATACTCTCAGAATATCGCAAAGAGCTTCATTGCCAATGATAATGAGCCGTCAATGAAATAACATACAAAATGTTGCAGGGAATTTTGCTCAGGCAAATATGGCACGTATTACAAACTGTCCGGGTAGTCAATCTTTTCCAGTGAGTTTGGCAGTGAATATTTTGTCTTAGGACAACGATTCCTCATAGCGGACACCCGATATGCTGGGGAGCGGAAGATTAAACAACCAATACAACAATGACGAAAATAAGTTACCAAGTAATCGGTGGATTTTGAGACAAGTTAATATTACAAATCATTTGTATTTTCTTATGAGTCCCCGGTTGAATCATTCACCCGATTTTGTTTAAAGTTTCTGATCAATAACCTGCATAAGATAAATATTTAAACCTTATCACAGTAACTGCTTGTGTCGATGAGCTGTTCTTCAGTGAGGAGCAAAATGGTGCCAATCCCCACATTATGTGAGTGAACAGCTTAATATTTAACACATCTCTATTTAAAGAACTTCCATACTCAGGTAACCTCATTGCAACTCATTAGAAAATGGGGAAAGTACTGTGCATAGTATTTGGTGTCTTGCTGCTGGTGCAACAAATTGCTGTCCAAGACGTCTACGTCTACACTGTTGAAGAAGCAGGTCAGTAATTCTTATACTTGCCAAAATATGGTGGTTGTTATTTTGCATTGTAACTGTTTTTTATCCAACTTTCTACCACAAGTATTCATTGCATTTTGATTCACAGATCTGGCAAATGTCACCGCTTAATTCCTGCCAGAAATTGAACTATTTATTTTTTAATTCAACAAAGTCCTTCAGCTCTTTTTTGTCCTCCGTCCTATTTCCGATCAGCATGAGCTCCTCGGCGACTAACACGAGTCTCCACATATAAAATAAGCAAATTTACCATCTGTGTTCTAATCGATTCTGCCTCGGTAATGCTGCATGGTTATCAGTCTCAGCTCACGTTTTGCTGAAATGTTCAACCACATATCCTTTTCTTCCAATCCAGACTATTCCAAGGCACCTGAGTCAATCACTCAAACAAAATATCAACAAATAAGAGGGAATGCAAAATTTAGTGAGCAAGGTCCTAATCTTTACCAGATCACATTCAACAATCAACTAAAATGCTGGTCTTCTTTCATCAATTGCTGATTAGGCTGTGCCGACCATATGTCAGATGCACGCAGCAACTATCTCAAACTGCATTGAAAGCATCTTCCAATCCCGCGGCCTCTGACAACCAGAATTATAATTGTAGCAGATAAATGGGTAATGCACCACATGCAAGTTATCCTCCAAGCCAAACAACATGCCTTAATACTTCCGAGATCAGAACTGACGAAATTATTTCAATACAGCACTTCACATGAGCGTAGCCACATAAATCTCATTACAGAAACCCAATCATAGAAATCATAGAAACCCTAACAGTGCAGAAGGAGGCCATTCAGCCCATCGAGTCTGCACCGACCACAATCCCACCCAGGCCCTACCCCCACATATTTACCCACCAATCCCTCTAACCTACGCATCTCAGGACACTAAGGGGCAATTTCTAACCTGGCCAATCAACCTAACCCGCACATCTTTGGACTGTGGGAGGAAACCGGAACATCCGGAGGAAACCCACGCAGACATGAGGAGAATGTGCAAACTCCACACAGACAGTGACCTGAGCCGGGAATTGAACCCTGGACCCTGGAGCTGTGAAGCAGCAGTGCTAACCACTGTGCTACCGTGCCGCCTTCGCAAGGGTAATTCGGGACTAGGCAGTACATTATTGGCTCGTCAGCAATACCCACATCTCATGAAATTATCGAATTTAAACCAATGCTGCTGTTTGTTTAATCTCCACGCCCCCCCCGCCCCCCAACCCCAATCTTCACATCTTTATCTCCTAAATGGTTACCAACTTCATAATTTTCAGAAAACTCTGCGCTCCAAAAATAATCACCCGAATCTCATTACTCCATCCAAGGTGAACTTACCTTCTCCTTCCTGGGCTCATGTTCTGGAATTCCCTCACTGCTCCTCACCACCCCTTGATTTCAAATCTTGCCAGACAATTAACTCCAGAGTCCATTATTATAAGAAAGTCACTAATAAATCCAATCAGGTGTACAGGGGACTAAACATGAACTATAAAGTGGAGAGCATTTGTAACTCACTGTCACCAGCAATGATTGAGTGAATATTGAAGATAAATGTCAGGGGAAGCTCGTTTGGCATATGAAGGGGAAAGGTAATTTTGCAAGATGGTTTTTTTACCAACGCCCTCATCTGCATGTAACACGACAGTCTCGGATTGTTGATGTTCTCATGTTTACCGCCTATTTTCTCACCCATAAATGCAGACCAAAAATTCCTCTTTTATTTTGTTTCAGCTGCGAGGTTCGGATGCGCAATGTTTGGCGGGGTCTGTCAATACGAGTCCTGCTTGCCGGGCCAGATTCGACCGTTTTCTGATCTGTGTTGGTATGGCCAAATCTGCTGCGCGGATCCAGCACATTTTGAAAGAAATGACTGAATTGCAATAGTTTCCTGAACAGCCAGCTTCAAATCGGCCGTCGTTTCATTGTGGCAGCAACAGATCTCTGCATTTCAGAATTATAAAATATATCAATAAAACTCACTGTACTGATCACCGATTATTGTGCAGGTCTGGTTTCTCATTGCTGGGATACTCCTCCATTAACACAAAAGGAAAATATATAAGAAAATGTCACATTGAAGACATAGATTCATTCAGTGCAGAAAAGGCCAATCAGCCCATCGAGTCTGCACCTTAAATATTGATCACTAATGGCATGTTCAGATAATTCAAGCTCATTCAAATACGTTTCATGCTTTGGAAGATTTACGACGTCAACTACCTTCCCAGGCAGCAAATTGCGGATTCACATTACATTTTGAGTGAAGAAGTTGTCTTTTCTCAAATCCCATCTGAATCTCGGGTCCCTCACAATAAAAGTACGCACCTTCGTTAATGGCCCCTCAACCAAAGGAAACGGGTATTCTTTACTCATCCTCTCTATACCCCTATAATCCTACGCACCACAACCATGTCCCCCTTAAAGTTATCTGTTCTAAACATGGAAATATAGGAAATAGAAGCAAGAACTGTCCATTTGGTCCTTCAAACTTATCCTCCCAATCCTTCTGATTATAGCTGATCATCAAGTTCAATATCCTCACCCCACCTTCCCCACCATATCCATTGAGTCTTTGAGATCCAAGAGGTAAATACAATTTATTATTGAAATCACACAATTGTTGGGCCCAACTACTTTTGTACCACCGAATTCCAGAGGTTCATCAGCCTCTGGGGGAACGTTTTCAGCTCGCTTCAGTTCTAAAATGTTTATCCTTTCTCCGAAAATTATGCAACCGTTTCTCAACACCCAACCAGCTCGAACATTCTCTCTGATTCTGCACTGTCCAACCCTGTTAGAATTTTATACGTTTCGAGATATCCTCTCTCACTCTTCTAATCACCAATGGAAATAATCCTCACCGACGGAGTATCTGCTCATATGACAGACCTGCCATCCCAGGGATCAGACTGGTAAACCTTCGCTGTACTCCCTCAATAGCAAGGGCATCCTTCCACAGGTAAGGATACAGAACTCCGGATATGGCCTCAATCGCGCCCTGCACTATGGCAATAAAACATCCCTATTGCTATTATCAAATCCTCTTGCAATTAATTCGAACATGCCATTTACCTATGTTACTGCCTGCCGTACCTGTGAGCTTTCTTTCAGAAAAATAATCTAAAGAAAACGAAATTAAATCCTTTTAAAAAACAAGCAAAGCCGATCCAGTCACTTCATTATCGCTCAAAGGCTCCACCCGAGGCAACATTCTGGTAAATGTCCTCTGTACAGCCTCTTTGTTATCACATACTTCAGTTAGTGAGGTGACCAGAATTTCACACAGTATTCCAGCTGTCATTAAGCGTCCCCTTATCTTGTTTCGCCTTCAAAAGCGACCATGTCGTATTTATCAGAGTTAAATACCATCTGCCACTGCTCTGCCATTTTGACCAACCAATCTATATCAGTCTGTAAACAATAACCACTCTCCAAGTGTAGTGTTGCCTGCAAATGTACTTGTCTTTCCCCCGCCCACCTTTCCTTCAATGTATCAATGTTGTTTATGTGTATAACACGCTATAAGCGTCCCACTACTGATCATTATATCGCTGGATACCGGAATGCCGTCCATCGAAATGCCTCATACCATAATACTATGATTCGTATTTCTAAGCCAGTTTCTGATCCCGCTCACCAAGTTTCCCCAGATTACACGGGCGTTCGCCTTTTCCATCAATCTCCCACATCGGGCCTTGGCAAATATTTTGCAAAGATCCACATAAACTACGACAAATGAACATCCCTCATCCACACAAAAAAAATCTACCACAATTGTTAGGCATAACATCCATCTGGCAAAACCATGCTGAATATCCAAAATTAACTGATGCCCTTTCAAGTGGATATTAATCTTTTAATCAAAATACATTTTGGAAGTTCGAAATGGCAGACATCTTAGAAACATTAACAGAGTAATCCAAGACTGCGAGTCCACTGTTTCCTGAAAGTGGCACACAAGAAAAGAAATTGGGCAAGAAGTTGGGTTTCATGCTTACCTTTATCTGTCGGGGCCTGGAGTATAAGAATGAGAAGTCATGTTGCAGCTTGTTGGAACTTTAGTTCGGTCATATATGGAACACAGTGTACAGTTCTGTTTGGCCCACGACCAGAAGGATGTGGTGGATTTGGATAGGGTTCAGAAAGCGTTTTACCAGTAGTCTGCTTTGGATAGTATTAGCTATGAGGAGAGATTGGACACAAATGGTTCGATTGCACTTGATCATTGGAGAGTGGGGTACTTGATGGAACTTGACGAAATTAAGCGAGTGATCAATGAAATTGACCTTCGAAGTATTTTTCCAGGGGAAAAAGAAGTCAATTCTTAGGCTACCTAGGTTGAATGTAAAAGGGAGAATGCTTGAAAGCGATGTAACAGGTAATTTCTTTACATGCAGGGTGGTAGGTGATTGAATGTACGGCCAGCGGAGGTGGTAGAAGCGGATACAATAGCAACGTTTAAGGGACACCTTGACAGTTACATCAATAGTCAGAGAATAGGGTGATACCGTAGATAGAAAATGTCTTCAGTTAGAAAGTGGTGCAGGCTTGGTGTCTCGAAGGGCCTGTTCCTCTGCTGTATTTTTCTTTGTTCTGAAGCATTATCACGGCTTTTCTTGAAGCTAAATGGAGAGTGCACACTTCTGGGTTTCAAGCTAAACTGTAGTTACACCCCTACTGCTCAGGTTGTATAACAAATAAACCATGTTTGCTATTTGTAGTACCTGAAGAGATATCTCAATGGTACTGATAGGTTCTTCTATTCCGGGATTCAAATATATTTATATCGGTGTTCTAGAAAAATGTCCGTCAGCAAACGGTACAATGTGTGTTGGTTCTGAAATGTCTCAAGAAACTTGTGATATCCAGTTTTCCTCCCCAAAACGAAATAATCCGTTATCATAAACTGTTTCCCAGACCTGTCACCATGACATTCGTTTTCTCGTGTTCACCTGTCAACAGGTCCGAGCAGGCTCTGAAACTGACGGTTCACCTCTGCCCTCCAAATACATGTATTTTTATATGAACTTATGGGATGTGGGCATCACTGGCTCGGCCAGCATTTATTGCCCATTGCCAGCTGCATTGAGAAAGTGGTGAGTTGCCTTCTAGAATCACTGCAGTCCCTGAGATGTAGGTGTACACACAGTGCTGTTACAGCGAGTAGTCCAGGATTTTAACCCAGCGACAGAGAAAGAAAACCGTTATATTTCCAAATAAGGATTACATTAATCCTTCGAGATTGCAGTGGTGTTGGGCTCGGAAGGTGCTGTTTAAGGAAGCTCGAATGAGTTCCTACTGTGTAATTTGTAGACGGTACACACAGCTGCGACTGTTCGTTATGGTGCATGGATTGAATGTTTGTGGAAGGTGCAGCAATCAAATTGGCGTTCTCGACACTGATACTGACAAGCATCTTTAGTGTCATTCGAGCTCATTCATCCAGGCAAGTGGAGAGTATCTGTTTACGTTTTTGAATTGTGCCTTAGAGATCGTGGACAAGAGCTGGGAAGTCTTGAGCTGAGAATATCGTCGCAGGATCCCGAGCTTTTGACGTGCTCTGTTAATCACATTTTATATGGCGAGCCCAACGAGGTTGCTGGTCAACTGAATGCCGTGGATGTTGATAGTGGGGGATTTAGCAGTGGTAATTTTACTTACTGTTAAGGGACAATTGTTAGATCATCTTTTAGTGGATATCGTCATTGTCTGGCACTTGTGTGGAGCAAATCTTACACGGGTGTATGGAGTGACACAGCAGAATTGACAATGTGTTGAGATGGATTAACTGCAGCAGCCAGTAGTAACAAAGTAATGTCAGGAAACTGCTTGACACTAAATTCACCCCCTCGCCTCCAAGCAGATACACATGCAGAAACTATGACTTTTACTGTCTGCATTGCCACAAAGGAATTAACGAAGGAGATTTCCCCCACTGTGGGCCTGACATGCACAAACCGCATCCGTACACGCACACACACACACACTCTCTCATGCTTTTTCGTTCATACATACATATATATATATATATATATATATATATATAATGAACATTAAGGGAACTAGCACTGATCACTGTGGCACACCTCTGGACACCGGCCTTCAGTGAGACAAAGAGCCTTCGACCACCACTCTCTGTGTCCTAGCAGTGACTCCGTTTTGGATCCAACTTGTCAAGTTAACCTGGATCCAATGCACCTTCATCCCATTGATCAGTCTCCATTATGGGAACTTGTCAAATGTTTCGCTGATGTCCATTGAACCGAAATCAACTGTACTACCCTCAACTATGCATCCAATCAACTTGTTGAGAACTGTGTCAAATTTGTAGGGTGTGATCTCCCTCTGACAAAGCTCTGCTGACTGTCGCTAAGTAAACCTTGACTCCGCAAGTGGAGATTGATATTCTGCTTCTGAATTATCTCCAGTTGCCTGAAAACTGATGCTGTAAACATTTACCAATAATTTACAACTGCATTCTACATCTGCAACGAAAATGAACAAATCCCATTAACTAATTAACAATAATTATTGAATTTTGGAAACATTATCAGACTCAATGACGATTAAATAATTCCAAGCAACTTTAAATGATCTAGCCACAATTGGTACTCAATACGTCCTGAAACTGACATAATATTAATGGGTTGACTACAAACCACACCTTGACCAAGAACTTATTAACTGACTGAATTCACTGACGTTCTGCACGCTGTAAGATACCAATGAACATCTCCATCGTGTATTCTGCATCCGTAATTTCAGTTAGGGCCATAATTTGAGAAAGCATACCAAACCTCTGCGAGAGAAGGTAGAGTTCTTTCTACAAGATTCAAAAGGAAGTTGCTTACTTAAGGATCCAACGTGAATGCATTGTGTGTATTTGAAGAATTCATTGTCAGGCCTTTCAACTCAATCTGATGCTATTGTGCTTGACATTGAACCTGTGTGAATATGTTGACAAAGATATCATGTGGCCTTCAGGAACAGCTGCTGCGATTTTGTACTGACAAGAAAAACACCTCCTTGGGAAAGATGGCATTAGTTTTCTTTCACAAAATATTTGGATCTGCCTTCAAGAGAGGAAAATGTTGCAAGACATTCAGAAGAATCATTGCACATTTTAGATATACATAAGAAATGACAAGTAGGAGGTAGAGTCATAGAGTCATGGATGTTTACAGCATGGAAACAGGCCCTACATTCCAACTTACCCATGCCACTCGTTTTTTTTCCAACCACTTATCTAGTCACAAGTGCTCGCATTTGGCCCATATCCCTCTATACCATTCTTACCCACCTAACTGTCTGAATGCTTTTTAAAAGACAAAATTGCACAGGCCTCCACTACTAACTCTGGCAGCATGTTCCAAACACTCACCACCCTCTGTGTGAAAAAACAAATGCCCCTCTGGACACTTCTGTACCTTGCCTCTCTCACCTTAAAGCTATACCCTCTAATTTTAGAATCCCCTTCCTTTGGGAAAAGCTATTGACTTCCTAGCTGAACTACGCCCCTCATTATTTCATACACCTCGATAAGATCACCCCTCAGCCTTCTACGCTCCAGAGAAAAACGTCCCAGTCTATCAAGCCTCTCCTGAGAACTCAAACCATCAAATCCCAGTAGCATCCTAGTAAATCTCTTCTGCACTCTTTCTCGTTTACTAATATAATTTATATAATAGGATGACCAGAACTGTACACAGTATTCCAAGTGTGGCCTTACCAATGTTTTGCACAACTTCAACAAGACGTCCCAACTCCTGTATTCACTGTTCTGACAAATGAAACCAAGCATGCCGAATGCCTGTTCACCACTCTGTCCAACTGTGACTCCACTTTCAAGGAGCTATAAACCTGTACGCTGAGATCGCTTTGTTCTGGAACTCTCTCCAACACGCTAACATTAAATGAGTAAGTCTTGACCTGGTTCAATCGACCAAAATGCATCACCTCGCATTTTTCTAAATTAAACTCCATCTGCCACCCTTCAGCCCAGTGGTCCAATTGATCAAGATCCCGTTGCAATCGGAGATAACCTTCTTCACTGTCCACTATTCCACCAATCTTGGCTGTCATCTGCAAACTTACTAACCATGCCTCCTATATCCCCATCAAGATTTTTAATATAAATGACAAATAACAGTGGACCCAGCACCGATCCCTGTGGCATAACGCTGGTCACAGTTCTCCAGCTTGAAAAACAATCCTCTGCAACCACTCTCTGTCTTCTGTCATCAAAAAGCCAGTTTTGTATCCATTTAGCTCCCTCACCCTGAATCCCATGAGATTTAACTTTATGCAACAAGCTACTATGCGGTATCCTGTCAACGGCCTTGCTAAAGTACATGTAGACAACGTCAACTGCACTGCCCTCATCTACCTTCTTTGTTTCCCCTTTAAAAAACTCACTCTGATTTGTGAGACATGATTTTGAGCTCACAAAGGCATGCTGACTGTTCCTAATCAGTCCTTGAATCTCTAAATGCCTGGAGATCCTGTCTCTGATTAATTATTTGGCAGTGTTCAAAATAGCAAAATCGGCTGGTCGATATTGGCCAGGACATAGCAGTGACATTGAATGTTCCTTTGTTAAAAGGAATTGATGCATTCCAAAACAATGCAAACGTCGGCAGGTTAGGTCGATTGGACATGCTAAATAGCCCATTAGTGTCCGAAGATGTATGAATTAGGGGTTTTAGCGGGACAAGTGTGTGTGGTTGCGGAATAAAGCACGAGTAAGATGCTCTGTTGGAGAGTGAGTGCAGGCTCCATATGTTGAATGATCTCCTGCTGCAATATAGACATCCAACGGTTCATTGGGGTTAATGCACATATGTTGGGTTTTTAGTCAGTATTGAGGGAAATACGATTTTTCACAAAGGTATTTAGACACTGATCAAACAAACAGTGAAATAACAAATATATTTTTGCTTGGAGATGTGAGGCGTGAGAAATTTTAGCTGGAACAATATGTTCGGCAGACAGGTGCTGCCAAATGTAAAAAATGAATGCCAATGATATTAAAGTGCAACGAACCTTTGCGAACTGAACCTCCATAACCTGACTCAATACAGACAGTACTTGTTAAATAATCTGTCCGGGGTAGAATAGTGAATCTTCACCCAGGATAATAAATCAATATCCGAAGCCCTAATTTCCGTGGCAGCCAGTACCTGCTTTATTTATCTCTTCACAAAGTGACTACATTGCTTAAGCTGCCCTCTCAGTGCTAAAGGAAGCAAGGAATGCCCAGGTCGCCAAATGGCCCAGATGGATACCACCACGTGTTTATTGTTTACCACATAATGGATTGAATATTTTTTGAGAACTGAAACACACTGAAACTGACCAACAAATTGCCCCTTAGTGTCCTGAGATGCGTAGGTTAGAGGGATTAGTGGGTAAAATATGTAGGGATATGCGGGTAGGGCCTGAGCGGGACTGTGGTCGGTGCAGACACGACGGGCCGAATGGCCTCTTTCTGTACTGTAGGGTTTCTGTGATTTCTATGAAAACAGTAAAGGAATTTTGCAACTAAAGGAAGAGATACACCCATCATGCCAAATTTGAATCTTCTCCCATCTCAACGTTGAATGTGAACTTGTGCACCCGGTCTGCTGTATTCACGGGGGAAGAACTGAGGAATAATAAACGTGGGGCTGAATGGTGGACCCACTGCATCGAAGCGCGGCAAAGTTCTATGTGTTATCTATTGATGTATGCAGCCCAGGCAACCGTTTTAATCTCATATCATGGATCTCATTGTTGTTGAACACGAGTGAAATATAATAAGTTTTAGCGACATACAATTCCTGGATTCCCCGGATAACTGTAGGAATAGTGGTCGATGCTGGTGCTGAACTCATGAAGGTACTTGAAGCTTTCCATGTCTCAGTTCACTGACCGGCACAAATTCGAATGTCAAATTGCAATCTGTCAATGCTAAAGTGTAGCAGCGACTAACATGCGAGTAGAGACATGACCACAAGGCCAGGTGCTTTCTGTCAGTTCAGCAAAACAGGAAAACGTACAGCGAGTTTTCTGAGCCTGCGCAGACTGCGCAGACTGTGCAGACTGCGAACTGCTTCAGGATGACACAAAGTGTAACACAATACCAATTGCTCAGCTTCTCAGGAATCATTTGTTCTTGTATGGAACAAATATGTTTGTGGGCTTCCCTCCTCTACGCGCAGCTCGGTAAAGACATTGACTCCAATGACTGTCAAATTGATCAGGAAAGTAAAATTACATTTGCCCAGCAGATAAGAAATATTCCTGAGCGGCATCGTCCCGCTGCACTCTGTCACTGTAAACTGGGCAGAGGCAGCGAAATCGCTCAGAGATGCCATATTGGCCTCTTTCTTATGCTTGAAAAGTAATTAAGCTCAAATAGATAATAACAGTCTTTTAAATGAAACATTTGATCGAAGATATCCGTACAGAGGCGCTACAGGTCGGAAGTCATTTGTGATTTCCCTGATGTTTAGATTGAAAGTTTTTTTTCAAGGACAAAAGCGCCCTCCAGCCCTTAACTGCTTCCCATCTCTGTAAACCCGTTCTTGGCTGTGATAGCTGCAATTTTAGTCCGTAGGGGAATCAGGTGTTATGGAGAGCAGGCAGGAAAGTGCAGTTGAGGATTACCGTATCAGATTAGGCATGACCTCATTGAATACTGGGGCAGATTCGTTGGGCTATATACGCGACTTTGGTTGCTCGGTCTTATGGATTTATGGTCTGTAACGCAGATCAAATCAATTAGCTATCTCTGTACAGCATGATAGACAATAATCCTCGGAATATTTCAATAATTTAACTGATCGATGATTGTATAAAAATCCAAGGAAACAATATAAACGAGAAACAAATTCAATTTGTACTCACGGCAGCAGAAAATTAAAATCTAAAATCATTTTGAACTGAGCCCTTTAGTTCTTCGGGAAGAGAAAGAAAAGTTGTAACCAGATATTTCATTTCATGATTTCCATCCTTCTCCAACACTATGAAGGGCGCGATAGAATATTTCCGAATATGCCAGATCTTGTTTTCAGCTCGCTGTTAAATAAATTGTGGAATATTGGGTGATGCATTTTGCATTTTGCGATTGGCACTGAAAGCAGCAAAACACACTGTGTGCACGCACACTGCCAGCAGCCAGGATGCAGAAAGAATGTTGCAAACATTTTACAATGTAATATCCGACAATATTCAAACACAAATGAGAAGCTCACTCTCACACTGTTGTTTTCAAGTTTAACATGCCATTTAGAAAGTTTATGATACAATTGAATCATAGAACCATAGAATCTGCAGCACAGAGGGGGACCATTGGGCTCATCATGTCTGCATCGGCTCCCGATGAAGCTCCCAGCCATCCCATTCTCCATCCCAATCACCGTGGCCCTCTTCAGTACTCACCTTCAACTATCTATCCAGCCCTCCTTTGAAAGCATATCTGGAATCCGCCGCCACTCATCTCCCAGACAACGCATTACAAATCCCAACAATTCTCCAAGCGAATAAGTTTCTCCTCATCTCACTCCTCATTCTCTTTCAGACGATCATGACATTCTGACCCGAGTCACGGATATAGCCACTGGTGGAAACAGAGTATCCTTTTTTACCCTGTCAAATTTTGAACACATGAAAAAGGTCACCTCTTAATATTCTCTGCTCTCAGGAGAGTAAATCCAATTCCTCTGTTCTTTCCTTGTATCTAAAATTTATCATCCCTGGTATCCTTGCTGTAAATCTTCCTTGCACTTTGTCGAGGGTTTTAACATGAACCATTTCCTACTTAAATTTTACATTTTGATTGTGCTGCCGATATGTATGTTATGAACCCACTTTCATCTGGAGAGGGACACATCACTCAGCCTTCAATAACTGCTGTATTTCAGGGGAGCATTGTGTCTCACTATCGGACAGAGAAACCGTTTCAGGGAGAAATTTCCTTTCGAATGATTCTGGGTTTTTCTTTATTTATGAAAGTCACCTTGGCATGAAAGACGGCATGTTCCTCTGAAAAGATGCTGCATGATCTGGTAATTCATTCAAACATTTTACATTGTGTGTTTATAATTCCGATCGCTAGATTCGACATTATTTTGCTTATGTACTGCATAAGGAACCACCGTTCAAGAAGCAGAGGGATAACAACAGAGTGAGAGAGACATAGAAACAGTTCGAAAACTGAACGGGAGATGGACACGTGGATACTCACGAGAACACATATGCATACGCAGTCACACAGACAGACAGGTACACACAATCACACAGACACACATATATACAAACAGACACAGTCACATACACGCAAAAATATACTTACATTCATACAGAGACACACATATACAAACAAAGCGTACCCACACATGGAAGTAATGGGGAGATGTTTAGATGGAGGTGTGAGAGGGGCAGATTGACTCAAAGGACGACAGGGAGAGAGAGTGTGTTAGAGTGAGAAATAGAAGCAGCCAGGCGAGCGAAGGTATGGAAAATATTTGGAAATCATATTCGGCCTGCACTGAATTGTGTTTGCATTGTTTTAACTCTTGTTTCAACGGACAGTTTCTGCGGAACAGTTGAAGGCCGTGGATAGGATAAAAGGTTAACTTTTCCAGGTTAAATCCAGGGGAAATGGACTGCCGCTACGTGGAGAAAATGCATAAATTGGGCTTTCTGTCCGTCAAGAATATTGTTCTCTACATAGAGACAGTAAAAACTTGGGGGCTGTTCTTCGAACAAGTTGGAAAATGTTTGTTTTTACTCTGACTAGGATTTTTTCTATTCCAAATCTTACAGATTTGAACTTTTTGATTGAAGTGTTGCTGGAGTGAAATTCCATCACTTTTCCCTTGTGAAGATGTGAAAATCAGGTTGCGAATACATGATGTATTCGGACTCCAAGGGATTATTGAACACCTCATTGGATTTGTCGATAAGAACACTTATTCACAGGTTTCTTGAGGAAAGTGAATGGATCTGACATGCAGGTGTGATAGGCCGCTGTGTCTGTGCTGTAAGTTATGATGATTCTATGAGGGTGGGTGACTAACTTGCTTTTTCCAAAATGTACGCCTCATTAGCTGCACAGGACAAGGAGGTGGATATATCTGTCATTGGTATCTTTTTTTTTCAAACGGCAATTTACATTTGACACATGGGAGCCCCAATTACTCAGACTGGAGGAAACATTATTTTCTGAACAAAGTGTTCTCAAAGAATTCATTCCTGGAGCGTCTCGTGTTTCAGATAGTGTTACAAGGTCAGCTGAGTACCGATGTACAAAACTCGGTGAATAGTCAAGTCTGACGCAGCAACCGACAGACGGGATGATGCTGCGCTCCTTCCTGACTTTAATTGCATTGCAACTTCTCAACTGTGTGTTATTTTGGATTGAAAGTATCCCGATGTCTATTGTGAATTCTCTAACATAAAATTTTAACAAATACAGAGATATATTGAGCTTTTGAAGTTAAAATGTTGTGACCGACGGAAAGGAAAGTTGATTATTTGAATAATGAGTGTCATCGCGAGGTAATTGGATATTAGTGTACATCAATTTACAATGAGAGGACGAGAGTTCAGTGTCTCAAAAGCTGGAGGATGAAGAAGTGCTCAGCACATTGAAAACATACTTGCTTCTGCGTTTGAAATATTGTAACGCACAGAGGAGCCAAGAACAGGCGAGTCGGGTGACACCCAATTGATTTTATTCCACCCGGGACAATCACTTTGGACCGAGGGGCCTAACACCTTTGCCGAATATTGCTCTGAGTCCACGATTGTCCAATGGACATTGTATATAATCGCCATCTGCCTGAAATTCGTGTGCAGATTAAATAAATTCGATTTGAAAATCAAAATTGACTGTCAAATCTAAACCTGAAAAATTATATATATTTTTTTCAACAGAGTTTTGGATTCTCCGCTCCGCTTCGGAAAAAGGCTCTAATATATTCAAATGCGCCCTTCGTTGTTATGAAAGGCGAATTGCAATAGGGAATTTAATTAGCAGAAGTTCCAGCTGGTGACTAATTTAGGTTTCCTGTTTCTTTTTTAATTATTTCCTTTCAGATATCTTCAGAATATAGAACACCTGATTAATGCATGCCGAGACTTACCGCAACCTGAGATTTAAATACAAAATTGAATGGAAATGCCGCACTTGTGCATGGACAACATAATACTGTAAAACTTCTCTTGGGAATACTTGATTTGGGTTGGTACAAATTAGACAGTCACTGTTAGAATATGCTGAAAAAGAGTTTGAGTGAAAGCCAACTCACTGCGTTTAAAAATGCATGACATTTGACGAAGACCGTCCACACATATTTCTCTTAGATATTTCTCAGTATATTTTCCGTCTGAACCCCGTGTCGAGGGAAAACAAACAAATATTTTATAATAGGTGGCTCAACGTCAGACTGTTGTGCTAGGTCTATGAAGAATGCATTTTAACACGTTGATATGAATAGCAATTAATAATTCCATTAATGAATTTCATTAATATGAACAAATACTTATCTTGTTATGTTCATAATGTAATTTACTAAATATGCGTGATTTGCTTTGTGATGTTTGCTGCTCAGTTGCCTCACATCTCCTACCGGAATTTTACGAGAATGTTTTAAATTAATATTTCTATGCAGTGATTTTTTTTTCTATTTCTTATTATTTTTCATTTTCAAAAGTATTCTATGCTTTCATTTTCTCTCTGTCTCATGCCGCTTTTTGTGGCATATCGAGACCTGTTTTTTCACCTCCTTTCACAGGCCCAGTAGTTTTGTTGAAATTTAAGTCGTTGACTTTGTACAATTTCCCTCGGTTCCCAACGTGCCTCTTCTGTAATATTTATTCATCCCAATGTCACTGAACATGCTGGGTTACTGATCAGAAAGCGTCCCTGTTATCAAGCGCTCACGCAGTAAAGGGCATATAGTCCGTGAAAAAAGAATTCTTAAAAATATTGATCGGACATTGCAGTTGCTTAAAAAAAAAACATGTCTTGTGAAAGAAAGAACACATTTTTATTGCGTTACCATAAATCCAGTGCTCAATAAACTCGTCTCATTACAACATGATGTTTTTTTTAGTACTACTGAATCGCTAGTTGAGGTGTTATGAAGTGAATATTGAAATGGTTTAATAAACTTGTAGAAACTTATCATAATATATTTTGCGCAAAGTTACATTTTCAGTTAATTAGTCTCCAAAAACAGCAGCAGATCAATAAGAAACTTAGATTTACCACGGAATACAATTCAGATACTGGGGCAGTTCGAATTAAATACCCCACTGGGTCTGTTGCACAGACGGAACATCCATGAATTGAAATTCTAGCTAAACATCTCAGTCTGGGTGCAGATCGCCACTGTTGGAATATCATGCATTGCCGAAGGAATCTACTTGAATTAACCGCTTACGGAATCTCAGTAAATGTTATAGATACTGCCGATGGAATGTGTGCACATATTTGGGAAAGATATTTCGCAGTGGAAGAGCTGTATGCTCGTCGTGTGGTAAAGTGAGCTGCCATATGTGAAACAAATTATTTGAATTGGAGTAGTGAACACAGCTCTAAATACTGAAAAGTTAAACATTAAATCTAGGTGGGTCCAACATTGCTTGAACTGGCATATTAAGCAATATACTTAATATCAATAACAGCAGCGAAATAATAGGGAAGTGAAAAATCCAACGTCTTCTGCGAATTTGCTGCACGGGTATTTCTGGTTCCGATTTGGAGCAATGAGCTTCAGAAACCAAACAAAGGTTTCTAAACCATATATTAACATCAGCATTGTGTATCAGTCACTGGGTATTTGTCAGCCTTTTCCCAGACACTCTCAATATCCATTGAACGTTCTGTTGCGTGCAGTGAGCTATGAAAACCTGATAGAAACATAGAAACATAGAAAAACTACAGCACAAAAAGGCCCTTCGGCCCACAAGTTGTGCCGAACACATCCCTACCTTCTAGACCTACCTATAACCCTCCATCCTATTCAGCTCCATGTACTCATCCAGGAGTCTCTTAAAATACCCTATTGAGTTCGCCTCCAGCACCACTGACGGCAGCTGATAACACTCGCCCACCACCCTCTGTGTGAAAAACTTACCCAGAACATCACCCCTGTGCATACCCCCCAGCACCCTAAACCTGTCTCTTCTCGTAGCAGACATTTCCACCCTGGGAAAAAGCCTCTGAGAGTCCACCCGATCTATGCCTCTCAACATCTTATACACCTCTATTAGCTCTCCTCTCATCCTTCGTCTCTCCAAGGAGAAAAGACCGAGCTCCCTCAGCCTATCCTCATAAGGCATGGCACTCAATCCAGGCAACATCCTTGCAAATCTCCTCTGCATCCTTTCAATCTTTTCCACATCCTTCCTATCGTGAGGCGACCAGAACTGAGCACAGTACTCCAAGTGGGGTCTGACGAGTGTCTTATATAGCTGCATCATTTTCCCCGGACTCCTAAACCCAATCCCTCGATTGATAAAGGCCAGCACACCATACGCCTTCTTAACCACCTCCTCCACCTGCGGGGCCGAGTTTAGAGACCTATGGACACGGACCCCAAGGTCCTGCTGATCCTCTACAGTACTAAGAGTCTTTCCCTTTATATTGTACTCCTTCATCCCATTTAACCTACCAAAATGGACCACGACGCATTTATCTGGGTTGAAGTCCATCTGATACTTATTCAAGTTTGGCGAACTCCACCGTTTCCTTGTCAAATGTTTTTGAATTATTTTGTACTCTTAGCTTCGGTCTCCAGACCCCAGAAAAATATCACCCTGTCTCGCTAAGATTGAATAAGTGTCTGCTCATATTCTAAATGCGATATCTTATATTCGGGCAAGTGTTAATTTGGTACTTCCATACGTTCGGAAATTATGGTTTCACCAGCGACTCATAATCTGTCCTTTCTGCTGTGAGCTCAATGCTTCCAGAGTTTAACGGTGGTTTTAAAGTACGATTACTATGCTATGTAATTAATTCCACTCGTAACACTGGCATTTATATGTTACGTATTAGGCCTCATAGGTTAAAATAAAACATTATTGACAGACCGAACACTAGTCATGGGGAGGTATATTTGTTGCCTTTCTGTTCTGTGCTAATGGCGTTTTGTGATCTATAAATGGGCTGACATTTCACGGTACCAAGCGTACCATGTCTCCATATCTCTTTCAAACAAAGTTAACACCCCACATTCAGCCACGGCTTTTGCACTCTTGTTATTATTATGCTTTATCTGGTGAAGTCAGTGTCCCTGGCAATGGCAGCATTTATTGCCTGTACCCAGATGTCTTCCGGAATTGATCTATAAGCTTTTCTGCTGACTGGCTGCAGTACAAGTTGCATTGGTGCAAGCGTAGTGACATTAAGGATTGAGCTCACACGAGAGTACTCCACTTGGAGTACTGTGCTGAGTTCTGGTCGCCTCATTACAGGAAGGATGGTGGGAAGATTGAAAGGGTGCAGAGGAGATTTACAAGGATTTTGCCTGGATTGAGTGGCATGCCTTATGAGGGTAGGCTGAGGGAGCTCGGTCTTTTCTCCTTGGAGAGACATAGGATGAGAGGAGACCTAATAGAGATATATAAGATGTTGAGAGGCTTAGATCGGGTGGACTCTCAGAGGCTTTTTCCCAGTGTGGGAATGGCTGCTACGAGAGGACACAGGTTTAAGGTGCTGGGGTGTTGGTACAGGGGAAACGTTAGGGGGGAGGTTTTCACACAGAGGTTGGCGGGCGAGTGGAATCGGCTGCCGTCAGTGGTGGTGGAGGCAAACTCAATCGGCTATTTTAAGAGACTCCTGGGTGAGTACATGGCACTTAATAGGATGGAGGGTTATAGGTAGGCCTAAAAGGTAGGGATATGTTCGGCACAACTTGTGGGGCCGAAGGGCTGTTTTGTGCTGTAATTTTCTATGTTTCTATGTCTCTATGAGAATGAAGCAGCCCCGATATAGTACCAGCTCAGCATGGTGTCCGACTTTGAAAGGGATGCGCAATTCAAGGTATTGCTATCGGTCTGTCCTTTTACGTCGAGGTAGTAGAGATCGCGGGTTTCGAATGAACTGTCTAATGAGTCTTGGTCATTTGCTGTTGTGTGTCATCTACACGTTACACGGATGATACAGGTGATGGCTGGTATGTCCAGAAAATGAGGCTGCTTATAATTATATGGTGCATCGCACCTTCTATTTAATCACTTGTCAGTGTCATTAGTGATCTGGTGCAGGTGGAAACGGGGCCGCAGGCTCAAGGTGAGTTGGGGAATGTTTAAGGGAAATGTGTGAGAGAAGCTCAGAACGTAATGCATGCCTGGAACGCGCTGCCAGAGGCAACATTTAAGCGGTATCTGAATGGGTACATGAATAGGGAGGAAATAGAAGAATACGGATAAAGTAAGGGCAGCATGATTTGTTTTTCAGTTAGGGCATCATGATGGACAGGGACTTGAAGGACCGAATGGTCTGTTTCTATGCCGTACTTTTCTTTGTTCTCTGTTGTTGAAATTGGTCAACGATTCAGTAGGAGAATTGCTGAACACTGAAACGTGGAACAAAAGGTAGAAAGACGGAATGGGTGAAAAGCATCCAGAGATTCTAATTGGAACAGTGAGATTGTGAACATTTTGAGTAAGTATTGAAATGTAATTCCACAAATCCGGCAATGAGGACAAAATAAGTGGAAGGTGTGCGATATTGTCTCTTGTCAGTGAAGCATTAAGAAGAATGATTTAGGATTGTCTGCATTGGAAATAAATGACGCACTGTCCGTATTGTGGACGGTGGTGCAGAGATATTCGAGTAACTTTATCATCGTTACGCTGTGCATCAAGTTATAAATTTCAGCAACCCAACTTGATGCAGGAATCACTGTCCTGTTGATTCTACTATGTAGTCGAGGGACTAAAAAGGGATTAGGAGATTTGACGGATGCAAAACCTCTCAGTTTGGGAATATGATAACACGTGGTTGAAAGTATTTAAAAATGGAATGAGACCAGGATATTCATAGGCCATAAGATCACGGGTGTGGTAATTTGAAGAAAACTTTTTAACATTAACTGCTTGCAATTCATATAGTGAAGAAACAACACAGATCCTCGGTGTTGACATTGTGATGTATGCTTTTGGCAGTTTCGTTCATCTCGTGTTGCAGTGAAGATTAATTTTCAAAATTTCGTTTCAGGCAGACCAGGGAACAGTCAGGCTGATCCATCTGGTAATCCCCCTCCAATTTCATGTCTGGCATTTTACTACACTAATCCATCCAACTGAATGTTAAATCCTGAGACAATTTCAGTATGTTTGTATTCAATGTTTCCATTCTAGATCTACCTGTCATTTGTGAAGGAAAATGCTCTTGCAATGTCTTCCTGAAAATCTTTAATTGCTTCACCCCTATTCAGTACGAAATTAAATTATGTCCCTGAGGGGCAGGGTGACAGGCAAAGCGGCCCCGCTACCGTTTAGAGATAAATTCTCACTTACCTAGTTACTAGCCAGCAGTGACATGCAGTGCAATGTTATTGCCTCTTCTATCACCGACATATTCGCGTTCCGCCGAATGCTCGCCGCATCTAACCGTCCCGGGAATGACTGGAGACTACCTGACTATTCAATTCAGCCGGTTGCAGCAGGGCGGCCCTGGTTCGACAATGATGGTGGATATCAAATCCATACGAGGATTGGCATTCCACTATGTTAGACTAGGCAGTATGATAGACTGCGGAACATGACAGTCGATTCAATCAATTATGCGCCTATCGACACTCCTGCCTGATGCAGGCGAATGATGTTTTCAACTTCCAATTGATTCGCGGACAGTTCCCACTGCCTATTAATAGGTCCGCATGCACTTGCAATCTTGAATATTTCCCAAGGCTTTGTTGAGGTCAATGATGCACTCGATTTTTGATTTAATTCCTATCTGACCTGCTGCATCAGCCAGCCAATACCTGTTGGTATATTTCCATATTTTACAGAGGCAGTGAAGCTAAGACTGGCGAATGGGCAGAGTCGGTCTGCTGGGAGAGTGGAGGTTCAGTACAAAGGAGAGTGAGGGACAGTGGACCATCTTGGGCTGGGACCAACGGGACGTCGATGTTGTGTCTGGGGAGCTGGGCTGCGGGACCGCGCTCTCTGCACCGCGCAGGGCTCAGTTTGGGGAAGGATCCGGACCCATTGTGACGTTGAATGTTGAGTGCAAAGGGAGCGAGACCGCTCTGCGGGAATGTCGCTCAGACACATGGGCTGACTAACGTCACTATGGCGTTCTGCACTCCGATGATGCTGGCGTGATTGGATGAGGTAAAAACAATAATATGTCCATCATCTGTCTACCGGGAAAGGGCGGTTAAGTATTCTGAGACGATGCATGACCATAAAGTGAGTTGTGAAGAATTTCAATATTCTGAAAATGGAAGTATGGTTACATTAACACCAGGATTGAAGTTTATAATAAAGTAACAGCAATGGAAGTGATTAACAATTATCACAACCGTGCACAGGCCAGCTGTGTCCTTGAGCTGAGCGCTTGCTGTTAGTTATGATCGCTCCTGGTTCCTCACTGTTCAGTTCTGACCACAATTGAACAAATAATGAAGCATTCCAGGGCCACACAGAACAAATCCTGGACAACAATCAGGCTTCTGTTGAGCAACCGTTTATCTTCATCGATCCGCAGCGTGTGGTTTATTCTGCTATTATAACTTAACTCCAAATCGTCCGATTCGGAATGCTTATTTTTTGCATTGGAATCCAGAAATTGGCCCCTCAGATGAAAATGTGGATCGAGCCCCAGAGTTACGGTCGGAGGCATCCCGATTCCCAAACACTTCGAGCTCTCCAACACCACCCCTTCCCCAATGCCACAACAGACGCAACCACACGCCTGGAGACATAGAGCGACATTTCAGCAACAACTGTGGGGGAGGGGAGGGGGTGGGGATAGTCGGACCTGGGGGGAGGGATAGGGGTGTGGTTCGAGGGAGGCCGGGCCTGCCAATATGCCCCGATCTTGCCAGTACAGAATCAAAAGTTCGGGCATGTTTTGATCGACTGGCTGTGTGTGTAAGTACATTTCAGGGGAGTCCGGATCTTTTGGCACTCCGTCAGAATTGTCAGCTGTCGCTGAATTAAATCCGGGTGTCTCGGTCCATGTGTTTGACATTTATTGACTATTGATTGCGGACGTCAAAGAGCGCTTATCCAGTCACTGCGGCTTCTTTCAGAGCAGCAATCACTGGCCAGATTGAAGGTGTTCCAAGAGCGGAGTGCGGATGAGAAGGTTCTGGAGGAGAGTCATGCAGACTGGAAACTTCCCTCGCCACAAATTCTGCCACAGCTGCTGAATTGTTCCAACCTTTTCTGATTTTGTGTGAGAGGGGCCTGGCCGGTTATCCCCTGTCTCTCCAGGCGTGTCGTTTTAATAGCTGTCATGTAAAGCCTCTTCTCCAAATGTTTGCTATTATTTGGAAGCGTATCTCCCTGTCACACCCTGAATCTGTTGAATATCAACTGTTCCTATATGATTTCCCGTCGTGTTACTTTTTGCGGACTAGTTTACCTTTAGAGTCTGTCAGGGAGATAATTCAGAAATGTTATTGGTAGAGTGTTCTGTTTCATTTGAAAACATCATGCTGGATCAATTTTTTCAGGAGATTGTATTTCAAACAAATGTGCGGCAGTCGATATTTTCTCCAGAATAAAATGAAGGAGGATTAATTGTTTTAACATTAAAAGCTGCTGCAGCTTCAGGCAGATTTCAAAAGTGCAAACTGATGTAAGGAGATGTTGCCTAGACTCAGTAACCAGTAGCCTGGGACACTCCCACTGGAATATTTTCCAGAACAGGATATCCTTTCATGGGTGCAGTTCCCTGAATTGCTCATCCCATTCCAGATATGGACATGAACAATGTTACTGAAACATGAATCAGAAACTCTCCCCCTTCATATTCTAGCCGTCGAAATAGAAACGCTAAAATTCCTGAGGATTTTTGATTACGTTTGGCATCTGGCCTTAACGTTTCAGTGACCTGTGCACATAGACCTTCAATAGGAACTCGAGTGTTGTTTACTAATCACCATATAGATATTCGGAGATCCATCATTTCATTTCTGGTTGAAGTCGTTTCAGAACGTTCATTCTCAACACGTTCAAGCGCCAAAAGAAAATCAAAAGGAAGATGATCATTTTGGTTTCTATCAGTTAGAAAATCCCTGGGCAAGTTAAACCAAATGTCCTTCATTCATGTTCGCCTTCTGCACATGGGGATAGTTCCCATCACCAGGCGGCAGTGGGCAGTCGTACCCAGGTTTTTCGAAATAAGCCAGCAGTCCATTAAATTTAAGGGCAGATGCGAATAGAGTTCCAGATGCATCGCTGTGAGACTGAACACGGCTTCTGAAGAGAATAATAGTGAACACATATTGAACTTGATGAAATTGCTTGAATTATTAAATTCCTACATTGCAGACGGAGACCATTCAGCCCATCGAGTCTCATCGACAGGGCATCCAACATAGACCATACTAAATGTAGTTACCTGGCTAGCCCCCCGAACCTACACATCTTTGGACCCAAAGGTTCAATTCAGGAGAGCTAGTTTCAGAATCAATCATGACAGAATCTCATTAAGCAGATTTGAATACTTTAGTTAATAATTAGTATTAGTGTGAATCGTTGTTGTTCAGTATAGTGGTTTCCCAGGCTAGTATCTGGAGCTTTCTCATGCTCTGGCAGACTGGCGATCCATAGCAATACAGCCTCGGGCACAGAGTTGGGCGGCACAGTGGCACAGTGATTAGCACTGCTGGCTGACAGCACCAGATAGCCGGGTTTGATTCCGGCCTTGGGTCGGTGCCTGTGTGGAGTTTGCACATTCTCCCCGTTGCTACGTGGGTTTCCTTTGGGTGCTCCGGTTTCCTCCCACAGTCCAACGATGTGCAAGTTAATTGAATTGGCCATGCTAAATCTCCCCTTAGTGTCGGGTGGGGCTCGCTGTTGTAAATGCATGGGACTATGGGGATGGGGCCTGGGTGGGACTGTGGTTGGAGCGGACTCGATGGTCCGAATGGCCTCCTCCTGCACTGTAGGATTCTATGATTCAACAAGTGTGACACGGATTGGGACTGGAATGACGCCAGAGTGGTCAGTGCTGAGCTTCAGTGTGGAGTTGCCTTTTCCGTAAGAATCATAGAATCATAGAAACCCTACAGTGCAGAAGGAGGCCATTCGGCCCATCGAGTCTGCACCGACCACAATCCCACCCAGGCCCTACCCCCACATATTTACCCGCTAATCCCTCTAACCTACGCATCTCAGGGGCAATTTTAACCTGGCCAATCAACCTAACCCGCACATCTTTGGACTGTGGGAGGAAACCGGAGCACCCGGAGGAAACCAACGCAAACACGAGGAGAATGTGCAAACTCCACACAGACAGTGACCCGAGCTGGGAATCGAACCCAGGACCCTGGAGCTGTGAAGCAGCAGTGCTAACCACTGTGCTACCGTGCCGCATCCCAAGATGCGGGGCTTATTTTGGGGAGAGCGCTGGACTTCAGTGGAGCAATAGCTTTGACTGTAAAGGCAGCGAGACCGGGTTATTGGACTGCCCCCTTGTTCCAGTGAATCGGTCAGAGTGCACCCACAGGAACGATGTCAATGTGATCTGTTCCGGTGAGTACAGACTTACCATACTTGAAAACTCCCTTATTAATATTTCAGCAAACCAATAAATGGCAATCTTATTTCTCTCTGACATGGACATATCTCAACAGACCGACATTTTTTCATTGTCATTTGTTGTAATTCATGAATAAGGTTCCAAAGTACTCGTATTTGTTTGCACGAGAATCATCTACGACTTTATTGATCTTCTGAAATTCGCAGATAATTATTGTTGATTTAGTGCCTAGGCCAGACATCGATTTCTCCTAAACATTTGATATGGTATTCCCTGTCGAGCTACTATTTAGTCGTGTTCTACCTCCCAAGGCATGAATGACACAGATGTATTGTCACTGGACAGTAATCCAGAGACTCAGGGCCAGGTCTGGGGACCTGGGTTCGAATCACACTACGGTAGGTGGAGAAATCAGAAATCAAGAAACGATCTGGAATTAAAAGTGCATGAAACAATTGTCGGTTGTTGTGAAAACCAACCTGGTTCACGAATGTCAGGGAATAAAATCTGTCATCCTTACCTGGTCTGGCTTGCAAGTACTCCTGATCCAGAGCATTGTGGTTGACTCTCAAGTGGCCATTGTATTACATGGAAGACTGATTCGGGATAGGCAACAAATGCTGGCTCAGTGACATCTCTTAAGTGAATTAAAAATAAATGTTTTTTAACGAGGATGGTGCACAGAATTAATGAAAATATTTATATTTCTATCATCCTGCAGAGTTCAGAGCAACAGCGTTGAAACTGTACGTTTTAAAAACGGCCGCGAACAAGTCAAGTGGAAAAAATGTTTTCAAAACATGTAGAACGTCCCAATTACCCGCATATTCGCTGGAATTATAAGATTTCTTTTCGCACGACATTTATTGTCTAAATTACCCATTCCGAGATTCTGTCTAATATTTGAAGTATGTCCAGTATTTTCAGTTCAACTGTGTTGTTCTCGAATGATGTCCAGAGGATATCGTTTCTCACACTGCATCATAGTACAATGCTTATCCACCTTGTGCACTTTTAATCTATGCTGCAACTTCGTCAAATAATCTCTATTCTTCCAATCTGCCATTGTTTTTTTTGCAGATGAGCTGTCCGCTTTGCATTGAAGCAGGTTCCTAAAATTGTCATGTATCACGTTAATTCCTTTTGACGTAATCATTTGTCACTTATGGGTAATAGATGCAGATAGGGATATAATCTTTCTTTATCGTTACAAAAAGAGTGAAGAATTTCATTGGGTCCGTATTTTTTAAAAATCTCAAATAGGAAGCCATGAACTCCGACTGGTTGATGGAAAGGGCAGGTGCTCCGGTCGGGTGGAAGTGCTGCAATGAGAACACTGGGGGACGCTCTGCGAAGTCTACTTTGGTGTAGAAGAGGCCAGTGTGGGCTGCGAGCATCTTCAATGTGGAGTGGCAGAGAATACTCCGAGAGGAGCAGCCTTTGGGAAGGGAAATGGCCCAGTGTAGAAAGAGAAATACAGCTGCCGTGGGAACGAGTCCCGGTTGTGGGAGTTGCCGGTTTCATCTGTGGAAGAGTTTAACTGCTCACGTGAACATGGTGCCAGTGTCATCTGCTCGGATGAGACTTCTCAATGCAGAGGTTAATAGAACAACAATACTTGGATGTCGTAAGCAAGGAAGCTATTCGGCCCGCGAGCCCGTGCAGACTTATTGGAAATGTACCTTACCTAGTCACAATCCACGCAAATCCACACAGATCTGAATTATTTTTCCCTTCACATAATTGTTCAATTCTCTGAAAAGCTCCAATTGTCCTTCACCTATCACACACTCGCACAATTCGCTTTCAAATCTAACCACTTGCTGCAGCTGATTACAAATCGGTCACGATTGGCATTTTGTGAATAATCTTTAATCTGACCCGCTCCCTCCCAGGACTTTCCCACTCTCTATATTCCCACCAATGAGAGCATTTTCTCCCATGTACTTTTTCTTTTAGCTGAAACTCTGAGATTTTGAAGTCGCCGTCAAATTTGGAGGTTAAAAGAACAACCCATCCGAATTACATGAAGTAAGTCAAGGAAATGTTCCCCCGTGTCCAGACTAGTATTATCCCTTTCTCAGCATCACATAAGACACTGTGTCAGTCCTGATGTAAGCCTATTTATGACACTGATAAATGAACTTAAAACTTATCACAGGGTTGTTTGCGGGTGTTCTGTTTGTGCAAACTCGCTGCTTTGATTCTTACATTCCAGGAGTAACTGTAATTCGCAGTGTTCATTGATGACTGTTCATGGCATTGGGGCATCCTGCAGCTGTGAAAGACTTCGTGGAAAATAAGCGTTGTCTCCCTTCCCACCAATATGAGTCAATTCCGATTTTCCTGCATCAGATGACACTGCCATTTCTCTGTGCATACCACCACCGCGGCATTTGAAATATTTAATCCTGCCCATTACACCACATTCAATGTCTTTAACATATCACTCGTACAGCAGGTCTTAACAGGTTCCCATCAGGAAGCCACATTAACAGCTCGAATAACTATTTACTGTCGAAGGGCCAATTTCATACTTGGGAAGCCATTGCCCTTTCATTTCATAGACGTGAACTTACCAGTGAAGCCTCTACCGTGGCATTTCAGTGTTCTTTGGAAAACCATGTGTACAACAGCATCCTTCCTACCATTATTAACTTTCCCCTTTGCCTTCTCCGAATATAAAACACGAGCAAGTTTCTGAAATACATTTTCCCTGAAAAAAATTCCGCTGGTGTTTTTAATAGTTAACTTCTTTGAGAGTGATTTTTGTGCGCCAAATTATCAATTCTAACAAATAATCCCACAGCCAGAATAACCTCTGTCCCTGCTTTGTTGGGTTGCAGCATATCCCAGCATGCCCAGGTAAACTTTCACAGAAGTGTTGCCCATATTGCAGGAAATGCATGTCCAACCACGAGCACCATTTCATCAGCTGGATAATAATCCATTATCTCCCATTCAAATCCCTCACTAACACGTGGTGTTGGAATTAATGAGGATGTTTCTACATTTGTCCGCCCAAATGCTAGCCCATCGCTGCGTTCCGCTAATATAAATGATCTATCTGCTGATCAATTTGTTTGCTTTAGATACAAAACAGGAGTGCTGGTTGTTCAGCCTCCCGCCTGACTGTGTTGAACAGTCTCTCAGTGACATCCTTTACCTTTTAACAAACTGAGTTGTACTGGTGAAAGCTGATGTCAATAACGGATAATTTTCTGCACTGTGCCCACTGTTTTCGATATCTTTCTTCCCTCGATGAAAACTGGTCACTGAGAATAGAGAATGGGGGAAGTCGGTGTGATGGACGAGTGGAGATTTACGACAATCACAGCTGAGGCATTTTTTTGGAATGATGCATTTTTTCCATGAAGTGGTCTGCCTCTGCACTGGAGGAGATCTGCCTGAGATAAACTTTGAGATGTTTTCAAGAAGTTTTTCACTCATACTCTGTGGAATATCCAACGGGTATTGAAGGCACAACATTATTCAGTGTTTTTTTTTCTATTTTTGAACAAGCAGATGACACCAGCTGTGTTAACCACTTGTTGGTCTCAGCTATGTTTCATAGAAATCATAGAAACCCTACAGTGCAGAAGGAGGCCATTCGGCCCATCGAGTCTGCACCGACCACAATCCCACCCAGGCCCTACCCCCACATATTTACCCGCTAATCCCACTAACCTACGCTTCTCAGGACTCTAAGGGGCAATTTTTAACCTGGCCAATCAACCTAACCCGCACATCTTTGGGCTTTATTCTGTTTCATTCTGTTATTTAATTTGGAAAGTTTCATTCTGTTATTTAAGTTGGAAAGAAAGTACCACGTCATTTCTCATGAGTGCTAACCTGAAGCTGTATTTACTCGACGATTGTCATTTTCCAGCAAGCAACATCAGTCATATTTGCAGTGTATCAGTGTTGAAGTGAACTTTCTCAAACACTATCCCCATTTCCGAGCACACCGGTCAGCCCATTTCACATCAGAATATGACTACCTACCTTACTGTTCATTCCCTTATTAACACACTTGTGATCCCCAAGCATTGGTAGAGTCACAGTCGTACTCACCCACTATACTTTTATCAAGACAGCAGGGATGTCTTCTCATTTTACTCCATTAATTACCTCAATCAAGGCGCTCCAGGAGTCCAAACTCATTGGCACCGTTGAGGTCATTACAGTTGAAAATTCCCTGGAAACAAGGAAGCAACAATTTGCTATCAGTACAGTCAATATGAGGAAATGACATGTAATGTTGTCTGGAACAATTGCCAATTACATTGAATCGAAAAGTAAAGGTTTTTGACGAAAGTGTCGAAATTGCACATGACCAAAAACAGAAATGTAAAATTAGAATGAACATCCCCACGTACGAAAATGAAGCACAGAAGAAACTGAGAGGCACTTTTTTAAAGGTATAACCAATATGTGATTGTTGCTGTGATAAAACGCTCCAGTCTTCTTGTTAACTAATTGTCAAGGAAATCGATTTCTGAGATTTGTAGAGGTTTCCAGGTTAATGCACAATCAGAACTGCCACACTTGACTCTCCGATGAATCACAAAAAATAATGTTCTTACGGCTGAAGTGCACACGTAATATTCCCATTGAATCTGTCAGGAAGATAGTGGAGAAATTCACAGATTGACCACAGCGAAAATGCTAAGGTAATGCAGCCTTCATTCCTGTCTCTTTCTTGGAAACGTTCATAATCTGCGAGAGGAGAGACAGAGCTGAAAACAAATCGCATAATGCAGCAATCACACACACACCCACACACACACCAACACACGCGCACACACACATACTAACACACAGAAACACACACGCACACATTACATTTTCACAAAAATGCACACACAAACACCAACATACACACACACACACACACACACACACACCCAGGCACATGCCTGAATGTGTGTGTCGTCATCGATATGTCAGTGTGAAATGATAGATCTGTTCCCCCTGCCACTCCTTGGTTTCAATGTTTCGCCTCAATAGTCACGATATAATCCTTGGAAACATATTTAGCGGACTGAAGAGAATTGCGAACTTTGTTCGCAATGCAAACGTGAATGAGCGCACACTGGAAATCAGATTGCAGCTTCACAGGATGGAACGTAACTAATGTTCAGAACAAGTAGCATGTCACTGATATTTTGCAACGACATTTGTTGAAACATTTCATTACTGTATATTTAACGTCCAGCCTTCATTAATTGAAAAAAGGGGACGGCCCACAAAGCAGTGTTCACTGTGCAGCAACAATACTGACTGAATTCAGCTCAGGCTTTAAAACGTTTATTTTTTTAAATCCCCAACACCCCTCAACAAAAAAAAGCAGAGAATCCTTCAGGCCAACAAGGTTTCCAACCATCATCCTAATCAGTGGGAAAAAGTGGCACTTTTCTGGTCTACGTTTTTGAAAATGCAAGTTGATGCTACACTATCTAAATGACCGATTTTCATATCGTGGCTTGAGATGTCATTTGTAATTATTTTATTGTCAATTTCTGGTCTTTTCGTTCGTGTAAGTTCATGATTCATATGTATTTTAACTTGACAAAACCTATTTTGAAACTATCGCTTATATTACCTCAGTGGTGAGTATGAAGAAACACATAATTATCATTATTATTGTTGCCTGGACGTAAGGTGGGAAGCCGAGAAATTAATTTGCGTCTCACATATGTATGTGGCATATGCCTCATCTCTGAATTCAACATTCATCCTCACTTTACTCATCCATTATAAGCAACCCTCTCCCATTTAGCCAGCACCCCACACTTACGTACCTCTGCTATCCCGGTAGAAACAGATAATTTCTCTTTCAGAAACTCATTCTGGCTCTGTCCAACCTTGTTTCCCAAGCATTTTGCTATAAAATCTCCAGTAAAGGACTCTAGATTTTTTTCCCACTCCTGATCTACGGCTCACTGGTATATAAATCTTGGATTCCTCTCTGGTATATATTTGTGTCCTCTTTTGTGAAGACGGGCAAAGTTTGCATTCAGTTGTTCAACAATTTTTTCGTTTCCCATTACAATTTGGCCTGTTTCTAACTGTGAGGGACCAAACTTTGTCTTCATCATTCCTTTCTCCTCACACACTTCGAGAAAATTTCTGCAGTGAGTGTTAATTTTCCCGCAAGCCGACTCACATAGTCTGTGTTCCCCTTCTTAACCAATCCTTCCCCCCCCCCCCCCCTTGCTGAATTGTATTCTACAACAAATCCTCGGGTCTGTTATTTTTGTTTTCTTGGCCAATTTGTATTCCTGTCGCTTGGATCGAGTTTCCCTTTTAAGCCATGATCTTGGGCCAGCTTTCCAGTTTTGATTTTGTACCAGACAGGAATAAATAATTCTCGTGATTCTCCAGTGCGCCCCTTGAATGTTTGTAATTGCCTCTCCACCGTCTTATATTTAGGTAACATAAGTAACAGTGTTCCATATAATCGTACTTTCCTTTATTAAGATTCGGCACATTAGCCTCAGGATCAAATACTTACATGGAAACATAGACATGGAAGATCGGAGAATGAGGAGGGCATTTGGTCCTTCGAGCTTGCTCCAGCATTCATTACAATCATGGCTGATCATCCAACTCAATTGCCTAATCCTGCTTTTTCCCCATAACCATAAGGTGCGGGAATTTCAGAGGGGATTTGAGAAAACTCTTTGTTCACTCGGAAGGTGTTGTGAATCTTAAATGAACTGCCTGGGGAAGTAGGGGACTGTGGAAATATTACAATCTTTGAAACATAGTTGCATGAACAGGTGAAATACAACGTTCAAAAATATGGTACATGTTCAGGAAAATGGCACTAGCGCACATTTGTGGTAGATATTGGCTGTGCAGATTCAATGGGCTGAAGGGCATTTTTTTGCATGTTATGCCGCAATGCCGATAGTTCGATATGACAAGCTTCACTACAGAAGGATGCTTACAGACAGAATAGTCAATAATTCCTCAAACAATTGCGAGGCAACAATTACACGCTTCAATCACTCCATGGATTACATTTAGACTTTGATTCCAGTGTCTGTTCATCTGAGGGAACGGCACCTTTCATGTTTCCACACAACGGGCCATGATGCAGAAAATCCTTTGTGGGTGTTTGATGATTAACAGAGAAAGTATGTGCGAAAATGTGAAGAGCCTCATTGCTCCAGTCATTTCACTGTGACCCTGAAAAGATCAGCAAATAATGAAGAAAGTTCTTCTGCTCACACTTGGGATTCTTTTGCTGGTGCAGCCCGTCACTTCCAATGAAGTTGAACGCGCACGGTTTTTATTCGGAGGTCAGTACCGTTCTCAATAAGTAATCCACAGAAACATAGATTGGAACTTGCGAAGACCATTCATGCCTTCAAGTATGTATTAATATTAATCGCATCATGATTGGTGCGTGTGTTACCCCCGCACCCCGCTCCCTCCACCCCGCCCCCACACCCGCCCGCCCCCACCAGTCCATCATGTTTCACTAACATTTTGAATATTTTCGAACAACAGCCGACAATCTGTTTTGAGCCATTTTAAAAGCATTGCAGGTTTTATGCATATTGCCCCAACATCCGCCACAAGTTATAAATTATTGTAATCATGTAACAGGATTTCAGGTTCCTTCATAGCCTTTCCTTAAATTTGTTATCTCTCCCAGCCCAGAAACACTTCGAGACGCCCGTGGTTCTCCAATTCTGGGCTTCTGGGAATTCAACGCATTTAACCAGTGCCTCCACTTTCACTACCTGTGTCCAAATTTGAGGAATTCACTTGTTAACCCTCCTCACTTTCTCATATAAAACAGTCTTCAAATCCAATCTTTTCCAGCACGTTTTAGCCAGATGTCACTCGCATGGGTTTATCCAGCTCACTGTATTTGTTTAGTCAAGTTGCTTTGAGGCAACTTGTAACTTTTCCGTACGCTGAGACCATCATATCTGTTCCAAATTTCTCTGGTGCCCATAATGTGTTCCTGGAAACAAATAGGAGCAGGCTGCATATTGCAGGTGCACTGATAACTTGGTTAGACAACAATGGAATCACTGTGCACAGTTCCGGTCTCCAGATATTTATAGTAGATTATAGATTGAGACTTCTACTGCGGATAGTTGGGAACCTGTCTCGGGGGCAGGGAATTCATATGGTGTTCATGGAAGTGGAAATGACTAGGGTTGGGAAGCATTTTCCGATCAGGGCCATTGTGATCTCCTGGACTCGTTTCGATCGCCTCAGGGGGTCGGAGAGGAATTTCCCAGATTTTTTTTTTCCCCATATTGGCCCTGGGGTTTTTCACTCTGGGTTTTCGCCTCTCCCTGGGGATCACATAGTCTGGAATAGGGGGGTGGGGGTGAGTTAATAGGTTGTAATGAACAAAGCATCGTAGCTGTGAGGGACAGCTCCGTGGATAGGATATTGGTATGTAGATAGGCTGGAAAATTGGGCGGGGATCCTGGATTCAGGATTCAATCCTGGACCGGGGAGCGGCGCGGGCTTGGAGGGCCGAAGGGCCTGTTCCTGTGCTGTATTGTTCTTTGTTCTTTGTTCTTCTTTGTTCCCATTGTTTTGAACTGAATATACATTGAATAAAGCAAACCTGATGCACGCTCTATTCTTCGGGCTCTATATTCCTGGGCTAGAGGGGACTGCTCATCCAATCCATTGCTTTGTCATCCGCAGGCTGCAGGATACCACGCAATTGTAGAAGTATGCACAATTAAGCTCCAAATGTTCCTTGGTCAGGGCACACCTGGGGCAATATGCTCAGTTCAACTCTCCATATATTCTGTGAGCGCAGACTTGGTCTCTGGCGGGGAGTGAGCAGCTGCATTAATAATATTTATTATTTTGTTTTCCAGGCTGTGACGGTGAACATGCGGTATGCCGAAGACGTCCATGTGCATCAGACGAAGTTGAGACTTCTCAGAAATGTTTATTATTTTTCAAGTGCTGCATGGCCGAATAAGAGCCAAATAGCACATGGATATATCTTATCCACGTCTGAGGCTCAGACTGATGCCGACTAATCTGTCAATGAAGTGCCAGCTAGATACTATACATCCAATGATCCATGACCATCTGTATTCTCTATCATGCCAATAATACTCTCTACATTTAACACCTCAGGTCTGTGTTGCATTTCCATTTTGGCTCTCTTCACCGCAATTTTAAACTGGGGGAATGGAGGCCAGAAAGCGGCAGGGCCAAAGTAACATATTTTATTTCCAAGTCAAATGATTATATCTTACAGCCAATGTTCCAAAATTCTTGATCGCCATTCCTGTGAAAATGCTGAATATCTGATAGTATAGACATGCGAAGATGTGATGCGACAGTTGCATAAAATTGGCAGAGGTTGCGTATTTGTAGTCTCAACAGTGAGTCCAGACGATCTGATTCTCCAATGTATGAGGAAAAACACAGGAATAGACAGTACCTCTGACGAAGCTTCATCCTGACTCCGAACGTTGACTTCATTCTCTCGCCACAGATGCTCTCAAACTTGCTGAGATTTTGAAGCATCGTTTCATTGAGTTTATCTCAGAGCAATGTACCACCTTGCTGAATATACCATGCAACCCAGCCTCTACAAATTAATCTGCACTTTTGCCTGAACACCACTTGGAAGAATCATTGCAGGCAGCAGGTCACAGAATTTACTCGGGCTGTAGACTTGAATGTCTATTAGAAAGTGTGCAGAATGCACCTGGCCAATGCTGATCCTTTCTGAGAACTGAATCATGTCTTCCCCAGAATTTGTCTGTGGCAGCTGCTTATCGATTCCTCAAATAAAATACCCAATTCAGATGCTTTGCTGCGTTGCATTTTTTGTAGGTGTGGCCTACAATCGCCTTTTCTTCAAACTGGGGCTTTTCCCCGAGTGTTGTAAGGCGGCACGACTGTTAGTGATAGAGGCAGACATGAACTAGCAGCTGAAATGTCAGCATGAATTGCTGTGAACTATTCACAATTTATTTTAAGGTTGCAGATATTAAATTGTTGTCAATCATGATCATAAAGAAATATCATAGTGTAGTAGGTCCAAAACTCGATTTGTACCATCACACAAGCAAGAAGAAGGCATCAGTTCCAATGAATGTGGTTTAATTCTGTGTGCACATCAACACTATAGGTTTCCCTGATCCCAGGTTTATGCAGGAACAAAGAGGAAGCAGCAGTCCCCAGATTTCTATTGAGAAGACTTCCTCCCCAACAGGAACACAATCCTGCAGCTTGCGGCTTGCAGGGTATGCCGAGTGGATGTGTGTTTGTCTGGCGATGTAGAGTAAAACATGTTGCACAATGGAGTGCAGAATACAACGCCAAGAAGGAACATTGCCCAAAAATTTTCACAGAAGGCAGTGGCAAAGATTTACACAACTAAATGCATCCCGCGGTACGAAAAAAGATGGTGGGAGAAATAGCAAATGCACTCGTGGCAATTTACCAAAATTCGCGAGACTGTGGGGTGGTTCCCGCAGATTGGAAAACAGCAAATGTGGCGGCTGTGTTTAAAATGGAGGTAGACAAAAGGCAGGTAACCGTAGGCCGATTAGCTTAACATCTGTACATGGGGAACTGCTTGAATCTATCATCAAGGAAGAAATAGCGAGACACGTGGATATAAATTGTCCCATTGGTAAGAGGCAGCATGGGGTCATGAGGGGCAGGTCGTGTCTGACTAATTTGGTGGAACTCTTTGAGAACATGACATGTGCAGTGGACAATGGGGAACGTGTGAATGTGGTGTATCTCGACTTCCAGAAGGCATTTGACAAGGTGCCGCACCAAAGACTGATACATAAGATATATGTGCACAGCGTTCCGGATAATGTATTGACATGGATAGAGGATTGGTTAACTAACAGAATGCAAAGAGTGGGGGTAAATGGGTGTTTTTCTGGTTGGCGATCAGTAACTCGTGGTGTGTCTGAGGGATCAGTGTTGGGACCGCAATTGTTTACGATTTACATAGATGATTTGGAGTTGGGGACCAAGCGTAGTGTGTCAAAACTCGCAGATGACACGAAGATGCGTGGAAGAGCAAAGTGTGCAGAGGACGCTGAAAGTCTGCAAAGGGATATAGATAATCTAAATGAGTGGGCAAGGGTCTGGCAGATGGAGTACAATGTTGGTAAATGTGAGGTCATCCATTTTGGTAGGAATAACAGCAAAATGGACTATTATTTAAATGGTTAAAAGTTCCAGCATGCTGCTGTGCAGCGGGACCTGGTTGTCCTTGTGCAGGAATCTCAAGGAGTTGGTTGGCAGGTGCAGCAGGTAATTAAGAAGGCAACTGGAATTTTGTCCTTCATTGCTCGAGGGATGGAGTTTAAAAACAGCAAAATTATGTTGCACCTGTATAAGGTGCTGGTGAGGCCACACCTGGAGTATTGTGTACAGTTCTGGTCTCCTTACTTGAGAAAGGATATACTGGCACTGGAGGGATGCAGAAGAGATTCACGAGGTTGATTCCGGAGTTGAGAGGGTTGGCTTATGAGGAGAGACTGAGTAGACTGGGGCTATACTCATTGGAATTCAGAAGAACGAGGGGAGATCTTATAGAAACATATAAGATTATGAAGGGAATAGATAAGATAGACGCAGGGAAGTTGTTTCCTCTGGCAGGTGAAACTAGAACAAGGGGGCACAGCCTCAAAATAAGGGGAAGCAGATTTAGAACTAAGTTGAAGAGGAACTTCTTCACTCAAAGGATTGTGAATCTGTGGAATTCCCGGCCCAGTGAAGCAGTTGAGGCTACCTCATTGAATGGTGTTAAGGCAAGGATAGATAATTTTTCGAACAGTAAAGGAATTAAGCGTTATGGTGAGCGGGCGGTTAAGTAGAGCTGAGTGAAAAAAAAGATCAGCCGTGATCTTATTGAGTGATCGAGCAGGCTCGAGGGGCCATAATACTCCTAGTTCTTATGTTGTTATGTTCTCGTTAATTACTAACTCTGAAACAGGAACTGGAAAACGAGTTAAATATTCAGTTCAGTGACCGCTCATCAGAACAGGGAAAACGTGAAAACATGAGAAGCTTAGAAGAGTTGAAATGTGGGAGAAGGGCAGGAAACAGCCAAAGGGCACATTGAGGTTTTGTGTATGATCATACATATTAATGGGAAAGTGATTACAACATACAAATTCCACGTAGATACGTGAAAGGGAATTCAAGAAATATATATCTCTCGATCTTGTGTGAATGACAGGATAGGAACATTCCAAGGAGAAAGCATAGGAATTAAGGATGAAGGAAGAAAAATGCAAATGTTATTTAAAAAATGAAGTAAGCAAAATAAGGCTGGGAGCCACGACCTAAAATGAACTCAACGTTGTTTCTGTTTGGAGTAAGGAGACCAATGAAAAACAAAGATGTTGTTCCTGAAGTCGTTTTTTTGAGTTTATTGAGTGATAGAGACAGAGAGTCATAAAGGTTACAGCATCGAAACAGGTCCTTCGGCCCAACTTGGCAATGCCTCCCCTTTTTCAAACCGCTAAGCTCGACCCAAATGCTCACATTTGGCCCATATCCCTCTGTACCCAACTTACCCCTGTAACTGTCTAAACATTTTTCAAAGACAAAATTTTACCCGCCTCTAACACGACCTCTGGCAGCTTCTTCCAGGCACAGACCACCCTCCCTTTGAAATAAAGATTGCCCCTCCGGATACTTTTATATCTCTACCCTATCAACTGAAAACTATGCCCTTTCGTTTGTGAATCCCCAGTCTTTAGAAAAATATATTGACTATCGAGCTGATCTATGCCCCTCATTATTGTATATACCTCTATAAGATCACCCCTCAGCTTTCTACGCTCCAGAGAATAAAGTCAAAGTCTACCCAGTTGCTCCTTATAACTCAAAATCCTCTAGTCCGTGTAGCATCCTTGTAAATATTTTCTGCACTCTTTCTAGTTTAATGATATCCTTTTTATAATAGGGTGACCACAACTGCACACAGTATTCCAAGTGTGGCCGGATTCGGCAATATGGGAATAGCCGTCACCGACTTGAGTGTGGTCGACTGAGTGCTTGCTTTTTACAACTTTCATCAACGCTTTGGAATGTAGATGCAAGTATAGATTTGTAACTAAGATAAGACTTACGCGGTGAGATTAGTCAATATTGGAGGGGGTCTCCACAAATTACAGGAATGCAATATAACATTTGCAATATGCATTGGTAATTACTCAATTCGTTTAATTCCAGGTAATTATCAGGCAAAAAATTAAGGCAGAAAAGTAAGGAAGGCCTTTTTTTAAATATGAAAGTCTCGATTTGTTGGAGGAACAAACGGATTTTGCAGTCACACATCAGTCACTTCCTTTTTCTGGCTGCAGTTTTGCAAGGACACAATGAAAAAAAAAACACTCATCGTTAATTACAGAAAAACTGAATTGGAATATTGGGAAAATTGGCTCAAGCTGTATTGAACCACAGTTTTAGCTTTGTTTTTCGTGTTTTGATTTAAAGGCAATATAGTAATCTGGAAGAAGGCAAGGAAATTTCGAAGAATGTTGTCAGAAATATCCTTTGAGTTGATGCAGACCTTCTGATTCACTGACGATTCTTTTCATAAAAAGTTGGCGTTATGAATGCGTATGGACGTTTGGCAAGGTAACCAATAGTTTGGCACACGAGTTGGGTTCATGCAGCATCATTGGAAGGAGTGAAATTCACAGAAGTGCAGGAAGGGGATTTCTGACATTTGAGCAAAGACAGATGATGACACGGTCATGGATATGAGTGAGATGGAACAGAGGAACAGGAACAAGCCATATCAAATCGTTCACACTGCCCAATTCCCCTAAATTAGGGTCGATCATCTAACGCAACTGAGGTAATGAAAATTTTAAGATGTACATATGGAACCTGAGACAGAGAACTTGGATAGCCCAGGCAGCAGGCGTCATAGAACTTACTGTGCTGGGGTCTGAGGGGATATACTTGTCTGCAATATCATTGAAAATACATCCAGACATTGTCCATGATGACCACAAGAGTTTGGTGACCAGCATTTGCTTCCGATATTACCTGAGGTGCAAGCAGAGTTGCACTCACTAACTTGGACAGAAAATTAAACTTAACCATATTCCCTACATTGCATCATTTCCTACACTTTGAAGTGTTTCTTTGGTTGGAAAGAATTTTACAACTTCGAGCTGTTGTCAGTTGAACAAAATATATCTAAGACGCTGAATAATGTCAACAAGCAACTTGAAATCTTCTCGTTGCTTCTTTCTCCAGAGGGAAGAGTACCCAACCTGAATATATAAAACAGTCATGATGTGGAGATGCCGGCGTTGGACTGGGGTAAACACAGTAAGAAGTTGAACAACACCAGGTTAAAGTCCAACAGGTTTATTTGGTAGCAAAAGCCACACAAGCTTTCGAAGCTCTAAGCCCCTTCTTCAGGTGAGTGGGAATTCTGTTCACAAACAGAGTTTATAAAGACACAGACTCAATTTACATGAATAATGGTTGGAATGCGAATACTTACAACTTTCTTAAAGACTTGATTAGTTGTAAGTATTCGCATTCCAACCATTATTCATGTAAATTGAGTCTGTGTCTTTATAAACTCTGTTTGTGAACAGAATTCCCACTCACCTGAAGAAGGGGCTTAGAGCCTCGAAAGCTTGTGTGGCTTTTGCTACCAAATAAACCTGTTGGACTTTAACCTGGTGTTGTTAAACTTCTTACTGTATATAAAACAGATCAGAGTACCAAGGGAAACAAAGGACACTCAGGAATGTCACTGGTGAAATAATAAGGGCGAAACTGGTAATGGCAGGGGAGCAACATAATTATTTTTATCCTGTTTCCATGGCAGAACCCATGATTATCATTTCAAAAAAAAGGTTTCAAGGAGAAAACAGGGGAAGGGAATTTTGTACAATAATGGAAAAAAAAATACTCGGGGAATTAATTGATTACAGGCCGATAAATCTCGCAGTTCTGATGTTCGCCATCCTCGGATATTTACGGCGGAAGCCCGAGAGCTCGTGGATGCAGTGCTACTAATCTCGCTGAGTATATTCACCTGAGATGCACAGATTTTTTTTTGAATTAGTAAGCGAATCAAATGGGGAAAAGGCGGTATCGAAAATTTAATGTTGATTTCAAATTGAGCATCATCTCATTAAATGGAAAGCAGACTCTCTAGACCGGATGATTTTGGTCTGCTGCAATGTCTAATGACTTTATGGGTGTGTTGGTGTCTGTGTGAGCGATGCGCTCATTGTGATCATTATAACTGCAGCGATTAGTGCCCACTTTGCTACTTTCAGTACCTCCTCCAAGTCAGTTTAACATCGCTTGGAGGAGGTACTCATGAATCAGTTGTGTTGGTGATAGCTGAGGCCTGCGTTTCCTGTGTTTGGTCTGTTATCTTGAGGGATCATTGGTTCGAAGTCGAAGTTTAGTGGACACAGGACCAGTCCCACACGATTACATGGCATTGTTCACTCACCTGCTGTTGGATTTATTATGCCACTCGCTCAAGATAATCCCTAGTATTGTGAAATTAACTGGAAGTTTTCTTTTGAGAGATGTACTAGTTCTGTCAAATGCAAATAAGGTTCTGACACTTTCCAACCATCCTTCCATCCATGACAAGACAGTGGCACAAGAATGAGACATGAAATGCAACGCAGACACAATGTCGTGTTCAATGCACTGAATTTTATTTCATTGAAATGTTTCAGAGAACAGAGTTCCAGGTGTCATTGGAATTAAACAATGTAGCAGAGTTTGAAATACACAAATTACAGAGAGCTTCGTCTGATTCTTAGACAGGTTCTGCAGCGTAAACATTTCATTTGAATATCTCACTCACCATTGCAACACTTCATAGAAGATATATATTTCCCAGATGCATCGGCCTCATTATGCATACATCGGTCACTTCTGAAGATCCCTACTTTCTTGTCACATCCTGGAAAGAATAAAACAAGAGAGAGATCTTTGTTGCCACCATCAGTGCCCTCGAGAGATCAGTTGTTCTTCGAGTGAGAATATGAAGAGTTCACTTGGGCACCATGTTCTCAGGTGTGGTCTAACAGTGGCATATGGAGAACATAACTGTCTAAAGTGTATTCTAAGCCAGGTTTGCAAACAGCGAACAACGTTCCACTGCGGTCTCCCCTCGGAATACAATACCCTAAACGGGTCAACGTCTTCCCAGCAAGTCCTCAAAAAGTTATAATGAAACACAATTTTTTTCACACATTACATTTTTGATCCAGGAACGCCTGATGTGCAGATGAACTGTTTATGGCGGTAGCGATGGAACAACTACTGCCCTTTGAATGGAGGAGCGTGATCGGATGCAGACAAATACGTGTTCTACATGAACTGATCCTCATGACAGGTGGCCAAAGCTGTCTGAAAGAATCACGAACAAGTGGAATGCTTTGTGGAGGGGGTAGCACAGCATTGGACCGGGACACCCAAAGTCACAGCTGCAAATTCCAGATCAGACAAACGCTTAAAGATACAAGAGGTCAGATTAGGAGGTGTGGAGACATCTCGATTGATACTTGTTTGGCAGGATATAGCAAATTGTAAGTAAGGCAATTAAGGCAAAGCCATGGAGGGATGGATAATTGCGGCACTATGGAATGATAACAATACGCTTCAAGAATGTTTTTGAGGGTCAGTGGAAAGTTGCATCAAGGTTAAAGACCCAAAATGGGCGGCTCAGACAATTGAAGCCATGATCGAATCGAATGGCAGCATAGATTTCAGGAGACAACTGGCTTTCTCCTGTTTAAATCAATGTTTCGTTATGTTAAACACTGAGTAAGTTCCTCGCCTGTAAGTACAATCTTCACACACCCATCTCTCTCGGCAGTGATGGAGCTGCACCAGCAACATGGAGACAAGCAAAAACATTCCTCATTCTCCACTGAGCTTCTGAGAGCCAGACTGGGATGGGCAGAACACGTTATTGATCACACATACACACACAGGGGAATTGCTCAAACATGGACAAGTTTATTTGGACTTGCTAACGATCCTGGTTACTAACTGAAACGAAATGAAAAAAGAAAGTATGATGAAATGAGGCGTGGATTGGCCTTGATAGATCGGGAAGAGTTACTTAAAGGGATGACAGTGGATAGGCAATGGCAAACATTCAAGGAGCAAATGAGGAACTGCAGCAACTGTTTATTGCTGTCTAGCACAAAATCAAAATGCATAAGAGGGCCAACCCATGGCTTACAAAGGAAATTAGAGAGAATATCCAATCTAAGCAAGGAAATCATATAGATTGGCAAATAAAAATAATAGTTCTGAGGACTGGGAGAAGTTTAGAATTCAGCAAAGAGGGACCAAGGGACTGATGAAGTACGGGAAAATTCAGTACGAATGTAGCTTGCAGGGAACATAAAGATTTGCACTAAGAGTTTCTATAGATATGTGAAGAGAAAGAGGTTGGTGAAGACAAATGTCGTTCCCCAAAAGACAGAAACAAGACAATGCATAATAAGGGACAAAGAAATGGCCGAGCAACTGAATACATACTTTGGTTCTGTCTTCACGAAAGAGAACACAAATCAAATGCCAGAAATGTTGCAGAGTGCAAAATTTAGTGCGAGGGCAGAAGTGAGGGAGATCACAATTACCTGAGAAACGGTACGGGGAAAATTGATGGCATTGAAGGCTGATATATCCCCAGGGCCTGATAATCTACTTGCCAGAGCCCTTAAGGAAGTGGCTCGAGATATTCTGGAACCGTTGGTGGTCAGCTTTCAGGATTCTATAGACTCTGGAGCAACCTGCAGAGTGGAGGGTAGATAATGTTACTCCAATATTAAAAAGGGAGGCAGCCGGTAAACAGGGAATTATAGACCATTCAGCTGAACGTTGATAGTGGGGAAATTTCTCGAATCTATTATTAAGGACTTTATAGTAGAGCATTCAGAAAAAAAGTGGAAGGTTCAGACAGAGTCAGCACCGAGTTTCGAAGGGGAAATCACGCTTGATGAATCTGTTGGAATTTTTGAACATGTAACTAGGAGAGTTCACAAGGGGGAAACAATGGATTTGGTATATTTAGACTTTTAGAAAGTGTTTGACAAGAGATTATCGTGCAAGGTTGAAGCACATAGGATTGGGGGAAGTTTATTGAGATGGATAGAACACTGGTTGGCAGAGAGGAAACAAGGAGTAGGAATTAACGAATGCTTTTCAAATTGGCAGCCAGGAATTAGTGGAGTGCCACAGGGATCGGTGCTGGGACCCCAGCCTCTCACAATATATATATTCATGATTTGGATGAGGGAACAAAATGTAACATCTCAAATTTTGCAGACGCTATCAAATTGGATGGGAGGGTGAACTGTGAGGCGGATGCAGAGATCCTACAGGATGATCTGGACAGGTTGGATGAGTAGGAAAATCAATGGAAGATGCAGTATTATTTGGATAAATGTGACTTTATTCACAGGTAAATTCACAAGTGAAAAAAAGTAAACACAAGAAGACAGATTGCTACCTGAATGGCTATAAATTGGGAGAGGGGACTGTGCAGCGGGACCTGGGTGTCCTTCTGCACTTGCCACTGAAGGTAAGTGTGCAGGTGCAGCAGGTGGTAAAAAAGACAAATGGCATGTTGGCCTTCATTTTGAGAGGTTTCGAATACAGGAGCAGACATGAAGAACAACAAACAAACAAAGAACAATAAAGCATAGGAACAGGCCCTTCGGCCCTCCAAGCCCGCGCCGCTCCCTGGTCCAAACTAGACCATTCTTTTGTATCCCTCCATTCCCACTCCGTTCATGTGGCTATCTTGATAAGTCTTAAACGTTCCCCGTGTGTCCGCCTCGAGCACCTTGCCCGGCAGCGCATTCCAGGCCCCCACCACCCTCTGTGTAAAATACGTCCTTCAGATATCCGTGTTAAACCTCGCCCCCCTCAGCTTGAACCTATGACCCCTCGTGAACGTCACCACCGATCTGGGAAAAAGCTTCCCACCGTTCACCCTATCTATGCCTTTCATAATTTTATACACCTCTCTTAGGTCACCCCTCATCCTCCGTCTTTCCAGGGAGAACAACCCCAGTTTACCCAATCTTTCCTCATAACTGAGCCCTTACATACCAGGCAACATCCTGGTAAACCTCCTCTGCACTCTCTCTAAAGCTTCCACGTCCTTCTGGTAGTGTGGCGACCATAACTGGATGCAATATTCCAAATGCGGCCGAACCAACGTTCTTTCCATCTGCAACATCAGACCCCAACTTTTATACTCCATGCCCCGTCCTATAAAGGCAAGCATGCCATATGCCTTCTTCACCACCTTCTCCACCTGTGACGTCACCTTCACGGATCTGTGGACTTGCACACCCATGTCCCTCTGCGTATCTACACCCTTTTGGGTTCTGCCAGTTATCGTATAGCTCCCCCTTCTTTAGCTCTACCAAAATGCATCACTTCGCATTTATCTGGATTGAACTCCATCTGCCATTTCTTTGCCCAAATTTCCAGCCTCTCTATATCCATCTGTTGCCTCTGACAATGTTCTTCACTATCTGCAAGTCCAGCCAATTTCGTGTCGTCCGCAAACTTACTGATCACCCCAGGTAGTTAGAGGGATAGATAGGAGGTTCTGTGGCAGCAAAAGAGACTCACGGATGGTATGTTGCCTACCGGATGCCAAGGTCCGTGATGTCTCAGACCGTGTTTTCCAGATTCTGAAGGGGGAGGGGAAACAGTCATAAGTCGTGGTGCACATTGGTACCAATGACATAGGTAAGAGAAGGGACGGGGATTTAAAGCAGGAATTTCTGGAGCTGGGCTGGAAGCTGAGAGCAAAGACGAAACATGTGGTCATCTCTGGTACGTTGCCGGTACCACGTGATAGCGAGTTGAGGAACAGGGAGAGAGTGCAGTTAAATATGTGGTTGCAGGGATGGTGTCGGAGGGAGGGTTTCAGATACGTGGATAATTGGAACACGTTCTGGGGAAGGTGGGACCTGTACAAACAGGACGGGGTGCACCTGAACCAGAGGGGCACCAATATCCTCGGAGGGAAATTTGTTACGGCTCTTCAGGGGGGTGTAAACTAATTTGTCAGGGGAGTGGGAAAGGGAGTTGTAGTCCAGAAGTCAGTGAGGGTGGTGAGGTATTGGGGAAGGTATCAGGGTCAAGGGTGGGTACTGGTAGACAGGAAGGTGGGTTGAAGTGTGTCTACTTCAATGCAAGGAGCATCCGGAACAAGGTAGATGAACTTGGGGCGTGGATTGGTACTTGGGACTACGATGTTGTGGCCATTACGGAGACGTGGGTAGAACAAGGACAGGAATGGTTGTTGGACGTTCCGGGGTATAGATGTTTTACTAAGTGTAGGGAAGCTGGTAAAAGAGGTGGAGGAGTGGCATTGTTAATCACGGATAGTTTAACGGCTGCGGAAAGGCACTTCGTGGGGGATCTGCACACTGAGGTAATATGGGCTGAAGTTAGAAATAGGAAAGGAGCGGTCACGTTGCTAGGAGTTTACTATAGGCCCCCAAATAGTAATAGAGATGTGGAGGAAGAAATTGCTAAGCAGATTATGGATATGTGTGGGGGTCACAGGGTAGTTGTCATGGGGGACTTTAACTTTCCAAATATTGATTGGAACCTTTGTAGGTCAAATAGTTTGGATGGGGCAGTTTTTGTGCAGTGTGTGCGGGAGGGTTTCCTGACACAATATGTGGATGGGCCGACTAGAGGTGAGGCCACTTGGATTTGGTACTGGGAAATGAACCGGGCCAAGTGTTAGATTTGGTTGTGGGAGAGCAATTTGGAGATAGTGACCACAATTCGGTGTCTTTTGTTATTGCAATGGAGAGGGATAGGGCCGTACGGCAGGGCAAGGTTTACAATTGGGGAAGGGGTAATTATGATGCGATTAGGCAAGAATTCGGGGGCATAAGTTGGGAACAGAAACTGTCAGAGAAAGGAACTAATGAAAAGTGGAACTTTTTCAAGGAACAAATACTGGATGTCCTTGATAGGTATGTTCCTGTCAGGCAGGGAGGAAATGGCCGAGTGAGGGAACCATGGTTCACAAAAGAGGTGGAATGTCTTGTGAAAAGGAAGAGGGAAGCTTATGTAGGGATGAGGAAACAAGGTTCAGATGGCTCGATTGAGGGTTACAAGTTAGCAAGGAATGAGCTGAAAAAGGGGCTTCGGAGAGCTAGGAGGGGACATGAGAAGTCCTTGGCGGGTCGGATCAAGGAAAACCCCAAGGCTTTTTACTCTTATGTGAGGAATAAAAGAATGACCAGGGTGAGGTTTGGGCCGGTCACGGACAGTAGTGGGAACTTGTGTATGGAGTCAGTAGAGATAGGCGAGGTGATGAATGAATACTTTTCTTCAGTGTTCACCAAGGAGAGGGGCCATGTTTTTGAGGAAGAGAAGGTGTTACAGGCTAATAGGCTGGAGGAAATAGATGTTCGGAGGGAGGATGTCTTGGCAGTTTTGACTAAACTGAAGGTCGATAAGTCCCCTGGGCCTGATGAAATGTATCCTAGGATTCTGTGGGAGGCAAGGGATGAGATTGCAGAGCCTTTGGCGTTGATCTTTGGGTCCTCGCTGTCCACGGGGATGGTGCCAGAGGACTGGAGAATGGCGAATGTTGTTCCTCTGTTTAAGAAAGGGAATAGAAATGACCCTGGTAATTATAGACCGGTTAGTCTTACTTCGGTGGTTGGTAAATTGATGGAAAGGGTCCTTAGGGATGGGATTTACGACCATTTAGAAAGATGCGGATTAATCCGAGATAGTCAGCACGGATTCGTGAAGGGCAAGTCGTGCCTCATCAATTTGATAGAATTTTTTGAGGAGGTAACTAAGTGTGTTGATGAAGGTAGGGCAGTCGATGTCATATACATGGATTTTAGTAAGGCGTTTGATAAGGTCCCCCATGGTCGGCTTATGATGAAAGTGAGGAGGTGTGGGATAGAGGGAAAGTTGGCCGATTGGATAGGTAACTGGCTGTCTGACCGAAGACAGAGGGTGGTGGTCGATGGAAAATTTTCGGATTGGAGGCAGGTTGCTAGTGGTGTGCCGCAGGGATCAGTGCTTGGTCCTCTGCTCTTTGTGATTTTTATTAATGACTTAGAGGAGGGGGCTGAAGGGTGGATCAGTAAATTTGCTGATGACACCAAGATTGGTGGAGTAGTGGATGAGGTGGAGGGCTGTTGTAGGCTGCAAAGAGACATAGATAGGATGCAAAGCTGGGCTGAAAAATGGCAAATGGAGTTTAACCCTGATAAATGTGAGGTGATTCATTTTGGTAGGAATAATTTAAATGTGGATTACAGGGTCAAAGGTAGGGTTCTGAAGACTGTGGAGGAACAGAGAGATCTTGGGGTCCATATCCACAGATCTCTAAAGGTTGCCAGTCAAGTGGATAGAGCTGTGAAGAAGGCCTATAGTGTGTTAGCTTTTATTAACAGGGGGTTGGAGTTTAAGAGCCGTGGGGTTATGCTGCAACTGTCCAGGACCTTGGTGAGACCACATTTGTAATATTGTGTGCAGTTCTGGTCACCTCACTATAAGAAAGATGTGGAAGCGCTGGAAAGAGTGCAGAGGAGATTTACCAGGATGCTGCCTGGTTTGGAGGGTAGGTCATATGAGGAAAGGTTGAGGGAGCTAGGGCCGTTCTCTCTGGAGCGGAGGAGGCTGAGGGGAGACTTAATAGAGGTGTATAAAATGATGAAGGGGATAGATAGAGTGAACGTTCAAAGACTATTTCCTCGGGTGGATGGAGCTATCACAAGGGGGCATAACTATAGGGTTCGTGGTGGGAGATACAGGACGGATATCAGAGGTAGGTTCTTTACGCAGAGAGTGGTTGGGGTGTGGAATGGACTGCCTGCAGTGATAGTGGAGTCAGACACTTTAGAAACATTTAAGCCGTTATTGGATAGGCACATGGAGCACACCAGGATGATAGGGAGTGGGATAGCTTGATCTTGGTTTCAGATAAAGCTCGGCACAACATCGTGGGCCGAAGGGCCTGTTCTGTGCTGTACTGTTCTACGTTCTGTGTTCTATGTACACCTTGTTCCAGATCATTTATATAAATCACAAACAGCAGATGTTGTTGCAACATGTGTTTTTGCAATTCTAAAGGGCCTTGGTGAGGCCACATCCAGAGTATTGTGTGCATTTGTGATTTCCTTTTCTGAGGAAGGATGTCCTTGCACTCGAGGGAGTGCAGTGAAAGTTTGCCATGCTGATTCCGGGGATGGTGGGACTGATGTATGACGAGAGATTGACTAGGTTACTTTTTCGCTGGATTAGGGGGGATCTCAAAGAGACTTAAAACATTCTAACAGGGCGAGACAGGGCAGCTCCAGGGAGGATATTCCAGAACCAAGGGTCACAGTCTGAGGTTTCAGGGTAGACCATTTAGGACGGAGGTGAGGAGAGATTGGTTCATTCCCACAGCAAGTAGTTGATGCCAAAAATTTGAATGTATTCAAGAAGTGGCTTGATATAGCACTTGGGGCAAATGGGATCAAAGGATATGCGGAGAAAGCAGGATTAGGCTTTTGATTTGGATGATCAGCCATGATCATAATGAATGAAGGGCCTTTTCCTGCTCCTATCTTCAAATTTTCTATGTTTCCATGGAACATGAATCAAAAACTAATTGTGTCTCCTGCACCTGTTTTTCATTTATCCACAAGAGAGTGATCTGTGCATTGACTGAACCCGTGACAGTTGAGTGGATTTGTTTACAGCTTTAAAGCAACATTGCCTGGCGGCAAGAGGCACAATCGACCCATCGTTTCCCTGCTGGCTGTTTGGATACATAGACTCTGTATGCTTTTGTTCGCTTTTCTGTAGCACATTCATTATGTTATTTGGCGTGATGTTCGAATTCCCATTGTGAAATTTGCTATTGATTCTTGCCCCTTATCCTTGCAGGCCGCAAGTGCAGATCGAAATAACTCCATGTGTCAAAGGCAACTCTCTGAAGCTAATTTACCAGTGACTCGATGTTGCTCAAATAACTAGTATTTGTTGCTGAACAATGGCCCTGATGTGGGAGACTGGGTTGACCATTTCAGGGGGAGTTTGAAAGTCAACCATGTTGACGTGTGACCCGAATCACATGTAGTCCAGAAAGAGATTGGTTGACTGACGACAATGTTATTAGCGATAGATTGCCAGACAGAGATTGCTTGGAGAGAGAAAATAAGGGAGGTAAATGGAGAGATAGAGAGAGAACGAGAGATGAGCAGAATTCAAGCGAGCGGCTGTGGCTGGAAGATTAACTTGAAGGGAGATTTAGAGATAGAGAGCGCAAATCTGGAGAGGGACTGGAAAGGGAATGCAAAGATAGATTGAAAGAAATTAAGAGAGGGAATGAGGAGTGAGATTAAAAACGGGAGGAGTTGTAGTTGCAGAGACTAGGAATCTGAACAAACTATTTATTTTCATATTTCGTCTTTGGACCTTGTCTAATTTTTATGGTTTTGTTTTACTATTCGGCCTTTTAATCTTGTTAATCTCATTCTCGGCTTCTCTCCCTTAACTGATCTCCCAATATTTGTTTTGTAAAAGTTTGTTCCATTTCTTTCCAAGTCTGCGCTTTCTTTTTTACTTCTTTTTCCTGTCCCTCAAGCATTTTCATGTTTTTTTTCATGTTTAAATCCTTTGTTGGAAAGATGACCTTGGATAACGAATCCGCTCTTGCATCCTATCCAGTTGTAATGTTGTGCTGTTATTTCAGTTATGTCTGTTTCACTCGTCCCGACAGTTAATACTTACTTCAGTCCACCTGCCAATCTCATTGGCTGACTCTTTGGCGCAATTTGCTTAACCATTCAGTTTCAATAATTCCGGCTGTAGTGAAGCCTGAACAAATTCGAAAGGAATTTTGTTTTCATAGAATTGTAGTATCATCGAGTTATTGAATCCCTGCAGTGCAGATTAGGAAGTCGCCAACAGAGTCTGCAGCGACTCGTCGAAAGAGCACTCTATGTCGGCTCAATGCCCCGCCCTCACCTCCTCACCCCACACATCGCCCATGGCCAACCAACCTAACCTGCACGTCTTGTGTTAAATAGGGGGCAATTTAACATGGCCAAGCCACATAACACAACACATGCTGGAATCTGAACTGCGTCCTGAGCAGTGCTAATCATTGTGTCACCATGCCGCCCGTTTAATAATGTATGAGTAAAAATATTAATGATATATGAAAGCCTATGAAATTTCCTTAGTTTGAAATGTTTTTTTTGTATTTCTTGTCTAATCTGCAGCTGCCTATGTTACAGCAACCTGTAAATACCCCCAATACACTTCACGACAGGGATGGGAGGAATGCACAGTTTAATTATTGAACTACTGTCAGGCCCAGAATGAAAAAAAATACTTTACCCCGCCGGCATTCAGTAATTGCACAACGATCGAACAAAACAATTGAAGAAGCAGACGGAACATAAATATGCGACATGAACTGATTGTTGCACAATTGCAATTTGTGCTCACACACACATACAAACACACACACAGACAAACGCACACACGCACGCACACGCACACACACATACAAACACATATGCGCGCACAGACATGCACAAACTAACAAGCAGTTGCAGAAATACACTGGGAACCGGGATGAATAATGTCATAGATGAACAGAGTCATAGAGTCACAGGACACAGGAAAGGTCCTTCGGTCCATCGCGTCTGCACCGACAAAATTCGCGATGATACATTTTCTACCATTGTCCCATATCCATGACTCATATGATATATCAAGTTCTTACTCAAAAAATGTTCAATGGTTGTCAGGTTTCCGGTGTCCACAGTCTTCGCAATCCAGATTCTCACCATCCTCTGAGTGCTCTTCCTTCTGTGAAATCCCCTCTGAATCGCCTGCCAATCACCCTCAAACTGTGCACTCTCGTGAGTGAGCCCTCCGCCAAGGGGAACAGCTGTTACCTGTTCACCCTGTCTATACACCTCATAATTTTCCACACCTCAATTATGTCGCCTCTATCTTCTTTGTTCCAAGAAAAATAATCAAAGTTTGTCCCATCTCTCCCTATAGCACAAATGCTCCAGCCCAGACAACATGCTGATGAATATCCTCTCTGCCCACTCTCATAAACTCACATCCTTCCAACATTGAGGTGACCAGACTGAGAAAAACACATTTCCCATATCCCTTCTTAACGACCCTACTCACTTGCTTTGCAGCCTAGAGGCATCTGCGAATAAGTACCCCAACATCCATCTCTTCGGCTGAGCTTTCTAGTATCCTGCCATTCATTAAAATGAAAAGTTTATCACCTCACAGTTACCATGGTTAAAACCCATGTGTCCCAGCTCTATCGATCTGAATATCTTCCTGTAACGTACGACCTTCCTCTTCCATGTTCAAACTGTACGAACAATCTGGAAACTTGCTGATCATCCCCCCTCCCACATTATCATCTGTATTATTCATGTATGTAACAAATAGTAAGGAATACAGCAGTGGCACCGCACTGGATACGAGTCCCGGTCACGTAAACAGCCCTGTCCCCTCTGTGTTCTGTACTAACTTATTTTCGAATCCAACAAGCCAGCTTTCCGTGAATTCCATGAGCCTCAACCTTGTCAATCACTTTCTCATGTGGAATGTGTGAACTATCTCCCTGTACTTTGTTCGGCAAAAACAATTTGACGAAAAATACATCAGTGAGATTTCCTGTGCTGATTTGAATTCGTTGAAACTCATTTGTTCTTTGTTCTGTTTGGAGAAGAACAGAGAGTTGAGAGAGACGAGACACGACTTGGCGAGATGGATTCATATCGCCATCTGTTATTATGCACAGTGTTTGCCCATGCAACTGTTAATAATTATTCTGGATATTTCAAGAGCTCTTTTGCACTCACAATATCACTATGGGACATTAATATAGTCAGGTTGTTCAGTTATTCAACGAATGAATGCACGTAAACTGTGTTAATACCGACATGTAAATGTTATCATCTTATTATAATCATAATATATATTTTATTTTTAAAATATATCTTCCTTAAAAACACAGAAAATGGTTTCAGTTTTCAAGCTGAACATCATTCTGTGAATCGACTAATGTCGTTGTGTTATCATTACAATTTGTTACCATTCCTCTGGTCATTGAGAATGTTTTATATTTCGCTGTTTGTCTCCATGCCGGTTCATTGCAATGTTAACAGTTAGTGACCGAGTACAGTAATATTGTCATTAATCACAAACATTATACAGCAGGTTTTATCAGGCATGATATGTCGTGGGTTAGAGTGATGTTTTCCACCAGTTAATTCTTTTTATCATTTCATACGTTTAAGTATCAGAACAATAGGATATTTCATAGAAATCATAGAAATGATAGAAACCCTACAGTGCAGAAGGAGGCCATTCGGCCCATCGAGTCTGCACCGACCACAATCCCACCCAGGCCCTACCCCCACATATTTTACCCGCTAATCCCTCTAACCTACACATCCCAGGACTCTAAGGGGCAATTTTTTGAACCTGGCCAATCAACCTAATCCGCACATCTTTGGACTGCGGGAGGAAACCGGAGCACCCGGAGGAAACCCACGCAGACACGAGGAGAATGTGCAAACTCCACACAGACAGTGACCCGAGCCGGGAATCGAACCCGGGACCCTGGAGCTGTGAAGCAGCAGTGCTAACCACTGTGCTACCGTGCCGCCCATCATCACGTTCGTCAGCTGCTCTCCGAACCTTGTTTGGGTCACGGCATAAATGCACGTGTTTGTGCAGCAACTCAGCAGTTGGAGCAAGAATCCAATTTCTTGGACAGAACTATGCAGAACCACCGTGGTTAGTTCTAAACCTGACATCCGGTTCCATATAGAATATACTTAAAGACGGTCCATAACTGAATGAAATTGCCTGAGACAACAAACAGTAACATGATGGATTTCTTTCTATTTTCCATCTCTGGATCTCTGGGAATGGCCCCATTGCTTAGAACGTGAAGCCTCCTCCGCGCTCGACTGGCCAATATAATTCGTTTAACAGTTCAAATATTGAGCAGCATAATCAGCACAAATGGAACACAAGTGGTGAGAATGTAATGCAGAAATTCCATAGCTGCCCATGTCTTTGATACGCATTTCGATGCCTGTATCCAACAAAACCAGCCAGTATTCATAAGCAAATACCGACTCTCCAACATAAAATACCAAACATTATTTTTTAAGCAACTCAGCACAGTCACTTTTGCCAGGGCCACAGATGCCGTTTTCTCGGTGCAGTACTTATTTTTCAGATTTTGGCAACACAGTGCCACAAATCGATCAAAAGTAAAAGAGTCGGTGAACCATACTGGACAGTCAGTGACGGTATAATGCAGAACAGCGTGAATATTACACACTTGGATAGAATAAACAAATTGGAATTGTTCTTGATAACGAATTGGAATCTGCCTCAATATCAGATCGAAAACAACGACCAGTAGATCTGCCATGGCCATGGCAAGAAGATACCGAGTGCTGCACTTGGAGAGACCACATTTTCCACGTGACAGTATGCCGATTGTCAGTATTTTAACAGTTAGAATGCAAAATAAACCTGGTATTTACACATCTTTCAGCCACTATATTGTTCCAACCAGAGCTTATGCTTTTCCTCAAGACTTGAGAAAGAGTTATTGAATGTATTAAAATGATACACAACAGAAGGTTTAAATGTTGCACAGATGATATTCCTTCCCGTATCATATTTAGCTTGAAATACTGTTGTTAAAATAACTAACTGAATGCATTGTTGAATAATGATTCAACAGCAAATTAGTGATACCTGGTCCATCTGATGGGTGACTTACCAGGCACAGTGACTGCGCCGAGCTCTGGGCAATAGATCTCTTGAACAGAGAAAGTCATAGAATCCCTCCCGTGCTGTAACAGGCCATTCCGCCCATAGAGTCTGCGCAGACCACAATCCCACCCAGGCGCTACTCCCATATCCCTACACATTTAACCGCTAATCCCTCTAACCTACACATCTCAGGACACTGAGGGGCAATTTTAGCATGGCCAATCAACCGAACCCGCACATCTTTGGACTGTGGGAGGAAACCGGAGCACCCGGACGAAACCCACGCAGGCACGAGGAGAAGGCGCAAACTCCACACAGACAGTGACCCAAGCCGGGAATTGAACCCAGGTCCCTGGAGTTGTGAAGCAGTAGTGCTCACCACTGTGCTACCGTGCGGCCCCATTAAAGAAGATATTTTCTAACTACCAAAGTAATGAAGAGCCATTGAATATTCTTTTTCAATCCTGTACCCCTCTCTCTCGTTGTCTCTGTTGCTTGCATTCGTCCTCTCTTTTTCAGAGGAGCTATGGATAACTGTCACGATGGATTTACTGCATTGAATATGTTTTCTTTTAAGTAGATTAGGGAAACTCTCCAGTGAACAAAATTGCCCATGGAGACTGTCGTTAGTTGAAATTGGCTGAGCAAACATCTTTACTTTGTACATCGCAGCAAAATATGTCAGAGCAGAAGAAAAACTTGTGACGCATCCCCAAACTCATTACATATAATAACGCTGAAAAAGTATGGTTTTCAAAGTCAATCATATATCTATACAGGTCATGGCCAAGGTGGGCAGCATTGCAGTTAAACAGTTGTGCCACACTGATCTGGTACTTAAACTAATAACTAATCTATTTTTAATCGAATAATGCAATATCCAGGAAGTTGCTCAGAACGAATTAGCTGACCCAGCACTGAGGCATGAATGAAATATCCAAAGCCCAGATACTCAGGGCTGATCAATAATCAACTGAACGCGGCATTGAATAAACAGGCAGCAACAAAGTGAACAATCACGTACAAGCCAAACTACAGCCAATAATCTAATTGAGAACATGGAAACTTCAAACTCAATCAACAATCCCAGGCCCAATGTTCTTTTAAACTCTTCCCAATTCTGGTTCTACTCAAGACTATCAGATTGAACTATTTAAATATCAACTTACACTTAGCCTCCTTACCCCCAATTTATAAGGCAAGCTCTCCCCACATGGATATCTGGGTGGCGGCCCAAGTAAAAATCGTCGCACAGCAACTTGCATCTCATTTCTCAGATTGATCTCTCAGCTCAGCTGTGCACAGTGCAGAAGTTTCATCCGCATACAGCCACCGTTCAGCACTCAACTGACAGCAGCAATCCCATATTTTGTGCCTAAAGTTAGTCAGACCAACATCTCACTAATTATTCTGTAATTCAATCCGTGTTGCAACACCAATTGCAAAACGCCCCCAACATCAGATTGGAGACCATATAGCCACAATCATAATCCGAACCCACCCTACACAAAATTGCGGTACAGCCTGAAACTTCATTGTAGTCACTCGAGATACAATTGCAAAAAAAACCAAGGTCAACAACACCCGCCACATCGCCCCCCGCCCCCCCACCCCTCCCCACATCCCCCCATCCTCCACGCTCACGTGGTATGGTTCGCCGGAAGCAAATTAGAAAGAGTCATGCAGTGACAGAATAATACAGCACAGAAGCATGCCTTTCAGCCCAAATGTCCATGCCAACTATCTAGCCTACACAGCTAATTCCAATTGCCCGCGTCTGGCTTATATCCCTCTAATCCTTCCCCATCCAAGTACATACCCAAATGCTTTTGTTTTAAATCTCGCTGTTGTACCTGCCCCACGGACTTACCCTGTCAGCCCATTCCATAAAAGCACCAGCCTCTGCGTGATGAAAATGCCCATGGTGCCTTTTAAATCTTTCCCCTTTCATCTTTTCCAATCCCCTCTAGTTTTCAATGACCAGTTGCTGGGAAAAAATACAATGTATGTTCACCCCATCTATGCCCCTCGTGACTTTGTGCACCACAATAATGTCACCCCCTCATTCTCCTCGTACCAAGGAATTGGGCGGCACGGTAGAACAGTGGTTAGCACTGCTGCTTCACAACTCCAGGCACCTGGGTTCGATTCCCGGCTTGGGTCACTGTCTGTGTGCAGTTTGGACATTCTCCTCGTGTCCACGTGGGTTTCCTCCGGGTGCTCTGCTTTCCTCCCACAGTCCAAATATGTGCGGGTTAGGTTGATTGGCCATGCTAAAAATTGCCCTTAGTGTCCTGAGATGCTTAGATTAGAGGGATTAGTTGGGTAAATAGCTAGGGATTTGGTAGTAGGGCCTGGGTGGGATTGTGGTCGCTGCAGACTCGATGGGCCGAATGGCCTCTTTCTGTACTGTAGGGTTTCTATGATTCTATGATTCTATGAATAAACCCCTAACCTGGCCAACAGCTCCCTCTAATTCAGGCCCACTAGTTCTGGCAACATCCTTGAAAATCTTCTTTACACTCCTTCCATTTATCAATGTATTTCCGAGAACAGGGGAACAAGAACTGTACACAATTCTCCAATTGCGGCCTTACCAACAGATTACACAACTGGAACGTAATGCCACAAATCATATACTCAGTGGCCTGACTGATGAAGGCCAGTGTGCTAATAATCTTCTTCACCACTCTGTCTAACACTGATGCCACTTTCAACGAATAATGTAGTTGTACTCCTCGGTCCCTCCGTTCCTCAACACTCCCCATGGTCCGACCATTCACTGTAAAAGTCTTACCTTTGTTTGACTTTCCAAAATGCAACACCTTACACTTATCTGTATTGAAATCCATTTGCCAAACTCGCCCCAATTTGCTAACTGTTTTAGATCCCCTCTGTATGTTTGGATAACCTTCTTCGTTATAAAAGGTAACTCCTAATTTAGTATCATCTGCAAATACATGAAACATACCTTGTACAATCACATCCAAATCATTTATCTAAATACTGAATAATAAAGGTCCCAGCATTGACCCCTGATGCACACAACTACACACAGGCGTCTAGACCGAGAAGCAACCTTTGACCATCACCCTCAGCTTCCATCGACCCAATTTTGAGTCCAATGAGCTACTTCTCCCTAGCTCCCATTCAGTATAACCTTCCAAACTAGACTGTCATGCGGAATCTTGTCAAAAGGTCTTGTTAAAATCCATATGAACAACATCAACTGCCCTACCGCAACCATCCTTAGAAATCTTAGAAACCCATCAGCACAGAAAGAGGCCATTCGGCCCATCGAATCTGCACCACCCACAATCCCAACCAGGCCCGACCCCCATATCCCTACATATTTGCCCACAACCTCTAACCTACGCATCCCAGGACACTAAGGGCAATTTTAGCATGACCAATCAACCTAACCGGCACGTCATTGGACTGTGGGAGGAAACCGGAGCACCCAGAGGAAACCCACGCAGACATGAGGAGAATGTGCAAACTCCACACAGACAGTGACCCAAGCCGGGAATCGAACCCAGGTCCATTTATATAAATGATCTGGAAGAAGGAGTAACTGGGGTGATCAGTAAGTTTGCGGACGACACAAAACTGGCAGGACTTGCAGATAGTGAGGAACATTGTCAGAGGCTACAGAAGGATATAGATAGGCTGGAAATTTGGGCAAGGAAATGGCAGATGGAGTTCAATCCTGATGAATGCGAAGTGATGCATTTTGGTGGGAATAATGTAGGGAGGAGCTACACGATAAATGGAAGAACCATAAAGGGTGTAGAGACGCAGAGGGACCTGGGTGTGCAAGTCCACAGATCTTTGAAGGTGACGTCACAGGTGGAGAAGGTGGTGAAGAAGGCATATGGCATGCTTGCCTTTATAGAACGGGGCATAGAGTATAAAAGTTGGGGTCTGATGTTGCAGATGTTTAGAACGTTGGTTCGGCCGCATTTGGAATACTGCGTCCAGTTCTGGTCGCCACACTACCAGAAGGACGTGGAGGCTTTGGAGAGAGTACAGAGGAGGTTTACCAGGATGTTGCCTGGTATGGAGGGGCTTGGTTATGAGGAGAGATCGGGGAAACTGGGGTTGTTCTCCTTGGAAAGACGGAGGATGAGGGGAGACTTAATAGAGGTGTATAAAATTATGAAAGGCACAGATAGGGTGAACGGTGGGAAGCTTTTCTCCGGGTCGCTGGTGACGTTCACGAGGGGTCATAGGTTCAAGGTGAAGGAGGGGAGGTTTAACACAGATATCAGAAGGACATATTTCACACAGAGGGTCGTGGGGGCCTGGAATGTGTTGCCGGGCAAGGTGGTGGAGGCGGACACACTGGGAACGTTTAAGACTTATCTAGACAGCTATATGAACGGAGGGATACAAAAGAGTGGTCTAGTTGGACCAGGGAGCGGCGCGGGCTAATTGTTCCTTGTTTCTCGTTTCAAGGCTTCATTCTATGATCATCTTGCTGGTGCCAGTACAGAGCGAGACTGCGGATAGTTGGGAACCTGTCTCGGGGGCAGGGATTTCATATGGTGTTCGTGGAAGTGGAAATGACTAGGGTTGGGAAGCATTTTCCGATCAGGGCCATTGTGATCTCCTGGACTCGTTTCGATCGCCTCAGGGGGTCGGAGAGGAATTTCCCAATATTTTTTTTTCCCCATATTGGCCCTGGGGTTTTTCACTCTGGGTTTTCGCCTCTCCCTGGAGATCACATGGTCTGGAATGGGGGGGTGGGGGTGAGTTAATATTTTGTAATGAACAAAGCATCGTAGCTGTGAGGGACAGCTCGGTGGATAGGATATTGGCATGTAGATAGGCTGGAAAATTGGGCGGGGATCCTGGATTCAGGATTCAATCCTGGACCGGGGAGCGGCGCGGGCTTGGAGGGCCGAAGGGCCTGTTCCTGTGCTGTGTTGTTCTTTGTTCTTTGTTCTTTGTCCCTGGAGCTGTGAGGCAGCAGTGCTAGCCAGTGTGCTACCGTGCCGTCCTCTTTGGCATATCTTCAAAAAACGACTAAAATATTCGTCAGACATGAATCCGACGCAGAAAACTGTGCCGACGATATCGAATCAGACCTTGACTCTACAAATGTTGGACCCATCCTGTCCCTCAGAACACCTTCTACGAACTGACCCACCACTGAGGGGTGGCTTGCTAGCTTGTAATTCTCGGACTTGCCTTTGGTACCCTTCATAATTCACTGAACTGCATTAGCCACCCCCTCCGCAAACCCCTCCCCCGCCCCCGAGTCTTCCAGAACTTCGCCAGTGGAAAACAATTAAGCAAGTATTTCTGCAAGGGCCGATGCAATTTCTTCCCTAGCATCGCACAAGTTCCAAGGATGCACTTGATCATGCCCAGGCCATTTACCACCCGAATACACTTTAAGACGACAGGATAGCACAGTGGTTAGCACTGCTGCTTCACAGCTCCAGGGACCTGGGTTCGATTGCTGGCTTGGTTCAGAGTCTGTGTGGAGTTTGCACATTCTCCTCGTGTCTGCGTGGGTTTCCTCCGGGTGCTCCGGTTTCCTCCCACAGTCCAAAGATGTGCGGGTTAATTTGATTGGCCATGCTAAAAAGAAAATGCCCCTTACTGTCCTGGGATGCGTAGATTAGAGGGATTAGCGTGTAAAATGTGTAGGGATATGGGGGTAGCGCCTGAGTGGGATTGTGGTTGGTGCAGACTCGATGGGCCAAATGGCCTCTTTCTGTACTGTAGGGTTCCTATGAAAAAAAAGTCCTGCTTGTAATTTACACGTGGCCCAAGACTTCACCACTTGTTTCTCTCATTTCCCGGCACCCATGATGTTTTCTGCAGTAATTGTTGAGGAAAGCTATACATTAAAAATCTCGCCAATGTCCTTTGGCTCCACACACAACGGGCCATGCTGGCATTTAATGGAACCTATCCTCTCCCTCCTCACCCTTTCACTTTTAACATAGCTGTTAAACTGTTGCGATTTTCTTTAACCTTACCTGCCCGATCCATCCGATACCCTATTTTGCCCGACTGATTTCCCCATTTCCCAATTTGTTATTCTGAGGGATTTTGTGGGATTAGGTTCAAAGTTAAGTTGTAGTTCTTCTGCGTTTATGATTGTGAGCCATGTGCCAATTGACACAGGGTTTAGGACAGTACAACTGGTTGAAAGGATCATTCAGTCAGAATGTGATTTAATACACAGACAGTGGCCCGAATTTTCAGGAAAGCGTGAACAATGCTGAATTGAACGTCTCCACTGAAACGGGGCGGAAACTGGTTTCCCATTGAATAATATCAGAAAGGTCTTCAGAAAATACTTTAACCGAAATATAACACAGTAAGAAGTAGATATTCCAAAAAGCTCAACGTTAAGTCAATATAATCCTGCATAGAAGGAAAATCGAGTTGGCTCGCAATAGACAGGAATTCTAAGATTACTTAGGTATTGGAAATAATTGACGCAGAGAGTACAAGTGATAGAACAAAATAAATGAATTGTTCGTTTTCTGAATGCACACAACATCCATAATACCATTGATTAACAACAGGCAAAAGTATTGATAATAGGTGTGCGTTTCAATAGCCTTCCTGAAAACCCGTTTTGTCGGTGAAACATGTTGCAAAGTCGTTACTCCAGGGCACATGTGCTTCAACAATACAGAGAGAAAGGACATCGAAAACGTATAGTCCGTAAAGGAAAATATGCCATAAGCAGCAAAAACTTAACTGAACAGTTCAAGACGTAGAATTAGCACGTTCTAGATTACAAAGATCTAGGATCAGAATATTATGGAGGCATTAGGTTACAGATCCCCTCTGCCGTAAAACTATGTGTCATGACTTTGTCCAGGAAATGAACTGGGTCAGCCTTGCAAATAATGTGATTTCAAGAGCGATTTGGTAGCAGGGAATTCCGTGGTGGATAAATATGAACATTCGGACAGAAGTAGACCATACAGCGTTTCGAGCCTGTGCTATCATTCTGTCTCATCATGACCATTTAGGTGCCTTTTGCTCATGTCCCTAATCCCTTTGCTGAACACAAATAATATCTATCAAAGTTTCAAAATTCGCAGCCGATCAAGCATCAACTGACACATGTCGCTTAAATTTCCAAACATCTCTCACCGTTTGCGTGTGGAAGCTTTTTAAAACATCTCTCCTGAATGGTTGAACCCGATTCTGTAAACTGTGCTGCCTCGGTCATGATTATCCAGCCAGTTGAAATAATTTATATTTACCTTGTCTATTCCGCTTAATACCTTGAATATTTCCATCAGATCGCCCCTTATTTTCCATGTTCGAGGAAAACAAAACTTGCTAAGATTTTATAATATCTCCTCATAACTTAAACTCTGAAGTCCAGGTATCATTCTTCTAAACACACATTGTACACCCTCTACGGCCATATGCTTCCAAAATCTCTTGCAGATTATCCAAAGACTGTCTGGAAGGCACAAAGATTCCCACTTGCCTGAATGGACAAGCTCCAAAAGCACTCAAGGATCTCAACAGCTCCCAAGCCAAGGTAACATATTAATTGTCGCCCCATCTACCTGACTAAACAATCACTTCTCATCAGCAAAGCCTGGTCTCAGAAATATATATAATCTTTCAGATGCATGGTCGCAATTAATCAACACTCATTCAGCATCTCCTTTCATAATCATAGCTTTAGCATCTAGGAGGACAAAGAGAGTGGAGGAGTAGCAAAACTGGCAGAGACAAGTTTTAATCCAAGCCACCTGTCTTCCCAATTTGGAATAGCAACACATTTCTTGCACTGTCGTTATAAGAAAGCGCTATAATTTGTGACACGAGTGTGCCTTTAAGATGTTTTTTTGAATTGATGTTCCTTGCAGTTTGTAAGTAAGCCTTTTTAGGTTTCAGAGTGGCACGGGATGTCTGCTTTGAAGTCCTTTTGTTGCTACTTCAATGGTTTTAAGGTGTTTTTTTCCCATTGTTTTCACTCTGCACTTCATGAAGTCTCCTGCATTTTATTACCTTTCGAATTGTTCAGGGGGTAGATTGATTGACAAGTCAAAGTCAGGTGGTTCCTCCCCAATGAATCCCGGATTCACTTTCAATTTTGGTTCAGATTCAGAAGCTGTCCTCGTTTTCAAGTTCCAGGCAGGTTTTCCCTCTCTCCCTCCCTGGTATTATAGATACTATTGGCTCGCTGTTACCAGGTCTACTTGCCTTCCTGCAGTGGAAATTATGTCTATTGCAGTGGTTCACTGGCTAGAAGAGAGAGATGATGTGGAGATGCCGGGGTTGGATTGGGGTAAACACAGTGAGGAGTCTAACGACACCAGGTTAATTTGCAACAGGTTTATTTGTTAGCAAATTTGGTAGCTCGTGGCGTTTGCGACCAAATAAACCTGTTGGACTTCAACCTGGTGTTGTTAGACTCCTTAATGTAGTAGAGAGATACCAGCATTGGCATTATCCCTACCTCTAATTCTTCTGGAGGTTACAAGGCTGAGAAGCCAAATTTTCAATTCTGCATCCAACGGCCTAGGTTCCAGCATCACATAACCAGTCCTATTTTTTGTATTAAACCTATTGCGGGGTAAATTTAAGGATTGTCCTTTGATTGGAACATTTGATAATGTTGTTAACGATTATACAATATAATGGTAGTGTTTTTCTTGTTTGTGATTTGTAAAAGTTATTTCCATATGTTATCCCCTGAATTGAAACTTGTTTGATAAAAGCTCCCTCGTGGACAATTTCAATCAAGCCGAAAGTGAAATTTCACTGACCTTGCTTACCCTGCTTCTCTTATCCTGCCTGCCCTTGCCAAATTCAAATTGCAAATTTTATGATCCAGGCAGTATTCACAACACACTTCGGAGCTTCTGACCTGAATTATGAGAAATTCCCTTCCTAACAGTATTATGGATGTACTTGCAAAGAAGGACTGCTGCGTGTAAGAACGCTTCGCGCTACCACCTCCAAATAGGGATTTCTTCATGGACAATACGTTTTGCCCTTAAAACGGTGCCAATAGAACTGATTAAATCAGTTTTTACAAGTTGCACCATTCAGCGGACGATGAAGCGACACATTAATGGAATATGTAAATAATCGAAATGACCTATTTTTTTTGTCGACAACAAACGTTTTATAAACTGAACAATTCAAATTGCCTAAGGTGGACTTGAAGTTGTGGCTTTGGAACACTTCCATTTCTGTTTCCAAGCGTATTCATTTCTGCAACCAACTACATATGATGCTATTTTAGAATTAGATTTGAGATATGTATGGGGGTTCTTCGAAACTTCATAGGCAACGTTCGACTGGGAATTAACGCTGAGACTACAGTCGATTTGCATGCTATGTTTGAAAGAGGCATACTCTAAGAGGAAATGCTGATTTTCAAATTAAGCAAATCGCTTTTTGACAGTTAATTATGGAAATAGGCTACAAGCTCTGTTGGTGAAAAAAGATCAAAGCTTATCAACGAAAATCGGTGGATTTCTACAAGAATGAACAATCATTGAAATTAAGGAAGTTAACGAAATTCATTGACAAGTAATTAATTTCGTGTGAACAACGTGCAGAAGATCGCTTTCGAACTATTATGACACAGATTCACATGGGCTCGACATTACTGCAGAGGTAGCTGATATTCCCTTTAAAAAAAACCTCTGAAATGAATATAGAGTGTTTTTCTTGTGCAACATATAGTTGATTGGCTGCAGACACAGTTCGGCTGTGGGAAACAACGCGGCAGTGATAACTGAGAGATGCTCACAAAATTCCAGGAATACATAAAATTTGTTCCAGGACCAAAGATGTTCCTTCAATGTGGAAAGAAGAAATTCGGATCACCGTACTCGAGAGAAATACTGTCAGAGCAGGATCAAGGATAGGATCTATTTTCTTAGAGCAGAAGAACATTTCAATTGTTCAGTTCATTCTGGAAGGTTAGAATAACTTACTGAGATCTGCAAAACAGAATTTCTCATCATGTACCACATAGTCTGAAATCGGCAGGGTAATTAAAAAAGGTAAAGGGGAGAGACTGGAATAATTCCTCCAACCTGGTCTGGGCATCGTCTCAATCAGTAAGTTCACAACCCAAGGAAGGAGCTGGCATTTCTGCATTTGGCAATCCGTGAGTTTTTGAGCAAAATGAATAAATTGCCAGTGGGGAAAAGTTTTGGTGGGCAGTATTCAATTTGTTAGAAATTTAGTTTCGCGATGAGAAATACAAATAGCGAATCTAGAGTAAAGTAATGAAATGAGCACGAGTCATATTCACGTTGTTGTGATTGAATATGGAAAGGTAAATTGGGATCAAAGATTTTTACGGGAATACATAAATGGGCTAAGTTTTAAGAGCCGATGTTTCGGGTACGGTAAATGAGAAAGCAAGTGCTAACATTAGAAAAGCTCCCGGCCTTTTGCAAACATGAAGCATCAAATCTAGCAGAAGCTTGTGCCTTGTATAGTTTTACGTGGATAATGTAATTACGATCCAGGCTGAATAAAAACGTTTAAATAGTAAGTGAAAAAAACAGCAAATTAAGCAAAACTAGAGTATTCACCGAGACTGAATATGAAGGCGCAAAATATTTCCAGCGCAACAGTGATAGGCGATAAGAGCACCAGTGTCTGCTCTTCGGCCGTGCTTGGAGTGCTATGATGCAGGCTCAGAGAACTCATCATGTTTCCTGTTACTCGCTATCAGAAAGTTCGAAATTCTGCCTTGTCACCAAACAATAATTACAGTAACCTGTAAGGTTATTACTTGGAACAAAAACATTTGAGAGGCAGGGTGATATCCGGTATGACAACAAATAGAACGTATGCTTAAGGAGGCTGGGGTCATAATCAAGGAATACTTATGGAGTCAGAGAGTTTGCAGCACAATAAAAAGATCAGTTGTCCTGTCCGGTCTGCTCCGGCATTCAAGTACCTGTCCATTCCAATCCATTTCCTCAACGCTTGATCGGTGGCCTTGTATGCTGTGACATTTCAGGTGATTGCCTAAATGCCTCTGAGGTTTGTTCTGAAAGTTCCTGGCTCTATTATCTTTCCCAGCAATCTGTTTGAGATTCCCCCAGCCTCTGAGTGAATTTCCTTTCTCAATTCCCCACGAGACCTCCGGTCCTTAAACTTAAATCGATGCACTACTGATTCTTGACCACAATACTAAGGGGTCATGTTTATTCCGACCTACCACATTTATACCTGGCATAATTTTGTGCGCCGGAGCAACCTTCTCAGCTATAAAGAAATCTTCGCGTGTCTAACAAAGATCCTTTCTTTGCTGCAGTACAGGCAGCATCCTGGTGAACCTTCTGTGCACCTCCTCTAGTGCAAACAAAATGTAAATGTCACCACAGTCCCCGACGAACCTCGTTATTGAGAACTGTCTGAGGGTCACATACCACTTGGAAAAGGCAATTTTGAGATGGTGGGGCTTTCGTGAACATCCTCAGCCGGTAGGGGAGTGAAACCCACACTGTTGGCATCCCACTGCATCACGAACGAGCCGTCCAGTCAACAGAGATAAACATGGAATTCTTAGTGACAGTTGTGATATTGTCATGTCGCCGTTGTTGTAGTGGTATTGTCAATAGGACTAGCAATACAGAGAGACAACGCAATGTTCTGGAGAGCCATGTTCAGTTGGTGAATTGAAATTTGCATCAATATAAGGTGAATTTGCACGTCCAACGATGACCACGAAACTATTCTCCTTTCACCTGAATAAAACCAGTTGGTTCCATGACGTTCTTTCCAGAAGCAATGATGTTATCCTTAGCTTCTCTATCCTTTCTGGATCTTCATTTTCGATTAAATTGACTGTTAAGTAGCCCAGGAGCCGGGCAAACCAAGCGCACTTAACGAGTAGCAATACATATTGTCTCACACAGTAATGTCCACATCCCAGCAATGGAAATAAAAAAAAGGAAATTTGTCTGCAAAAGTAAAGATCGTGGAACTAACGTGGGGAGTGGAATAAATGTTTCACAGGATGCAGAAAGTGGTGATGAACTGTCGGTGTATTCGCAGTGGAGGAAGAGATCATTTGGATGTTCCCAAAGTCAGTTTTTCAGATCCCTTATTTTCCTCATATATGCTAATGATTTAAGTTGCCGCTAAGGACACACGTTCTGCAACTGCAAAGGAAATGAGATTTGGAAGGGCTCCAAACAGTGAAAATGATAAATGAAAGCTAAAACAGTAGTTTTGCACATTGGTCATGAAATGGCAGCGCGTATACAAGGCTGATAATTAAGAATAAAGCTAACGGCAGCATATCCCCCCCCCCAAAAAAAAACAAAGACTGTTCTCCCTTTTGAGGTGGAGAGCTGACTTGTGATGACTTTATCTGAGGATCAGCACACTTGAAGCGAGGGGCAAGGTTGAGAAAGCCGGTTTTCATTAATACGCTCAGGCCACACAGTTATTGAAAGATCGAGGCACACAGAATTACCCTGGACATCGATAGGGTAGATAGCAAGGAATATTTCCCCTTCGCCGAGAAAGTAATTTAATCGATCACTAACCAGCAATCCTGCTAACTGAACTAAATCCACCCCAGTGCTTTCTGGTTGAGAGGATGGCTGGAGTCATATTTTTACAGTCTCTTTGTGATCAATTGATGTCTCCATGGCTTTCAGGCCAATGAGCTATCGTTTGAAGTGTGCAAATCATAGTAGTGACACTGAGTGACACTGAGCCAATGTGAAACAGCAACTTCCCAAAAACAACAATGGAACAATGGACAAAAAAATCATGTATTTCATGCTGTTGATTTGGAACATAGAAACAGGAATGAGTGATGCAGCCTGTTGAGCACGCTCCGAAATTCAGTCGGATCATGGTTACTCTGTGATCTAACTCCTGTCCCGGTGCGAGGCCCATATCTCTTGATACCCCTGCCTAATAAAAACGCCTGTCTCAACCTTAAACCTAACAATGTAAAGCAACATCTAGCGGCTTTTGAGGTAGAGACTTCCAAAGCTCAAGCACGCTCTGCGTGTGAAAATGTTTCCTGACATTTTCGCTGAATGGCTTGGCCTTAATTTTTAGGTCATGGCCCTCGGTTCCAGAGCCTTCAACCAGTGGAAACAGTTAATCCCCATGCACCTTATCCCTTTCTGTAAATATGCTGTCGACTTCTATGAGATCACTGGTCAACCTTTTGGATTCGAGAGCATAAATTCCTAATTGTTCTAATCTCTCCTCGTAACATAACGCCAGAAGTACAGGTATCGTTCTTGTAACCTACATTGAACTCCCTCCAGGGCCAAAATATCATTCCAAAGGTATTGTTCCGATACCTGCTCAACGTACTTTATTTTGGTCGAACTAGGGTTTTCAACAATGGCATAATAACATCTTCACCCCGATACCCGAGCCCCTTCGATATGAAGGCTTGTATTCCGTTGGCCTTCTTGACGATTTTATGCACGTGTTCTTGGCATTTTAAGAAGCCTTGCACCTGAAGCTCCAAATCTTGTTGGTCAAACACTGAATTTAATTATATTTTGTACCTTCCAGACAATACCATGTTCTATCTTTTTTTGATCCAAGATGCATGTATTCAAACTTGTTTTTAATAAAATCCATTTGCCACAGCTTGGCCCATTCATTCAAAATACCAACATCCTTTTGTAGTTGTATGATGTCCTAAACACTATCTACAATTCTGTGCAATTTTGTGTTGTCTGTAAATTTCGATATTAGACTTTCTATGCAATTACCTAAGTTGTTAATTAATTTCAATAATTGAGGCCCCAAGGCATATCCTTGCAGGACACCACTGGTCACGTCCTCCCGATTTGAGTACTTACCCAATACTCCAATGCTGCAAATTTCCTATACATGTGTGCAATCTATATTTAATTGCACAGGCTTCGACCTGAGCGAACAATCTCTTGTGTGCGGCTTTAACAGAAGCCTTCTGAAAGTCCATATAAACGACATTAATCTACTTTCCTCTGTTCAGCGTCTTTGCCACATTTATTATTCAATAATTTAACATCAAACAAGAGTTTCTTTTTTCATATTGGCATCGCCGTATACGATTTAGGGCGATAAAGATTCATTAATGTTGAGAAACCATTAAATATCACACGAATGTGGAAAGGGAGGGAGATCAGCATCCATTTGGTGGGACGGTGTGGGTGATGGATTCGAGAAGTGGCTAATATATAACAAGTTGTTAAAACGAAATCTGTGTGTCTGATCTGTGAGAGAGATATTAAAGTTCTGAATGAAAGTTGTTGAACAGAATGGGTAATACAATTGAACTTCTCCATTAGAAAAATGCCGTCATTTTGACGGGTGTCCTGCTCCATGGTGATCCAAAATAACTCTCCCTCAAACCCCAACAACAGTGTGTCTCAGTAGACACAAGGCCTTCCCTACTCTCATATCATTTGCACATTTTCCTTTACTCAATCTGTGGTCAAACAGGCAGCTCCCAATACTTGATTGCAAACGTTCAAAATTAAACGGGAAATGAGCAGAAGTGTTAAAAAGATATATCATTTAATTTATTTGAATTATTGAATTATTGATCAATTGAACAGTTGTAGTAAAGGGATATCTCAATAAAAACGCAAACTGTTCTCTGAACATAACCTGGGTCATGGCAAAAAATAAGGTTTCTGTGCATCAAATCAGGTGCTGCAGCATGCAGCTCAAATCCAGAACATAAGGATACATTGATATGAAGTTCCTGGGTCAATTCCAAACAGTGAGTTTCATATAGAATGTACCATCAGAGTTGACCACAAAAAGATATAAATCTCCAGGATCACAAATAGTTAAAGTATGGATCTCTGTTGCTTATCCATTTCCGGGTCTTGGGAACTCTCACCATCGTTGTTTTCCCGGGGTCCCCTGCAGGTTGTGCTGCTCATCACAATGTGTCTGACGGTGCAAACATTCAGCAGCAGAATCAAGACAAATGGGACCCCCAGGGTTAAAATGTTACGGAGGAATACAACCGTCATCCAGACAAAAAAGAACACATTTTGAATTGTCATGTAACAAAATTTGGGCTTATTTTGCATGATGGAGAAACCTGATCGCATAAAATACCAGAAAATGTTCTTCCAGCAGCTGAGCAGAGTGACTGTTCCCAGGATCACAGCTGCCGTTTTCTCAGTGCAATACTTAACTTTCAGCCTCTGGCTACAAAGGACCACGCACCGATCAAAGGTGAAAGTGACGGTGAGCCGCACAGAACAATCAGTGACTGCATAAAACAGAGCGGAGTGGAAATGACACACAGGGATTGACTTAAGAAAAAGAAAACTTTCCTTAAATACAATGGGAATGTGTCTGAATATCAAATCGAGAATAATGAGAAACAGATCTGAGATTGGTACGAACACGAAGTATCGAGTTAGACATGTGGACTGGGCACACTTTCAACCTGATAGAATCCCAATTGTGGAACATAGAACATAGAGCAGTACAGCACAGAACAGGCCCTTCGGCCCACGATGTTGAAGCGAGCTTCATCTGAAACCAAGATCAAGCTATCCCACTCCCTCTCAACCTGGTGTGCTCCATGTGCCTATCCAATAACCGCTTAAATGTTCCTAAAGTGTCTGACTCCACTATCACAGCAGGCAGTCCATTCCAAACCCTAACAACTCTCTGCGTAAAGAACCTACCTCTGATATCCTTCCTGTACCTCCGACCACGAACCCGATAGTTATGCCCCCTTGTAAGAGCTCCATCCACCCGAGGAAATAGTCTTTGAACGTTCACTCTATCTATCCCCTTCATCATTTTATATACCTCTATTAAGTATCCCCTCGGCCTCCTCCGCTCCAGAGAGAACAGCCCTCGCTCCCTCCACCTTTCCTCATAAGACATACCCTCCAAACCAGGCAGCATCATGGTAAATCTCCTCTGCACTCTTTCCAGCGCTTCCACATCTTTCTTATAGTGAGGTGACCAGAACTGCACACAATATTCCAAATGTGGTCTCACCAAGGTCCTGTGCAGTTGCAGCATAACCCCACGGCTCTTAAACTCCAACCCCCTGTTAATAAACGCTAACACACTAAAGGCTTTCTTCACAGCTCTATCCACTTGAGTGGCAACCTTTAGAGATCTGTGGATATAGACCCCAAGACCTCTCTGTTCCTCCACAGTCTTCAGAACCCTACCTTTGACCCTGTACTCCACATTTAAATTATTCCTACCAAAATGAATCACCTCACATTTATCAGGGTTAAACTCCATTTGCCATTTTTCAGCCCAGCTTTGCATCCTATCTGTATCTCTTTGCAGCCTACAACAGCCCTCCACCTTATCCACTACTCCAACAATCTTGGTGTCATCAGCAAATTTACTGATCCACCCTTCAACCCCCTCCTCTAAGTCATTAATAAAAATCACAAAGAGCAGAGGACCAGGCACTGATCCCTGCGGCACTCCTCCAGCAACCTGCCTCCAATCCCAAAATTTTCCATCCACCACCATCCTCTGTCTTCGATCAGACAGCCAGTTACCTATCAAATCGGCGAACTTTCCCTTTATCCCACAGCTCCTCACTTTCATCATAAGCCGACCATGGGGGACCTTATCAAACGCCTTACTAAAGTCCATGTATATTACATCAACTGCCCTACCTTCATCAACAGACTTAGTTACCTCCTCAAAAAATTCTATCAAATTTGTGAGGCACGACTTGCCCTTCACGAATCCCTGCTGACGATCCCGGATTAATCCACATATTTCGAAATGGTCGGAAATCCCATTTCTACGGACCTTTTCCATCAATTTACCAACCACCGAAGTAATGCTAACCGGTCGATAAGTTCTGTTTGTGAACAGAATTCCCACTCACCTGAAGAAGGGGCTCAGAGCCTCGAAAGCTTGTGTGGCTTTTGCTACCAAATAAACCTGTTGGACTTTAACCTGGTGTTGTTAAACTTCTTACTGTGTTTACCCCAGTCCAACGCCGGCATCTCCACATCACGGTCTATAATTACCAGGGTAATTTCTATTCCCTTTCTTAAACAGAGGAACAACATTCGCCATTCTCCAGTCCTCTGGTACCATCCCCGTCGAGAGCGAGGACCCAAAGATCAAAGCCAAAGGCTCTGCAATCTCATCCCTTGCCTCCCACAGAATCCTAGGATACATTTCATCAGGCCCAGGGGACTTATCGACCTTCAGTTTATTCAAAACTGCCAGGACATCCTCCCTCCGAACATCTATTTCCTCCAGCCTATTAGCCTGTAACACCTTCTCTTCCTCAAAAACATGGCCCCTCTCCTTGGTGAACACTGAAGAAAAGTATTCATTCATCGTCTCGCCTATCTCTACTGACTCCATATACAAGTTCCCACTACTGTCCTTGACCGGCCCTGACCTCACCCTGGTCATTCTTTTATTCCTCACATAAGAGTAAAAAGCCTTGGGGTTTTCCTTGATCCGACCCGCCAAGGACTTCTCTTGTCCCCTTCTCGCTCTCCTAAGCCCCTTTTTCAGCTCATTCCTTGCTAACTTGTAACCCTCAATCGAGCCATCTGAACCTTGTTTCCTCATCCCGACATAAGCTTCCCTCTTCCTTTTCACAAGACATTCCACCTCTTTTGTGAACCATGGTTCCCTCACTCGGCCATTTCCTCCCTGCCTGGCAGGGACATACCTATCAAGGACATCCAGTATTTGTTCCTTGAAAAAGTTCCTCTTTTCATTAGTTCCTTTCTCTGACAGTTTCTGTTCCAAACTTATGCCCCCTACTTCTTGCCTAATCGCATCATAATCACCTCTCCCCCAATTGTAAACCTTGCCCTGCCGTTCGGCCCCATCCCTCTCCATTGCAATAACAAAAGACACCGAATTGTGGTCACTGTCTCCAAAGTGCGCTCCCACAACCAAATCTAAGACTTGGCCCCGTTCATTTCCCAGTACCAAATCCAATGTGGCCTCACCTCTTGTCGGCCTATCCACATATTGTGTCAGGAAACCCTCCTGCACACACTGCACAAAAACTGCCCCATCCGAACTATTTGACCTACAAAGGTTCCAATCAATATTTGGAAAGTTAAAGTCCCCCATGACAACCATCCTGTGACCCCCACACATATCCATAATGTGCTTTGCAATTTCTTCCTCCACATCTCTATTGCTATTTGGGGGCCTATCGTAAACTCCTAACAACGTGCCCGCTCCTTTCCTATTTCTAACCTCAGCCCATATTACCTCAGTGTGCAGATCCCCCTCAAAGTGCCTTTCCACAGCCGTTAAACTATCCTTGATTAACAATGCCACTCCTTCACCTCTTTTTCCAGCTTGGCTACACTGAGTGAAACATCTATACCCCGGAACGTCCAACAACCATTCCTGTCCTTGTTCTACCCACGTCTCCGTAATGGCAACAACATCGTAGTCCCAAGTACCAATTCACGCCCCAAGTTCATCTACCTTGTTCCGGATGTTCCTTGCATTGAAGTAGCACACTTCAACCCACCTTCCTGTCTACCGGTAACCACCCTTGACCCTGATACCTTCCCCAATACCTCACCACCCTCACTGACATCTGCACTACAACTCCATTTCCCACTCCCCTGACAAATTAGTTTAAACCCCCCTGAAGAGCCGTAACAAATTTCTCTCCTAGGATATTGGTGCCCCTCTGTTTCAGGTGCACCCAGTCCTGTTTGTACAGGTCCCACCTTCCCCAGAATGTGTTCCAATTAACCACGTATCTGAAACCCTCCCTCCTACACCATCCCTGCAACAACATGTTTACATGCACTCTCTCCCTGTTCCTGAACTCGCTATCACGTGGAACCGGCAACACACCAGAGATGACCACATGTTTCGTCTTGGCTCTCAGCTTCCAGCCCAGCTCCAGAAATTACTGCTTTAAATCCCCGTCCCTGCTCTTACCTATGTCATTGGTACCAATGTTCACCACGACTTGTGACTGTTTCTCCTCCCCCTTTCGAATCCGGAAAACACGGGTCTGAGACGTCACGAACCTTGGCATCCGGTAGGCAACATGCCATTCGTGAGTCTCTTTTGCTGCCACAGAACATCCTATCTATCCCTCTAACTAACGAGTCCCCAATAACTATTGCCCTCCCGCTCTGCCCCTTACCCTCCCGAGCCACAGAGACGCACACAGTGCTGGAGATCCTCTCACTGCGGCTCACCACTGGTATGTCATCCCCCTCAACCGTATCCAAAGCGGAATACTTGTTGCTAAGGGGAACGACCACCGGGGATCCCTGTACGGACTACTTCCTCCCAGCCCCTCTCACCATCACCCATCTGTTTTCATTCCGCGGAGTAACTGTATCCCTAAAGCTTCTGTCTATGGCCACCTCTGCGTCCCTAATGATCCTAAGTTCATCCAACTCCAGCTCCAGTTCCCTAACACGGTTTTGAAGGAGCTGCAGATGGGTGCACTTCCCACAGGTGTAATCAGTAGGGACACTGTCGTCGTCCCTCACCTCGAACATAGTGCAAGAGGAACATAGCACTGCCTGCACACCCATCCCCTCTCGATACCTTGCCAGTACCAGGTTGAAAGTGCAAAAATGAATTAAACTCACCCCTGCTCGCCCTTTCTGCCTAAGCCCTGTGAGCCAAAGCCTTATAGCTCACACTCTGCTTCCCTCTCACTCCACTGCTCGCTCGCAACGCTACCCGCTGTTTACTGCAGCCTACCTTTTATACTTCGCGCGCTTAAAAAACCCTTCCCAGACTCCTTAGCAGCCCACTTCCAGTTTTCACTTTAAACTTAAAATACGACTACAAAAGTAAAGGCCAAAAAAATGCACACACTAGCTGACTAATTAAATAAATAGACAATTCAAGCAATCTCTCACCAGCACTGCTGCCTCCAATCACACCCTCTCAGCTTGCTCCAGTGGAACAATGAGTGGGAACCTCCCAGGTAACTGACTTTTAAAGTTAAAATAAAAACCCTTCCCAGACTCCTTAGCAGCCCACTTCCAGTTTTCACTTTAAACTTAAAATACTACTACAAAAGTAAAGGCCAAACAAATACACACACTCGCTGACTAATTAAATAAATAAACAATTCAATCAATCTCTCACCAGCACTGCTGCCTCCAATCACTCCCTCTCACCTTGCTCCAGTGGAACAATGAGGACAATTGTCACCATTTTAACTGTGAATATGAGAAATGCACAATGAATTGATGCAACTGACCAGCCATAAATAAATTAGATTGATAAAATCTATATTTAGACTCCCAAAGGTGTTACCACATTCACTGATGCATTGAAATAGTTGTACTTGAAAGAAACAGGAAAGAACAGGGACTGTTATCTGCCGGAAATCAATCACAGTTAAACTGACAGAAGGCGGCAAGTGATGGTGAACGGCAGGCGTTGCAGCCAGAAATGGAGGGGAGCTAGAAGAGTTGACTAGGATCAAGGAACTAATTGATGGGGGGGAGGATGCAGGGGTAAGGGGAATTACAAAATTAATGGTAGAGGAGAGGGTGCAAGTGAATGAAGGCGGTAATTTAGATAAGGGAGTAGAGGGAGAGGGTGTTCGCGACTCATCAAAACGAGTCCAGATAAAAGCTGGAATAAGGACACTTTGCCTGAATGCACGAAGCATTCGGAACAAGGTAAATGAGTTGATGGTGCAAATCAGCACAAGTGGGTACGATTTAGTGGCCATTACAGAAACGTGGCTGAAAGGTGACCAGGACTGGGAGATGAATATCCAGGGGTATCAGGCGTTTAGGAAGAATAGACAGGAAGGAAAAGGTGGTGGGGTCGCGCTATTAATAAGAGATAATATCAGGGTAGTACTGAGGGATGACATAGGCTCTGAGGAACAAAACGTGGAATCATTATGGGTAGAGATGAGGAATAGTAGAGGGAGAAAGACACTAGTAGGTGTGGTATATAGGCCCCCAAATAATAATGTTGAAGTAGGGAGGGCTATAAAAAAGCAGATAAGGGATGCGTGTTAAAACGGAACGGCAATAATCATGGGGGACTTCAGCATGCACATTGACTGGCAGACTCAAGTCGGTAAGGGTGGAATGGAGGAAGAGTTCTTAGAATGCTGTCAGGATAGTTTCCTTGAACAGCATGTTACGGAACCGACGAGGGAACGAGCTATTTTGGATCTGGTATTGTGTAACGAGGTAGGTAGAATTAAGGATCTTATTGTGAAGGACCCTCTTGGGTCTAGTGACCACAATATGGTCGAATTTCTGATTCAGATGGAAGAGGGGAAAGTTTGGTCCCAAACCAGTGTCCTCTGTTTGAACAGAGGGAAATATCATAGGATGAGGGATGAATTGGCTAAGGTAGACTGGGAGAGCAGGCTGGCAGGTAGGATAGCTGAGGAACAGTGGAGGATTTTTAAGGAGATCCTTTTCTGTTCTCAGCAAAAATATATTCCAGCAAAAAACAAGGATTGTAAGAAAAGGGAGAAACAGCCGTGGATAACGAAGGAAATAAAGGAGAGTATTAAAATAAAAACAGCTGCGTACAGAGTGGCCAAAAATAGTGGAGAAACAAGTGATTGGGAAAAATTTAAGAAACAACAAAGAGAGACTAAGAAAGCGATAAAGAAAGGAAGGATAGACTATGAAGCTAGGCTAGCAATTAATATAAAAAATGATAGTAAAAGTTTTTATAAATGTATAAAAAGGAATAGAGTGGCTAGAGTGAATGTTGGACCCTTGGAGGACGAGAGGGGGGAGTTAATAGTGGGAAATGAGGATATGGCTGAGTCTTTAAATAAGTTTTTTGTGTCGGTCTTCACGGTGGAGGACACAAATAGTTTGCCAAATATTAACGATAGAGGGTTGGCAGCAGGAGAAATACTTAATACAATTAATGTTACCAGAGAGGCAGTGCTGGGTAGACTAATGGGACTGAAGGTGGACAAGTCCCCGGGTCCGGATGGAAAGCATCCCAAGGTATTGAAAGAAATGTCAGAGGTAATAGTGGATGCGTTCGTGATTATTTATCAAAACTCATTGCATTCTGGGGTAGTGCCGGTTGATTGGAAAACGGCTAATGTTACGCCGCTGTTTAAAAAAGGAAGGAGACAAAAGGCGGGTAACTATAGGCCGGTCAGCTTAACGTCTGTAGTAGGGAAAATGCTGGAATCCATTATTAAAGAGGAGATAGCAGGGCATCTGGATAGAAATGGTTCGATCAATCAGACGCAGCATGGATTCATGAGGGGAAAGTCGTGCTTGATGAACATGTTGGATTTTTATGAAGATGTGACTAGGGCGGTTGATGGAGGAGAACCGGTGGATGCGGTGTTTTTGGATTTCCAAAAGGCGTTTGATAAGGTGCCCCATAAAAGGCTGCTGAAGAAGATTAGGGCACACGGAGTTGGGGGTAGTGTGTTAAAGTGGATTGGGGACTGGCTATCCGACAGGAAGCAAAGAGTCGGAATAAATGGGTGTTTTTCCGGTTGGAGGAAGGTAACTAGTGGCGTGCCGCAGGGATCGGTACTCGGGCCGCAACTATTTACCATTTATATCGATGATCTGGAGGAGGGGACGGAGTGTAGGGTAACGAAGTTTGCAGACGACACAAAGATAAGTGGAAAAGTGAATCATGTGGAGGACGGAGAAGATCTGCAGAGATATTTGGACAGGCTGAGTGAGTGGGCGAGGAGATGGCAAATGGAGTATAACGTTGATAAATGCGAGGTTATACACTTTGGAGGAAATAATAACAAATGGGATTACTATCTCAATGGAAACAAATTAAAACATGCTACCGTGGAAAGGGACCTGGGGGTCCTTGTGCATGAGACGCAAAAGCCCAGTCTGCAGGTACAACAGGTGATCAAGAAGGCAAATGGGATATTGGCCTATATTGCGAGGGGGATAGAATATAAAAGCAGGGATGTCTTGATGCACCTGTACAGGGCATTGGTGAGGCCGCAGCTGAAATACTGTGTGCAGTATTCGTCCCCTTATATGAGGAAGGATACATTGGCATTGGAGGGAGTGCAGAGAAGGTTCACCAGGTTGATACCGGAGATGAGGGGTTTGGATTATGAGGAGAGGCTGAGGAGATTGGGTTTGTACTCATTGGAGTTCAGAAGGATGAGGGGGGATCTTATGGAGACTTATAAGATAATGCGGGGGCTGGATAGGGTGGAGGCGGAGAGATTCTTTCCACTTAGTAAGGAAGTTAAAACTAGAGGACACAGCCTCAAAATAAAGGGGGTTCGGTTTAAGACAGAGTTGAGGAGGAACTTCTTCTCCCAGAGGGTGGTGAATCTCTGGAATTCTCTGCCCACTGAGGTGGTGGAGGCTACCTCGCTGAATATGTTTAAAGCGCGGATGGATGGATTCCTGATCGGTAAGGGAATTAAGGGTTATGGGGATCAGGAGGGTAAGTGGTACTGATCCACGTCAGATCAGCCATGATCTTATTGAATGGCGGGGCAGGCTCGAGGGGCTAGATGGCCTACTCCTGCTCCTATTTCTTATGTTCTTATGTTCTTAGAGGAGAGTGCGAGAGGACATTGGGATAAAGGGATAGACAGTCAGCAGCACACAGAGGAGAGTGTGACAGGGGAACATTGGAACAGACAATTAGCAGAACCACGTGGAAAGTGTGAGAGGAGGACATTGGGACAGACATTCAGCAGCATGAAGGGAAGATTGAATATCGAGCAAAGAGTGCAGTGAGGAATTTGAACACATGCTTGGAGTTTGGAGATGCAGTGATGACATCAGGATTTGAAAGTGGTGCAGGGCCAGGGGAAGCGGCTGATTGTGTAATTTGTTCTGGTTTTTTATCACTTATGGTTTGTAAAGTCTTTATTTTGTGGTTTATCGTTTGTTTCTGCCATTACGCAGGAAAAAGGAACCGAGAAGAATTACCGTAGAGTAATTGATATTATTTAAATTTATATATCATTCAAAATGGTAAAGTGCGAGGTCATGACAAGAGATTTCAAAGCCGTGGTGTGCTCCATGTCGGAAGCCCATGTGTGCAGCAAACGTCTGCAGCTGCAGCTGCGTGTTTCAGAGCTGGCGGGCAGCTGGCACATTATCGAGCATACACGAAGCAGGGAGTATTGAGGATGGCACATATAGACAGATGGTGAAACCGCAAAGTAAGTCTCAACAGTCAGGAAGGGAATGGATGACAACCAGGCAAAGCAGGTGGGCTCAGCAGACAGTGGAGGAATCTCCTGCAGCCATTCGCCTGCAAATCAGGTATACCGCTTTGGAAATGAAATCTCAGGGGAAAGCAGCAGAAGCCAAATCTGTTGCACCATGGTTGGCACTGCTGCATACAAGAACAGAAAAAAGCGTGGGAATGCAATCGTTATAGGGGATTCAAATGTAAGAGAAATAGATAGGCCCTTCTGTGGCCACAGACAAAATTCCTGGTTCGAGAGTCAAATATGTTTCATGGACAAGTAAAAAAAGACAGTAAGGGGAATAAGAAAAGTGATAGGCAGTTAAATCAGGGGCCAAAATCAAGCACGGCTACAGTGAACAAATAATGGGAATGGGACAATTGACAAAAATATTTTTTGCTTTAACGCCCAGGGAATTTGCAATAAATTGGATGAATTGATCATGCAACTCGATGCAAATAAGTGTTATAGAGTCGGGAATATGCAGACCTGACTGCAGGGTGACAAGCGATGGGACATCCAGCGGTGCTCACAATCTAGGAAAGACAGTCAAAATGGAAACGTTGGTGGAAATGCGCTGGTTAAAGAGGGAATTAGCTAAATAATGAGGTAGGATATTAGCTCTGATGATGTGTAATCTGCATGACGAGAACTGAAAAGACTCAGAGGTAACAAAAGTTTAACATGGATAAGTGTGAGGTCATGCATTTTGGTCGCAAAATTGGGAAGGCAATTTATTATCTAAATGGGGAGAGACTTCCTGCAGAGGAATTTGGATGTCCTCGTTCATGAGTCACAGAAAACGAGCATGCAGGTATAACAGATAATAAAGGAAGTGAACGAAATGTAGGCATTTATAGCTTAAGGAATAGAATATAAATGTAAGGAAGTATTGTTGCAACTACACAAGGCATTGATGAATCATAGAAACCCTACAGTGCAGAAGGAGGCCATTCGGCCCATCGAGTCTGCACCGACCACAATCCCACCCAGGCACTACCCCCACATATTTTACCCGCTAATCCCACTAACCTACACATCCCAGGACTCTAAGGGGCAATTTTTTGAACCTGGCCAATCAACCTAACCCGCACATCTTTGGACTGTGGGAGGAAATCGGAGCACCCGGAGGAAACCCACGCAGACACGAGGAGAATGTGCAAACTCCACACAGACAGTGACCCGAGCCGGGAATCGAACCCGGGACCCTGGAGCTGTGAAGCAGCAGTGCTAACCACTGTGCCACCGTGCCGCCCGTGAGGCAGCACCTGAAGTATTTGGCACAGTTTTGTTCCCCTTATTTGAGAAAAGATGTAGTGGCATTGGAGGCAGTTCAGAGGACGTTCATTAGATTGATTCCAGAGATGAGGGTTTTGTCGTATGAAGAGAGATTGAACAGTTTAGGCCAGCACTCTGGAATTTAAAAGAATGAGGGGAGATCAAATTGATCTATTCAAGCGGATGGTGAGAGTACTCGTGAGAGTAGGAATCGGTAGATTAGGCAGATGAATGCATGGCTTGAGAGCTGGAGCAGGGGGCAGGGAAATAGATCTTTGGATCATTGGGACCTCTTCTGGGGAAGTCCTTGTTCAAGAGGTACTGGACTGAACTGGAAGAGGACTAATATCCTGGCGGGGACATTTGCCATAACCACTCGGGAGGGTTTAAACTAGTTTGGCAGGAGGGTGGAACCCAAAGCAGTAGGGAGACAGAAGAGAAGGCGAGGACAACACAAAAGTTAAAGAGAGCACATTAAATAGTGAAGGCAGTGTCAGTAATAGTAGTACTAGATAGATCAGGCAAAAGCAAAACAGCGGGCAAGGGAAGTCCAGATTAAACTGCATTCATTTCAAAGCAACAGGCCTGACGAGCAAGGCAGATGAATTCAAGGCACGAATGGGTACATAGCAGTGGGATATTGTAGCAATTACTGAAACATGGCTAAGGGAAGTACTGGACGAGCAGCTCAAAGTTCCAGGATAGATGCGATAGGAAAGATAAAACAGGAACAAAGAGAGGAGGGGGAGTTGCACTTTTGATGAGGGAAAACATCACAGCAGTACCATGAGGGGATATTACCGTGGGTTCGTCCACTGAGTCTATGTGGGTTGAACTGAAAAATAAGAAGAGGGAAATCACTGATAGGATTGTACGATAGGCCCCCAAATGGTCAGCGGGAAACTGAGGAGCAAATATTTAAGGAGACTACAGATAGCTCCAAGAAAAATAGGGTGGTAATGGTAGGGGATTTTAACTTTTCCAACCTTGACTGGGACAGCCATAGTATTAGAGGATTGGATGGAGAGAAATTCGTTGAGTGCATTCAGGAGGAATTTCTCATTCAGTATGTGGATGGCCCGACCAGAGAGGGGGCAAAACTTTACCTCCTCCTGGGAACCAAGGAAGGTCAGGTGACAGAAGTGTTCTTGAGGGATCACTTTGGGACCAGTGACCATATTGCCATCAGTTTTAAGATAGCTATGGAGAATGATAGATCTCACCCAAAAGTTAAAATTCTAAATTGGGGCAAGGCCAATTTTGATGGTATCAGGCAGGAGCTTTCAACAGTTAACCGAGGGAGTCTGTGGGAAGGCAAAGGGACGTCTGGTAAGTGGGAGGCTATGAAAAGTGTGATAACCACTGTTCGCGTAAGCACATTCGTCTCAGAGTGAAGGGCAAGGGTGGTAGAAGTACGGAACCTTGGATGACTCGGGATATTGAGGCCCTGGTTAAGATGATGAAGGAGGCACATGACATGCAAAGGCAGCTGGGGTCAAGTAGATCCCTTGAAGGGCATAGAGGGTATAGGAGTAGAGCTAAGAGAGAAACCTGGAGGGCAAAAAGGGGACACAAGATTGTTTTGGCAGATAAGGCAAAGGAGAATCCAAAGAGCTTCTACAAATACTTGAGGGCCAAATGTGTAACAACAGAGAGTAGAACCTCTTAAGGATCAAGAAAGGCATCCATGTGCTGCAGCACAAGAGATGGGTGAGATCCCAAATGAATATTTCTCATCAGATGTCATTGTACACATTGGTGCGAATGACGTAGAAAAGAAGAGCAGGGGGATCCTACGAGAGCAATTCAGGGAGTTGGGAAATAGGCTAAAAAGCAGGTCCTCCGGAGTGGCAATCTCTGGGCTGCTCCCAATACGTAGGGCCAGTGAGGTTAGGAATAGGGAGGTAGTACAAGGGAACGCTTGGGTAAAGGACTTGTCCAGGAGGGAGGGCATCATATTCCTGGATCACTGGGAAGTTTTCAAGAGAGGAGGGCACATGTACAAGAAGGACGGGTCACAACTAAATTGGAAGGGCACGAATATCCTGGCTGGGAGTTTTGCTTGTGCAGTTCGGGTGGGTTTAAACTAATATGGCAGGGGGTGGGGATCAAAAAATTATGTCTACAAATGTAGAGGCTGGTGACGAGCTTGGGGCCAGGTCAAGGCTGGCAAAGAAGAAGAGTATTGTGGGGGAGGGTGACCTCACTGGACCTGTCGGTCTGGAGTGCGTCTACTTCAATGCAAGGAGCGTAGCAGGTAAGACAGAAGAACTTAGGGCCTTAATGCTTACGAGGAATCTGGATGTGATTGCGTTGACAGAGACTTGGTTGAAAGAGGGACAGGACTGGCAACTGAATATTCCGAAGTACAAGTGTTTTCGGCGAGACAGAGGAGGGGCCAAAAGAGGTGGAGGTGTAGCAGTATTAGTTAGAGAACATATTACAGCGGTGCAGAGGGAGGACAATTCCGAGGGGTCGTGTCACGAGTCACTGTGGAACTCAGAAACAGGAAGGGCGCAGTCACAATGTTGGGGGGTATACTACAGGCCCCCCAACAGCCCAAGGGAAGTGGAAGAACGGATATGACAGGATATAATGGATAGGTGCAGGAAAAATAGGGTTGTTGTAGTGGGAGACTTCAATTACCCTGGTATAGACGGGAAATCGCGTAGCGCTGGGAGTCTGAATGGGGAGGAATTTGTAAAATGCGGACAGGAATGTTCTTTGGAACAATATGTCGATAGCCCAACTAGAGAGGGGGCTATACTGGACCTAGTACTGGGGAATGAGCCTCGTCAGGTCTTCAAAGTTTCGGTAGGGGAACTTAGTGACCACAATTCTGTTAGCTTTAGGATAGTGATGGAAAAGGATGACTGGTGTCCCAAGGGTAAGGTGTTGGATTGGGGCAAGGCTAATTTTAGTGGGATTAGTAAGAAATTGGCAGCTGTTGATTGGGAGAGGCTGTTTGAGGGTAAATCCACATCTGGCATGTGGGAGTCTTTTAAGGAACAGTTGTTCGGGTTGCAGGATAGGCATGTGCCTGTAAAATAGAAGGATAGGAAGAGTAGCATTCGAGAACCGTGGATAACCAGGGAAATTGAAGGATTGGTCAAAAAGAAAAGAGTGGCGTACGTTAGGTCCAAGCAGCTAAAAACGGAGGGAGCTCTGGAGGAATACAAAGAAAGTAGGAAATAACTCAAACGAGGAATTAGAAGGGCAAAAAGTGGTCACGAAATGTCCTTGGCACACAGGATTGAGGAGACTCCCAAGGCATTTTATTCATACGTTAGGAACAAAAGGGTTGTCAGGGAAAAAATCGGACCTCTCAGGGACAAAAGTGGGGAATTATGCTTCGAGCCCAAAGAAGTAGGGGAGATCCAAAATGAGTACTTTGCTTCGGTATTTACAAAGGAGAGGGATGTGTTGACTGGGAGTGTCTCGGAGGGGAGTGTTGACCCGTCAGAGAAAATCTCCAATACAAAGGAGGAAGTGTTAGGTTGTTTAGGGAATATAAAGACTGACAAATCCCCAGGGCCTGATGGAATCTATCCAAGGCTGCTCAGGGAGACGAGAGATGAAATCGCTGGGCCTCTGACACAAATCGTTGTCTCATCACTGGACACAGGTGAGGTCCCAGAAGATTGGAGGATAGCTAATGTGGTCCCGTTATTTAAGAAGGGTAGGAAGGATAACACGGGAAATTATAGGTTGGTGAGCTTGACATCCGTGGTAGGGAAGTTGTTGGAGAGGATTCTTAGAGATAGGATGTATGCGCATTTAGAAAGGAATAAACTCATGAACGATAGTCAGCATGGTTTTGTGAGAGGGAGGTCATGTCTCACTAACCTGGTGGAGTTTTTTGAAGAAGTGAATGGAATGGTTTACGAGGGAAGGGCCGTGTATGTCGTCTATATGGACTTTAGTAAGGCTTTTGATAAATTCCCTCATGGTAGGTTGGTGCAAAAGGTTGGATCTCATGGAATAAAGGGGGAGGTGGCTAGATGGGTGGAGAACTGGCTTGGTCACAGAAGACAGAGGGTGGTAGTTGAAGGGTCCTTTTCCAGCTGGATGCCTGTGACAAGTGGTGTTCCGCAGTCTCTGTATTGGGACCTCTGCTGTTTGTGATTTATAGAAACGATCTGGAAGAAGGTGTAACTGGGGTGATCAGTGAGTTTGCGGACGACACAAAAATGGCTGGACTTGCAGATAGTGAGCAACATTGTCAGAGGCTACAGAAGGAAAAGAGATCGGCTGGAAATTTGGGCAAAGAAATGGCAGATGGAGTTCAGCCCAGATAAATGCGAAATGATGCATTTTGGTAGTACTAACGTAAGGTGGAGTTATACGATAAATGGCAGAACCATAAAGGGTGTAGACACGCAGAGGGACCTGGGTTTGCAAGTCCATAGATCCTTGAAGGTGAAGTCACAGGTGGAGAAGGCAGTGAATAAGGCATATGGCATGCTTGCCTTTATAGAACGGGGCATAGAGTATAAAAGTTGGGGTCTGATTTTGCGGTTGTATCGAACGTTGGGTCGGCAGCATTTGGAATACTGCGCCCAGTTCTGGTCGGCACACTAGCGGAAGGACGTGGAGGCTTTAGAAAAAGTACAGAGGAGGTTTACCAGGATGTTGCCTGGTATGGAGGGGCTTAGTTATGAGGAGAGATTGGGTAAACTGTGGTTGTTCTCAATGGGAAGACGGAGGATGAGGGGTGACCTAATAGAGGTGTATAAAATTATGAAATGCATAGATAGGGTGAACGGTGGGAAGCTTTTTCCCAGGTCGGTCGTGACGTTCACGAGGGGTCATAGCTTCAAGGTGAGGGGGGCGGGGGCGAGGTTTCACACGGATATCAGAAGGACGTATTTTACGCAGAGGGTGGTGGGGGCCTGGAATGCACTGTCGGGCAAGATGGTGGAGGCAGACACACTGGGAATGTTTAAGACTTATCTGGATAGCCACATGAACGGAGTGGGAATGGAGGGATACAAAATAATGGTCTAGTTAGGACCAGTGAGCAGTGCGGGCTTGGAGGGCCGAAGGGCCTGTTCCTGTGCTGTATTGTTCTTTGTTCTTTGTTCTTTATTCACTGTTGAGAAAAGTATTGCTGTTAAGGAACTTAGGGAAATAAATACTGATGGCTTGAGGATGAAACTTATAACGGAGAGGAGATACTGGAAATCTTAAAATGGACCAAGGGAGATAAATCCCCGGGAACTAATGGAGTGTATACCAGGACAGTGTGGGAGGCTAGGGAGGAAATTGGGAGTCCCCTTGTCTTAAGTTCGTTTTTCGCGAAACTTTTCCGTCCTTGATACAAAGGCAAACACCAACCGTTGTCAGAATCAAAGTTCTTTATTTGCCCAGCATACGTAGGCTAGTTAATCTTTACTACTTAACCTCCACTCAGTGCTGGAAATCAGTTAGTAAAAAGCACACGAAGCAACAAGGTTGACCCCTTTTATACTGTTGACAATCCCATCAGATAGATGTGATTTCAAACCCGAAGAAAACACACATCATCTGATTCAATCAAAAATGTCGAGACTGAAGCACACATCACCCGATTCAATCAAAAATGAGTAGTTACAGGAATTGCTGCATGACAAAGAACATCCTATTAAAATACGCATTTACTGCTTACAACCCCCACCCATCAGTACATAAGCAAAATGAATTTAAGATACGCCATTTGTTCGTGCAAAAGAGAACATTCTCATGTACTCAGCTGGACTCGCACCCCAGCCGGAGCCTGTGGTTAACCTGTTTTGTCAGTTTGCTCCCATGAACTGTTTCTCTGCCGTTCTTGCAAGCCCAATATTTCACCTTGCCCTCTATAGTGGACATTAACTCTTTAATATCTTATTCCCTCCTTTTATCATTCCATGATAATTAACTCGTAAATCCATTTTACAGGAGGCCATTGGAAGAACGAGACAAATAATTACATAGGCATTTGAGAGGAAATAAAATGCCCAACATGCCCAAGATAATGGTTCCTAGGGGTACTATCATTCCTCCCCAGTCTCCAAACATGTTTCCAAACCAGGGAAGGGTTGTAATGACTGCATTTCTGCCCTTCTGTTCTGATCTTATCTGCTGTCTCTCTAACGTGATTACTTCGGCTTGTTATATTTTCGGAGGAATCAGGGATATAGGTGCAACACTCTGTTCCCAATAAAGTGCATGTACCTCCCGATTCAGCAAGTAAATAGTCCAAAGCCATTCAGTTTTTAAGAGCTACCGTTCGCATGACAATCACTTCTGCTGATACCTCAGATATCGCCGTGCCCGTACTTTCCAGACCGTCTGCTGTGTTATTGGCTATTGTCTCGAGAGCTGAGGCTATGTTGATCAGTTCTCGGGAAGCTTTGGCTGTACCGTCGAGTAGAAAGGCTATCATCCAAAATCGCTGGGTTTTGTGACAGCCCGTTTTGATCTCAAAGGTGTATCTTGGGTTGGAGGCATAGGCAGTCATAATGTCGGATATAGCGGACCACATACGCTAAATAGCAAGAACCTGTCCAGTCCCAAGGGATGATGTGGAGATGCCGGCATTGGACTGGGTTAAACACAGAAAGGAGTCTAACAACACCAGGTTAAAGTCCAACAGGTTTATTTGGTTGCAAACGCCACTAGCTTTCGGAGCGCTGCACCTTCATCAGGTGAGTGGGAGGTCTGTTCACAAACAGGGCATATAAAGACACAAACTCAATTGACAGAATGATGAATAATGATTGGAATGCGCGTCTTTACAGCTAATCAAGGGAGCCATGGATCGGCGTTGCTTCCGCAGACAAAATAGGTACCATTATACCTAATCATGTTGCTCTGTACTTCGGCATCTATCCTTAGTTGGGCAGTACCATTAGAACACTCAATTTTCAGAGTGTCCCTTTGGTGGCCCTCAGTGACACTGAAAGTTTGGGTACAGCCACTACTGCCGACTGGCTTAGTCCCATTTCTATTGATGCATACGGATCCATTCTACTGATTCATGACAACAAAATGGGGTGGGGAGTCCGACCTATTATATTTGGGTTTGAAGCTATGAAAAAGGGACATCAGGTTACACCCAGCAGTTTTCAGAGCAGAAACGTCACCCGTAATATCTACTTGGTAGTTACCTCTGATAGTCTGAGACCCGCTTCGTCTCCCACATGTAGTCCCGTTTTGATGCAAAATCCATCCTATAGTTTCATTTGTGGATATGGGGACGGGGAACAAGGGGATCCCTCCTTTGGTATGGGTAGGAACATGTGAACATACCCAACACTTACTCAGGTTTGACTGCAATTCATACAGATTAGAGATGTCCAGAAAGGTATTATAGTGCAAATGTACATTGGGTAGTTCATTTCCCAGACTTATTTTCCTTTGGATTGGTCGTCCTCGTACCAGAGGGATAGCCGAAAGGCTGAGGATGATGGGAATAAACTTCATGCTTTATCGGTAGGTACTGGTGTCCATCGTTTACTGTCACTCAGATGTATCCAGCGAGGTTACCCTTGAACCTCGATTGCAGTTGGAGCCTGGAGGAGAACTTGGAATTGTCCTTTCCACCGTGGCCCAAGTTTGGGTCGATCCCAATTCTTTATTAGCACTAGATCTCCTGTCTGGTGTCCAATGAAGTCAGTCTGTGGGTCAGGATCTGGATCCATCCATTCGTTTGGTCCAAAGGCGCACTGTACCTGTGAATGCAGAAACTTCATAGACGATGTTAGCTGGTGGAAGTACTTCTGCATTTCGTCACCCATAATGTACACATCTATCTGCGTGGCCGGGGTCGTATTTGCATCCCAGGGCGTTCTGCTTGGCCTACCATAGACTACTTCTGCAGCCGGTAGTCCAGTGATAGAGTGGGGTGTTATTCTCATGTGGTAGAGGGCTAAGGGTAAGACCTTTAGCCAATTTAGACCGGTTTCAGATGTTAGTTTGGCTAGTTTGGCTTTAAGGGCTCCATTAGCTCTTTCCACTATCCCTGCTGACTGGGGGTGGTAGGCACAGTGGAATTGTTGCTGAATGTGTAGTATGTCGCATAATTCCTTAATAATTTTTCTGACAAAGTGGGGACCATTGTCCGAGCTAATCTGTTGGGGTATGCCATATATTGGTGTAATTTCTGTCGAACAATAATTTTACAACCGTAGAGGCTTTGTTATTGGTGGTGGGGAACGCCTTGATCCAATGCCTAAATACATAAGCAATCACAAGACAATATTTGTGCCACTGTACACACCGTAATTCTATAAATTGTAACTGGATGCATTCACATGGGCCACCTGGCAAGGGAGTGCTACCTTGTGGACACCTGATACCTTGGCCGACATTATTCTGTTGATATACTTAACATGACATAATACGGGATTGGGCTGCTTCATTTAGTTACGGGTGCCACCAGGTGCGGAGCAATATTCCACACATTCCCTCCTTGCCGAGTTGCGTATCTGAGTGGAAGCAATCAAGCAATGAAGGTAATAATGCATCAGGTCCACAAACTTGGCCGGCTGGAGTAACCCAGATGCCTGTTGACGCAGAATGCGAACATCCATGCGTCTCCCAAAGGTCTTGTTCGGAAGCAGAGGCATCCCCCTGTAAGCGCTGAATAGTGGCTATATCTGGCATGCCCGGCGTGTTCAAAGGAGGCGAGCGGTTTATTGCCAGCTTATTCTTGGACGGCACGACCATAGCGCCAGAGGCGGCAGTGGACTTGGCGGCACGATCAGCCAGGGCCCTTAGTGACCAATGATGTGTCCAATGCGTGGGCTGCCCACTTAATAACTGCCACTTTTGCTTGGAGAAGTATAGCCTGTAGTAGAATCTGAACGAAAAGGGTGTTTGGGATTGAGGAACCCAAGGACGTAAGAAAATCTCGCTGGGCCCATAACTGACGAAAATCAAGGGTAACAACAAAGGCGCAGCGAGAATCAATATTGATGTCAGCAGAACAGTCAGCCGCCAGGATGCAAGCCCGACTCAGGACAAACAGTTCTGCTTTTTGGGCTGAAAACGGGCGGTCAAAGGATGCCGATTCTAAAACCGTTGAAGTGTCCATACGGCCGAGCCTCAGAGGGACTTCCCTCCTGGGGAAATAGATGAGCTTCGGTCAACATTAAAGGTGAGGTCCGGTGAGGACAAAGGGACATCACTAAGGTCGGGGCGAGGGGACGTCAGAAAATGGTTTCTCAGGAGGCAGAAAAATAGCTGGATTGACGGTGGAGCCAAAGGAAAACGTCAGAAGTGGGTTGTTGAGGAGGGCTGCCTCATTTCGACTTAATCGTGCCTGCGTGAGATGTTGAGTTTGATGGGAGGTGAGGAGGGCAACAACTGCATGTGAGGTAAAGAGGGTAAGTGCCTGGTGAAGAGTAATATTAGTGGCCGCGGTTGCCAGTGAATAGATGGCAGGGAGGACCTGTGAGCATGGTGGGAGACCCAAAGCATCTGGTTCGAGGCGGGTGGAGTGATAAGCAAATGGTCGTCGGGGGCCACCATCGTTCTGTGTGAGGACTCCCGTGGCACAGCCTTCCATCACGCTCACACATCACTGAAAAGGCCGGTCGTAGAGCGGGCGCCCCAGGAAAGGAGCAGATGCCAGAAATTCCTTAAGGTCTCTGAAGGCTTGTAACGCAGGAGGGGGGAGCGAGAAAGTTTTCGCAGCCTTAGATAAAGATATGGATAAACATATGGATGATATTGGAATAGTGTAAGTTAGGTGGGCTTCAGATTGGTTTCACTGGTCGGCGCAAAATCGAGGGTCGAAGGGCCTGTAGAACGCTGCAATGTTCTATGTTCAATTGTCCATGTTCTTAGAGGAGGCAAAGGGTTTAGCAGCTTGGTTCGGAAAGTAACATTAGGGAGCCATTGCTGACAATAATTCACCAGTCCTAAAAAGGCCCTCATCTAGAACCATAGAACCATAGAAAATTAGAGCTCAGAAACAGGCCTTTTCGCCCTTCTTGTCTCTGCCGAACCATTTATTGCCGAGTCCCACTGACCTGCACTTGCACCAATTCCCTCCACAACCCTCTCATCCATGAATCCGTCCAAGTTTTTCTTAAATGTTATCCGGCAGCTCATTCCACACTCGCACCACTCTCTGCGTGAAGAAGCCCCCGGTAAAATTCTCTTTAAACTTTTCTCCTTTCACCCTTAACCCATGCCCTCTGGTTTTTTTTCTCCCCCAGCCTCAGCGGAAAAAGCCTGCTTGCATTCACTCTATCTATACGCATCAAAACCTTATACACCTCTATCAAATCTCCCCTCAATCTTCTACGCTCCAGGGAATAAAGTCCCAACCTATTCAATCTCTCTCTGTAACTCAGCTTCTCCAGTCCTGGCAACATCCTTGTGAACCTTCTCTGCACTCTTTCAACCTTATTTACATCCATCCTGTAACTAGGTGACCTAAACTGTACACAATACTCCAAATTCGGCCTCACCAATGCCGTATACAACCTTACCATAACACTCCAACTTTGAGACTCGATGCTCCGATTTATAAAGGCCAATGTACCAAAGGCACTCTTTACGACCCTATCCACCATTGACGTTACTTTTAGAGAATTCAGTACCTGTATTCCCAGATCCCTCTGTTCAACTGCACTCTTCAGAGTCCTACCATTTATCCTGTACGTTCAACTTTGGGTTGTCCTTCCAAAGTGCAATAGCTCACACTTGTCTGCGTTAAATTCCATTTGCCATTTTTGAGCCCATTTTTCTATTTGGTCCAAATCCCTCTGCAAGCTTTGAAAATCTTCCTCACTGTCCACTACACCTCCAATCCTTGTATCATCAGCAAACTTGCTGATCCAATTCATCACATTATCATCCAGATCATTGATATAGATGACAAACAACAATGGACCCAACACCGATCCCTGCGGCACACCACTAGTCACAGGCCTCCACTCAGAGAAGAAATCCTGCACAACCACTCTCTGGCCTCTTCCATTGAGCCAGTGCCTAATCCAATGTACTACTTCCCCATGTATACCTAGCGACTGAACCTTCCTAACTAACCTCCCATGAAGGACTTTGTCAAAGGCCTTGCTGAAATCCAGGTAGACAACATCCACCGCCTTCCCTTCATCCACCTTCCTGGTAACCTCCTCGTAAAACTCGAATAGATTGGACAAACATGACCTACCACGCACAAAGCCATGTTGACTCTTCCTAACAAGTCCCTGTCTATCCAAGTGTTTGTAGATCCTATCCCTTATCACACCTTCCAATAACTTGCCCACCACCGACGACAAACTTACTGGCCGATAATTTCCCGGATTTCTTTTGGAACCTTTTTTAAACAACGGAACAACATGAGCCACCCTCCAATCATCCGGCACCTCCCCAGGAATACTGACATTTTAAATGTGTCTGCCAGGGCCTCTGCAAGTTCAACACTAGCTTCCCTCAAGGTCCGTGGGAATACCCTGTCCGGTCCTGGGGATTTATCCACTCTGATTTGCCTCATGACAGCGATCACCTCCTCCCCTTTAATCTGTAAAGGCTCCATGACCTCCCTACCTGTTTGCCCTATTTCTGGAGACTCCATGCCCGTTTCCTCTGTAAATACGGACGCAAAAAAACATTTAGTGTCTCCCCCATCTCTTTTAGTTCCAAACATAGTCTACCACTCTGGTCTTCAAGAGGACACATTTTATCCCTCACTATCCTTTTCCTCCTAACATACCTATTTGGGGGTTGTGGGAAGTGCCGTCATCAGAATAGAGTGAATTCGCTCGGTTGTCAGGGAACGCTCCGGAGCACGAAGGAATGTGCCAAGGAATTGGACCTGTTGCTCAGTGAGATTCACCTTGGCAGCTGGGACCAAATAACCCCAGGAATGGAGAGTGTTAAAAAGCCGATTAGTATCCGCAATATTGGCGGTTTCAGAGGGACTGGCCAGGAGTGTATCATCGATATATTGGATGACTGTGAACCCCCCCATTAACTCGAGACTTTGTAATGGCCGGTGCAATCTTTGCGAGAAGAGAGTGGGGGAATGGACAAAACCATGGGGTAGTCTGGTCCAGGTGTATTGTTGCCCCTGAAACGTAAACACAAGCAAATACTGGGATTCTTGTGCCAAGGGGATCGCAAAGAAAGCATGTTGAAAGTCCACTGGACTAAAAAAACACAGAAGTCTGGGGGCTGTGACTGAGGATGGTGGCGATATTGCGGACGATCGGATGTAAGGCGTTCACAATCTTGTTAATTTGACGGAGGTCCGGTACTAAACGCCATTCACTTCGACCAGGCTTTGAAAGGCACCGGGCTTGTTTGGTTTCTTTCCTTTCTTACGTCTCCCGGTCTGAGACCTGGTGCAAGAGGCAGGAGAATCATGGGAAGCCACTGCCGGCGTTGGAGCCGGTGGCGACCGGGGATTAACTAGAGGTGGACTATAAACCGGAGGAAGGGAGGACGGGGCAGGTGGTATGGGTGCCAATGGCACAGTTGGGCCGAAGGGAGCAGTTGGGTAGAGGCTCCAATCATCGTCTTGGTTATCAGTGTCATTTGTTTCGAAGAACATCGGCAAGCCAGATAAGTCAGGAGGTCCCTCACGTTTCTAATGCTTTCTTTGTTCGGCCTGTCTTTCTAACACTTTTTTCTTATCTCTATCTCCCTTGTCCAACCTCTATTGTTCTGCTGTACCTCTTTTCTGCTTCTCGTATTTTTCAGATTCCCATTTCAAAATTTCCCAGGATTTGTGTTTACCCTCATTATCATATTCACTTGTCCCCGTTCGTTGTGCATTGTCCTCCCAACTGGCCAGTTTTGACTTCTCAGTTAGTTAATCCGCTTTCGTTCTCCAAGGGGACATTAATACTTGCCATTTACATCCCGCATTTCGTTTCCAAATAGCCTCTTGGGCTTTAATACACCTCCCCAGTCACAGGTTCCCCGTAACGGGCAATTTCCGTTTCCTAATGTTTTATTCAGGCAACCCGACAGTTGTCTTAACTTTTTCTCATCAGTCGGGTGCTGAAGACAGAGAGATTATAAGGGGCTTCTGTCCCCTGACTTATAAAGGATCTGACCCATATTTTCGTTAGTTTAAATAGAAGGTTACTTCAGAGGACTCGAACCTCAATTGTTACCGACCTAGGGACTCGAACCCTAAAGTTAACGGGGGACTCGAATCTCCGTTATCTTAACAAATAAACCTGGGGACTCGAACCACCAGGCCACCCGGGGGACTCGAACCCCCTGGTGTCATACCAAATAAACCTGGGAACTCGAACCACCAGACCACCTGGGGGCTGGAACCACTCGGTGTCTTAGAAAATAAACCTGGGGACTCGAACCACCAGGCCACTCGGGGGACTCGAACCACCCGGTGAAGGACGAGTCAGTGTTCAAGGATGTAAGTCGTCTCCGGGTTACACCAATACAGGGCCTCGGGGGATGAGGAGTCGACTGAGTATTAGTTCAGTGCGGGAGACCAAGGTTAATCTTACCTTGTGGGTCCGTCCGTCTCACGTTACCGACTCCAGACGATCGCTTGTTCAGTCCACATCGGAGGACGTCTGTATATGTTGGAACTCTGCTCTGCAGCGCCAATTCTTAAGTTCGCTTTTTGCGAGACACCTCCTTCCTTGATACAAAGGTAAGCACCAACCGTTGTCAAAATCAAAGTTCTTTATTTGTCCGACATATGTAGGCTGGCTAACCTTGACTACTTAACCCCCACTCAGTGCTGGAAATCTGTTAGTAAAAAGCACACAAAGCAACAAGGCTGACCCCTTTTATACAGTTTACAATCCCATTAGGTAGATGTGATTTCAAACATGACTGAAACACACATCATCTGATATAATCAAAAATGTCCAGACTTAAGCACAGATCACCCAATTCAATCACAAACGAGTAGTTGCAGGAATTGCTGCATGAGAAAGAACATCCCATTAAAATATGCATTTACTACTTACAACCCCCACCCATCAGAACATAAGCATAATATCTTTAGGATACACCTTGTGTTAGCGCAGAAGACAACATTATCATGTACTCAGCTCGACTCGCACCCAGCCGGGCTCAGCAAGCTGATGCCTGTGGTTAACATGTTTTGTCAGTTTGCTCCCATGAGCTGTTTCTCTGCCGTTCTTGCAAGCCCAATAGTTCGCCTTGCGCTCTACAGTGGACAGTAACTCTTTAATACCTCGCTCGCAGAGATATTTGAAACATCGATAGTCACAAGTGAGGTGTCTGAAGATTGGAGGGTGGCAAATGTCGTGCCTTTGTTTAAGAAGGGCTGTAGGCAAAGGCCTGGGAACTACAGGCCAGTGCGCCTCACCTCTGTAGTGGGTAAGTCGTGAGATTGTGTTTTGAGAGACAGAATTTACAGGCATTTAAAGAGGCAAGGACTGATTAAACACAGTCAGCATGGCTTTGTGAGTGGCAAATCATGTCTCACAAATTTAATTGAGTTTTTTGAAGGTGTAACCAAGAAGCGAGATGAAGGCAGTGCAGTGGATGTTGTCTACATGGCCCTTAGCAAGGCTTTTGACAAGGTACCACATGGTAGGTTGTTGCATAAGGTGAAATCTCACGGGATCCAGGATGGGGTACCCAAATGGAAACAGAATTGGCTTGACAGAAGACAGAAGGTGGTTGTAGAGGATTGTTTTTCAAACTGGAGGCCTGAGACCAGCGGTGTGCCTCAGGGATCGGTGCTGGGTGCACTGTTGTTTGTCATTTATATGAATGATTTGGATGAGGATTTAGGAGGCATGGTTAGTAAGTTTGCAGATGACGTCAAGATTGGTGGCATAGTGGACAGTGAAGAAGCTTATCTAGGATTGCAACAGGATCTTGATCAATTCGGCCAGTGGGCCGACGAATGGCAGATGGATTTTAATTAAGATAAATGCAAGGTGATGCATTTTGGTCGATCGAACGAAGCTCGGAGTTACTCAGTTAAAGGTAGGGAGTTGTGGCGAGTTACAGAACAAAGAGATCTCAGGGTACAAATTGACAGCTCTTTGAAAGTGGAGTCACAGGTGGACAGAGTGGTGAAGAAGGCATTCGGAATGCTTGGTTTCATTGGTCAGAACATTGAATACAGAGTTGGGACGTCTTGTTGGAATTGTTCATGACATTGCTCAGGCGACACTTGGAATACTGTGTGCAGTCTTAGTCAGCCTATCATAGAAAGAATATTATTCAACTAGAAAAAGTGCAAAAAAGATTTACGAGAATGCGACCGGGACTTGATGGTTTGAGTTGTCAGGGGTGTCTGGATAGACTGCGACATTTCTCTCTGGAGCGTCGGAGGCTTCGGGGTGATCTTAGAATGGTCTATAAAATAACGAGTGGCATAGATCAGCTAGAGAGTCTATATCTTTTCCCAAAGCAAGGGCGTTCTGAAACTGGAGGGCATAGGTTTAAGGTGAGAGGGGAGAGATAGAAAAGTGTCCAGAGGGGCATTTTTATCGCACAGAGCGTGGTGCGTGTCTGGAACAATCTACCGGACGTGGTTGTAGAGGCGGTACAATGTTGTCTTTGAAAAAAGCATTTTGACAGTTACATGGGTAAGATGGGTACAGAGGGATATGGGCCAAACGTGGGCAATTGGAACTAGCTCAGGGGTTAGAAAATGGGGCGGCATGGACAAGTTGGGCCGAAGGGTCCATTCCCATGCTGTAAACCTCTATTACGCTTTGATAAAACGTGTGGATAAAGTAGACATCGAGCAGGTGCTTCCACTTTTGGGTTTTCAAGTATGAGGGCCAAAGACTTAGGATGAGGGTATCCCTAATTGAGGAGAAACTACTTCTCCCAAAGGGTTGTGAATCTGTGGAACTTGCTATCCCAAAGTGCGGTGGATGGTGGGACAGTGAGTAAATTTAGAGAGGAATTAGATTTTTAATTGGAAATGGGTTGAAGGGTTCTGGGAGAAGGCAGGAGAATGGGGATGAGGAGCCTATCAGCCATGCTTGAATGGGGGAGCAGACTCGATGGGCGGAATGGCCAAATTCTCCTCCTATGTCTTATGAAAAATGTGTAATGGGTTTATTGATAGACCCACAAAACGGTAGTGGTTATGATGCGGATGGCATTAAACAGGAGATTAGTGATGCATGTGATAAAGGACCATCAGTAATTGTTGTTGATTTTAATCTGCATATAGACTGGCCAAGTTAAATCAGAGGCAATAATGTAGGGTAGGAATTTCTGGAGTGTATATGGATTGGTTTTCTGGAGCGTTCTATCAGTAGTGGGGAAGGGCTATAGTTCATTAATAGCAGAGCACTTGAAAACAGTGGCAGGATCGGACAGAGTCAACATGGATAGATGAAACGGAATTCATGCTCAACGAATCTACTTGAAATTTTCCAGGAAGTAACTAGTAGAGGTGATGAAGGTGAGCAAACGCTTGTGATTTATTTGGACTTGCAGAAGGTTTTTGCCACGGTCTCAGATATGTGAAGAGCATGTTAAATTCAATCCACAGAAAGCAGTTGAGGCTAAAATATTGTATGTTTTCAAGAAGGAGTTAGAAATAGCTCTTGGGGCTAAAGTGATCAAAGGATAGGCAGGGAAGGCAGGATCAGGCAACTGAGTTGGATGATTAGCCATGATCACAATAAACAGCAGAGCAGGTTCGAAGGGCCGACCAACCTGCTCTTGCCCCTATTTTCTATGTTTCTATCACGTGATTTTGCCTGCACATGTTCCTGGTCAGATCACATCTGGAGAGTGTGCACAGCTTTCGTTGCGCCATTGAGTGGTAGCGCAGTGCCATTGGAAAAGTCACAGAGGAGAGGTACTGGAATGATTCACAGCTTTGAAGCTCAGCTACATGGAAAATCTCAAGGACCATGTTTTATTTAATTTCAAGTACAGACATAAACTCTAATCGACAGAGGGCTAATCAATATTTGAATGGCTGTAGAATCCTTATTGATAGATTGTTTCAGTCATCAAATTGTGTGGCACCAGATAATAATTGTTTGAACTATGTAAATGCTGGAAGAGTGGATGTTCAACATTATGTTCTCTCCAGAGAACTATGAGCCTCTGTAAGTTATTTCGAGCTGCTGTGGTGATTGGCGACTGAAAAGAGGGAGCCAAACGGTTCCTGTCTGGAACAGAGACTGCATCATGTCGAAGAGAAGTGCAGTTGAGGAACAACGGGACAATGTGATCGGCACGATTGTATCCAATCAGCTGAGGTGTTAGAGACGAATTTTAAACACAACATTTTTTCATATCTACTCTCGGCATTTCTATTTTTGCCTCGACCAGGAGATTGCACGGCCATTGTTAGTGGCAGAATATGGACTGGGTGGCAGCACTGGGAAAACGTCTTTTGCCATGGTGTTTGAAAGCTTGTTTTCTGGGCTTTGTTTGATGGACCTTATCCTGTTCCGTATTTTGATTTGTGTTTGTTTCAAATGATTTCTGTAGAAACATAGAATCCCTACAATGCAGAAGGAAGCCATTCAGTGGATCAAGTCTGCACCAACTCTCCAATTCAGGATCTTACCAAGGCCTAAATATCCCAGTCCCCTATCTCCGTCATCCCACGGCATTTACAATGGCCAATTGACTTAAATTGCATATCTTTGGACTGTGAGAGGAGAGTACCCGGGGAAATCCATGCAGACACGTGGAGAACATGCAAACTCCACACAGTCACCCGATGCTGGAATTGAACCCGAGTCCCTCGCACTGTGAGGCAGCAGTGCTAACCACTGTGCCACCCCTGTCCAGACAAACCTTAACTTCGGCTCAAGGCTCTATTTCTACTGCCACTCAGGTCCTCCACGTACACACGTATAAAGAGATACTGGAACTGTACTTAATGCAATTTAGAAGAATGAGAGGGTGTCTCATAGAAACATATAAAATCCTCATGGGACTTGACAGGCGAGATGCAGGAAGATTGTTCCTGATGTTGGGGAAGTCCAGATCTCGGGGTCACAGTCTAGGAATAAGCGTTGAATTGAAGAAGAAGTTGTTCACTCAGAGAGTTGTGAAGCTGTGATATTCTCTACTGCGGAAAGTTTTTGGGGCCAGTTTATTAGATATGTTCAAGAGGGAGCTGGACTGGCCCATGTTGATAAAAGGATCGATGGGTCTGGAGATAAATTGGGAGTGGGATACTGAAAGTGCATGATGAGCCATGATCACGTTGAATGGTGCTGCATTCCCGAAGGGCCGAATGGCCTACTCCTGCACCCATTGTCCACGTTACTACATTTCTATAAGGTTCATGTTAAAATTTGAGGGGAACAGCATTCTGCAAGGCATGTCCAAGACTTCAGAAATAATAGCAATCAGCAACTGGATTAAGTGAAAAATGCAATCGCCACACATTAACACAAGAGAAATCCTATGTACTGGAAATATTCTTAATATAATTGAGGATCAATGACAAACCCCAATCATGTTTAGTGCTGTTACCCCAGGCTTTAACTTTCTGATTCCCAGATTTTGCAAACCTCTTAAATAAACGCTGCAATCAATCATTCAGTTTCTCAGAAGTGAAATAGTTTATAATCTCCATTTCCTCCCTTACCTTTCTGGTGACTGGGTAATTCAGATAAACCATGTGCGATGTTCATATAATCAAACGAATCAGCACCTGTTTAAATAAATGAACTTTCATGAAATCAGTTCTGTGTAATATTACAGTGATATCGGCACTGTTCAAATCGGAAACTGAATTCACTGTGATTTTACCGTTCACTACCTTCTCCACCTGTGACGTCACCTTCAAGGATCTGTGGACTTGCACACCCAGGTCGCTCTGCGTATCTGCACCCTTTATGGTTCTGCCATATATCGTATAGCTCCCCCCTACGTTAGTTCTATCAAAATGCATCCTCGGGCATTGGGACTGGTTCTGGGAATTTTGGACCTGTTCAAACTGGGTAACGCCTGCGAGGGAGCGGGACTGATATCCTTCGGGGATACTTGCTAGTGTGGCTGGGGAGGGCTTGAGCAAATATGGCAGGGGGATGGGAAACGTTGCACGTATTCAGAGCAGCATGAGTTCATAACAAGAAGAAAAGAAAAGAAGGAGAATAAGGAAAGTGATCGGCAAAGAAATAAAGAGCCAGAGTGAGTTAAGCACCGTGTAAAAACAGTTGGAACAGAAAAGAAGTCTCAAAACTGCTCATCTTTCTGCCTTAGTTCTCGGGGCATTCAAAAATGGGTGAACTACTTGCAAAGATAGATGCAATTTGGTCTAATGTAGCTGGCATTCCGGAGACATGGCTGCAAGTTTACGAAGAATGGGAACTAAATATTGAGGACTATTCAATGCTTAGGTAGGACGGGCAGAAAGAAAAAGTGGTGGAGTAGCATTGTTAATCAAAACTTATATTGAGAGGATATTGAGGAAACATATTAGCGTCGAGACAGACAGACCGACTGAGTGAATAAGGCGACCTGAATTACGAGCGACTCCAAATGACTGATTGAGCATGCGAGGCTGACTGAATGACTCAGCGTATAATGTAGACTTAATGAGGAGTGAGGCTAAATGACCAACTGACCGAGTGAATCTGACTGACCAAGAAAGCAACTGGGGCCGAATTACTGACGAACCGCGTGAGGCTGACTGCTGGAGTGAACGAGTGAGGCTGACAGCTGTACCGAGCAAGCGAGGCCAACTGTCTGACCGATTGAGTAAGGCAGACTGACCGAGAGAGAAAGGCAGACTTACCGATCGAGCAACGCTGATGGTCCCAGCGATCGAGGCTGATTGACCAAGTTAGTGAGGCCAATTGACTGACTGAGCAAGCGCCGACTGACCGATCGAGTGGAAAGTCAGAATGACCGAGCGAATGAGGCCGATTCCCCTCGGCAGTTAAATGTGAACAATTGAAATAAAAATGCAGTGTGTATCATTACCTCGCACGATGTCAAAACAAACATTAACATGGACCCCAGGCAATAAGATCAAGGCCAATAAAGAAATTATTTGCCACAACATACTCATGTGTCTTATTAACCGTGTACACTGTAACAATAAACTTATAATTATATAACTGTATCTGCTTAGAAAGTTCTCCATATCCTCTGAACTATCATTTCATTTGGCCACTTAAAATTTCGGATCTTGATTGGAATACAGATTTCTGAGCCTGTATAGAAACTCTACAGTGTAGAAAGAGGCCATTTGGCCCATCGAGTCTGCACCGACCACAATCCCATCCAAGCCCTACCCCCATATCCCTCCATATTTACCCGCTAATCCACCCATCTCAGGACACTAAGGGGCAATGTTAGCACGGCCAATCAACCTAACACTCATTTGGACTGTGGGAGAAAACCGGAGCACCCAGAGGAAACCCACGCAGACACGAGGAGAATGTGCAAACTCGACACAGACAGTGACCCAAGCCGGGAATCAAACCCAGGTCCCTGGAGCTGTGAAGCAGCCGTGCTAACCATTGTGCTATATTGACTGTGTATATTGACTATCAGGCTGGTTATAAATTCACTGCAACTGAAGAAATAATAACGCGGTGTAACTAGGTCCAGTATAACATGAAAGATAGTGTAATACAAGCTGCATCTGTTCCAATATCCAATGTTGCAATTAATTGTGAATTGATCATAGAATTTGCTGTCACAGAGATACATCAATTAACAGAACCTTATTTCCGGAACAGAGCATCACTCTCCATCAACTTCAGCCTTCCTCTATATGAAAGCATACACCACTGGATGTTTGACTCTGGGCTCACAGGAAACTTACGACCAATATATATTTTTGTTATTGTAGTTTTGCTCTTAATCAGTTTACTTCACTTATCCATCATTGTTTATCTAAATGCAAAAAAGAGCAGGAGTTGTCATAACTCTTGCTCGGTTTACTGCATATGGAGAATAAACAAACCCTCTTATGTTTCCCGATCTCGATTTTACTGAGGGAATTTCCATAGAGAATTACATCACTGCAAACTGACGATTTGTGGAAAACACAGGACCACATGTAAAGGGATGAATCAAGAATCCCTTTCTTTTATGGGTGCCTGTTGGGGGAGGGGGTGGCGGTGGTGAGGTGGCGGGGGTGGGGGGCGGGGGGGTGCGTTCAGTACTGTCTAAATTAAAACCGCTCTCTGTCCCTCACACTTGTCACACAAATCTCCCGTTATCAATTGTAATGTGCAATCTGATTAACACTTTGTCACAAACAAAACAAACAATTGCATCCATTAAGACATGCAGCTGTTATCTACACGGCTATCACAATCCTCAAGGGAAACTTGACTTAGCTGCCACAATAGGTTTGCAATCTTTATAAAATGACGAATCATCTAAAATCGCAATAAATACATTTCAGAACATTATCATGATGGTACATGTTAAAGGTCGCAGGTTATGAACAAAAAGTGAAATATATAATAATTAAAACAATAAACACTTTAAACAGTTAACAGACATTTATAATATTTTCCTGACGGTTTTTGATTATGTAAACTTCGAGCCTAAACCTTCTTTATGGCCTGTTGGTGGGGTACCCGAGATGACATGTACTGTCGGGAAATCTCAGACAGTATCAGACTCACAAAGCCAGTGTTTCTGAACCAAAGACGTAACTTTCTTTAACCAGCAGCTACTAGCTGATCGTCAGAGGTTTGAGTCAGCTCTCAGATGGAACGGCTGGACCACTCTGAATAGGTCTGACCGTGGCAATTCAAAACAGATCAATGGTAGGTTTTCTTCGCAATCATTCCCGGCTTATATATGCTTAAAGTCAATCATCTGTAGTGTATACTTATCAATAATAATTCCTGACATGCACCTCAGCCAATTCAATTTTACCATCCAGCATAATGAAGTCTCATTCGTCTATTAAATCCAAATGCTGACTCCCATCTTGGCTAAAGTCACTTCCCCATTCAAAGGCCACCCGAGATGCTCACTAAAGGGGTCAAAGTGAATGTTCTCCCGGATCATTGCCCAACTGGATAGACATGTGATCCTGCGCCCAGGCACCTCTCCATCCTGGGTCTGGACAATTAGCACACCAAGTCATGGAGTTGCAATATGCGTTCCGACAAAAGAAACTTCCTGATTTCTGTTTTGCTAACACTGAACTTTCCAATGTTTTGGCTCTGAACTACTCGCCTTTAGTACCACACCTTGCGGTAACTTGCCTTTAGCTAAAGTGAACAATGATTCATACAATACTTAAAATGCATTTCCAATATCAGCATATATGCATTAAATCATAATTGCTTAATCAAATCTCTTACTGCATTTACATATGTTTAAACAACTCTCCGGTTAGCTTATAATCTTGTTTTAAGCATCATTTAAATCTTTGCTGGTTGTTCTGTAAGTGCCTCAATGTCTAATATTTAAAAACCTTGTTAACTTTTTCGGAGCACATCAGATTAGGACCGCACCATCTTAAATGTTTGATCTCAAACAAACTCCATTAACATTACCATACAATGCCCTATTACTCTCTTGTCGAATCTAACACTGCTTCTGCACTCTGATGGTCTTAGAATACTGTTTTTACAGATCTAATATCAACACATGCTGCCGCGTTCGAGATCTCCCAGCCACAAGCCACAGACTTCAGTTTCACGTTCTATATCTACTCTTATGTTGTTCCTCTCTCTTGTTGGTACAATTCTTTACAGGCCCCTATTCCCCCGAAAGTTGAACCAGATTTGTCACTACTTTCTGACCACTGTTAGGAACCTCGCTGTTGTTCAGTCTGAGTACATCCCAAATCACAGAAGGGAAACCTGTCATGCTGATTTTCAGTTCTTCATTGCCGCGATTTGGAACAAATACGAGAAAGGACATCAAACCCCGTGAGGAAATGTGGTCGGACCTACTAATTGGAAGTTATTGGAAAAGCGTAACGGTTGCGAAATTGTAAATGAAACAACAGGAATTGCAGCTGAAATAGAAAGTTTTCAACTATCAGTGAGCAACATTTACAACTAACAATGAAAAACAACATTTACAATTAACAATGAAAAACAAAATTTATTATGAACAATGAGGAACAGCATTTACAGCTCACAACCAAGAACGACATGAACAATGGAATACAATTGTTTTTACCCGGATAGTGTACACAGATTACCCTCCACCCCACACTCCACAATCTAACCTACCTACTTTTTTGAAATTTGCACAATGCACTATCCCACTAACAGCTTCCGAGAAACTTTAACAAATACAGCAAATAATTTCTGCTCAAGAACTGTCGCGTTGCTTTGTGGCCATTGTTCTGGTTCACAGTATAAGCAATGGGGTCTGGCAGAGACACATTTGCTTCTGCTTGATTTGTTTAAGAGCAGCTTGATTCTCTGAGTGGTCTGATTTGGAACTGGCTTTGACTATGATCCATCTCTCTGGACTGCCTATCTCCACTCTGCAAACTAAGTTTATATTTCACCCTTTTGGTTACGTCTGTTTGCTGCTGGGACTGGTTACTGCTGTTTGCTGCTGGAGCTGCTTACTGCTGTTTCCTACTGGAGCTCGGCGCTGCTGCAACTGATTGCTGCTGGAGCTATTTGCTACTGTTTGCTGCTGGAGGTAGTTGCTGCTGTTTGCTGATGGACACGGCTGCTGTTGGAGCTGGTTGCTGCTGTTTGCTGCTTGAGCTGCTTGCTGCTCTTTGCTTCTGGAGCTCGTTATTGCTGCAGCTGGTTGCTGTTGTTGGCGGCTGGAGCCGCTTGCTGCTGTTTCCTCCTGGAGTTCATTGCTGCTGGAGTTGCTAGTTGCTTTTTGCTGTTGGAGCTGTTGTTGCTGTTTGCTGCTCGAACTGGTTGCTGCTTTTTGCTGCTGGGGCTGCTTGCTGCGGTTTGCTGCTGGAGCAGCTTGCTGCTGTTTCCTGCTGGAGCTGGTTGCTGCTGTTTGCTGCTGGGGCTACTTGCTGCTGTTTGCTATTCGAGCTAGTTGCTGCTGTTTGAGGCAGGCGCTGGTTGTTGCTGGTGCAGATTGCTGCTGTTTGCTGTTGGAGCTGGTTTTTGCTGGAGATGGTTTTTGCTGGAGCTGGTTGTTGCTGGAGCTGGTTGTTGCTGGAGCTGGTTGTTGCGGGAGCTGGTTGCTGCTCATTGCTGCTGGAGCTCATTGTTGCTGGAGCTGGTTTCTGTTGTTTGGGGCTGAAGCTGCTTGCTGCTGTTTCCTCCTGGAGCTGGTTGCTGTTGGTTGCGGCTGGAGCTGGCTGCTGGTGGTTGCTGCTGGAGCTGGTTGCTACCGCAGCTGCTTGTTTCTGGAGCTGGTTACAGATGTTTGCTGCTGGAGCCGGAAGCTGCTGGTTGCTGCTGGTTGCAGCTGTAGTTGATTGAAGCTGGAGCTGTTTGCTGCTTGAGCTGGTTGCTGCAGTTTGCTGCTCGAGCCGGTTGCTGCTGTTTACCACTGGAGCTGGAAGCTGTCGTTTGATGCTGGAGGTGGTGGCTGCTGTTTCCTACTGCAGCTTGTTGCTGCTGGAGATGGCTGCTGCTGAAGCTAGTTGTTGTTGCGTTTACCAATGGAGCTGGAAGCTGCTGTTTGCTGCTGGTTGTTGATGGAACTGGTTTCTGTTCCTTGCTGCTGGAGCGGCTTGCTGCCGTGTCCTGCTGGAGCTTGTCGCTGCTGCAACTCGTTACTGCTGGAGCTAGTTAAGTACATAAGAACATAAGAAATAGGAGCAGGAGTAGGCCATCGAGCCCCTCGAGCCTGCCCCGCCATTCAATAAGATCATGGCTGATCTGACGTGGATCAGTACCACTTACCCGCCTGATCCCCATAACCCTTAATTCCCTTACCGATCAGGAATCCATCCATCCGCGCTTTAAACATATTCAGCGAGGTAGCCTCCACCACCTCAGTGGGCAGAGTTGGTGCTCTTTGATGCTGGACATAGCTGATGTTGAGCTAGTTGCTGTTGTTTGCTGCTGGACCTGCTTGTTGCAGGAGCTGGTTGCTGCTGGTTGTTGCTGGAAGTGGTTGCTGCGATTTGTTGCTGGAGCTCGTTGTTGCTGGAGCTGGTTTTTGTTGTTTGCTGCTGGAGCTGCTTGCTGCTCTTTCCTGCTGGAGCTGGGGTTGCTTCTGTTTGCAGCTGGACCTCGTTGCTGGTATTTACCGCTGAAGCTGGATGGTGCGGTCTGCTGCTGGAGCAGATTACTGCTGTTTGCTGCTATTTCCTATGGGCCGTTTTTCACTGGAAATTTTACTACTGGAGCGAGTTGCTGCTGTTTACCGCTGGAGCTGGAAGCTGTTGTTTGCTGCTGGTGATGGTTGTTGCTGGAGCTGGTTTTGCTGGATCTGGTTTTTGTTGCTTGCTGTTGGAGCAGCTTGCTCCTCGAGCTGGTGTCTGTCGTGTTCTGCTGGAGCCGCTGGTTGCTGTTTCCTACTGGTGCAGATTGCTGCTGCAGCTGCTTGCTAATGTTTCCTGCTGAAGCTTGTTGCTGCTGGATATGGTTGCTCTTGGAGCTGTTTGCTGCTGTTTCCTGCAGGATATAGTTGCTGCTGTTTGTTGCTAGAGCTGGTTATTGCTGTTTCCTACTAAAGTGTATTGCTGCTGGAGCTGGTTGCTGCTGGAGCTGGCTGCTGCTGGAGTTTGTTGCTGCTGTTTGCTGCTGGAGCTTGTTGCTGTTAATTGCTTCTGGAGCTGTTGCTGCAGTTTCCTTCCAGAGCTTGCTGCTGCTGGAGTGGATAGTTGCTGGAGCTAGTTACTGTTGTTTGCTGCTGGAGCTTGCTGTTGCGGGAACAGGTAGCTGCTGGAGCTAGTTGCTGCTGTCTGCTGCTGGAGCTGGTTGCTGCTGTTTCCTACTGGAGCTTTCTGCTGCTGAAGCTTGTTGATGTTGTTTACCGCTGGAACTGGAAGCTGCTGTTTGCTGCTGGAGCTGGGTGTTGCTGGAGCTGGTTTCTGCTGGAGCTGGTTGCTGCTGGAGCTGTTTGATGCTGGAGCTGTTTGTTGCTGGAGCTGATTGCTGCTGGAGCTGTTTGTTGATGGATCGGATTCCTGCTGGAGCTTGTTGTTGCTGTTTACTGCGAGTGTTGGAAGCTGCTGCTTGCTGCTATTTTCTGTGGAGCTTTTTTTTACCGGAAACCTTTACTGCTGAAGCTGGTTGCTGCTGTAGCTGCTTGGTGCTGGAGCTAGTTGTTGCTGGAGCTGGTTGTTGCTGAAGATGGTTTCTGTTGCTTGCTGCTGGAGCAGGTTGCTCCTGGAGCTGGTGGCTGTTCTTTGCTGCTGGAGCCGCTTGTTGGCTGTTTCCTACAGGAGCTGGTTGCTGCTGGAGCTAGTTGAATCTGGAGCCGATTGCCGCTGTTTCCTACTGGATCTTGTTGCTGCTGGAGCTGGTTGCTGACGTTTGCTGGTGGTGCTGGTTGCTGCTGTTTGCTGTTGGAGCTTGAAGCTGCTGTTTGCTGCTGGCGCTGGTTGCTGGTGTTTACCGCTGGAGCTGGATGGTGCTGTCTGATGCAGGAGCTGGTGGTTAAATGAGCTGGCTGCTGGTATTTGCTTCTGGAAATGCTTGCTGCTAATTTCCTATTAGAGTGTGCAGCTGCTGGAATGGGTAATTGCTGGAGCTACTTTCCGCTTTTTGTTTCTGGAGCCCGCTGCTACTGTTTGCTGCTGGAGCTGGTTACTGGTTTTTACTCTTGTAGCTGGTTGCTGCTGTTTCCTTCTGGAGCTGGTTGCTGCTGGAGATTGTTACTGCTGTTTACCGCTGGATTTGGAAGCTGCTGTTTGATTGAGGAAGTGGTTGCTGCTATTTGCTGCTGAGGCTGGTTGCTGCTGTTGGATGGAGGGGTTGTTGCTGCTGTTTGAAGGAAGAGCTGGTTGCTGCTGTTTACCGCTGGCGATGGAAGCTGCTGTTTGCTGCTGGGATTTGTTGCTGGCATTTGCTTCTGGAGCTGCTTGCTGTTGTTTCCGACCGGAGCTTGTTGCTGCTGGAACGAGTAGCTTCAGGATCGAGTTGCTGCGGTTTTCTGCGAGAGCTTGTTGCTGCTGGAACGGGGTAGCTGCTGGAGCTGGTTGCTGCTGTCTGCTGCTGGCTCTGGTTGCTGCTGTGTCCTACTGGAGCTGGCTGCTGCTGGTGCTTGTTGATGTTCTTTACAGCTGGAACTGGAAGCTGGTGTTTGCTGCTGCATCTGGTTGCTGCTGGAGCTGGTTGTTGCTGGAGCTGGTGGCAGCGGGAGCTGGTGGCAGCTGGAGCTGCTTCCAGCTGTTTCCTACCGGAGCGTGTTGCTGCTGGAACGAGTAGTTTCTGGATCTAGTTGCTGCTGTTTTCAGCTGGAGCATGTTGCTGCTGGAGCGGTTAGGTGCTGGAGCTGGTTGCTGCTGCCTGCTGCTGGCTGTGGTTGCTGCTGTTCCCTACAGGAGTTGGCTGCTGTGGGAGCTTGTTGATGTTGTTTACCGCTGGATCTGGAAGGTGCTGTTTGCTGCTGGATCTGGTTGCTGCTGGAGTTATTTGTTGCTGGAGCTGATTGTTGCTGGAACTTGTTGTTGCTGTTTTCTGCTGGAGCTGGAATCTGCTGTTTGCTGCTGGAGCTGGTTGTTGCTGGATCCTATTGAGCTTTTTTAATGGAAATGTTTACGACTGGAGCTAATTGCTCATGTAGCTGTTTGCTGCTGGAGCTGGTTGCTGCTGTACTGTTTGCTGCTGGAGCTGGTTGTTGCTGGAGCTGGTTGTTGCTGGAGCTGGTTGTTGCTGGAGCTATATGTTGCTGGATCTGTTTTTTGTTGCTTGCTGCTGGAGCAGTTTGCTCCTGGAGGTAGTGGCTGTTGTTTGCTCCTGGAAACGCTGATTGCTGTTTCCTACTGGAGTTGGTTGTTGCTGGAGCTTATTGAATTTGGTGCTGGTTGCTGCTGTTCCCTACTCGAGCATGTTGCCGCTGGAGCTGGTTGCTGATGTTTGCTGCTGGAACTGGTTGCTGGTGTTTGCTGCTGGAGTTGGAAGCTTTTGTTTACTGCTGACGCTGGTTGCTTCTGGAGCTGGTTGCTAATGTTTACTGCTGGAGATGTTTGCTGGTCTTTGCTGCTGGAGCTGGTTGCTGCTGGTTGCTGATGGGCCTTGCTGCTGATGTTTAATGGAGAACTGGTTGTTGCTGGTTGCAGATGGGCCTTGCTGCTGTTGCTTCAACGAGGAGCTGGTGGCTGCTGGTTGCTGCTGGGCCTTGCTTCTGCTGTTTCATGGCGAAGCTGGTTGGCCCTGTTTGATAGAGGAACTGGTTGCTGCTGGGTGCTACTGAGGCTTGTTGCTGCGGTTTATCACTGGAGCTGGAGGCTGCTGTTTGCTGCTGAAGCTTGTTACCTAGAACATAGAACAGTACAGCACAGAACAGGCCCTTCTGCCCACAATGTTGTGCCGAGCTTTATCTGAAACCAAGATCAAGCTATCCCACTCCCTATCATACTGGTGTGCTCCATGTGCCTATCCAATAACCGCTTAAATGTTCCTAAAGTGTCTCACTCCACTTTCACTGCAGGCAGTCCATTCCACACCCCAACCACTCTCTGCATAAATAACCTACCTCTGATATCCTTCCTGTATCTCTCATCATGAACCCTACAGTTATGCACCCTTGTAATAGCTCCATCCACCCGAGGAAACAGTCTTTCAACGTTCACTCTATCTATCCCCTTCATCATTTTATAATTCTCTCTTAAGTCTCCCTTCAGCCTCCTCCGCTCCAGAGAGAAAAGCCCTAGCTCCCTCAACCTTTCCTCATAAAACCTACCCTCCAAACCAGGCAGCATCCTGGTAAATCTCCTCTGCACTCTTTCCAGCGCTTCCACATCCTTCTTGTAGTGAGGTGACCAGAACTGCACACAATATTCCAAATGTGGTCTCACCAAGGTCCTGTACAGTTGCAGCAGAACCCCACGGCTCATAAACTCCAACCCCCTGTTAATAAAAGCTTACACACTATAGGCCTTCTTCACAGCTCTATCCACTAGAGTGGCAACCTTTGGAGATCTGTTGGATATGGACACCAAGATCTCTCTGTTCCTCCACAGTCTTCAGAACCCTACCTTTGACCCTGTAATCCACATTTAAATTAGTCCTACCAAAATGAATCACCTCACATCTATCAGGGTTAAACTCCATTTGCCATTTTTCAGCCCAGATTTGCATCCTATCTGTGTCTCTTTGCAGCCTACAACAGCCCTCCACCTCATCCACTACTCCACCAATCTTGATGTCATCAGCAAGTTTACTGATCCACCCTTCAGCCCCCTCCTCTAAGTCATGAATAGAAATCACAAAGAGCAGAGGACCAAGCACTGATCCCTGTGGCACTCCGCGAGCAACCTGCCTCCAATCTGAAAATTTTCCATCCACCACCACCCTCTGTCTTCGATCAGACAGCCAGTTACCTATCCAATCGGCCAACTTTCCCTCTATCCCAAACCTCCTCACTTTCATCATACGCCGACCATGGAGGACCTTATCAAAAGCCTTACTAAAATCCATGTATATGACATCAACTGCCCTACCTTCATCAACACACTTAGTTACCTCCTCAAAAAATGCTATCAAATTTGTACGGCACAACTTGCCCTTCACGAATCCATGCTGACTATCCCGGATTAATCCGCATCTTTCCAAATGGTCCCATCCCTAAGGACCTTTTCCATCAATTTATCAACCACAGAAGTAAGACTAACCGGTCTATAATTACCAGGGTCATTTCTATTCCCTTTCTTAAACAGAGGAACAACATTCGCCATTCTCCAGTCCTCTGGCACCATCCCCGTGGAAAGCAAGAACCCAAGGATCAAAGCCAAAGGCTCTGCGATCTCATCCCTTGCCTCCCAACGAATGCAAGGATACATTTCATCAGGCCCAGGGGACTTTTCGACCTTCAGTTTATTCAAAACTGCCAGGACATCCTCCCTCCGAACATCTATTTCTTCCAGCCTATTAGCCTGTAACACCTTCTCTTCCTCAAAAACATGGCCCCTCTCCTTGGTGAACACTGAAGAAAAGTATTCATTCATCACCTCGCCTATCTCTACTGACTCCATACACAAGTTCCCACTACTGTCCTTGACCGGCCCTAACCTCATCTTGGTCATTCTTTTATTCCTCACAGAAGAGTAAAAAGCTTTGGGGTTTTCCTTGATCCGACCCGCCAAGGACTTCTCGTGTCCCCTCCTAGTTCTCCTAAGCCCCTTTTTCAGCTCATTCCTTGCTTGCTTGTAACCCTCAATCGAGCCATCTGAACCTTGTTTCCTCATCCCGACATAAGCTTCCCTCTTCCTTTTCACAAGACATTCCACCTCTTTTGTGAACCATGGTTCCCTCACTGGGCCATTTCCTCCCTGCCTGACAGGCACATACCTATCAAAGACACCCAGTATTTGTTCCTTGAAAAAGTTCCATTTTTCATTGTTACTGATGTTTGCTACAGTTTCTTATGGAGGTTGTTGGTGCTTGAACTATTTGCTACTGGAGCTGTTTGCTGCTGGAACTGTTTGCTTCTGGAGCTGGTTGCTGCAGTTTGCTGCTGAAACTGTTTGCTGCTGTTTCCTCGTTGCAGCTGGACGTGGGTACTGCTGGACCTGGCTTCTACTGGAGCTTGTTGCTGCTCTTGCCCTCCCTGCATTGTTCTCCCCGCATTTTCCCTCCCTCCAATGCCCCCATGAACTGTCCACCCCTGCACTGTCCCGCCCGCACTTTCTCCCCTGCGTTGACCCCCCTCCCGCTTTCACTGCCTCCGCTACACTGCCCCCCTGCACTTTCCACCTTCCATGCCCTGGCCCACCCTGCACTGTCCCTCCTGCGCATTCCCCTAAGACCCACCCCATGGCTTCCGAAGCTGTCCCCGCCCCCAGTCCCTCTCATACCACTCTTTCCGCCAGTCTCTTTATTTCCCCCTCCCACTGAGTGTATCCCCCAGAATTCCCCAAGTTCCTCCCTCCGCCCCCCCCCCCCACCCCACAAATCTCTCCCCAGTGGCTCCCTAAACCCCTCCTATACTAAATGTCTCCAAGCCGAAGTTCATACAATAAACAACAAAGAACAATATAGCACAGGAACAGGCCCTTCTGCCCTCCAAGCCCGCGCCGCTCCCTCGTTCAAACTAGACCATTCTTTTGTATCCATCCATTCCCACTCCGTTCATGTGGCTCTCGAGATAAGTCTCAAATGTTCCCAATGTGCCCGCCTCCACCAGCTTGCCTGGCAGCGCATTCCAGGCCCTCACCATCCTCTGTGTAAAATATGTCCTACTGATATCCGTGTTAAACGTCACCCCCCTCACCGTGAACCTATAAACCCTCGTGAACGTCACAAACGACCTGGGAAAAAGCTTCCCACCGTTCACGCTATGTATGCAGACGCAGCATGGATTCATGAAGGGAAAGTCGTGTTTGACGAATCTACTGGACTTTTATGAAGATGTCACTAGTGCGGTTGACAGAGGGGAACCGGTGGATGTGGTGTTTTTAGATTTCCAGAAGGCGGTCGATAAGGTGCCTCACAAAAGGTTGCTGCAGAAGATTGGGGTACACGGAGTTAGGGGTAAGGTGTTGGCGTGGATTGGGGATTGGCTATCTAACAGGAAGCAGAGAGTTGGGATAAATGGGTGCTTTTCTGGTTGGCAGTTGGTGACCAGTGGCGTGCCGCAGGGATCGGTGCTGGGGCCTCAATTGTTTACCATTTACATAGATGATCTGGAGGAGGGGACTGAATCTAGGGTATTCAAGTTTGCTGATGACACGAAGGTGAGTGGGAAAGCGAATTGCGTGGAGGACGTGGAATGTCTGCAGAGAGATTTGGATAGGCTGAGCGAGTGGGCGAGGATCTGGCAGATGGAATATAACGTTAGCAAATGTGAGGTTATCCACTTTGGAAGAAATAATAGTAAATTGGAATATTATTTAAAGGGAGAATAATTACATCGTGCGACTGTGCAGAGGGACCTGGGGGTACTTGTGCACGAATCGCAAAAACTCATTCTGCAGGTGCAGCAGGCGATCAAGAAGGCGAATGGAATGTTGGCCTTTATCGCGAGGGGGATAGAATATAAAAGCAGGGAGGTCTTGCTGCAACTGTACAAGGCACTGGTGAGACCGCAACTGGAGTCCTGTGTGCAGTTTTGGACCCCTTATTTGCGAATGGATATATTGGCCTTGGAGGGAGTGCAGAGAAGGTTCACCAGGTTGATACCGGAGATGAGGGGTGTAGCTTATGAGGAGAGATTAAACAGATTGGGTCTGTACTCGTTGGAGTTTAGAAGGATGAGGGGTGATCTTATAGAGACATATAAGATAATGAAGGGGCTGGATAGGGTAGAGGTGGAGAGATTCTTTCCACTTCGAAGGGAAACCAGAACTCGAGGGCACAGCCTCAAAATAAGGGGGGGCCGGTTCAGAACAGAGTTGAGGGGGAACTTCTTCGCTCAGAGGGTGGTGAATCTCTAGAATTCTCTGCCCATTGAAGTGGTGGAGGCTTCCTCGTTGAATATGTTTAAATCACGGGTAGATAGTTTTCTGATCGATAAGGGAATTAGGGGATACGGGGAGCAGGAGGGTAAGTGGAACTGATTCGCTTCAGATCAGCCATGATCTTGTTGAATGGCGGGGCAGGCTCGAAGGGCCAGATGGCCGACTCCTGCTCCTATTTCTTGTGTTCTTATGTCCTTCTGTTTTCATAATTGTATACACCTCTATTAGGTCTCCCCTCATCCTCCGTCTTTCCAGTGAGAACAACCCCAGTTTACGCAATCTCCCCGAATAACTAATACCCTCCATACCAGGCAACATCCTGGTAAACCTCCGCTGCACTCTCTCAAAAGCCTCCACATCCTTCTGGTAGTGTGGCGACCAGAAATGGATGCAGTATTCCAAATACGGCCGAACCAACGTTGTATACATCTGCAACACCAGGCCCCAACATTTATATTCTATGCCCCGTCCTATAAAGGCAAGCATGCCATATGCCTTCTTCACCACCTTCTTCACCTGTGACGTCACCTTCAAGGATCTGTGGACTTGCAACACCCAGGTCCCTCTGCATATCTACAGCCTTTAAGGTTCTGCCACTTAGCGGAGAGCTCCCCCCAACTTTCGCTCGACCAAAATGCATCACTTCACATTTTTCTGGATTGAACTCCATCTGCCATTTCATAGCCCAAATTGCCAGCCTATCTATATCCATCTGTAGCCTCTGACAATGTTCCTCACTATCTGCAAGTCCAGCCAATTTCGTGTCGTCAGCAAACTTAGTGATCACCCCAGTTACACCTTCTTCCAGATCGTTTATATAAATCACAAACTGCAGAGGTCCCAATACAGAGCCCTGCGGAACACCGCTCGTCACAGGTCTCCAGCAGGAAAAACACCCTTCCACTCCCACCCTCTGTCTTCTGTGACCAAGCCAGTTCTCCACCCATCTAGCCACCTCCCCCATTATCCCATGAGATCCAACCTTTTAGACCAACCTACCATGAGGGACTTTGTCAAACGCTTTACTAAAGTCTATATAGACGACATCCACGACCCTTCCCTCGTCAACCATTCTCGTCACTTCTTCAAAAATCTCCACCACGTTAGTGAGGCATGACCGCTCTCTCACAAAACCATGTTGACTATTGTTAATGAGTTTATTCCTTTCTAAATGTGTATACATCCTATCTCTAAGAATCCTCTCCAACAACCTCCCTACCACGGACGTCAAGCTCACTGGCCTATAATTTCCCGGGTTAGCCTTCCTACCCTTCTTAAATAATGGGACTACATTAGCTATCCTCCAATCCTCGGGGACCTCGCCTGTGTCCAGTGGCGAGACAAAGATTTGCGTCAGAAGCCCAGCGATTTCACCTCTCCTCTCCCTGAGCAGCCTTGGATAGATTCCATCTGGCCCTGGGGATTTGTCAGTCTTTATATTCTCTAAAAAACCAAACACTTGCTCCCTTGTAATAGAGATTTTCTCTAACGGTTCAACTCTCTCCTCCGAGACACTTCCAGTCAACACATCCCTCTCCAGCCTGACTCACTCCCGTTCCCATTCCCCAGTCCCCACAGCTTCAATCCCTCTAAACACCCCCCCCCCCAACCCCCTCCCGTGCCTGAATGAATCCCTCTCTAAGTCCCACCCTGCCTAATCCCTCCAATCCCACCAGGTGTCCCTCTCCACCTAAATCCCTCAGAGTCATCCCCCCCCCCAAACACACGCACACACCGTCTTCCTAACCCCTACACATCACCAAACCCAGGCCCTCAAATGTCCCTCTAGCTTCTGCCCACTTCTGATTTCTAACACACGACGCCCCCTGCCGAAGCCTCGATATCTCTCACTGACACCCATCCACCGCTCAACCACTCTCTCTCTGACCCCCCGCTCAATCTCTCTCTACCCGACCCTGCTCAATCTGTCCCTGAAACCCCCACCCCCGCTCAATCTCTCTCACTTACCCTCCCTGCTCAATGTACCTCTGGACCCCCTGCTCAATCTCTCTCTGACCCCGTCGCTCAATCTAGCTATGAACCCCCTGCTCAATCTCTCTCTGACCCTTCTCCCCCCAACCCCTCAATCTCTCTCTCTCTGACCACCCCCCAAAAATCCCTCTCGGTTCTCTCCTGCAAGCATTCAAGTTCCCCCTCCTCCCTCCCAGCTGAATCTTTGTCGACCGCCCCTGCAATCCCTCGCTGAACGATATCCCCTCCTTTGCAATACATATCCCCTTTTTTATTTTCCATACCATCCTTCTCTGCCTAATCACCCCTGGCTCTGAACAAGCCCCTGCACTGCACACTCTCCCCCGCCCTTTCACTGCGTTCACCCGCCATCCCCCCACGCCGCAGCTGTGTTCCTGGGTCTTCACTCCATGAGGACAGCAAACCCGTGATCTGTCCCGTCCCCCACAAGGCTACAGAGAGAGAGAGATAAGAGTCAGAGAGAAGCAGAAAGATCGAGATAGAGAGAATGCAACTGCAGTTCAGTCAGAATGATTCACAGAGAGAGGGGGTCAGGCGGGGGGGAAGCAGAGAGAAGACGGGGTGGACGGAGAGATGGAGAGGAGGCTGCTCTGATTGAGATAAAATAATCCGCAGAGAGAGACGGAGATGTGCAGAGAGGCTGAGACAGAAAGTCAGATGTCGATGGAAATAGAAAGACAGTAACAACGTTTCAGAGAGAGAGTGGAAGATAGAACGAGATAAAAGGGGAACGCTGCTGCCCTTTTGAGAGGCTGAGGAGTAAAGGATGTGGAGAGATAGGGATTGGAAAGATGTGGAGAATCGGTTCAGAAGATGGGGGAGTTGCACGGACAGAGTTTCAGGGAGAGGAATTGAAAACTGCGGGATTACATTGGAGCAGGGAGGACTCGGACTACCCCCTCCCCCTGACACACAGACCAAAAACCCTCGGAGTTGAAACCCCTCAAGTATGTGTGTGGAAATGACTGACAAAGACACGTGGACTTTTATTAAAATTTTTGTCTCTGGTTGTAGCTATTGTCCGAGGATTCCTCACGGGAAAACTATTCACTCTTTGCAACGCCAAAAGTTCCAAAGAAATTCTCCTTCGAAGTTAGAAACATTAAAAAAGTGAAATTTGATTCATACAAAAAAAAAATTATTGAAAACAATAAAATGCACCTCAAGATCCCAGGACTTGCTGAAATTCACAATCTCACTGGGTTTGGGGCAAACACTCATTTTCACATCCTCATGAATAATCTTTGACAAAATGGGAACACATTTCAAATACAATGAACTTCCAAATGCCTTGTGACTTCGTGATAATTTATTAAACTCATCAAAAAATTCTGGGGGCTTCACTGCAGAGACAGGCTAATGAATAAACACAGTGAAGTTCCCACTTCTATCAGTCACTTCTCCCCGACCCCTTCTGTTTGTCCCTCTCTGTCTCTTACATGCTTCCCCAGATATATATCTGGCCAGTGCCGCATCTCTGCTCCTGTCTCTCGATAACCTGTCCTGATCTCTGCATTGTTTCTGTATCTCAAGTTGAATCGGGATTGAAATGCTCTCTCTGAGCTTCTGTCTGACCATTTAAAATAAAACTCAATCAAAAGAAAAATAAGTCGGTGGGGTGTCGGGGGGTGGGGGATCGGGGCGTGGGTGCGGTGCAGGGTGGTGTGCAGGAAAATCCACAATCCCATCCTGAAGTGGCTGCTGCCCATTTTATTGAACCGTTGAATTCAGCCACTTAAACCCTGTTCGGGAATTATGCGAATGCTCCGGAGAAGTAGGCCTTTAAGTGTGGCCAAGTCACAGAGGCTGCATTATTCCTCAGGTAGAAAGATCAAATCCCCCTTTATCCCCCACAGTTAAGCACAACAATCTTCTCCATCCACATCCACAAATCCCAGCGCCCTGTCTAAATACGCAAGCAGCACTGCGCGATTGAGAACAAGCCTTTCCCCCAGGCTCAGGAATTTGATTTTCAGCTCCCTCTCCCTCCCGAATGCTTTACAGAGAGAGGGAGAGAGAGAGATTCTGAGAATGTTACAACCAGGATCCCACAGGGAATCCCATACTGCAGGAGGAACACCATCCACCCCCCCCAACCCGCCCCCCCACCCCCACCCCCCGCAACCCCCAGAGCCTCTGCCTCTTTTCCACTGACCCACGACATTCCTCACCCCTTCTCTGCTCACCCTGTTTCTCTCTATCGCCCTTCCTCCCCCGATCTTTTTTATGTTTTAAGTGTGGGGCACTGTCACGGGGCGAAGAATATAGGGCGGGGAGGAGGGCACAGAGCATAAGGGCACAGCAAGATCCCACAAACAAACAGCCAGAAGAGGGCCACATACGAAGTGATTTTCAAGTGAGGATTGGGGTAATGTGAGTGGGGAATGCGGAACCACACATTTCCCTCTCTCTCCCCCCGCTCCATCTCTCCCACACCCTAAATAAAAAGAACGACAAGTTAATCCAGGGTTGGTGCTATCGGCATGAACAGGGAAACTTCCAATCCAGCACAGCCACATCTCTCTGTTCGATTACCTGTTCCGCTCACTTTCTCCTCTCTCTGCCTGTTTTTCTGCCTCTATCTCTGAACCTCTCCCGCCGCCTCTGTGTCCTTTTTGCTATTCCCCCGCATATATATGTGTGTGTATGTATAAATATATATATATATATATATATCCAATTCCTCTTCTCTGCCCCTGTCTCTCTTGCTTCGGATAATCTGTCCTGATCTCTGCTCTGTTTCTCCATGATGTGGAGATGCCGGCGTTGGACTGGGGTAAACACAATAAGAAGTTTAACAACACCAGGTTAAAGTCCAACAGGTTTATTTGGTAGCAAAAGCCACACAAGCTTTTGGAGCTCTAAGCCCCTTCTTCAGGTGAGTGGGAATTCCCACTCACCTGAAGAAGGGGCTTAGAGCTCCGAAAGCTTGTGTGGCTTTTGCTACCAAATAAACCTGTTGGACTTTAACCTGGTGTTGTAAAACTTCTTACTCTGTTTCTCCATCGCAGAATGAATCAGGATTAAAATGATCTGTCTGACAATGTCTGTCTGACCGTTTAACATAATGACGTGTTGTGGGTCACGTTTGATATTTCTCAGTGATTTGAATTAGGAAATGGGGCGGGAGGCTCCTTCTGCAAAGCCGGACCTCTCACACACTGCAATGTCGCAGCAGCCAAATTCAAATATCTTTCAAACACTACAAATATTGGGAAAGAAATCTTTTCAAACACAACAGCACAGATTCAGCCTCAGTTGCACATTCGCTGTTCACAAATCCCACCTTCTGGGAGGATGTCAGTGAGGTTATGTTTCCCAAAGACTGGTGGTCTGGGCTGTGAGTGCACGATGTGGAGATGCCGGCGTTGGACTGGGGTAAACACAGTAAGACGTTTAACAACACCAGGTTAAAGTCCAACAGGTTTATTTGGTAGCAAAAGCCACACAAGCTTTCGGAGCTCCAAGCCCCTTCTTCAGGTGAGTGGGAATTCTGTTCACAAACAGGGCATATAAAGACACAGACTCAATTTACATGAATAATGGTTGGAATGTGAATACTTACAGCAAATCAAGTCTTTAAGATACAAACAACGTGAGTGGAGAGAGCATCAAGACAGGCTAAAAAGATGTGCATTGTCTCCAGACAAGACAGCCAGTGAAACTCTGCAGGCCCAGGCAGGCTGTGGGGGTCACAAATAGTGTGACATGAACCTAATATCCCGGTTGAGGCCGTCCTCGTGCGTGCGGACCTTGGCTATCAGTTTCTTGATTAGCTGTAAGTATTCACATTCTAACCATGATTCATGTAAATTTAGTCTCTGTCTTTATATGTCCTGTTTGTGAACAGAATTCCCACTCACCTGAAAAATGGGATTGGAGCTCCGAAAGCTTGTGTGGCTTTTGCTGCCAAATAATCCTGTTGGAATTTAACCTGGTGTTGTAAAACTTCTTACTGTGAGTGCACAGCAGAGGACCACTCCTAACCCACCCCCTCCAATATCTCTCCCTTTCCTGACCCTCTGGCTTTGCTTTCTCTCTGTGACCCTTACTTTCTCTAATTCATTGGATTGGGGATGTGATTGTAGGTTTTCCTGCTATCTCTCTCTCCTCCCCCCATAACTCACACCTAAAGGAGAAAGATGGGAGAGAGAGAGAGAGACAGCAGGAAAACCCACAATCACATGCCCAATCCAATGTATTAAAGTGGACTGCTGCAGATTTTATTCGACCGTGGAGTCCACCGATTTAAACACGGGCACGGTGTGGGAATGAAGCAAATGCAAGCGCCTTCGTGAGGTCAGACCTGGAATTGAGGCCTAGTCACAGAGGCTGCAATATACATCCTGGACAATGAACAGTTTCCCCACGTCCCAGCCAGTTTACCAGAACAATCGTCTCCTGTCCCGAAACTTCCCGGTAAGAAGTCACACAACACCAGGTTCAAGTGCAACAGCTTTATTTGGTAGCAAATACCATAAGCTTTCGGAGCACTGCTCCTTCATCAGATGGAGTGGAAATGTGCTCTCAAGCAGGGCACAGAGACACAAAATCAAGTTACAGAATACTGATTAGAATGCAAATCCCTACAGCCAACTAGATCTTAAAGATACAGACAATGTGGGTGGAGGGAATATTAAACACATGTTAATGAAATGTGTATTGTCTCCAGACAGAACAGCGAGTGAGATTCTACAAGCCCAGGAGGCAAGAAGTGGGTGTTACTGACAATGTGACATAAATCCAACATCCCGGTTTAGGGCGTCCTCATGTGTGTGGAACTTCGCTATCAGTTTCTGCTCAGCGACTCTGCGCTGTCTTGTGTCGTGAAGGCCGCCTTGGAGAACGGTTACCTAAAGATCCAAGGCTGAATGCCCGTGACTGCTGAAGTACTCCCCCACAGGAAGAGAACAGTCTTGCCTGGTGATTGTCGAGCGGTGTTCATTCATCCGTTGTCGTAGTGTCTGCACGGTCTCCCCAATGTACCATGCCTCGGGACATCCTTTCCTGCAGCGTATCAGGTAGACAATGTTGGCCAAGTTTAAGAGTAGGTACCGTGTACCTGGTAGCTGGTGTTCTCACGTGAGATGATGGCATCTGTGCCGATGATCCGGCACGTCTTGCAGAGGTTGCTGTGGCAGGGTTGTGTGGTGTCGTGGTCACTGTTCTCCTGAAGGCTGGGTAGTTTGGGAAGTTTTCTGTCTTTGGCGCGTGGAAGCTGGAGAAGTGGAGCATCATCAGGTTATCCGTGGGCTTGCGGTACAGTGAGGTGCTGAGGTGACCGTCCTTAATGGAGATGCGGGTGTCCAAGAATGCAACCGATTCCGGAAAGTTTCCAGATGCAATTTTACAACTCATCCGCTTCATCCTGGACCACAATGTCTTCACCTTCAACAACCAGTTATTCATCCAGACACACGGAACAGCCATGGGGATCAAATTCGCACCTCAATATGCCAACATCTTCATGCACAGGTTCGACCAAGACTTCGTCACCGCACAGGACCTTCAACCGATGCTATACACTAGATACATCGATGATATTTTCTTCCTTTGGAGTCATGGTGAGCAATCACTGAACGAACTATATGATGGCATCAACAAGTTACATCCCACCATCAGACTCACCATGGACTTCCACCCTAAAGATGTTAAAGAAGCCATCCCCTACGGACAAGCCCTCCGAATACACAGGATTTGCACAGATGAGGAGGATCGCAACAGACACCTCCAGACGCTGAAAGATGCCCTCATAAGAACAGGATATGGTGCTCGAGTCATCGATCAACAGTTCCGACTCGCCACAGCGAAAAACCGCACCGACCTCCTCAGAAGACAAGCACGGGACACGATGGACAGAGTACGTTCGTCGTCCAGTACTTCCCCGGAGCGGAGAAGCTACGGCATTTCCTCCGGAGCCTTCAACATGTCATTGATGAAGACGAACATCTCGCCAAGGCCATCCACACACCCCCACTTCTTGTCTTCAAACAACCACGCAACCTCAAACAGACCATTGTCCACAGCAAACTACTCAGCCTTCTGGAGAACATTGACCACGACACCACACAACCCTGCCACAGCAACCTCTGCAAGACGTGCCGGATCATCGACACGGATGCCATCATCTCACGTGAGAACACCATCTACCAGGTACACGGTACCTACTCTTGGAACTCGGCCAACATTGTCTACCTGATACGCTGCAGGAAAGGATGTCCCGAGGATTGGTACATTGGGGAGACGATGCAGACACTACGACAACGGATGAATGAACACTGCTCGACAATCACCAGGCAAGACTGTTCTCTTCCTATGGGGGAGCACTTCAGCAGTCACAGACATTCAGACTTGGTCTTCAGGTAAGCGTTCTCCAAGGCGGCCTTCACGACACACGACAGCGCAGAGTCGCTGAGCAGAAACTGATAGCCAAGTTCCGCACACATGAGGACGCCTTAAACCGGGATGTTGGATTTATGTCACATTATCAGTATCCCCCACAGCTTGCCTCCTGGGCTTGTAGAATCTCACGAGCTGTTCTGTCTGGAGACAGTACACATTTCTTTAACCTGTGTTTAATGTTCCCTCCACCCACATTGTCTGTATCTTTATGATCTGGTAGGCTGTAGGGATTTGCATTCTAATCAGTATTCTGTAACTTGATTTTGTGTCTCTGTGCCCTGTTTGAGAGCACATTTCCACTCCATCTGATGATGGAGCAGTGCTCCGAAAGCTTATGGTATTTGCTACCAAATAAAGCTGTTGGACTTTAACCTGGTGTTGTGAGACTTCTTACCGTGTTCACCCCAGTCCAACGCCGCATCTCCACACCGAAACTTCCCAGACAGGGCTCAGAGGAGGGGGAGGAACAAGCGTGCAGTGCTTCCGACCCCTCCGTCCCCTTCCACCCTCCACTCACACCATTAAAACAACAACAAATCACAGTGGGAATTTCCTTCACATTCATTACAATATGAAACAGATAGACAAATGGCTGGAGAGAGATTGAACTGGAATGATGAGGACAGGCACATTCCACACCCCCCCCCCCCCCGCAACTCCTCAGAAATCCTCCAAATCCATCCACCCAAGCCCTGTCTAAAAACGCAAGCAGCTCTCTGGCATTCAGAACACACCATTCCACAGGCTGTGGGATTTATAATTTCAGCTTCCTTTCTCCTCCCTCCCTCTCGGCGGATTCACACCCACTGAGCAAGCTCTGTTTTGAAATTGTAGGTTCACCAGTTGCAGTTCAGGAAAGGCCGCAAGCCATTGATGGCACAGCCGGACAAATTTCATTCCTCCATCCTCACACCTGGTGAAATCCTTCCATCCCCACTCCCCTGAAAACCATTCAGAGGCTGGAAACACGTTGTCCCAAACCCAGTTAATCCCCAGAGAGAGATAAACTCTCCTCTTCAACCTGGGAACAAAGTTTGTCGATCCCTTTGGGAGAATATTTCTCTAATCACTCTCCCAGCATTGATCCATTTTTGCGAATCAGAAATCCCAGAAGGGTGTGACTAAGGCTTTTCTCCAGAGACTGGAAGCTGGGCGCTGACGCCACACGAGGGACCCGCAAGTCTTGTGTCTCTTTCCTCCCCCTCATTGCACCCCCCATAATCCTCCTACCTTCCTGTCTTTTTCTGTTTTCTCTCATTCCCCCAATCTCTCCCTCCCTATTATTCTGCCTTTTCTCTCCCTCTCTGTATTTCTCTCTCTCTCCTCTCTATATCTTTCTCTCTCTTTCTCCTTCTCCCTCCCTCCACCTTCCTCTGTCTTTCTCTCTTTCTCTCTCTCCCTCCCTCCACGTTTCTCTGCCTTTCTCTCTCCCTCCCTGTCTTTCTCTCTCCCTCCCTATCTTTCTCTCTCAGTGTCTTTCGGGGTCACGAAATGTTCTTGGCAGACAGGATTAAGGAGAATGGGGTCACGAAATGTTCTTGGCAGACAGGATTAAGGAGAATCCAAGGCATTTTATTCATTCGTTAGGAACAAAATGGTTGTCAGGGAAAAAATCGGAACTCTCAGGGACAAAAGTGGGGAATTATGCTTGGAGACCAAAGAAGTAGGCGAGATCCTAAATGAATACTTTGCGTCGGTATTCACAAAGGAGAGGGATGTGTTGACTGGGAGTGTCTCGGAGGGGAGTGCTGAACCGTTGGAGAAAATCTCCATTACAAAGGAGGAAGTGTTAGGTTTGTTAGAGAATTTAAAGACTGATAAATCCCCAGGGCCTGATGGAATCTCTCCAAGGCTGCTCAGGGAGACGAGAGATGAAATCGCTGGGCCTCTGACGCAAATCTTTGTCTCGTCACTGGACGCAGGTGAGGTCCCAGAGGATTGGAGGATAGCTAATGTGGTCCAGTTATTTAATAAGGGTAGGAAGGATAAGCCGGGTAATTATAGGCCGGTGAGCTTGACGTCCGTGGTCGGGAAGTTGTTGGAGAAGATTCTTAGAGATAGGATGTATTCGCATTTAGAAAGGAATAAACTCATTAACGATAGTCAGCATGGTTTTGTGAGAGGGAGGTCATGCCTCAGTAACCTGGTGGAGTTTTTTGAAGAAGTGACCAGAATGGTTGACGAGGGAAGGGCCCTGGATGTCGTCTGTATGGACTTTAGTAAAGCGTTTGACAAAGTCCCACATGGTAGGCTAGTTAAAAAGGTTGGATCTCATGGGATAAAGAGGGATGTGGCTAGATGGGTGGAGAACTGGCTTGGTCACAGAAGACAGAGGGTGGTAGTGGAATGGTCTTTTTCCGTCTGGAGGCCTGTGACGAGTGGTGTTCCGCAGGGCTCTGTATTGGGACCCCTGCTGTTTGTGATTTATATAAATGATCTGGAAGAAGGTATAACTGGGGTGATCAGTAAGTTTGCGGACGACACAAAATTGGCAGGACTTGCAGATAGTGAGGAGCATTGTCAGAAGCTACAGAAGGATATAGATAGGCTGGAAATTTGGGCAAAGAAATGGCAGATGGAGTTCAATCCTGATGAATGCGAAGTGATGCATTTTAGTAGAAATAATGTCGGGAGGAGCGATATGATAAATGGCAGAACCATAAAGGCTGGAGACACGCAGAGGGACCTGGGTGTGCAAGTCCACAGATCCTTGAAAGTGACGTCACAGGTGGAGAGGGTGGTGAAGAAGGCATATGGCATGCTTGCCTTTATAGGACGGGGCATAGAGTATAAAATTTGGGGTCTGATGTTGCAGATGTAAAGAACGTTGGTTCGGCCGCATCTGGAATACTGCATCCAGTTCTGGTCGCCACACTACCAGAAGGACGTGGAGGCTTTGGAGAGAGTACAGAGGAAGTTTACCAGGATGTTACCTGCTATGGAGGGGCTTAGTTATGAAGAGAGATTGGGCAAACTGGGGTTGTTCTCCCTGGAAAGACGGAGGATGAGGGGAGACTTAATAGAGGTGTATAAAATTATGAAAGGCATAGATAGGGTGAACGGTGGGAAGCTTTTCCCCAGGTCGGTGGTGACGTTCACGAGGGGTCATAGGTTCAAGGTGAAGGGGGGGAGGTTTAACACAGATATCAGACGGACATATTTTACACAGAGGGTGGTGGGGGCCTGGAATGCGCTGCCAGGCAAGGTGGTGTAGGCGGACACACTGGGAACATTTAAGACTTATCTGGACAGCCATATGAACGGAGTGGGAATGGAGGGATACAAAAGAATGGTCTAGTTTGGACCAGGGAGAGGCGCGGGCTTGGAGGGCCGAAGGGCCTGCTCCTGTGCTGTATTGTTCTTTGTTCTTTGTTTTGTCCCTCGCTGTATTTCTCTCTTTATGTCTTTCTCTCTCCCTCCCTGTCTTTCTCTCTCTCTCTCTCTCTCTCCCTCCCGCACACCCCGTCTTTCTCTACCTCTGCCTTTCTCTCTCTCTCTCTCTGTCTTTCTGTCTCTTCCTCTGTGTCATTCTCTCTCCCTCCTTGTCTTTTTCTTACTCTCTCTCTCTCAGTTTTTCTCTCTCTCTCTCCCTCCCGATCTTTCTCCGTCTCTCGCTCTGTCATTCTCTCTCTCCCTCACCTCGTTCTCTCCGCAACCCCCCCCCCCCCCCCCACCCCCCATCTCTCTCTCTCTCTCTCTGTATCTTTCTTTATCGGTTTGTCTCTCTTTCCACCTTTTCTCTTACTCAGGGAGAAATGTGGAGAGAGGGAGAGAGAGAGAGCGATACTGGAGAATGTTACTGTCAAAAACTCAGTAAAGGTGAATGAAAATGGCTCCTGGGCATTGACATGTATCCGTGACATTAATTACAACAGACCACAAGCTGATTGACAAATTAAACCGACTTCCAGTCACGGCCTTTTTCATTCTAGATCATTCCGCGAGTGCTTGATTTGCAATATTCTCTGAAAAGATGCAGATTTAACCGTTTGAAATGAATGCCCCCACCCCGCCGCCTCACCACCGCCCCCCCCCCCCCCCCCAAGCACACTTGACTTGTTTATAATATTTATAATTTCACAAACACATCCCCCCCTCCCTTAGTCAATGAATGAATAATTAAAATTACATTCAGGGTTATTCTGCACAACAGGATCCCACTGGCATTTCCACAATGGAGGACGGCACACGCAGCCTCTGTGCATTTTTCCCACAACTCCTGCTGAGACCCTCCCACCCCACTCCCTCTCTGTTTATATCTCCCCTATTTCTCTATCTCTCTGCCTCTTCCCCTTCCCAACCCTTCTCCTCCCCCTCAATCCTTTCCCTTAAAAGTGCACTCACGGTCACAGTATAAGGAATCGGGAGCCAGAGCCATCTGTGTACAGAGCAAGATCCCACACACAACAGTGACGGCCAGATTAAGTAATTGTTTTCGGTGAGGATTGCAGGAAACTGTTTGGGAAATGGGATCCACCTATCTCCCACTCTTTCAAACTAACTTGTCAACAAATAACATTGTTGTTTTCCTTCACATTTTATTGAAACATGAAATATAGATAGGAATGTCTGGGGAGAGAGTGGCGGTGGGGTCGAGGGAGTGCTAAGAATGCTGGAGAGAAAATAAATTCCGGGGAAAAAAGAAAGATAAAATTATATCAAATCACATAGCACAAAAACTGACCCTTCGGCCCACTGGTCTATGCTGGCCATCAAATATCAATCCATACTACTCCCACTCCCCAGCACCTCCTGCAGAGCCTCCAATGCCTCGGTGATTTTAACGATCCTGTTTCAAGTTTTTCTTGAAAGTCTCTGAGGCATGTAAGCGAGATTCTGTTTTTTAAAAAAATGTGGTCCCTGTAGCAGTGCGGTCAAAGGCCTCAGGCCCAGTGCATACACAGCAAGATCCCACAGCAGCGCATCCATGTGAACCTAAATCAGATGCAGCACAGTCCTCCCCAACACACCCACACATTCTTGCCTGCTGTGAGCCCACTTCCCCACTCACTAACCTGTGTGTGTGTGTGTGTGTGTATGTGTGTGTGTGTGTGTGTGTGTGTGGGTGTGGGTGTGGGTGTGTGTGTGTGGGTGTGTCTCATCCCAAATTTCCACAAAGGGTTGAACTCCCTCTTAAAACTAAGACAAAAACCTTTTAGAAACAAAATCCCTGTGGTGCACAGCAAGGGCCCACAAGGTGCAGTCAGGTGGGTTGAGTGTTCTTTTAATTTGGTCAATGTTCATACACAGAGAGAGGCAGAGAGGGGAGAGAGGGAAACAGACAGTGAAATCCACCCCAACATATCTCCGGTACCCTCAGAATTAAATCATAAACTGAAGGAAAGCACGGTGGACCATTGGCTCGCACTGCTGCCTCACAGCTCCAGCGACCCGGGTTCAATTCCCAAATTGGGTCACTGTCTGTGTGGATTTTTCCCATTCTCCCCCTGTCTGTGTGGGTTTCCTCCTGGTGCTGCGGTTCCCTCCCATCGTGGAAAGATGTGTGTGTTGGGGGATTGCTCATGCTAAATTACCCCGAGTGTCAGGGGGACTAGCTAAGTTACATGCATGGAGTCGTTGGCATGGGGACTTGGTGGGATTGTCTGCAGACTGAATGAGCCGAATGGCTTCCTTCTGCACTGTAGAATTCTATAAAATGGAGACGCTGTCCCTCACTGAAGCTCCCTCCCGCTAACAGCCTGTCTCCCCCTCTGCGTCTAACCCATAACTCCAACTGTTTCCATCTCTCCATCTTTTCCTCTCTTCCCGCATCTCTGCCTCCATATATTTCGACCACATTTGCTGTCATGTTGGAAGCCACACACACACACTGTGTGCACAGCAAGATCCCACGTCCTTCCCTATCTCAAAGCCGGGTGTAAAACTCTCCCCTGACCAGCCCCCCCTCCCCCACCATGTTAATTCCCCGGGCTGGGGGGACATCCCCTCAGTCTCCCCCAACACTGCTCCCACTCTCCCCCAAGAAGTGGGGCTCAAAGTAGCCAATTCCCTCTGGAGACATTTCCAAACCCAATGTCTCAGGATTGGAGTTCTGTACACCACACTTTCTGGAGGGATGTGACTGCGGATCTGGGCAGCACCTGAACACTGGAGACCCCCCCGCCCCTCCTCCCCCCGAGACACAGAGTATTTAAACCCCCACCACCCCATCATTGCTCTTTTTTACCTTGTCTCCGCCTATATCCCCACCCTTCACTTCTTCTCTTTTCCCCTCCTCTCAATTCTTGTCACTCTCTTTCTCTTCCATCCTATTTTCCCCCTCTTCTCCCTCTCTCTTTCTCTTTCACGTGTGCCAGATGGTGGAGATACAGGCAGAGAAATCCAAAACTCACAGCCACCAAAATGTGGTGAAGAATGAATCTCCCCTCAGTCGCCTGCAGAAAGGATTCGTTAACTCGCTAATTCCCCCAAACCCCATTTCAAGTTTCAGACGTTTTAATTCAAGAGCTTTGAATCCAGCCTCAGGTCCGTGAGTGAGATGTTGGTTAAAAAAGTGCAGGCAATGACCACAGTCCAATGTGTACACGGCAAGATCTCAGAGCAGCAGAAATGTGAACCTAAACCAGATGGATCACCAACGGTGAACAGACATACCCTATATAATTTTTAAGGGTACAGCATACAGAAGTGGCAAACCAGCCTGCAAAACTGCAAGCACGTTGGCGGCTTTGTTCGGATGGGTGACATTGCAGTGACGGTGTTTTTTCGAGCCTCGAAAGTGACATTTTCCAGTGTTTTGTTTAACAGATGCAGTAAGTTATCCGAGATGGTAGGTAATGGGGTAAAGATGGGGAAACACAGTGGCAGATTGGTTTGCACTGATGCCTTACCAGGGACTGTGGTTCGATTCCGGCTTGGGTCACTGTCTGTGTGGAGTTTGTTCATTCTCCCTGCGTCTGCGTCGGTTTCCTCCGGTTGCTCCGGTTTCCTCCCACACTCCAAAGATGTGCAGGTTAGGTGAATTGGCCATGCTAAAATCCCCCTCAGTGTATCCGAGCAGGCGCCAGAGTGTGGCGACGAAGGGATTTTCACAGTAACCTCATTGCGTGTAAGCCTAATTGTGACGAATAAATAAACGTTAACTTTACTTTACTGTGAAGATGCGATAAGGGGATAGGCAGTTAACAGAGAACATAGAACATCGGACATTACAGCGCAGTACAGGCCCTTCGGCCCTCGAAGTTGCGCCGACCATGGGACCAATCTAAAGCTCCTCTCATCTACACTATTCCAATATCATCCATATGTTTATCCAATAACCATCTGAATGCTCTTAATGTTGACGAGTCCACTACTGCTGCAAGCAGGGCATTCCACGCGCTTACTACTCTCTGAGTAAAGAACCTACCTCTAACATCTGTCCTATATCTCTCACCCCTCAATTTAAAGCTGTGTCCCCTCGTGCTAGCCAACACTATCTGAGGAAAAAGGCTCTCACTATCCACCCTATCTAATCCTCTGATCATCTTGTATGCCTCTATTAAGTCACCTCTTAACCTTCTTCTCTCTAACGAAAAGAACCTCAGGCCCCTCAGCCTTTCCTCATACGATTTTCCCACCATACCAGGCAACATCCTGGTAAATCTCCTCTGCACCCTTTCTTACACTTCCACATCTTTCCTATAATACGGCGACCAGAACTGTACGCAATACTCCAAATGTGGCCGCACCAGAGTTTTGTCCAGTTGCAGCATGACCTCCTGGCTCCGAAACTCAATCCCTCTACCAATAAAAGCTAACACACTGTACGCCTTCTTAGCAACCCTGTCGACATGGGTGCCAACTTTCAGGGATCTATGCACATGAGAGAGTAAACGAAAACCAGGTGGAATTAATTGATTGCACGGAAGTAAGAGAAGAGAAGAGGAAATAGATTACAAAAGAAGAGTCAAGTGAATAGCACAAAAATAATTTCTGATGAATGATTAAATATTAGCTGGGAGCTGAATTTTCGACAGGAATAGTTAATGTTGCGGCATGTTCCACTTTGGAATGTGAATTATACGCATGTGTCAGCATTGATCAGCAGAATGGGAAGTTAAACAGGCAGAGTGCAATTAAGATAACTCAAAGAAATCTGGAATGAATTTGGGAAAGTAAGGATATAGTTTCCATGTTGCAAACAATACATGAGCAGCATAATGGTTGAAAGCAAAATCGAGCAGGTTCAACTGAAGTAGGAGATGATAAGCTGAGTTTAAACATTCAGAAGGCAGAAAATTTAACGAACTTGGTGCAGTCTGCCGAGGAGATTTTCCCATGAACAGATGTGTCCGCAAGTTGACACGGACATAAATCTAGCAATGCAACTGCTGGAAAGGATTAATCTCACTGATTAATCAAAGATACAAAATACAGTTTTGGATTTTTAAACGCAAGAAACATAAAATTGTGACATGAAGTAAAATTCATGATCATTTGCTCAAAAGCATGACGACAGAAATTTGGAACACATTTTGAAGAATCAGATTCTATGTTTGTTCATCAAGCTTTCACATGCTTTATTTTTATTTTTCATCTCCTCCAGTGCAAGATAGTAAATGTTTTGTGAGCATACAGCTGAAATTGCAAACCTCACGTAACTGTTTTTCACATCTAACACAGAAGGCCACGATTTGATGTTAGAGTTTGCGGCAGGGAATTTTCGGAAGGTGGATTTGAGAAGGTATGCTCGAAAAATGATTCGTGATTTCAGTATTTAATCTGAGGAACTTCACTGCGATTATTCATAAGCAATAAACTATGACATATTTCAATTATACAGCTGAGTGCTATGAATATTTATCCTTCAGGCTGTAAATGCCCTGGACGTGTATTGTAACCAGAGATGTCCCCTGTTAAGAAATCCCCTTAAGACGCAGGGAGAAATTCATTCCGGATTTCGTTGAGTTATCTTTATTGCAGACTGCCTGTTTGACGTCCCATTCTGCTGTTCAATGCTGACACAGACGCAGGGAGAATGAACAAACTCCACACAGACTGTGACCCGAGCGGCATTCGAACCCAAGTCCCTGGCTAATCAAATGGCCGAGTGCAAAAATCGAAGTCTACACACATCAACAGACATTGGACAAATATGCTTGTCAGCAACACACACCGATTGGCACTGACAAACTGACCCAGCACCAATGAACTGACTGAGCATCAGTGTTAGGAAGTCATGCAGTAAAAAAGAGGCCCTGCAGCCATCTGTCTCAACAACGACAAAACTACATTTCATCTGCAAAAATCGCACTTCCCAGCACTTGGCCCATCACTTGCCTCTGAGCATTGAATGATATGATAGTTTAAGTGCTCACCCTCGTATCTTTTGACTGTTGTGAGGCCTGCTGCCTCTTTACCCTCGCAGGTAGATCATTCCAGACTATGAACACCCTCTGGGTTCTCCCCACCCTCAGTGTTCTTCATATTAGATTTATGCCAACTCGTCCTTTAAGCATCAAATGAGAGGAACAGCTGTTTCATATCCACCATGTTCATATGCCTCATAATATTCAACACCTAAATCAGACCATCTCCCCCCTCCACCCATCCCCCCACTCCCTCCCGCACCACCACCGCCCCCCCCCCCCCCGCCCCGTCCCAGCCTTCTCCTTTCTAACAAAAGTAACACGAAGCTATTCAGCCTCTCTTCATAGTTCAAATGCACCTGCTGAATCCCATCTACACTTTCCGCACTGCAAACACATCATTTCTATAGTGTGGCAACAACAACTGCACACCGTACTCCAGCTGTGGTCGAGGAAACATTATTTAGAGCTCCAATATAACCTGTCTCCCGAATGAAGTATGCAAGCCCGGTAACGAGAAGTGTCCCATCAGTATTTCTAACTACCATATTAAGCTGCTATTCTGCCTTCGGGGCTTGTGAAGCACGCCAAAATTCTTCCTAGTGTCCTGCATTTCGTTGAGTACCCCTTGTCTTCTTAATCATTTCAAAACTCATCAGCTTGCACTTCTCGAGGTTCAATTTGGCACCGATTCGCCCATCTTACCAACTCCTCCATATCTTCCTGCAAGTAAAGACCTTCTTCCTGCAAGCAAAGTCCTTCTTTCTCTGCCACCGATTCGCCCATTTACAAACTCATCCATGTCTTCGTGCAAGCCAAGACCTTTTTCCTCACTATTAACTGCTCTTCTAATTTTTGTGTCACCTGTAATCGACCAGAATCATCCCATGACACCACCCTCCCCGCACCCCCTCCCCCCTCCCACCCATCCCCAAGACAACACACACACACATGCTCATCCTATATCGTTTATACATCTCATAAACATAAAGGGAATTACCACTTATGTCTCTGGTACACCTCTGGACACCGGCCTTCAGTTAGACAAAGAGCCTCCTGCTACCAGTCTCTGTGTCCTAGCACTGAGTCAGTTTTGGATCCAACTTGTCATGTTACCCTGGATTCAATGCACTCTTATCTTATTGATCAGTCTCCAATATGGGAAGTTGACAAATGCGTTGCTGACATCCATCAACAGCACTACCCTCATCCACGCATCCGATCACCTTGTTGAGAAAATGTATCAAATTTGTCGGGCATGATCTCCCTCGGACATTGCCATGCTGGCTGTCGCTGAGTAAACCTTGCCTCCCCAAGTGGAGATTGATATTCTGCTTCTGTATTTTCTCCAGTTTCCTGAAAACTGATGTTTTAAACATTCACCAACAGTTCTCATGTGCATCTACGAAAAGCAAATACCATTAACTAATTCACAATAATTCGTGAATTTTACAGAACATGATCAGACTCAATGGCCATGAAATAATTCCAAGCAACTTGAAATGATCTAGCCACAATTGGTACTCAAAATGTCGTCAAATTGACATACTATTAATGGGTTGGCTACCATATCTTGACCAAGAACTTGTTAACAGACTGAATTCACTAATGGAATCCTATTGATGTTCTGCAGGCTGGTAGATAACAATCAACATGGAATCCTATTGATGTTCTGCAGGCTGGTAGATAACAATCAACATCTCCATAGAATATTTTGCATCCGTCAATTCAGTTAAAGACCATAATTTGAGGTATCATACAAAACCACTGCCAGAGAAGGCAGTGTCCTTGTACAAGTTTCAAAAAGAGGTTGTTTACCTATGGATCCAACGTGAAAGCATTGCGTGCATTTTACGAATTCATTGTCAGGCCTTCAAACTTAGGCTGTTACGATTGAGCTTGGCATTGAACCTGAGTGAATATGTTGAAAAAATTAGTATGCAAACTTCAAAGGAACGCTGGCTGTGATTTTGTACTGACAAGAAAAACATCTCTTTGTAGTACATGGTATTAATTTTCCTTCACAAAATATTTGCTGGGAGACGGCTTACTGTGCCCACTCCAGTCCAAGGCCGATATCTCCACATCATGGTCAAGACATAGAGAACGGAGAGAGACATCGAATGTTCCTTATTAAATGGAATTGAAGAATTCCAAAACAGTGCAAAGATGGACAGGTTAGATCGATTACTAATTGTCCCTTAGTCCCCCAAGATGTATAAATTAGGGGCTTTAGCGGGATAAATATGTGGGGTAACGGGGATAAGGCACAAGTAAGATACTCTGTTGTAGAGTCAGTGCAGGCTTTATGTGTTGAATGACCTCGTGCTGCATAGTGATGCTACGGTTCAATGCTGAGTGTTAATCGGTGAGTTGCGGTATTCCGGTATGATGCATGCATGTTGGGAACTTAGTTAATATTGAGGTAAATAAGATTCTTCACCAAGGCATTTAGACTCTGATGAAACAAACAGTCAAATAAAAAATATATTTTTGCTTGGCGATCCGAGACATGAGAAATTTTAGCTGGAAAAATATGTTTGGCAGGCAGGTATTGCCAAATGGAAAGCTGAATGCTAATGATATCAAAGAGCAACGAATGCTTGCCAATTCAACCTCTAAAAACTGACACGATACACATAATACTTCTGACATGGTAGAATAATGAGTCTCACACTGGATAATATATCAATATCCGAAGCTCCAATTTTCACAGTACCCAGTACCTGCTTAAGAATTTATCTCTCCACAAAGTGAATACAGCGCTTAAGCCACCCTCTCAGTCATAAAGGAAGTCAGGGATGCCAACGTCACAAAATGACCCATAAGGAAATCACCACGTTTTTATTGATTCTCAGATTATTGAATGAATATATTTTGAGATCTGAAATACATTGAATCTGACCAAATACAGTAAAGATATTTTGCAAACAAAGGAAGGGATGTACCCATCGTCCCAAATTCATATCTGCTCTCATCTCAATGTTGTAAGTGAACTGGTGCAACTATCTTCTATATTTGCTGGGGAAGCACTGAGGGATAATAGATTCGGGGTTGAATGGTGGACCCATTACAACTAAGCATGGCGAAGGTCAATGTGTTATTTATTGATTTATGCAGCCCAGGGAATCGTTTAAGTCTCACACCATAGATCGCATTGTTGTTGAACGCGAGTTAAATTTAATAAGGTTTAGCGGCACACCATTCCTGAAGTCCCAGATAACTGTTGGAACATTTTTAGATGCCTTCTATCATATGCTGCTGTCCAATTCATGAAGGTACTTGAAGTCCCAATACACTGCCCGGCACAATTTCGAATGTCCAATTGCAATCTGTCAATATTAAAGGGGAGCAGCGACTAACATACGAGCAGAGAGAGACATGACCACAAGGCCAGGTGCTTCCTGAGAGTGCAGCAAAACAGGAAAGCACACTGCGAGTTTTCTGAGGCTGCGCAGACTGTGAGCGGCTTCCGGATGACACAAGGTCAATTGCTCAGCTTTTCAGGAATCATTTCTTCTTGTATGCAACAAATACGTTTGTGGGCTTTCCTTCACTCCACGTAGCTCTGTAAAGACATTCACTCAAATGACTGACAAGTTGATCACTGAAAGTAAAATTTCATTTGTCCAGAAGATACGAAATATTTCTGTGCAGCATGGTCCCGACATACTATGTCACTCTGAACTGGGCAGAGGCAGCATAATCGCTCAGAGAAGTAATGGTGGCCTCTGTGGTATGTCCGAAAAGTAATTAAGTTCAAACATAGAATAGCAGTCTTTTGAATGAAGCATTTCATCCAAGATTTCCATACAGAGCGCAACATATGAGAAGGCATTTGGGATTGCCCTGATATTTAGAATGAAAGTCATTTCAAAGACAATAGCTCACCACAACGCTTTGCAAAACTGCTTAGCATCTCTGTAAGCACGTTCATGGCTGTGGTAGCTACAGTTCAAGTCCGTTGAGGAATCAGATGCTTTGAGGGTCAGATGGGAGAGTGTAGTTGAGGATGATCATATCTCATTGAATGTTGGAGCAGACTCGATGCGCCAAATGGCCTACTTCAGTTGCTGCGTCTTCTGGATTTATAGTCTGTAGCGCAGATCAAATCAATTAGCTATCTCTGTGCAGCATCATAGACAACAATCCTCGGCATATTTCAATAATTTAAATGATTGGTGATTGTAGAAAATCCGGGGAAACATTATAAACACGAAACACATTTGATTTGGAGCTCACAGCAGCAGCAAATTAAAATCTAAAATCATTTTAAACTTGGCTCTGGACTTCTTCGGAAATAGAAAGAAAAGTTGTAATCAGATAGTTCATTTGATGGTCTTTATTCTTTTCCAACAGTATGAAGGACACAAAAGAATATTTCCGATTCTGTCAGGTCTTGTTTTCAGTGAGCTTTAAATAAATTGTGGAGTATTGGATACATTTTGCATTCTGCGATTGGCACTGAAAGCTGTAAAACACACTGTGTGCACAAACACTGACTGTAGCCAGGATGTAGAAAGAACATTGCAAAAAATTTTAAAATGCATTATCCCTCAATATTCAAACATAAATGAAAAGCTCACTCTCACATTGTTGCTGCGTTCAAGCTTAACACGACATTTAAGATGCGGATAATGCAATTGAATTGTAGAATCTGCAGCACAGAGGGGGACCATTCTGTCCATCATGTCTGCATCAGCTCCCGAAGGAGCTCCCAGCCATTCCCAATCACCAGCCCTATCTCCGTAGCCCTCTTAATTACTCACTTTCAAATATTTATCCAGCTCTCCGCTGAAGGCCCCTCCGGAATCTGCCGCCACACCTCTCCCAGGCAGCACATTCCAAATCCCGACAACTCTCCAATTGAAGAAGTTTCTCCTCATCTCACTCCTCACTCTCTTTCAGACAATCATGACATCGTGACCCAAGTCGCGGATATACCGACTAGTGGAAACAGAAAATCCTTTTTTACCCTGTCAAATTTTGATCACTTCAAGAACGTCACCGCTTAATGCTCTCTGCTCGACGGAGATTAAGTCCAATAGCTCCGAACTTTCTTGTATCTAAAATTAATTATCCCTGGTATATTTCCCTTAAATCTCCCTTGCACATTCTCGAGGGCTTCAAAATGACCCATTTCCTACTTAGGTTCTACATTTTGTTTATGCTGCCTGTGGGTGTCTTATGAACGCCACTTCCAGCTGGACAAGGCCTTCAATGACTGCTGCATTTCAGGGGAGATTTGTATCTCACGCGTGGCTCTCACTATCGGACAGAGTAATTGTTTCAGGGGGTAAATTCCTTTCGTATGATTCTGGGTTTTTGTGTTTTTATGAAGTTATCTTGGCATGAAAGGCTGCATATTTCTCAGCAAAAATGCTGCATGATCTGCTAATTCATTCAAATATTTTCCATTCTGTGTTTATAATTCAGATCGCCAGATTCGACATTATTTTGCTTACATACCGTAGAAGCAACTTCCGTCCAAGAAGAAGAGAGATGGCAAACGAGTGTGAGAAAGAGAGATATATAATGAGTGTTAAATTTCGTTACAATTATCCAGCCAAAAACACAAGAGATGGATACATGGACGCTCACAGGAAAACATACATACATGCATACGCTGGCAGACTGTCACACACATACAAACAATCACACAGACATACATACAAGCAAACGGACATACATGCAGATATAATCACACACAGAATCACAGAGACACACATGCACACACACACATACAAACACGCCACACCCACACATGGAGAGAACGGCAAGATATTTAGATAGAGATGAGAGAGGCAGATTGACTTAAAGTGACAGCGAGAGAGAGTGTGTTGCAATGAGAAATAGAAACAGCCATGCGAGTGAAATGAATGTATATGGAAATTATTTGTAAATCATACTCAGCCTGCACTGGGTTATTTACATTGTTTTTGCGCTGTTTTACTGTATTTCAAAGGACAATTTCCGAAGAACAATGGAAGGCCGTGGAGCTGATAAATTAAATTTTCCAGGGGGAATGCACTGTCACTATGTGGATAAATTGCATAAGTTAGGCGTTCTGTCCTTCTAGAATATTGTGCTCCAAATAGAGAGAGAGTGAAAACTTTGGAAGCTGTTCTTAGAACAAGTAGGAAAAGGTTTGTTATCACTCTGACTGGGATTTGTTTTTATTCCAGATTTTATGGATTTGAAATTTTTGATTTAAGTGTTGCTGGAATGAATATTCTTCACTTTTCCCATGTGAAGATGTGCAAATCGGGTTGCGAATGCATGCTGTATACGGGCTCCACTGGGTTCTTGAACAGCTGATTAGGTTTGTTGGTGAGATCGCTTATTTTCAGATTGCTTGAGGAAAATGAATGGATCTGACTTGCAGGTGTGACAGGCCACTGTGTCTGTGCTGTATAATCTGATGATTCTATGATCCGATGCAGAGTTGGTGACTCACTTCCTTTTCAAAACGGTAGGCCTCATTACCCGTACAGGACAAGGACATAACTGTCATTGGCATCTTTCATCAAAAGGCAATTTGCGTTTCATACATGGGGGCATCAATTAGTCAGACGGGAGGAAACTTTGTTTTCTGAACAAAGTGTTCTTAAAGAATTCATTCCTGGAGCATTTCGTGTTTAAAAAAGTGTTGGAAGGACAGGCTGGTACCGGTGAATAACATTCGGTGAAAGTCGAGTCTGATTGCAGCAACCGACAGTCACGACGATGCTGCGCTCCTTCCTGACTCTAATTGCATTGCAGCTTCTCAACTGTGAGTTAATATTGAACGGAAACTGGAAATCGATTAATATAAAATTGTAACAAAGGGATAGATATATTGATATTGCATGATAAAAATGTTTGTGATCTATATGAGGGAAAGTTGATTCTAAAATAATGTGTCATATCGCCGTAATGGAATATTAATGTACATCAATTTATATTGAGAGGAGGCGAGTTCAGTGTCTGAAAAGCTGCAGGATGAAGAAGTGCTCAGCAGATTGAAAACATACTTGCTTATGAGTTTGAAGTTTTGTAACGCACAAAGGGGCCAAGAACAGGCTAGTGGAGTTAGACTGAATTGGTTTTATTCCACCCGGCACAGTCACTTTGGCCCGAGGGGCCTAACATCTTTACCGAATATTGCTCTGCGTCCACGAGTGTCCAACGGAAGTTGTATTTAATCGCCGTCTACCTGACATTCGTGTGCAGACTAAGTAAAGTGGAATTGAAAATCAAAACGTATTGTCAAAAATATATCTGGAAGAGTTACACGTATTTTCCCCAACAGAGTTTTGGATTCTCTGCTCCACTGAGGAAAAAGGCTCGAACATGTTCAAATGCACACATCGTTGTCATGGAATGTGTATTGCAATTAGGAATTTAATGAGCAGAAGTTTCAGTTGGTGAATAATTTAGGTATTCTGTTTCTTTTTAAATTATTTCTTTTCAAATATCTTTAGAATATGGAACATCTGACTAATGCATGTTTTAATTTCTCGGCCGAGACTCATGGCAACCTCAGATTTAAGTACAAAATTGAATGGAAATGCCACACTTGCGTATGGACAACATATTACTGTAAAACCTCATTTCGGACTACTTGATTTCAGTTGGTACAAATTAGAGCAGTCGCTGTTAGAATATGCTGAAAAGGAATTTCAGTGGAAGCCAACTCACTGCGTTTAAAATTGCAAGAATTTTGGCGAGGGACGTCCACACATGTTTCTCCGTCTGAACCCCGTGTAGAAAGAAAACAAATACATCATTTAAAATAGGTGGCTCAACCTCAGAGTGTTGTGCTGGGTCTATGAATAATGCACTTTAACACGTTAATTTGAATAGCAATTAATAATTTCATGAATTAATTTCATTAATATGAAGAAAATACTTATCTTGTTATGTCGATAATGCAATTTGCTAAATATGCATGATTTGCTTTGTGACGTTTGCTGCTCAATTGCCTCGTATAGCCTCCCAGAATTTTACCATAACGTGTTAAATTAATATTTCTATGCAGTTATTTTTTCACGTTCGAATTATTTTTCATTCTCAAAATTTTTCCACGCTATCATTTTCACTCTGTCCCATGGTGTTTTATGTGGTATATCGAGACCTGGTCTTTCATCTCCTTCCATAGGCCAAGTAGTTTTGTTGAGATTTAAGTCGTCGGCTTGCTCCAATTTCGCTCGGTTCCACTTTGGTGGTATTTATTCATCCCAATGTCACCGAAAATGCTGGGACACTGATAGGAAAGCATCCCATTGCCATTAACAAACACTTCACGCTGTAAAGGACACATAGTGCGCGAAATAATTTTTCAAAATTACTGATTGCGCTTTGCAGTTCCTTAAAAGAACATGTCTTGTAAAAGAAAGAAGAACAAATTATATATTGTGCGACCATTTTTTTTTGTTCTTTGCTCTTTGATTTTGAAATGGATCAAAGATTCAGTGGGAGAATTACTGAACGCTGAAAAGTGCTGCAAAATATTTAAAGACGGAATGGATGAAGAGAGTCCAGAGATTTTAGTTGGAACACCGAGATTGTGAACATTTTGAGTAAATATTGAAATGTTATCCCACAATTCTGGCAATGAGGACCAAATAAGTGGAAGGTGTGCGATATTGTCTATTGTTAGTGAAGTGTTAATAACGATGATTGAGGATTGTCTGCATTGTAAAAAAATGTCGCACTGTCCATATGGAGGACGGTGGTTCAGAGATAATCGAATAACTTTATCATTGCTACTTTGCGCATCAAGTTATCAATTTCAGCAATCCAATCGGAGACAAGAATCACTGTCCTGTTGTGATTCACTCTGCAAACTGGGGATGAAAACGGGATTAGGAGATTAGACTGACACAAAATATCCCTGTTTGGGAATACGGTATCATGTGGCAAAAATATATATTTTTAAAAATTAAATGAGACCATAGGTTATAATATCACGGGTGTGGCTATTTGAATCAAACTTTTTAGCATTAAGTGCTTGCAAAGTATATTGTGAAGAAATAACACAAATCCTCTTTGTTGACGTTGTGATGTATCGTTTTGACAGCTTCATTCATCTCCTGTTGCAGCGAAGATTAATTTTCAAAATTTCATTTCAGGCAGACCAGGGAAGAGTCTGGCTGATCCATCAGGTAATCGCCCTCCAAGTTCATATCTGACATTTTACTGCACTAATCCATCCAACTGACTGTTAACATAGAACATAGAAAAGCTACAGCACAAGCAGGCCCTTCGGTCCACAAGTTGCGCTGAACATGTCCCTACCCACTCGGCTTACCTATAACCCTCTATCTTACTAACTTCCATGAACGTATCCAAAAGTCTCTTGAAAGGCCCTATCGAATCCGCCTCCACCGCCACTACCGGCAGCCGATTCCACGCACCCACCACCCTCTGAGTGAAAAACTTACACCTAACATCTCCTCTGTACCTACTCCCCAGCACCGTAAACCTGTGACCTCTTGCGGCAACCATTCCAGCCCTGGGTAAAAGCCTCCGAGAATCCACTCCATCAATACCTCTCAACATCTTATACAACTCTATCAGGTCACCTCTCAGCCTCTGCTTCTCCAAGAAGAAAAGACCGAGCTCTCACAACCTATCCTCTTAAAGCATGCCACCTAATCCAGGCAGCATCCTTGGAAATCTCCTCTGCACCCTTTCTATGGCTTCCATATCCTTTCTGTAATGAGGCGATCAGAACTGGGCACAGTACTGCAGATGGGGTCTAACCAGGGTCCGATACAGCTGCAGCAATATCTCCCGATTTCTAAACTCAATTCCTCTATTGATGAAGGCCAGTACTCCATACGCCTTCTTAACTACAACCTCTACCTGCGACGCTGTTTTGAGCGTCCTATGAACCCGGACCCCAAGATCCTTCTGATCTTCCACACTGCCAAGCGGCTTACCCTTAATATTATATCCTTTCATCCTATTCGACCTGCCAAAATGAACCACCAAACTTCATCTGGGTTGAAGTCCATCTGCCACTTCTCCGCCCAGTCTTGCAACTTATCTATGTTTCGTTGCAACTGCTGACATCCCTCGACACTATCCACAGCACTACCAACCTTTGTGCCGTCAGCAAACTTGCCAATCTATCCTTCCACTTCCTCATCCAGGTCATTTATAAAAATCACAAAGAGCAAGGGTCCCAGAACAGATCCCTGGGGCACTCCACTGGTGACCGACCTCCATGCTGAAAAAGACCCATCTACAACCACTCTTTGCCTTCTGTGGGCAAGCCAGTTCTGAATACACAAGGCAATGTCCCTTTGTATCCCATGCCCCTTCACATTCTCAGTAAGCATTGCATGGAGCACCTTATCAAACGCCAAGCTGAAATCCATGTAAACGACGTCTACATCTAATGTTAAGTCCTGAGACAATTTTAGTGTCTTTGTGTTCAATGTTTCCGTTCTGTGTTTGCTTCTCAAACGTGAGAAAAATGCTTCTGCAATGTGTTTCTGAAAATCTTTAATTGCTGCTCCCTAATTCAGAGCGACATTGAATTGGATCCATGAGAAGCAAGGTGAGAAGCAATGTTGTCCATCTACCGTTTAGAAATAAATTTTCACTTCCCTCGTTACCAGCCAGCGCTGACATGCAGCGCGATGCTATTGCCCCTTCCACCACTGATTTATTTGTGGTTCCGCCGAAGGCTCGCCACACCTTTCCGTCCCGAGAACGGCTTGGAGCTACTTGATTATACAATTCAGCCTGTTGCCGCAGCATGGACCTGGTTCCATAGTCATGGTAGATACCCAATCCATACTAGGATTAGGATTCCACGATGTTCGTTCAAACAGTTTGATGAATCGCGGAACATGACAGTCCCGATGGTTCAATCAATTAAGCACCTATAGATACTCCTAACTGATGCAGCCCAACGATGCTTCCAACTTCCAACTAATTCGCGGATTGTTCCCACTGTCGATTTATATTCCACTTGCAATCTCGAATATTTCCCAAGGGCTTGCTCAGGTCCTTGATACACTCAATATTTGACCTGATTCCTATCTGACTTGCTGTAACAGCCGGCCAATAACTGTGGTTTATTTCTGTATTATACAGAGGTGGTGAAGCTGAGACTGGCCAATGGACAGAGTCGGTGCGCTGGGAGAGTGGAGATTCACTACAAGGGACAATGGGGGACTGTGGATCATCTTTTCTGGGACCAGCGGGACGCCGATGTTGTGTGTGGGGAGCTGGGCTGCGGGACCGCGCTCTCTGCACCGCGCGGGGCTCACTTTGGGGAAGGATACGGACCCATTGTGCCGTTAGCTGTTCAGTGCAAAGGGAGCGAGACCGCTCTGCGGGAATGTCGTTCAGATCCATGGGGTGACTATGGCTCTCCGCACTCCAAGGATGCCGGCGTGATTTGCTCAGGTTAAAACAAAAATCTGTTTATCACGTACAGCCTGCTATCCGGGAAATTTAGGATAAAGTTTTCTGAGACTGTCCACAGTCGTATAGAGAGTGGTGAATAATTTCAATATTCCGATAATAGAATTGTTGTTACATTAACACCAGGATTTAAGTCTATGATAAAGTAACAGCCATGAAAGTGATTAACAATTACCACAACCGTGCACAGGCCAGCTGTGTCCTTGAGCTGAGCGCTTGCTGTTCGCACTGTTCGGGAGAGGAGTTGCTCGCTCCTGGTTCCTCACTGTTCAGTTCTGATCACCATTCAATACATAATGAAGCATTCCAGGGCCACACAAAACAAATCCTGGACAACAATTAGGCTTCTGCTAAGCAACCGTGTATCTTCATTTGTCCGCAGCGTTTGGTTTGTTCTGTTATTTTAACTGAACTCCAAATCGTCCAAATATTAATGCCTATTTTTTGCATCAGAGTCCAGAAATTGTCCCCTCAAATGAAAATGTGGATTGAACCCCAGAAATATGGTCGGAGGCATCCCGATCCCCCAACCCTTTGAGCTCTCCACTACCACCCCTCCCCCAGTGCCTCAACCGACACAACCAAACACCTGGAGACATAGAATGACTTGTCAGCAAACACGGAGGGGGAAAGGGGGCTGACAGAACTCGGGGAGTGGGGTGGTGGGTTTCGAGGGAGGCCTGGGCGTGCTAATGTGTCCCGATCTTGACTTGACAGAGTGAAAATGCCGGGCATGGTTTGCGGCTCGATGTTTACCTAAGTACATTTATGGGCGTCCGGATCATTCGGAATTCGCGGCTGCCGCTGAAATAAATCCAGGTGTCTCGGTCCATGTGTTTGACAATTACTGACTATTGATTGCGGAGGCCATAGAACACTTATCCAGTCGCTGTGTCTACTTTCAGAGCAGCAAGAACTGGCCAGATTGAAGGTGATCCAAGAGCGGAGTGAGGATGAGAAGGGTCTGGAGGAGAGTCATGCGGAATGGAAACTTCCCTCTATTCTTCCCTCTCCACGAATTCTGCCGCAGTTGCTGAATTGTTGCAACATTTTCTGATTTTGTGTGAGAGGGGACTGGTTGGATATCTCCTGTCTCTCCAGGCGTGTCGTTTTAATAGCTGTCATGCAAATCCTCTTCTCAAAATGTTTGATCCTATTTGGAAACTTATCTCCCTCTCACACCCTGAATCTGATGAATACCAACTGTTCCGATATGATTTTCCACGTGTTATTTTTTTTTCGGACGAGTTTACCTTTGGAGTCTGTGAGGGGGTGAAATCAGAAATGTTATTGGGAGAATGTTCCATTCCATTTGAATAAATTGTGCTGGATCAATTTGTTCAGTAGGTTGTATTTCAAACAAATGTACAGCAGTCGATAAATTCTCCAGAATAAAATGAAGGAAGATTAGGTTTTTTTGACACTTAAAGCTGCTGCCGCTTCAGGCAGATTTCACACAGTGTAAACTGACAGAAGGAGATGTCGTCTTGACTCAGTAACCGGTAGCCTGGGACACTCCCACTGGATTACTTTCCAGAACAGGAGACCCTTTCAAGGCTGCAGTTACCTGAATTGTTCATTGTCTTCCAGATATGGGCTGAACAATGTTCTTGAAACGTGAAGCAGAAATTCTCCCTCTTCATATACTCGCCGTCTAAATGGAAACCTATAATTGCAGGAGGATTTTTGATTACGTTTTGCATCTGGCCTTAATATTTCAGTGATCTGTGCACAGTGCCGACAAACAAATAAATAATTTTGTTTGATGTCTATCAGTTAGAAAGTCCCTCTGCGAAAAGCTCCATACGTTGTTGATTCAGGTCTGCCTGCTGCACATTGTGATATTTCCCATCCCCACGTGGTAGGGAGCAGTTATACTCAGAATTTATTCAGATAAATCAGCAGTCAATTCAATTTAAGGGGGGATGGGGGAGACGGTTCCAAAGGAATCGCTGAAAGATTAAAAAGGCTTCTGGAGAGAATAAGAACTGAAACAGATTGAACTTGATGAAAAATCTTTAATGGTAGAATTTCTCAATGAAGAAGAAGGCCATTCAACCCGTTGAGTCTCACCAACAGAGCATTCAACCCATGTCGTAGCCCACGTTTTTTAGCTCGATAATTCCCCTGAACTATACATCTTGAGATTAAGGGGCAACTAAGAGGAACCAGATTCAGAACCAATCATGATAGAATCTAGTTAAGCGGGTGTGAATACTTTTTGAAATTAATTAGTGTTCTTGTGATTTGTTGTTGTTCAGCGCCCAGATTTCCAAAACTAGTATCTGGAGATTCCCAATGCTCCGGCAGACTGGAGATACATAATAATACTGCTTCGGGCACAGTGTGTGACCTTGACTGGGGTTGGAATGACGCGAGAGTGGTCTGTGCTGAGCTTCAGTGTGGAGTCGTCGTTCGGGTGAGAAGCGGAGCTTATTTTGGAGAGGGCGTTGGAATTGTGTGGAGCGGTAGATTTGAATGGAAAGGCAGCGAAACAAGCTTGACGGACTGCACCCTTGGTCCTCTAAATCGGTCCGGATGCACCCACAGGAATGATGCCAGTGTGATCTGTTCCGGTGAGTGCAGACTTGTGAATATTAGGAAAAAAAGTCTTATTATTTCATCAACGGAGAGATGACAGTTCTGTTTCCCTCCAACATGGACATATCTAACCAGATCTTAATATTTCACTGTCATTTGTTGTAATTTTGGAATAACATTTCAAAGAATGCGCATTTTTTTTTGCAAATCAGAAATATCTGCATTTTTATTAGTTCTGAAATTAGCAGAATATTATTGTTGATTTAGTGCCTTCGCCAGACATAGATTTCTCTGAAACATTTGATATGACATTTTTTTGTGAAGCTGCTTAGTGGCGCTCTGCCTCCCAAGCCATGAAACCACTGCATAGACTACAGCAGAAAATAATTGTGGTTGCATTTTAAGGAAGATGTTGATACTGATGCAGATGAATAAGTGAAGGATTTTATATTTCAAATATCTTGCATGATACAAAATACTTTTTGCTTACGAACAGCGTTGCAAGTGCATGTTTTACATCCAGTCACCAGCAGTTCAGGTGAAAAAATGCACTCAGTTATAGAGGAGATTTCAAAGCATGGAGAACGTGTCAATAATGTGCATAACCTCCAGAACAATACAGTAATTTTTCGGACGTAATTTATTTTCTGAATTACCAGTGCGATTTTCTGCCTAATTTTAGAAGTGCATCAATTTATGAAGTTATCAATTTATGCTCAGCTTATTGCTCCGGAGGAGATAGTTTTGTAATTGCATCCTAATGCAATGCTTAAACATCGTGTACTTTATTTAAAATATATACTGGACCTGTTCCAAAGACACTATATTCTGCCAATGACACATTAGCTTTTCTTTTCAGGATGGGCTGTTCGCTTGGGGTTGAAGCACCTTCTTGAAAACGTAACATAATTAGTTCTATGTGATCATTTGTGAATAATGGGCAATGATTGTAGATGCAGATGTAAAATATATATTCCCGTTTACAAAAATAAACTGTCATGTGTTCTTCTAATTTCGATGTTTAAATTATTTGGGTCTGTGTTTGTAACTGAATCAGGAAACCACGGGCCAAGATTAGTTGGTGGAACAGACAGGTGCTCCGGCCGAGTGGAAGTGCTGCATGGAGAACACTGGGGGACGCTCTGTGATGTTTACTTTGGTTTAGAAGACGCCAGTGTGGTCTGTGAGCATCTTCAGTGTGGAGTGGTAGAGAATATCCCGAGAGGTACAGCCTTTGGGATGGGAAATGGCAAGCAGTGGAAAGAGAACTACAGCTGCCGCGGGAACGAGTCCCGGTTGTGGGAGTGTCCGGTTTCATCCGTGGAAGAGTTTAACTGCTCACATGAAAATGACGCCAGTGTCATCTGCACGGGTGAATCCCTAAATCAAGCTAATGATAACACGTGGTGCTGGGATTAAAGAGGATATTTCTACATTTGACCGCTCAAATGCTAACCCATCCTCGAGTTCCATAAACGTATATTGTCACTTTGTCTCTCAATGTATTTGCTTCAGATATGGAGCAGCCTTGCTGGCTTTTCAGCCTCCTGTTTGAATGTGCTCAGCAGCCTCTCCTGACATCCTTCACCTCTGTACCGGATGAACAGGTGTGGTGAAAGGTAATATCAATTTGAATTAATTTGCTTCACTCTAATCACTGTTCTCCATATCTTTCTTCCCCCAGATCAAAACTGGTCACTGAGGTTGATGAATGGGGGAAGTCGCTGCAACGGGCGACTGGAGATTTACTACAACCACAGCTGGAGCAGGCTACAGGACAGCCTCTGGGATCTGAATGACGCTAACGTGGCCTGTAGACAGCTGGGCTGCGGCGAAGTGGTCGCCGCCTATAACAATTCAAAGTATGGTGAGGGTGAAGGCCCTGAGTGGGTGAATGATGTCCGGTGTGTAGGAAACGAGTCACATCTTCGGAAGTGCAGCACATTCACATTGAACCCGAATTGCAATGACAGCATTGGCGTCGGGGTTCTGTGCTCAGGTAAATAAACAGGTCCCTTTTCCAGAAACGTAAAGGGAAATATATAATCTTGGTAAGCTGGGGAACAGATACGTGAGATATTTGAAACTGGTGCTTGGATGCAGGACAGGACGCCCTGGGAAGGGGAAGGAAAAAAAAACATAATCGTTTGGAATATGATGACAATAACATTTTAATGAAATCATTTAACAACTTTAGAATTCTCCAGGTAACTTCCCTCAGTGAATTGAGACCAACACAACTAAAGACAAATCGGCAGTGGGGACTAATGTGCTGATCAGTGGGGTTGGTTTCAACAGCATAACGAAGGGAGAGAGGGTCACGTTTAAGAATGAGATTGTAACCTTGTGTCCCAGTAAATAACATAAAAACGGTTGAATAAGTATGAAGAAAGGCTTGCTACATAATTTGTCAGATGGGAAGGAAAGCCACACTCTTAGTCAATGTTAATGTATTTGTAACAAGTAAGGCTAACATTAATACTGCAATGAAGTTACAGTGAAACTCCCCGAGTCGCCACAGTCCACCGCCTGCTCGGGTTAATGCAAGTCTTTCAGAAAGTGCGAAGTAACCAGAGCACTCGGAGGAAACCCATGCAGACATAGAGGGAAAGTACAAACTCCATACTGACAGTGACCCAAGCCAGGGATCGAACGCAGGTCCCTGGCGTTGCGAAACAGCAGTGCTAAGCACTGTGCTACTGTGCGGTTTGGACCGTTGGGTGCTCATTATCAGGATCGCTCGGAGTAGTGGGGCTGGCTATGACAGAGCGGTGAGCAGTAGTAGAGAGCATGGATATCTCTGAACATGACCATGATATTTTGAAGCTGATTTGTATTGACGGAAGAGGGCCCAATGCAAATGAAATAGCCAAGGCTGGTGGTGCTGTTGGTCAGCATTCGGGAACGGAAGGGGACGGGGACGGGAGGGAGTGTGAGTGCCATTTTGTGCGTGCACTGGTCTCTGCTGGTGAGTTGGAACGTGCACGGTTTGTTTAGAAACGTTCTGATTGCATTCACGTCTTTTGGAGCGGCGGCCATCAGGGTAGTTTTGAAATCTGCATTCTTGGGATCACAAGGAACTGATGAACATTTTAGCAGCAAATTGGGTAAGTTCGCAAGAAAGGGCACTTTCTGAAAGGTCAAGTCGCTGCCAGCCTACTTGAATATTTGCAGTATATCTGATTTGCTCCGATATGGCATTGTAGCACAGTGGTTACCACTGCTTCTTCACAGCTCCAGAGACCTAGGTTCGATTCCCAGCTTGCGTCACTGTCTGTATGGAGTTTGCACATTCTCCTCGTGTCTGCGTGGGGTTCCTCCGGGTGCTCCGGTTTCCTCCCACAGTCCAGAAATCTGCGGGTTAGGTTGATTGGCCATGCTAAAATTGCGCCTTAGTGTCCTGAGATGTGTAGTTTAGAGGGATTAGCTGGTAAATATGTAGGGATTTGAGGGTTGGGCCTGGGTGGGATTGTGGTCGGTGCAGACTCGATGGGCCGACTGGCCTCCTTCTGCACTTTTGGGTTTCTATGATATGTGTGAACTGGTGAAGTATCTGATGAAGTTTGCTTGGCAAAATGAGGCACTGAAAAACAAAGAATCCAATGTCTACTTAAAACATTCTGTGTGGAACAACGAATTAACACACTTACATAATTGATGATAAAGCAAAACAAGCAGCAATGAGTTGGTCAGATCCAAGCCGAAAACCATCACATTCTATTATCTTTGGAAAGATGAATATCTAGAAGATTTGTAAATGCTACATCATTTATTTTACCTCCAAACAGAAACCGTTTTTTTTTTTCTGGAGCGTAGATTTATGTCCCTGTCAACGGCAGTTAAAATGCAGGTTTTAATTGAGCTGGAAATTATACAATAGTTTGAATTTAGCAACGAGATGAATATGTTTAAGAAATATAAGATGACACTTTCATTATTCTATTAGAACACAAGCAGTTAAGGCTCTCTGACGGTGGAAGCCGATGTGCGGGCCGACTGGAGATTTATCACAATGGGAACTGGGGCTCAGTTTGTGATGATTCCTGGGATCTGACAGGCGCTGACGTGGTTTGCAAGCAGCTGGATTGTGGACATGCATTGCCACTTCCTCTTCATACATCGGCTGGACCTGACGCAGACCCAATTTGGTTGGATGAGCTTAAATGCTCCGGGAGTGAATCATTTCTCTGGGAATGTCCCCATGCATTGTGGGGTAACCACGACTGTAATCATAAAGAAGATGTGAAGATCATGTGCTCTGGTAACTGTCCCAACTTCAGTTACATTAGAAGTTTCATTCATAAGATATGTTCCTGCTATACCGAAGGACGGCACTCACAAAGGCCCTTCTGTCAAATCCCTCTCTGTGTTATTTATTCTGGACATTATTATCGCTACAATATTTCTATATCCTACTTTTGATGTGTTGCCTCATGGTTCTTTATCCCTCATTTCCTGACAGAAATGCATCTTCCAATTAATATCATTGACTATTATAAACACGAGCCTTAAATGTCATCAGTTTATGTGTGAAATGTTCCGAATAACTATATTATTTTGCAAAGATATTTGACTGAATCACTTATTTCTGAAGAAACATGTTGTCACTTTATTCTTCGCACCAAATTTCGCTCCATTTCAGTGAGCAGTACGAAAACTATGTTGTCACTGGCATGTGTATCCTCCCATGTATTAGCATTTTGATACATACTTTGCATTCCTCTTTAGTATTATCTATACACACCAGTTTGCTGCCAAAATAGACGTTCATTTTTTTTTTTTACTGCCGATTATAAAGTCCAGCTGGCTTATGTAACTCCGAAGAAGCAGCGACAGCAGCACCAATCCATCTGAACCTCACACCGCAACTTTTGCTGCCTAAGAAACGAGAAACTTTGCAAACTTTTTAAAAATCCAATTTTACCCTGATTGCCTGGTTTCCCATTGTCTTCCATGGGCTTTCACTATGGGAACATTTTGAAGCTCTGCTGGTAATCCGCGGACATAGCATCTAAAGCATTGCCCCTTTCACCATTGCTGCAAGCTTTGCAAATCAATCAATCGGGTCCATCGTTCAAATGTTTCGATTGAAATTCAATGTTGCTTATTCTTGATTACAATTGTTTTTCTGTGACCTTTGTGAAATAATTATGGCAAACCAGTGAACTCAACTTCGACATATATATATATATATATTTATATCCATAGTGCGTGGATACAGAATTGATAATTGCCCCACGTGGTAATGTATTCTTTGCTTGACAGTGCACAAAGAGCTGCGTTTGGTGAAGGGAAAGCATCGCTGTGAGGGCAGAGTGGAAGTGTTCTATAATGGGACCTGGGGAACAGTTTGCTCTGAAAACCTGTATCGAGATGACAGAGCAGTGATCTGTAAACAATTAGGTTGCGGCACAGTCATTTCCATCGACTATGACGCTCGCTCATTCGGAGAAGGATCCGGGCCTATTTGGTTGGATGAGGTCGAATGCCTTTCACACGAGTCAACACTTTGGCAGTGCCAGGCAGACCCGTGGGGTCAACACAACTGTCATCATCGGGAAGATGCAGGCGTCGTTTGTTCAGGTAACACAATCAATCATTTTGCTTGCAGGTGCAATTTGAAATATTGATGTAGCTCATAGAGTCAGCATGTTTGTCTTATCAACAGGGGGAGACACACCGAAACAACGGCAGGACAGTGCAAACGGCTGCAAGCGAGAATCAGGTGTTTTCCTAACTTTAATAAAATAACTGTTCGATTGTATCCCACTCTTGTGCTACATCAAGGCTAATTTATTTATTATAATTTAATTTAATTTAAAATAATTTATTTTTATTATCAGTTGCAAATTTAGGGCAAAGTTTGCGCTTGGCTGGAGGTAACAACAACTGCTCCGGAAGATTGGAGATATTGTGTAATAGAGCCTGGGGCACGGTGTGTGATGATTCTTGGGATTTGACCGATGCCAATGTTGTCTGCAGACAGCTGCACTGTAGTTCTGCTCTCGAGGCCACAGGTGGGGCCGTTTTTGGGCAGGGTAACGGTACTATCTGGCTGGATGAGGTGAAGTGCACCGGAAGCGAATCCTTTCTGTTTGACTGCCCTTCTTCGTCATTAGCTCAAGCTGACTGTGATCACAAGGAAGATGCCAGTGTGATTTGCTCCGGTAAGTGTCCCACTGAGCGGTGTGGTTTGGGTGTGTGCGACGTTGTCCGGCCCAATTTTGGCGAATATAATTCATGTTTTCAGATGTCTTTCTGACCAACAATGCAAATAATTGTTCCCCTTTTACCATATCTTCATCAGGTCCGAATTTATCTCCGACTCCTCCATCCACACCTTCAGGTATGTCTCAGTAGTAAATATCAGTCACTGTTCCGGCTAATTTAACATTCGGATAAATAATTTTCACACATTGGCATTGCCTTAATTTTGTCAATTTCCAACGACAGTCTGAGTGTTCGATAATCATGTAAGTATTTAAAAACATTTTGGACATTTTATCTCACAACACGTCCTTGAATCTTTCATCAAGGCCATGAAGATGAAAGCACCTCCGCCCTTCTGGTCATCTGCATATCACTCGGTGTCCTGTCGATCTGTGAGTTAATCGCCCTTTTGGCAGTAATGCAGAGGAGACCATCAATAAAAGGTAAGGCTCGAATCATGTGCCTGAACCCACGCAGAGTCATGGATGTTGATTCATACATCAGAGGAGCTTCTCTGCCGTTTTGCAAAGAATGACTTCGGTACATTTCAGAAACAAATTAACTGAGTATTGGCCAGTAATTTATTTCAAGCCACATGAGAAACTGTAAAATATTGCATATAAATGAGGGAGTTATCTACATTCATATTCCTGCTCAATCCACCAGCACATGAGATACGGAATGGGATTTATTTTTGTTGCACGAGATTAAAAAGTTGAATTCACCAAATTAAACTCTGATGGCCTGGACCCTCTGGTATAAAAGGAGATGGCAGCAGAGATAGTGGGTGCATTAGTTATGTTATTCCGATTCTTCCTTGATTCTGAAAGATACCAGTGGATTGGAAACATGCCAATATGACACCATTATTCAAAAAAGAAGACACGGAAAAAGTGGCAAACTGTAGATCACTTATTTTGACCTCTGTGGTGGGAAGTTGTTGCAGTCAGTCATGAAGCAGGAGATAACTGATCAATGGAAAACAAAGCGGAATTCACCAGGGTCATCGCGATTTTATGAAGGACAAGTTCTGTTTGACAAACTTGCTCGAGTTTTTTTGAGGATTTAAACAGCGAGTTGGATGATGGGGATCACGTGAATGTGGCATATCTAGATTCTAGAAGGCATTGGACAAGCGTGTTAGATCCCAGGGGTTGGGCACAGAATATTAGCTTGGATAGAGGATTGGTTGAGTGAGAGAAAGCATAGGATTCGGATAAATGGGTCCTTCTCTGGAGAGCGAGCGAAATATAATACGAGGCATGACGCAGTGTTCAGTTTTCAACTGTTTACAACTGATATAACTGACCTGCGATTAGAGCCAGAGTGCAACATTGCAAGATTCGCGGATGTTCCGAAGATGAGTGGGAAAGCAGGCTCTGATGAGATTATAGAGTTTACAGATGAATATTGACAGGCTTGGAGAATGGACCAGAATGTGGCATTTGGAGTTTAATGTGGATACGTGTGTGGCCATCCATTATCGCGACAAAAATTTAAAAGGGTAAATGATTATTTCAATGAGAAGCATATTCAAAGTCTCTCAGTACAGAGGGATCTCGGTGTCCTTGTGCATGAATGACAGAATGTGAATGCGCAGGTGCAGCATTTAATAAGAAAGGAAAATTGAATATTGGCATTTATTGCAAAAGGACAGGATTGTAAATATAAAGAAATGTTGTCAACAATGGATAAGGCCTGGGTGAGATCACAGCTGGAATATTGTGTCCAAATTTCGTCTCCATACATAATAAAGGATGTGCTTACACTGGAGGCAGTTCAGAGCATGTTCACCAGATTGATTGCGGGGATGGAAGGGCTACCAAACGAGAAGCGTTTGAATAGCTTGGGCTTGTACTCGCTGGATCTCAAAAGAATTAGGGGGTACCTGATTGAGGTATTTAAAATACTAAAGGGATTGATGAGGTCGATGTTGAACAGATACTCCCCTTTGTTGGAGAGTCTAAAACAAACGCTCATATATTTAGACTGAGAGGAAGGAGTTCCAAATCTGAGGTGGTGGATCAATTTTCTCAGAATGTTGTGAAGCTGTGGAAAGACTGCACAGATTCCAGGGGAAGCAGAATCAGTCAGCAGATTCAAGAAAGAAACAAATTTGTGTCTCAATAAAAGCTGGATAAAGCTCGTATGGAGCAGGCAGGTTTGTGGAATTGAGAGCAGGATAAGATCAGCCATGATCATACAGCATGGTGGAGCGGGCTCAAATGGCTGAATTGCCCAAACTTGCTCCTAATTCCTCTGTTTCTCCGAATTCCTATGTTCCAATGTGTTCATTAATTATTCAGCAACTGACATTTTGTTTGCACTTACAATTGGTTGTTGCAGACCAACACTGAGCTTTTTCTTCGTGTCAAGTTCTCTAACAGTACACGAACCATTCTGAGACGTGATGGTATGATTTTCCCCATTTGTCAATGCCATTACTGCATTCCAGCAAAACTATTGTGAGTAACCTCCCTCTCTCTGAGTCAGATGTTTCACGTTCGTTCACAACACTTTATACGAAAAAAGTGTCAGAACTTCCTGTGAAACCCTTCTAAGGGAATAATGTCATGTGTTGAGAGCGGGAGATATTCCTGTTCAGCCATGCTTGGTATGGAGTTGAGCACCTCTGGCGACAGGTTACCGACCTGCTCCATGTTAAAACATGGGCATGGAATTTGATGAATACCTGCCTTTTGCACCACTAGTTTTGAACAGGTAAACGAGACTATTGCATATATCTGAACTCGCACTGAGTTCTCTTGATTCATATTTTATGCGCTGATCTTCATTGGTCTCTAAATGCCTCAGTGTTCCTTGTGATGGAGGCAGTGGCATCAACACTGGATGAATGATGCAGAGAAACAAAATAAATTCCACGGGACCCTGGTTTGAGTCTAACGTCGACATAAAGCGAGATATGAAATCAATAAAAATCATGAACAGAAATATAGTTCCAGAATGTAACAATATGCTCACTGCCCCGATCTTCCTCCAACAGAACCTGTTGCGGGTAGCTGGGATCCACCTTCTGTTTTTTACCAAGCCATTTACGAAGAAATAGATAATATTCCTCCCGCCAAGCTATACACTCATTCTTGTGATTCAGGTTTGTGTTTTTTTTAAGACCCAAGCAACACTGCAAAAATACTGCTTCATGTTTGCCCCCTTTAGCCATGGTCAAGAGATGCATTACCATCACCGCCCTTATGTAGGAAGGAGACATAATAAATGTCCTTATTTTTCTTTCGAAAATTCGAGTACTGATTAGATTACCAATGTTCATTATTTTCAAGAATATTTTTGCCTTCTGTGTTAAAAATAGCGAGTCGAGTACTGTTTCCAATTTCCAAATGCTTTGCACCTTGCACACATCAACGTCTGATCTAAATAATAATAAGTATAACATTTGATTGAATATGTAAATCAATTCAATACATTACTGCTGGCCGCGTATAAAGCGCCTAATTATAGGGACAGATTAGTATTTGGGAAAATACCTGGAGTACAATAGGTTTTTTTTGCTAAAATGTGTAATTTTAAAAGTATTTGTGGACCAAATCAAAGAAACAAATATGACAAGAAGAAGCCAAAAACAAATGCAAACCATTAAGTATAAAGATACATCGCCAATGCAAACAAGGGAAAACAATGGGGGACATGTGTTAGTCTCAGTCGAGTAGCGAACTGAGCCAAGCGAGATGTGGAATCGGGAAAAAAGATGATGTAATTTGTTAAGATGACAAACGAGGACTACTATATTAATGAATAATGGAGTGTTAACTGAAGTGGCAAAATATTCAATCAAAACAGAAATAAAATGACCAATTCAGAATGTACTTCAGGTATTTTCGAGGGAGAGTTTTTACCAACAGGCAACAATGCTGAAATGACAGAAATATTAATCAATTGTTTGTTTCAGTTTATACCAGAGATAACAATTAAGTTCATGACTTCACAAGATATGAATGGGAATGGTATCAACAGGTAGAAACATAAACGAACAAAAAACATTTTCATCCATGCATTTTGAAAGAAAGGAAAATTCTAGCAGAGGCAGCATTGCAGCTTTTCATCGAATCATTATTAAAGGGTGTAATGCCAGAGTCCTGGCGGAAAGCATATATTGATGCTATGATTAGGGAAAAAAAGGAGAATGCCAGAAATTAGATGTCAGTTAGCTGAACATTATTGGGAGAAAAGCTAATTGAATTTCGACAAAAGGAGGAAAGAAAATATCTACATTAAAGCAATAGAAATAATCAGTTCACCTTTCATGGTGGGATCCTTCACATAATCAACATCGTCAAAATCTCACAAAAGTCATCAGAGTAGAAACGGTAAGCACCATAAACATATTTTTCCATGCCCAACATTCGTTTGGGAAACTGCCATTTCAAACAACAATGAATGGGACAATGACATAGCTGTCATCTCTCTTTCATTAGGTTCCAAAATCTCCTGTATCTCAAACGTTTCCAGATCCATGTTCCATGCCAGAACTTCAACAGGCAAATAAAACTGACATTCCGAAACTGTGCTGAGCGAGTTGCTGCACACGTCGCCATGTATTTTGCGTAGTCGCTATTCATGCAATGGCCAAGATGCGTTGTTTGTTTTCGGTACAGATGATCAGCTGATCATCCTAAAGAAGATTTGAGTTAGCGGAGTTGTCCTGAACAATATTTATCACTTGAGAAAATTCACAAAATCAGATTACTTCTTCATCATTAAATTGTAACTTAATGTGAAAGATTGCAGTGCGCAAATTGTCTTCTGTATTCCTACATTGCAAGTGCGACGATATTTCAAAAGTACTCCTTTAGCTGTAAAGTGTTTGAAACCGGCTGGCAGTGAATAGCCTCTCCAAATCTTTATTTCATGTGCATGGAATCATGGGGCAGGCAGAATAAAATGGTATCGTCGAGTTGCAATAAAGCTATCAAATTGAGGGGTAAAATGTATTTATCTCGACGGAAGAAGATTAGAATTGGTGTGCTACAAGAATCCGGCACTGGGATCGCTTGTTTGTAATTTATCTAATCAAAACTACATTTTCAAAATGGTTGCATTTTTGTGGATAGAAAAGTAGCCAAGGGAATTAAAAGAAAACATTCATAAACTTCCTGTAATGGAAATACGATTTGAAAATGAAACTCAACAAAGCTATCGATAAATGATAACTTGGTGAGTAAAGCAGAATTTTATGTATTACATAGAAGAATAAATTAAGTGCAATCTTTCATAAAATTGACTAAAAATATAAAGGTGCACAAATAATTCGAAGCATTTGGAAAAGTTGACCAGCAGCCAAAACAATCACAAAATTTCATTTCCGGAACAAACAAAAGAGGTGAAAATGCTGGACAAAGTCAGCAGATCTGGAGAGAGAAGGAGTCCAACACTTTGAGTGCCAATAATTCGCTTTCATGCCAGACCTGCTAAATTTGTCTGGCATTTTGTGGTTTTTTTTTCTCGATTTCCAGCGTTGACACAGTATGTTGGGTTTATAAAAAGTATAAGAGCGAGGGTGCATGTCAATTGAACATTGCTTTGATGCCACTTTCAGTGGATTCCATGGCTCTGAACAGGATTTTCGTAAAACGATACTGGGATCAGGATAAATTTGAAAAAAAAATACAACGATGTCAACAGTAAGGACAGCTGAGACCTATTCGGATTGGCTGAACAGAATTTAAAAAATAGATCCTATTTAGCCTATCCATTATCTTTTCTGGCGTCTCGTCTGCAGGTTCCATGATTTGTTTTCAGTACTGATGGCGGCACGGTGGCACGGTGGTCAGCACTGCTGCCTCTTTCGTCCAGGGAATTGTGTTCGATTCCCAGTTTGAGCCACTGTCTGTGTGGAGTTTGCACGTTTTCCCCGTGTCTGGGTTGGTTCCCTCGAGGTACTTCGGTTTACTCCCACAGTCCAAAGATGTGCACGTGATGATGATTGGCCCTGCGAAATTGCCCCTCAGTGTAGGTCAGAGGGATTAGAAAGGTAAATATGTGGAGTTACGGGAATATAGCCTGGGTGGGATTGTTGCCAATATAAGCCCTATGAGCCGAATGGCCACCTTCTGTACTGTAGGGTTTCGATGATTTCATGATTCGATGGAATTCCATCTCTGAAGATGATAGTGTGGCAGGGCAAAGAGATTCTTGATCAGAAAGGCAGTCAACTGACCCAGACAAAATGGGATTTCCTCTTACATGATTTCCCGTTCTCTGATATCTCACACGTTGTCTCTCCTAAAGGACTGGACATTTTGGAGCCAGAGTAACAACGCTTGTCCAATAAGGTGGGTGATGGTTCTTCATTTTGAACCGCTGCAGTCAGCCCGCTGACTGTTCTCACAAATTGGTGCCATGATCAAATTGCAGGGCATTGTCACAGAGGCGATTAAGTTGTGGTGATCTCGACTTCGACTTTCTGAATCATTCTCTGTCATGATAACAACGTAACGACTTAACCACAAACAATTTGCCTGACAACCAATTATTTTTTGCTTACCAGTTTCTTCAACCATTGACTCCTTCAATCAGATTGAATAATACACCAGTCATAGTTTGGGAAACGCGGATCATGGAGCAGAATATCCAGCAGTGGAATCCTCCTCTATTTTGGGTATAACATAGAACATAGAACATACAAAAACTACAGCACAAACAGGCCCTTCGGCCCACAAGTTGAGCCGAACACATCCCTACCTTCTAGACCTACCTATAACCCTCCATCCTGTTAAGCTCTATGTACTCATCCAGGAGTCTCTTAAAATACCCTATTGAGTTCGCCTCCACCACCACTGACGGTTGCCGATTCCACTCGCAGGGTAGGTCAAAGTTCACATACTACCATTTCCTTCTGAAACTTCTCACTCTGTAATATCTGAAATAGCTTCTGAAATCTCCAAAGCTGTACACCATGACGTGTACACCATGAAATGACAGTGCCAAGTAGCTCAGGTATTGCAGAATGATTCCCGTCACCGAAACTTTGAGTCTGAAACAATATCTTATCATTCCCAGCAATATAAATGATTTTTTAAAATAGTTCCATGCTTTTCACCAGAACAGTCTCCTGGCTGTGAACTGTATGCCGTTTGGTGGGATCGGTGACTCGTTGGGAACGGTGTAAACTTCAACTAAACTTGAAAATACTATGATAAAACTTGGCCCAATAACTCTCAGCGGTCAAACTCACTGGTCTGAATAACACAATAGAGCTTTAATTACTGTGGAAACAGACATTTAAGGATATCAGTCTAACTGTTCTTCATTACTAATTAACTTCCATTCGAATAATTTTATCTCTCAGCTCCTGCTTTGACAGACTAATACGATGCTGAGACTGAAACCATTGACTCTCAGAGTGGACACTTGCTGCTGAACCGGAGCCCTGACGGTATCCTCACTTTGACAAGTTCCAGCCGTGATCTCGGCACTCTGGGTGAGATAAATCTTATGATTGTTCCGCTTTTTAGACAGTCGATCGGGATCAGTACAAAATATGTTGACAAGGAATTAGAACAGGATTAGGTCATTCAATCCCTCGAGCCTGATCCGCCCTTCAGTAGATCATGGCTGATCAGATATTCATCATATTGACTCTCTTGCCCTTTCCCTGTAACTCTCGATTCCGTTACTGATCAATAATCTGCCTATCTCAGTCTTCTACGTGCACAAGGACTCTGTCTCCACGGCTCTTTGTGGAAACGCTGAGAGCAGAATATCCTTTAAATTTCAGTCTTAAATTGGTGTCCCTTTGCTCTGAGTCTGCGCAGTCTGGTGATAGAATCTCGAATGGGTGCAACTTCCGCTCAGCATTTATCCTGTCAAGCCCCATTAGAATCCTATGTTGCAATGAGGTCACCCCTCATTCTTCTGAATACCAATGCGCGTAGCACCACCCTATTTAGCCTTTCCTCCTAAAACTATCCCTGCATGCCTGCAATCATCCTGGGGACTTTTCACTGAACTGCCTCTAATTAAATAGTGTTTCATAGAACATAGAACAGTACAGCACAGAACAGGCCCTTCGGCCCACGATGTTGTGCCGAGCTTTATCTGAAACCAAGATCAAGCTATCCCACTCCCTATCATCCTGGTGTGCTCCATGTGCCTATCCAATTACCGCTTAAATGTTCCTAAAGTGTCTGACTCCACTAGCACTGCACGCAGTCCATTCCACACCCCAACCACTCTCTGCATAAAGAACCTACCTCTGATATCCTTCCTATATCTCCCACCATGTCCACTATAGTTATGCCCCCTTGTAACAGCCTCATCCACCCGACGAAATTATCTTTGAACGTTCACTCTATCTCTCACCTTCATCATTTTATAAACCTCTGTTAAGTCTCCCCTCAGCCTCCTCCGCTCCAGAGAGAACAGCCCCAGCTCGCTCAACCTTTCCTCATAAGACCTACCCTCCAAACCAGGCAGCATCCTGGTAAATCTCCTCTGCACTCTTTCCAGCGCTTCCACATCCTTCTTATAGCGACTTGACCAGAACTGCACACAATATTCCAAATGTGGTCTCACCAAGGTCCTGTACAGTTGCAGCATAACCCCACGGCTCTTAAACTCCAACCCCCTGTTAAAAAAAGCTAACACACTATAGGCCTTCTTCACAGCTCTATCCACTTGAGTGGCAACCTTTAGAGATCTGTGCATATGGACCCCAAAATCTCTCTGTTCCTCCACAGACTTCAGAACCCGACCTTTGAACCTGTAATCCACATTTAAATTAGTCCTACCAAAATGAGTCATCTCACATTTGTCAGGGTTAAACTCCATTTGCCAGTTTTCAGCCAAGCTTTGCATCCTATCTATGTCTCTTTGCAGCCTACAACAGCCCCCCACCTCATCCACTACTCCACCAATCTTGATGTAATCAGCAAATTTACTGATCCACACTTCAGTCCCCTCCTCTACGTCATTAATAAAAATCACAAAGAGCAGAGGACCAAGCACTGATCCCTGTGGCACTCCGCTAGCAAGCTGCTTCCAGTCCGAAAATTTTCCATCCACCACCACCCTCTGTCGTCGATCAGATAGCCAGTTTCCTATCCAATCGGCCACCTTTCCCTCTATCCCACACCTCCTTACTTTCATCATAAGCCGACCATGGGGGACCTTATCAAACGCCTGACGAAAATCCATGTATATGACATCAACTGCCCTACCTTCATCAACACACTTAGTTACCTCCTCAAAAAATTCAAACAAACTTGTGAGGCACGACTTGCCCTTCACGAATCCGTGCTGACTATCCCGGATTAATCTGCATCTTTCTAAATGGTCGTAAATCCCATCCCTATTTTTCACCAATTTACCAACCACCGAAGTAAGACTAACCGGTCTATAATTACTAGGGTAATTTCTATTCCCTTTCTTGAACATAGGAGCAACATTCCATTAAATAAGAGACCACAAATTCTCAGTACTCAATTTGTGGTCTTTCCAGTATCAGGTAATTATTACCTGAGACCACTGTGTGCTGCCCTTCTATGATTCGTGCACATGTACCACCAACCTCTTGTGTACTTTAGCTTCCTGCAGTTTTTCTTCAATTAAATAATTCTATGTTATTTTGTTTTCCCTTCTAACAAGAACAACATCTTATTTTACTCCTTGTGCCAATATATCTGTCAAGATATCTTTGTAAAATGCTTGCAGCCCTTTCAAAACTTGCCTTTCTACCAATTTTACCGTTGCTTTTAAATTTGACTCCAGGAGATTTGATTCCTTCCTCCAAGTTACTGTTTCTCAGCTTACAAGGTTACTGTTCTCTCTTTTATTACTGTTTCTCGTGTTTCTGTTCCCTATGTCACACTATTTGCGTCCCCATAAACCTGTCATTCCATTTTATCCTTCCTGAACAGACTAGCAAATACTTGCCATAGGACAGCACTTCTATGCCTGGCTAGGTGCAACCCGTCCAGTTTGAACTGATCCCACTTCGCCGAGAACCGGTGCCTATGTCCCAGGAATCTGAAACACGTCACCCTCGCACCATTTCCCAAACAGGTACTCAGCTGATATGCCCTACTACTTGTACACTGACGAACACGAGGAGCTGGTAGTAACTCTGAAACCACTACATTTGAGTTAATATTTTTCAACTGACTTCCCAACTCCCCCATATTCGGTTTTTTGTATCTAATGTTCTTTTTAAACCGATTTGATTAATGTCGATGCACATCATGACAGTTGGTTTTTCAGCGCCCCCTGAATATCCTCCAACCGCTCTGAGACGTCCTTGACCCGAGCACCAGGGACGCAATATCATTTCCGGGCAAAGGAATGCCTTCCAATTTCCCTGACAATTGAATCTCCTATAACTATTGTGTTCCCACACTGTCTGATTCTATCTCGTACAATGGTGCCAGCTATTGTGCCATGAATTGGGATGTTACTCCCATCACATAAGAAGCCATGACTCCAACAGTATCCAAATCAGTCCATCTGCCTTTCTGCTTTGTGGGGAATGGGCAAAGAGTGTTCCTGCACTGAAGGCCCATCACGCCCGTACCAAGAACAAACAACCCCCCCCCCCGACCACCCCCTCACCCCACACCCCCGCCCCAAGCCCTGCATATTTTATCTGCTAGACCGCTGACATTGAGGAACGATTTCGCATGGCCAATCAACCTAACCTGCACATCTTTGGACTTTGGGAGGAAACCGGATCACCGGGAGGAAAGCCACGCAGACACAAGGAGTACGAACAAACTTCACACAATCAGGTCGCAACTGATCCTGGGTACATTGTGCTGTGAGGTATTAATGCTAACCACTGTGCCACAGTGCCCCCTTTATTTTGCTGTTATTAGTTTAACCATTCTGGACGTCAGATTGAAATTTAGATTGAAATTAACTTTTAAATTAAGTTGCATCATTCAATCAAACTCAGCCCCTGTTTCATGAAGCTCCAGACAAGGCCACACTGAAGGATTCTTCTGTTTATGACTCGAAATTGAAGGCTCCTGAATCTATATTATTCCTGCTTTCGAATTGACCATCTCCAGCTGAGAGGCTGTAAAAACTTGTTTTCAACCTGCAATTAAAATCACCCAATCAAAAGTGCAATGTTTCGTTGATTGCTAACTAAGAAGCCCATTTGACTTCAGATCGTAATTTAGCATTTCTTGGATGCTACGAGCAAATCTCTGTCATTTTCTGATGCTCTTCATGGAGTCCCATACTGACAGTGCATTGTGAGTTGATTATCACTGCTGAATATTACTGCAGTCTCCCGCCCTCTTGTGTGGAATATAATCGCTCTGGTTTGAAGTGAATTCCAGTCAATAAAAGAATAATTTGGCATTCCGTTTGAGTTCCTGTCGCGAATGCACAGAATTGTATTAAACAAGGCACCTACTAGAAGCCCAAATTTCATGACAAGTATCTCTACCCCAACAGTGTACAGTAGACCTGCATTGATCCCATTTTATCGGTTCCTTCCATGGCAGCTAAGAATAACAATGTGATCTGTGGTGTAAGCCCAGGGTTTTAATCAAAAGTGGGCAGTGACCATTCAAGGGATGCGTAGGTTAGAGGGATTAGCAGGTAAATATGTCGGGATATGGGGGTAGGGCGTGGGTGGGACTGTGGTCGGTGCAGACTCGATGGGCCGAATGGCCTCTTTCTGTACTGTAGGGTTTCTATATTTCTATATCTCCGAAGTCCAGACATATACATTAAACTGTTAAAACGAATTTTATGCCATTTTCCAATAGGAGTGCCGCAGTGTAGGAATGTGACCAGTCCGACGTTGTTTGTCCTTTGTGATTTCTTGCAGTATTTTCAGTTGTGCATTACATTGAAAACATCAGAGAGAATGTGCAGTGTGTATTTGATAGAAAGAAACAGCCAGTTAATTGGAATATAATACCAGTACTTGTGAAGTTTTGAACTGAAGTCGTAGAAATCATAGAAGCCCTACAGTACAGAAAGAGGCCATTCGGCCCATCGAGTCTGCACCGACCACAGTCCCACCCACGCCCTACTCCCATATCCCTACATATTTACCCGCTAATCCCTCTAACCTACGCATCCCATGAATGGTCACTGCCCACTGTTGGTTAAAAGCCCGGACGTCTGCACCGACCACAATCCCACCCAGACCCTACCGCCATATCTTACCCGCTAATCCCTCTAATCTACGCATCCCAAGACACTATGGGGCATTTTTTTAGCATGGCCAAAAAACCTAACCCGCATATCTTTGGAATGTGGGAGGAAACCGGAGCACCCGGAGGAAATCCACGCAGACACGAGGAGAATGGGCAAACTCCACACAGACAGTGACCCAAGCCGGGAATCGAACCCATGTCCCTGGAGCTGTGAAGCACCAGTGCTAACCACTGTGCTACCGTTCCACCCATCTGCAATTGTGGAAATGATTGTAATTCTCACTCAAAATTCTCTTTTACCGTTTCAGGTCATAGTCATCAACAAATTCAGGATGTGACGTCCACAGATATATGATTTAAATCAAAGGGGACGCCGCTTAAGTTTTCCACAAATATCTCCAGGTCGAATATGCTGTAACTTCGGATATAACTGTTGCTGTTTTTTTTAATTAATAGGACATTACGTCATGTTGTGATCTATGACTTCTGATTTATTTTTGTTTTGTCAATGAACAATGAAAAACAACGTAGAATGTATATAAAGTATTGCACTGTCTACATTAAAGCTGTTACATCGCATTGCATTGTGGATCGAAGCCACTATTATGATTCAAGATTTGATGAGAACATTTGTCAAGTACATTTGAATTTTATTTTGTAAAAGCTTCCCTTCTTATGCCATTAAATAAAGATTAGGAAAGATAAATACATGGTTTGGTTCCGTTATCTTCATTTAATGTAATCTAGATCTTCACGGAGGCGAGGGGGAGGGTCCACTGCATTTCCCCAACAACTAAATACAACATGATGTTGCATTCCAACACTACCGCTAGCATGGGGACCATAGAGTGCGCCGGGAGATATGAAGATTCTGATCAGATTTCCATGTCTCCTTTCTCATTTTAATTCCACGAAATGTATATTCAGTAACCCATCAGTTTTCATTGACTCCAGATAAGCCCCTGCACGATCGCCCGGCAATTCTGACCATCCTTCGGTTGTGACGGTGATTAGAACAGAAATATTCATAAACTGAGACCGTCGTTTTATAAATACATAAATACAGGAAATGGTGGTAAAACTGAATAATTTAGACACAATTTTCCGAGAGGAGATTAAGACGGGAATGGACAAATATAGACTCATCTCGCTCGCGCTGTTTACTGACTGTGAACGTGCCGTATTCTGCTGTGGGAGTCCATAACTTATTGTCAATAAAGTTGTTGAAAAGGGAGTTGCAGATTTGTTGGTCCAGTGAGGACTTGCAGCTGTTGAAAATAAAACGCTAACTGTGTGGCGTCAAGGATCATCTGCTCCTGGATAATTCGGCCAACATCTAACAGCAAGAAATCCATCCAGGAAACCGACTCTTCCTGATATTATTCGGATCTGAACAACCAAACTGCCACAAACCTCGCCATCCACCAAATATGCACAACGCTTTACCTAATCTGTCCCAATTTGCACAGCACTCAGAAAGCTTAGCATCATCCATGAAAAATTGGCTGTCTTGAGTGACGAGCCGTCGATCAAATTAATTCACCACTCATCCCGCCCATTGCCTGCAGTGTGCAGCGTTTAAAAGAGGCACTGCAGCAAAGCAACATGGCTAACTTCGATAGAAGCGTCCAAACCGCAAACTCCACCAGCTAGATGGGCAAAGTTGTAGAGGCACAGGGACATCAACACAAATGATCATCCCTCCCAGCCACTCATCATCCTGACGTGGAAAGATATTGCCGTTCTTTCACTGCTGCTCGGGCAAAATCATGGAACTGCCTCCCGAGCAGGAACTGCAGCATATGGACTGCATCGGTTCAAGAAAGCAGTTCATAACACATTCTCAATGGCAGTTAGCGATAGGCAGTGTATGACAGGAATACAAGAACACCATAACATGCAACAAAATCTAATCAATTACATATATATATATTTCCAAATGCAATTATGTTTAATTACATTTCACTTATCTTCCAGAATGACTCACATTTTTCAACATTTCCTGTAACAAAGGTTTAGGAATGTCTGATACATACTGATCCTCTGCTGATCTGTCAAAATTAGAACATTTATTCTCATCCATATCGTATTCGATCAATGTTGATGGACCGAAATCAATCCAATCGATTTCGAACAGCACTATGGATCTATTAGCAGCCGCCACTGGACTGCAGGTGGTGATGGAAACTGGCCAGCATCTTTCTAAGGGCAATTATTCATGCCTAATAACTGCTGAACTTGCCAATGGTTCTCAGGAAATAATGATCTTTAGTCGATTAGTTTAGTTTATTTATTAGTCACAAGAAAGGCTTACGTTAACACTGCAATGAAGTTCCTGTGAAATTCCCCCAGTCGCCACAGTCCGGCGCCTGTACGTGTCAATGCAACTAACCCGCATGTCTTTCAGAATGTGGGAGGAAACCGGAGCACTTGGAGGAAACCCACGCAGACACGGGCAGAAGGTGCGAACTCCACACAGACAGTGACTCAAGCCGGGAATTGAACCTGGGTACCTGGCGCTGTGAGGCAGCAGTGCTAACCATTGTGCCACCGTGCTGCCCTTAGTAATAATAAAAATGACATTATTATTACTAATATTATCATCATCATCATTGTCGACGTACTTGCCATCATCAAGACTATTCAACAATATTCATTTTATTGGGGCGGCACAGTGGCACAGGAGTTTGCACTGCGGCCTCACAGCACTAGGGACTCAGTATCAATTGCGGACCTGGGTGACCGTATAGAGCTTACACATTCTCCCCCATCTGCGTGAGTTCTGTGCCAATGCGCCGTTGTCATCCCACAGTGCACAGATGTGCAGGTTAGGTTGAATGGCCTTGCGAAATTGCCCCTAAGTGGCAGACAGATTGGCACGCTAAATACGTGGCGTTACAGGCATCAGGTCCAGGTGGGATTGTTGTCGGTGCAAGCTCGATGTGCCGAATGGCCTCTTTGTTCAATGTAGTGATTCTATGATTATTGTTTGGATCACACTGCGGCTAATATTACTATTAACCATAAAAATGCGGTGATCTGGACCCTTTACCTCTGTTCTGATAAATGTCCTGTTCCACATTAATAACTTGCAATTTTCTTCCTTTCTGATTCGTCAAGAGACTGTGGTCCACATCGGATCATGATCACAAGTCGCCGTGTTCTGAAGACGCTTCCAGACTCATTTTCGTCACTGTCAGCACCATGCAAGTGAGCCATTTCACCCCTTTCCACAACACGTTTACATCAAACATTAATGTAATGCCCACGTGTTCAAGCTTCATCTCAAAAGCAAAGCCATATTTGTGTCACAGAAGCTTTCAGCATTTAGAAATATATCGCTTCTCCCAGGTCTCTGTGTTTAGTTCTGCGTGGACTAACGCCACGGTCCTTTCATGGAAAACGTTCCAAGGAAGAGTCTTGGAGTTAATTTGCTATTTATTGTGCTCCCTTTCAATTTCCAGGCCCCAAAATATCCTGCGAGTGTGAGACAGTCATTTTCTGGTTCGCTTCCTGTTTCCAGCACTGTGCTCACTGATCACAGCGAATATTGAAGATAATGTGCTTTGCACTGGCACAAGGAAAACCTTGATCAATCAGACATTGCAGTCAGCTTCTAAAATAGGCAGAGAGATGTGAAATTCGCTCTGATATTCTGGTCAGCTGCTGCTAGACGGAAGGATGAATATGTTAGAGCCAGTGCAGGTGGAGTGTGCGGGGTCTTATCCTTAATTAAGTGGTCCTTTACCGTTTCATAGCCAGGGGGTTTATAATGGTGTCAAACTGACTTTCACCCGCCGTTTATGATCCAATTGCCTACTTTGACTCTTTACATTTACGTCCGGTTAGTCTTACTTCGGTGGTTGGTAAATTGATGGAAAAGGACCTAAGGGATGGGATTTACGACCATTTCGAAAGATGCGGATTAATCCGGGATAGTCAGCACGGATTTGAGAAGGGCAAGTCGTGCCTCACAAATTTGATTGAATTTTTTGAGGAGGTAACTAAGTGTGCTGATGAAGGTACGGCAGTTGATGTCATATACATGGATTTTAGGAAGGCGTTTGATAAGGTCACCCATGGTCGGCTTATGATGAAACTGAAGAGGTGTGGGATAGAGGGAAAGTTGGCCGATTGGATAGGTAACTGGCTGTCTGATCGAAGACAGTTGGGTGGTGGTGGATGGAAAATTTTCGAATTGGAGGCAGGTTGCTAGCGGAGTGCCACAGGGATCAGTGCTTGGTCCTCTGCTCTTTGTGAATTTTATTAATGACTTAGCGGAGGGGGCTGAAGGGTTGATCAGTAAATTTGCTGATGACACCAAGATTGGTGGAGTAGTGAATGAGGTGGAGGGCTGTTGTAGGCTGCAAAGAGACATAGATAGGATGCAAAGCTGGGCTGAAAAATCGCAAATGGAGTATAACCCTGATCAATGTGAGGTGATTCATTTTGGTAGGACTAATTTAAATGTGGATTACAGGGTCAAAGGTAAAGTTCTGAAGACTTTGGAGGAACAGGGAGATCTTGGGGTCCATATCCACAGATCTCGAAAGGTGGCACTCCGCTAGCAACCTGCCTCCAATTCGAAAATTTTCCATCCACCACCACCCAACTGTCTTCGATCAGACAGCCAGTTACCTATCCAATCCGTCCGACATGTGGAGTTTTTTCAAGGAGCAGCTACTGCGAGTCTGTGATAGGTATGTCCCTGTCAGGCAAGGAGGAATTGGTAGGGCTCGGGAACCGTGGTGCACCAAAAAAGTTTCTTTGTTGGTTAAAAAGAAAAAGGAGGCTTATGTTCGGATGAGACGTGAGCACTCGGGTAGTGCACTAGAAAGCTTTAGATTGGCTAAGAGGGAGTTGAAGAGCGAGCTTAGAAGGGCTAAAAGGGGACATGAGAAGACTTTGGCGGATAGGGTTAAAGAGAATCCTAAGGCGTTCTATAGGTATGTCAAGAACAGAAGGTTGGTTAGGGCAAGTTTAGGGCCAGTTGTAGATGGCAGAGGGAAGTTATGTGTGGAACCGGAGGAGATTGGTGAAGCATTGAACCAATATTTCTCTTCGGTGTTCACGCAAGGGGACATGAATATAGCTGAGGAGGACACTGGGTTGCAGGGGAGTAGAATAGACAGTATTACAGTTGATAAGGAGGATGTGCAGGATATTCTGGAGGGTCTGAAAATAGATAAATCCCCTGGTCCGGATGGGATTTATCCAAGGATTCTCTGGGAGGCAAGAGAAGTGATTGCAGAGCCTCTGGCTCTGATCTTCAGGTCGTCGTTGGCCTCTGGTATAGTACCAGAAGATTGGAGGTTAGCGAATGTTGTCCCATTGTTTAAGAAGGGGAACAGAGACTTCCCCGGGAATTATAGACCGGTGAGTCTCACTTCTGTTGTCGGCAAGATGTTGGAAAAAATTATAAGGGATAGGATTTATAGTTATTTGGAGAGTAATGAATTGATAGGTGATAGTCAGCATGGTTTTGTGGCAGGTAGGTCGTGCCTTACTAACCTTATTGAGTTTTTTGAGAAAGTGACCAAGGAGGTGGATGGGGGCAAGGCAGTGGACGTGGTATATATGGATTTTAGTAAGGCGTTTGATAAGGTTCACCATGGTAGGCTTCTACAGAAAATGCAGATGTATGGGATTGGGGGTGATCTAGGAAATTGGATCAGGAATTGGCTAGCGGATAGGAAACAGAGGGTGGTGGTTGATAGTAAATATTCATCATGGAGTGCGGTTACAAGTGGTGTACCTCAGGGATCTGTTTTGGGGCCACTGCTGTTTGTAATATTTATTAATGATCTGGATGAGGGTATAGTTGGGTGGATTAGCAAATTTGCTGATGACACCAAAGTCGGTGGTGTGGTAGACAGTGAGGAAGGGTGTCGTAGTTTGCAGGAAGACTTAGACAGGTTGCAAAGTTGGGCCGAGAGGTGGCGGATGGAGTTTAATGCGGAGAAGTGTGAGGTAATTCACTTTGGTAGGAATAACAGATGTGTTGAGTATAGGGCTAACGGGAGGACTTTAAATAGTGTGGAGGAGCAGAGAGATCTAGGTGTATGTGTGCATAGATCCCTGAAAGTTGGGAATCAAGTAGATAAGGTTGTTAAGAAGGCATATGGTGTCTTGGCGTTTATTGGTAGGGGGATTGAATTTAGGAGTCGTAGCGTTATGTTGCAACTGTACACAACTCTGGTGCGGCCGCACTTGGAGTACTGTGTGCAGTTCTGGTCCCCACATTACAGGAAGGATGTGGAGGCTTTGGAGAGGGTGCAGAGGAGGTTTACCAGGATGTTGCCTGGTATGGAGGGGAAATCCTATGAGGAGAGGCTGAGGGATTTGGGATTGTTTTCGCTGGAAAGGCGGCGGCTAAGAGGGGATCTTATTGAAACATATAAGATGATTAGAGGTTTAGATAGGGTGGATAGTGATAGCCTTTTTCCTCTGATGGAGAAATCCAGCACGAGGGGGCATGGCTTTAAATTGAGGGGGGGTAGTTATAGAACCGATGTCAGGGGTAGGTTCTTTACCCAGAGGGTGGTGAGGGATTGGAATGCCCTGCCAGCATCAGTTGTAAATGCGCCTAGTTTGGGGGCGTTTAAGAGATCCGTAGATAGGTTCATGGACGAAAAGAAATTGGTTTAGGTTGGAGGGTCACAGTTTTTTTTTTAACTGGTCGGTGCAACATCGTGGGCCGAAGGGCCTGTTCTGCGCTGTAATGTTCTATGTTCTATGTTCTAATCGGCCAACTTTCCCTCTATCCCACACCTCTTCAGTTTCATCATAAGCCGACCATGGGTGACCTTATCAAACGCCTTCCTAAAATCCATGTATATGACATCAACTGCCCTACCTTCATCAGCACACTTTGTTACCTCCTCAAAAAATTCAATCAAATTTGTGAGGCACGACTTGCCCTTCTCAAATCCGTGCTGACTCTCCCGGATTAATCCGCATCTTTCGAAATGGTCGTAAATCCCATCCCTTAGGTCCTTTTCCATCAATTTACCAGGGTATAGATAGGGTGAACAGTGGGAAGCTTTTTCCCAGGTCGGAGGTGACGATCACGAGGGGTCACGGGCTCAAGCTGAGAGGGGCGAAGTATAACTCAGACATCAGAGGGACGTTTTTTACACAGAGGGTGGTGGGGGCCTCGAATGCGCTGCCAAGTAGGGTGGTGGAGGCAGGCACGCTGACATCGTTTAAGACTTACCTGGATCGTCACATGAGCAGCCTGGGAATGGAGGGATACAAACGATTGGTCTAGTTGGACCAAGGAGCGGCACAGGCTTGGAGGGCCGAAGGGCCTGTTTCCTGTGCTGTACTGTTCTTTGTTCTTTGTTCTTTGCCATTCAAGTGGATAGAGCTGTGAAGAAGGCCTATAGTGTGTTAGCTTTTATTAACAGGGGGTTGGAGTTTAAGAGCCGTGGCGATATGCGGCAACTGTATAGGACATTGGTGAGACCACATTTGGAATATCGTGTGCAGTTCTGGTCACCTCACTGTAAGAACGATGTGGAAGCGCTGGAAAGAGTGCAGAGGAGATTTACCAGGATGTTGCCTGCTTTGGAGGGTAGGTCTTATGAGGAAAGTTTGAGGGAGCTAGGGCTGTTCTCTCAGGAGCGAAGGAGGCCGAGGGGAGACTTAATAGAGGTTTATCAAATGATGAAGGGGATAGATAGAGTGAACGTTCAAAGACTATTTCCTCGGGTGGATGGAGCTATTACAAGGGGGAACAACTACAGGGTTCGTGGTGGGAGACATAGGAAGGGTATCAGAGGTAGGTTCTTTATGCAGAGAGTGGTTGGGGTGTGGAATGGACTGCCTGCAGTTAAAGCGGACTCAGACACTTTTGGAACATTTAAGCGGTTATTGGATAGGCACATGGAGCACACAAGTATGATCGGGAGTGGGATAGCTTGATCTTGGTTTCAGATAAAGCTCGGCACACCATCGTGGGCCGAAGGGCCTGTTCTGTGCTGTACTGTTCTATGTACCTGTTCTCCTGAATCAAATTCTTCACAGGTGGAGAACTGAATAATGTGAAACGGAGGCTGTTCATTTTACAGACTACCCTTTGATCTTATATGTCATTTGTTTGGTTGAGGAATCACATACTACCCCATGGACTATTACAACAAGCTCAAAGGCCTTGAGCAGCAGCATGAAAGTAAATCTCTTCATCAATATGGAAGTGGGGTCACCAGCACCGAACTCATCAATAGATGAACTCACCAGCTACGGAACGATCACACACTCACAAAAACCCCATTCTGGGGCAAACACATACATGGAGCTCACCAAATACTGTGCGACTCACGCTTCAATCTGGTTGCCAATAAGAAACCTGAATCCCGACTCTCGCAAGTGCACAAGGAACAATAATTTTCACTGACTCCCAATATGTGTGGCGCAAATAACTGAAATTAAATCAAATCCTCCTTTTCCTACCGTTACAATCTGCTGACTCGGATTCTGCTGGTCCCTGGACCCGACAACATGCTCAATCCGACTTCTGGACTCCAACATTGAGAGCACCAACCCGGATTATAAGGCCCATCTACCTTCTTATGATTCCTGCCTGCTCTGCACCGCCCCCTTTTTTCACGACGAGACCAACTGACGCCCTGCATCCAAAGATCACCTTCTGTCCACACTGCCTTCCGCCATCCACATTGTCCCGATCCCGGAAGCCAAATTTCAAACTGCTGTCAAGTTGTGTCAGAGAGTTCAACCGGATTTGCCCGTCAGAGCTGCAGAAACAGGATGGGACTTTTAAAATATGGTGAACTGATTCTTACGCACGGCTGAATTTCTCCCGAGTGTCAGGCTTGATTACAGAATGCATGGCGTAAGGGATGGTAGTAAATGTAACCCGAAGCAAGCCCTCGTGCAGCTGGACCGACGGCAAACATACCAATTCCTTCACCCGTTCCTCGCAACATGCCTCGGAAGACCAGCATTCCTTGACGATTCACGTCAATAAAAATTGACAGCAAATTTTGGCGAAGCTCGGTACACCCCAGCAGATGAATAACTAAATAAATTACAATGATTGAGGACAGATTTCTCGCCTAACCCGCGCCAAGGACTGAACGTGCACAGCGTCGTCAGGAGGCCATTTTAGAAGGAGCACTCCTATTTACGAGGATCAGCATCAAACGTGTCCTACACTGTCAGAGCCCGAGTGCTGTCGGAGCACTGCACTGGCAGAAGGTTTGCGCTGAGTGAGTACTATTCTGGCAGAGAGTCAGTGTCCAGCGTGTGCGCCACTAACAAAGCATCAGTACTGTAGTTAAACTGCACTGGTTGTGGGTCTGAACTGAGGGGGGAGTACTGCTCTGTCAGAGGGTCAGCACTGAGAATGGGTTTGCAATGTCGCGGGTTCTGCTGAGGTAGAGCGACCCTGTTGGGTGGACAGTTGTTGACCTGTGCTGCACTGTTATTGGGCTAGCACTCAGGGTGATCCTCATTCTTGGACGGACGATATTAAGGGAACTCATCACTGTCGGATATTCACCGTTGCGGGCGCGCTGCAGTGTTGGAAGTTTGGCGTTAAGTGAACACTTTAGATGTCAGTTCCATTGCACTGTTCGAGAGTTAGCACAGGGAAATCACTGCACTGTTGCTTATCTGCCCAGGCAATGCACTGGTGGATCTCTGAACTGTTGTAATTCAGGAGCAAGGTACAACGTACTGTCAAAGCATCGATGCAGAGGGGCATATGTACAGTCAAAGCATCAATACTCAGGGGACGCAGCACTGTTGGAGGTCAGTATTAGAGGAGCACTGCATGTTCAGTGGCAGCATACGAAACGAGACATAAAATGCTAGAAAGGCCTTTGTGAAGGGAATGTTTGTATGTCGAAATGTTAAGAAACAAAGGGCCAGGAATAGACATTGTAATGGAGCGTGGGGTTACTGCAGGGGCAGTTTCTTTTTGAAGACGCCGCACATTTGGAAGATAATTACTGAGCAAGAGTTGCACATTCGATGGCCAGCACAGAATGACCTGTTCGATCCTTAATACTGATGAGAGGTTACTCTACCTGAGGTGCAGCGCTGAAATTTTTCGACGCAGTCAATGGATTAGAACGAAAGCTTCGATTATTTTTCGAGGTCAGAACAACGAGGGAACTTTACAGTGTAAGGACAGTGCTGTGGGAGTGCTGCACTGTCAGATGGGCAGTAATGATGGAGGACTGCTCTGTCCCAATCTCAGCAGTGAAATCAAGCTGAACTGTTAGCGGGAGTGTCCAAAGAGTGTGCTGCATTTTTGATGTTCTGCACTGGGTGGGGCAGTTTGGTGTCCTCGCTGAACTGTAGAATTGTCAGTATCTGCAGAAACTATGCATTATCGGACAGCCCACAGTGATAGATTGTTATTCTGCAGAGGGACAGGAATGATGGAGAGCAGTACTTCCATACTGTGCGACAGTGAACCGTTGGAGGATTAGGGAAGCCGTATTTCTGGATTCACAATATTAACTAATTAATTTCCGGAGGCAGATTACCAAAGAAGCCCGGCAGTGCCAAACATTCAGTACTGTGATAATGCTGCACCATCGCTTTGACAGTGCGGAAATGTAATCGAAGGACTATTGGAGATCAAATCTCTCAGGCAGGTCGACCCGGACAGGAATGAATCACCAAGCGAATCGGAACGGGGGCTTTCTCTCAGGAGTTACACTAAATATCTGCTACACCAGGTCAGAGACAAACCTCTCACCTTCTCAGGCCTGTCTAAAAGGCTTGAGCCAAGACAAGTGTCGACGTCCACAGCACCTGACTTTATTTAATCCAGACCACTTCCCCAGGATTTGGAAAATACACCATGATGCACAAAGGGGCGAGACAGGCCAGTAAAGTGCGGGGTGGTTGCGGGGTGTGGGGCGGGGGGTGGGGCGGGGAGGGGCGGTGTGGGGGGGAATCGGTGATAACAATATATGCACGTTACTAACCCAGAAGCTAATTTTTATGCCCTCTGATATTCTGATTCTCTAGCCTCAGCCCCGACGCCCCCCCCCCCGCCCAACTCCCCCCACCCCAACCCCCTCCCCCCCAAACCCCACCACCCCGGGCTTGGCCACTGGTGATGTCGAAGACATTGCACTTGCTTCAATCCCCTGAGCCAACATTTCCCCAGCCTTAACTAAAACGGCAAATACGTTAGAGCGGGAGCAGTAACGGATGGAATGTTGACCCACCTGTTTAGCCCTTTTGCCCGTTTAAAAGTCTCCCATTCCCTTTCCATCTTTGCATTCCTTGACTGAGGTGTGGCCACCTTAGTCTACAGGAACTCCATGATGGTTTGAGCCTGTGCAGTGCTACACAGTGACTCCAGCCACAGTTCAAGCTCCAGCAGGAAACTCTTCCGGCAAGTGTAGATGCCCTAACCATTGGTAATGTCCTTGCCTTCCCCCATCGCACAATAGCATTCCACATAACCAAACTGCCAAGTCATGGCTTATCCTTAAATAATCCCTTCACTTTTACATCATCTAGTTTAAATAATTATAAGAGTTGTAGAAATACCGAAAAGATCCTACTTAACAGGCTCTTCATTCTGAGGAATAGGCGAAAATGAATGGAACAACTTTGTCCTCTCTGAACCCAACTCCCTCACTCACCAAATGCAGATCAAAGCACTGGAAAGCAGCTCACCTAAACGGAACAAAGTAACGTTCAGAAAAGCTCATTGCATGCTCTCTGAATCAAGCTTCCAAAATGATCTAAAGCTAGTTTTCCAACTAATGTACAGAGCTTTTTGGAAAACTGGACTGCTTTCCAGATTGCAACATAAGGAACACAATTTTGATAATTTGAAGATGGAATTAAATTCCGAGAGAGATATACCTCGACTGTTGAAGAATCACCCCCAGTTAGAATACAGTACATTGTCACCTTAGAGCTGTTCATGGCATTCGTAAATTTCAATGCAACTGCAGCAGGTCTGTTCTCACCCACTGCAATGTTTACAGTTTTGTTTCGATTTAAGGTGGCTTGTTATGCTATTCTCAGTCTAATCCTAATCCAAGGATAAGACAAAAACCATCACCGAAATTGTCCTGATCGGTACTTCATTGACGTGTCCCTCACCATTCCACTGAATCAGAACGCCATATTTCAGTATATGATCAACAGCGACGAACACAAAGAGGGAGATGAGGAAGGAGAGATGGGGAGGCGAAGGGGTAGGGGTATGGAAAGATAGAGAGAGAGAGAGGTAGAAAACGTAAAGTCGAATTATGGAGATGCTGAAACACTATGTAACATTTTTGTAACATGTATAATTGTTTTGCGTGGATTTCAGTGTGGTTTTACGCGCTGCTGCATGTGTAATCATGGCCGAATGGTAAAGGCGATGAGCGAGAAATCTATCGGGTCTTCCACGCGCAGGTTAGAATCCTGCCAACTACGGATTTCTTATTTATGCATTCAGTTTCAATTTGCATCACCTTCTATTCGAAAGAATCGTGCCTTCCGTTGAATGAAATTCCCCCGATTTCAACAGCAGCAATTGTTATTCTTATTCACGAAATATCTGCTATGAATACAGCAAAAAATCGCCCAAATTGACCGCCTTCTTTCTGACTCTGTCATCATTTGTGTACGCCTAGTCAGACTTTGTATGTCATCTTATTTGTGCTGGTCTGTGTGTGCGTGTCCATTTGAACATGTTTGTTCTTGAGTTTGTTCCTGTAACTGAGTGCCTTGTATTTTTCTAATTTATTGTTCTTGTTAAGATGCTCGTATTCAAATAGAAAGAGAGAGAGACAGTTATTTACTGAAACCGCCTGTTGTATCTGTGTGCTTACTTTCAGCGACTAATACTCGAGGACACCAAGGTATCTTTGAGCATCAACTTCTCTCACTTCAGACCCATTGAAATAATAATCTGTCCTCACACTATTGTTAGTGAAGTGGATGACCTCACATTTATCCACATTATACTGTATCTGCCATGCATTTGCCCGCTCAATCAGCCTTTGCAAATCACGCTGAAGTATCTCTGCATTCTCCTCACAGCTCTCTCTCCCATAGAAATTTATGACATCTGCAAACTGTTTCAAATCATTAAGATGTAACGTCAAAGGTGAGGGGCCTAGCACAGCTCCCTGCGATACCCCACGATTCGCTGCCTGACAATGGGGAAAATAACCATTTATGCCAACTCTTCGTATCTGATCTGCTTTTCTTATCCATATCAACACATTACCCACTATTCCATGCGCTTCAACATTACAAAATAGCCTGCTTTGTGAGACCGAGTTGAAAACTTTTTGTAGTCCACAAAATCCACATCCACCGATTCAACGTGATTTTACTCGACTCTTTACATCCTCAACTAATCTCAATAGAATAGTCAAGCATGATTCCATGCTTGTAAATCCATGCTGTTCTTATCTGATTATCCAACTGCTTTCCAAATGCTAAGCTCTGAAATCTTCACAATGGACTCGAGCTACCTCTCCAGCGTGAGGTGCACTGTTCTGGAGTACGCTATTTTTTTTTCAAACGGCAAAAACAGCAAGTAATAGACAGAGATGAGCGATCCCACCGCCATCAGATCGGATCTAAACTCTGCAGTCCCTCCATATCCAACCGTGAATGGTGGTGCACAATTAAACAACTCACTGGAGTAGGAGACTCCACAAATATCCCCATCCACAACGATGGAGAAGCCCAGCACTGCAGTGCAAAAGATAAGGCTGAAATATTCGCGTCAATCTTCAACATGAAATGCCGGGTGGATGATCCATCTCGGCCTCCTCCAGTGATATCCAGCATCTTAGATGTCAGTCTCCAGCCAATTCGATTTACTCCACGTGATATCAAGAAACAGTTGGAGGCACTGGATACTGCAAAGGCAATGGGCCCCGATAACATTCCAGCATTAGTACTAGATACTTGTGCTCCAGAACTTGCCGCTCCACTAGTCAAGCTCTTCAGGTACAGTTACAACACTGGCACTTACGCAACAATGTGGAAAATTGCCCAGGTATATTCCATAAACAAAAAGCAGGACAAATCGAACCCAACCGATTATCGCCCAATCAGACTACTCTCGATCATCAGTAAAGTGATGGAAAGGGTAATCGACAGTGCTATCGAGCTGCAACTGCAATAAGTCACTCAGTGAAGCCCGCTTTGGATTTCACCAGGGTCACTCAGCTCCTGAGGTGATTGCAGCCTTGGTTCAAACATGGATAAAAGCGTTGAATTTTAGAAGTGAGGTGAGAGTGATGGACCTTGACAGCAAGGCTGCATTCGACGAGTAAGGCACCAAAGAGCCCGAGCAAAACTGGAATCAATGAGTATCGGGGGCAAACAATCAGTTTGTTAGAGTCATACCTAATACATCGAAAGATGGTTGTGGTTGCGGAGAATCAGTCATCTCAGCACCAGGAAATCTCTGCAGGGCTCCCTCCGGTACTGTCCGAGGTCCAAGAATCTTCAGCTGCTTCATGAATGATCTTCCCTCCATCATAAGCGATGTTCGTCCATGACTGCACAATATTCAGCACCATTCGCGACTCCTCAGATGCTGAATAATTCCATGTTCAAATGCAATTAAACCTGGACAATATCCAGGCTTGTGCTGACAAGTGGCAGGGTAACATTCACGCTACAGGAATGCCAGGCAATGACCACCACCAATAAGATACACTCTAACCAGCGCCCCTTGACATTCAATTGTGTTACCATCACTGAACCCTCCAGCTTCAACATCCTTGGGGTTATCATTGACCAGAAACTGAACTCGAATCACGACATAGTCACAGTGGCTAGAAGAACAGGTCAGTGTCTAGGCGAGTAACTCAACTCCTGACACCACAAAGCCTTTCCACCATCAAGAGGACACAATTCAGGAGTCTGACGGAATACTCCCCTCTTGCCTGGATGGGTGCAGGTCCAAAAACGCTCGAGAAGCTGGACACCATCAAGGACAAAGCAGCCCGCTTGCCTGGCACCACATCTACAAACATCCATTCCCTCCACCACCCACGCTCAGTCGCAGCAGTGTGTACTACTGACAAGATGTACTGCAGCAATTCACCAAAACTCCTTAGGCAGCACCTGTCAAACCCACTACCACGTCAATCCAGAACAAGGACAGGAGATACATGGGATTATCATCACCTGCAAGTTCCCCTCCAGGCCATTCGCCATCCTGATTTGGAAATATAGCGCCGTTCATTTCTCGCCGCTGGGTCAGAGTCCTGAAATTCCCTCCCGAACGTCATTGTGGGTCATCCCACATCAATTGAAAAAGACAGCTCACCATCACCCTCTCAAGGGAAACTAATGATGGGCAGTAAACGATGCCAATGTCCCATGGAATGAATAAAGTAGCAAAAATAAAACTCTCTTCCTCCCTTCCTGAATGGCAGTCTTACTATACCTACCCTCCAATTTGCAGGAACGCGTCCAGAGTCCAAAAAGTTTGGAAAATGTACACCAATGCATCTACTATTTCCAGCGCAACTTCCTTAAATATTCTTGGATAAAGATCATCAGGCCCTGGAGATTTGCCGACCTTCCATCCCATCAATTTCCCACAAACCATTTATCTGCTAATGCTCATTTCCATTAGCTCCTCACTAAAACGTATCTTTCTCAGAACTTCTGGTATATTGTTTATGGTTTCCTTTTCGAAGACAGAAGCAAAGAACGAATTTATTTCCTCAGCCATTACTTTATTCTTCGTTATTAATTCTCCTGTTTCTGACTGGAAGGGGCCTACATTCGTTTTTGCCAATCATTCTCTCTTTACGTAACTATAAAAACCTTTACGGTCAATTTTTATGTTCCCCGTATCTTATATTCAAACTATACATTTTCTTCCTAGTCAATACCTTAGTTCCCCTTTGTTGATTTTTAAACAGCTCCCAATCCTCAGCTCTATTGTTTATTTTGCCAATCTGTAAACTTCTTCTTTGAATTTAATATTATATCCAATTTCCCATGTAAATCAGGCTTTGGCCAGAATTCCCTTACAACTCTTGCGTCAAACAGAATGAAACAACATCTGCAGTTAACAAGAATTTAAGGATTTTAGTATTTCAAGGATTTTGATGTTGCTCCTTCCAAACAGGATCTTATCTTGAAACTAACACCCCAAAGAACCTGCCCTATCGGACTTTGGAAAATACCCCAGCTAATATTAATTTTTCTGTTTCTATAACTTACGTTATCCATCGTTGTAATCGCTCCCTATTGCACGCGTCGTCCCCAGCCATACTGTGTGTTTATGAGGTTGAGCACAATTTCCTCATCTACCCAGCGGTCTAAGTTCGAACGAAATTACCCCTCCTCGATAATGGGGAAGAGAATTTGTAAGTGTGCTACTCACAGCATTCCAATCTCATTGTTTTCCTGTCCCTAATAATAATCTAAGGCAGGCTTCTGTCTTCTTCCAGTGCTACTTATTCCTGAGAACTGGTGACTATTCTGCCTCCAGAGGATTATAGATTGTGGGCCGTCACTCCAGTAGGCGAAACAATCGCCAAGGCACCATATTGCAAAGCCAGCAGATGGAGAGAGTGCGGGATAAATGAATGCACTGAGACAGAATCACCAGCAGATGGAGACAGTGAGGGGATAACTGCGTGCATTGAAACAGCATCACCAGCAGATGGAGAGAGTGAGGGGGTAACTGAGTGCATTGAGCCAGCATCATCAGCAGTTGGAGACTGTGAGGGGTAACTGAGTGCACTGAGACAGCATCACCAGTAGATAGAAAGAGTGAGGGGACCGTATGCCTCTATTCCCAACTCATTCACATCGCTGTAGAGATGTCCCTTAATGGTCACTATCGTATCTGCATCCACAACCTTCCGTGGCATCGAGTGACAGACATCCAGTACCCTTTCGGTGCAAATAAACGTGCCTCGAACATTTCCTTTAAACTTTGCCCCTCGCACGTGATACACAATTCCTGGAGTCCCAGGAATTTCTAAATGCCATTCTATCATATGCTGCCGGTAAATTAATGAAGACACTAAGAACATAGAACATAGAACAGTACAGCACAGAACAGGCCCTTCGGCCCACGATGTTGTGCCGAGCTTTATCTGAAACCACGATGAAGCCATCCCACTCCCTATCATCCTGGTGTGCTCCATGTGTTCATCCAATATTCCTAAAGGGTCTGACTCCATTATCACTGCAGGCAGTCCATTCCACACCCCAACCACTCTCTGCGGAAAGAACCGACCTCTGATATCCTTCCGATATCTCCCACCATGAACCCTATTGTTATGCCCCCTTGTAATAGCTCCATTCCAGCGAGGAAATAGTCTTTGAACGTTCACTCGATCTATCCACTTCATCATTTTATAAACCTGGATTAAGTCTCCGCTCAGCCTCCTCCACTACAGAGAGAACAGCCCTCGCTCGCTCAACCTTTCCTCACAAGACCTACCCTCCAAACCAGGCAGCATCCTGGTAAATCTCCTCTGCACTCTTTCCAGCGCTTCCACATCATTCCTATAGTAGGGTGACCAGAACTGCACACAATATTCCAAATGTGGTCTCATCAAGGTCCTGTATAGTTGCAGCAAAACCCCACGGCCCTTAAACTCAAACCCCCTTTTAATAAAACTTAACACACTATAGGCCTTCTTCACAGCTCTAACCACTTGAGTGGCAACCTTTAGAGATCTGTGGATATGGACCCCAAGATCTCTCTGTTCCTCCACAGTCTTCAGAACACTACCTTTGACCCTGTAATCCACATTTAAATTAGTCCTACCAAAATGAATCACCTCACATTTATCAGGGTTGAACTCCATTTGCCATTTTTCAGCCCAGCTTTGCATCCTATCTATGTCTCTGCAGCCTACAACAGCCCTCCACCTCATCCACTACTCCACCAATCTTGGTGTCATCAGCAAATTTACTGATCCACCCTTCAGCCCCCTCCTCGAAGTCATTAATAAAAATCACAAAGGGCAGAGGACCAAGCACTGATCCCTGTGGCACTCCGCTAGCAACCTGCCTCCAGTCCGAAAATTTTCCATCCACCACCACCCTCTGTCTTCGATCAGATAGCCAATTACCTATCCAATCTGCCAACTTTCCCTCTATCCCACACCTCCTTAGGTTCATCATCAGCCGACCATGGGGGACCTTATCAAATGCCTTACTAAAATCCATGTATATGACATCAACTGCCCTACCTTCATCAACACACTTAGTTACCTCCTCAAAAAATTCAATCAAATTTGTGAGGCACGACATGCCCTTCACGAATCCATGCTGACTATCCCGGATTAACCTGCATCTTTCTAAATGGTCGTAAATCCTATCCCTCAGGACCTTTTCCATCAATTTACCAACCATCGAAGTAAGACTAACCGGTCTATAATTACCAGGGTCATTGCTATTCACTTTCTTAAACAGAGGAACAACATTCGCCACCCTTCCAGTCCTCTGGCACCACCCCCGTGGACAGTGAGGAACCAAGGATCAAAGCCAAAGGCTCTGCAATCTCATCCTTTTCCTCGGAACGAATCTTAGGATACATTTCATCAGGCCCAGGGGACTTATCGACCTTCAGTTTATTCAAAACTGCCAGTACATCCTCCCTCCGAACAAGTATTTCCTCCAGCCTATTACGCTGTAACACCTTCTCTTCCTCAAAAACATGGCCCCTCTCCTTGGTGAACACTGAAGAAAAGTATTCATTCATCACCTCGCCTATCTCTCCTGGCTCCATACACAAGTTGCAACTACTGTCCTTGACTGGCCCTAACCTCACCCTGGTCATTCTTTTATTCCTCACATAAGAGTTAAAAGCCTTGGGGTTTTCCTTGATCCGACCCGCCAAGGACTTCTCATGTCCCCTCCTTGCTCTCCTAAGACCCTTTTTCAGTTCATTCCTTGCGAACTTGTAACCCTCAATCGAGCCATCTGAACCTTGTTGCCTCATCCCTACATAAGCTTCCCTCTTCCTTTTCACAAGACATTCCACCTCTTTCGTGAACCATGGTTCCCTCACTCGGCCATTTCCTCCCTGCCTGACAGGGACATACTCTCAAGGACATCCAGTATTTGCTCCTTGAAAAAGTACCACTTTTCATTAGTGCCTTTCCCTGACAGTTTCTGTTCCCATCTTATGCCCCTAATTCTTGCCTAATCGCATCATAATTACCCCTTCCCCAATTGTAAACCTTGCCCTGCCGTACGGCCCTATCCCTCTCCATTGCAATAACAAAAGACACCGAATTGTGGTCACTATCTCCAAAGTGCTCTCCCACAACCAAATCTAACACTTGACCCGGTTCATTTCCCAGTACCAAATCCAATGTGGCCTCACCTCTTGTCGGCCTATCCACATATTGTGCCAGGACACCCTCCTGCACACACTGCACAAAAACTGCCCAATCCGAACTATTTGACCTACCAAGGTTCCAATCAATATTTGGAAAGTTAACGTCTCTTGAAGTTTTACATGTCGAAGTGCACTGCCCGGCACAAGTTCGAATGTCCAATAGCAATCTGACAATGTTAAAGTATGTAAGAAGTTTAACAACACCAGGTTAAAGTCCAACAGTTTTATTTGTTAGCAAAAGCCACACGCTTTCGGTGCCTTAAGCTCCTTCTTCAGGTGAGTGGAAATTCTGTTCACAAACAGGACGTATAAAGACACATAAAAATGTTCAAGTGTAGCAACGACTCACGTGCGAGCAGATACATAACCACAAGACCACGTGCTTCCTGTCAGTTCAGCAAAACATGAAACCGAACAGCGAGTGATCTGAGGCTGTGCAGGCTGCGAGCTGCTTCGGAATGACAGAAAGTATCATTTAATGCCTAATGTTCAGCTTCTCAGGAATCATTTCTTCTTGCATGCAGCACATGTGTTTGTGGGCTTGACTTCTCACCACACGTCTCGGTAAAGGCATTGACTCAAATGGCTGTCAAGTTTGTCAATGAAAGTATGATTACGTTTGTCTGGTCGATGAGAAATATATCTGAGCAGCATGGTTCCGACATACTCTGTCAGTCTAAACTGGGACTGGGCACAAATGGACCCACTCCTGTCCTAATTAATGTAAAGAAAAAAACTTTATTTGATATGTAGGATTTAGACGACAGCCCTCAGATGAAATGAAACACTACTGAACAAATGAAGACCACCTCAGTGTTGAGGATGGCAATTAACCTTACTTTTCATGATCAAGATTGTGTTGTGATGGTGATATTACAGAGTTATTACCCAAAGGCCGACATTCTACTTTGCTTTCAGTGATCATGTTTGTTCTGTGATTGTGATGTTGCTGAGTTGTTTAAAAAAAAACATAGAAACATAGAAAACATAGAGCATAGAACATAGAAAGCCACAGCACAAACAGGCCCTTCGGCCCACAAGTTGCGCCGATCACATCCCCACCTCTAGGCCTATCTATAGCCCTCTATCCCATTAAATCCCATGTACTCATCCAGAAGTCTCTTAAAAGACCCCAACGAGTTTGCCTCCACCACCACCGACGTCAGCCGATTCCACTCACCCACCACCCTCTGAGTGAAAAACTTACCCCTGACATCTCCTCTGTACCTACCCCCCAGCACCTTAAACCTGTGTCCTCTCGTAGCAACCATTTCAGCCCTTGGAAATAGCCTCTGAGAGTCTACCCTATCCAGACCTCTCAACATCTTGTAAACCTCTATCAGGTCACCTCTCATCCTTCGTCTCTCCAGGGAGAAGAGACCAAGCTCCCTCAACCTATCCTCATAAGGCATGCCCCCCCAATCCAGGCAACATCCTTGTAAATCTCCTCTGCACCCTTTCAATGGCTTCAACATCTTTCCTGTAATGAGGTGACCAGAACTGCGCGCAGTACTCCAAGTGGGGTCTAACCAGGGTCCTATAAAGCTGCAGCATTATTATCTCCCGACTCCTAAACTCAATCCCTCGATTAATGAAGGCCAGTACGCCGTACGCCTTCCTGACCGCATCCTCCACCTGCGAGGCCGATTTAAGAGTCCGATGGACCCGGACCCCAAGGTCCTTCTGATCCTCTACACTGCTAAGAATGGTACCCTTCATATTATACTGCTGCTTCATCCCATTGGATCTGCCAAAATGGATCACCACACACTTATCCGGGTTGAAGTCCATCTGCCACTTCTCCGCCCAGTCTTGCATTCTATCTATGTCTCGCTGCAACTTCTGACATCCCTCCAAACTATCCACAACACCACCTACCTTGGTGTCGTCAGCAAACTTACCAACCCATCCCTCCACTTCCTCATCCAGGTCATTTATGAAAATGACAAACAGCAACGGTCCCAGAACAGATCCCTGGGGCACTCCACTGGTCACTGACCTCCATGCAGAGAACGACCCCCCCACAGCCACTCTCTGCCTTCTGCAGGCAAGCCAGTTCTGGATCCACAGGGCAACAGCCCCTTGGATCCCATGCCCTCTCACTTTCTCAAGAAGTCTTGCATGGGGGACCTTATCGAACGCCTTGCTGAAGTCCATATAGACCACATCCACCGCTCTTCCTTAGTCAATGTGTTTGGTCACATTTTCAAAGAACTCAACCAGGCTCGTAAGGCACGACCTGCCCTTGACAAAGCCGTGCTGACTACTTTTGATCATACTAAACTTCTCTAGATGATCATAAATCCTGTCTCTCAGGATCCTCTCCATCAACTTACCAACCACTGAGGTTAGACTCACCGGTCGGTAATTTCCCGGGCTGTCCCTGTTCCCTTTCTTGAATATAGGGACCACATCTGCAATCCTCCAATCCTCCAGAACCTCTCCCGTCTACATCGACGATGCAAAGATCATCGCCAAAGGCTCCGCAATCTCCTCCCTCGCCTCCCACAGGAACCTGGGGTACATCCCATCCGGTCCCGGCGACTTACCAACCTTGATGCCATTCAATAGTTCCAACACATCCTCTTTCTTTATGTCCACATGCTCGATCCTTTCTGTCCACCGCAAACCAGCAGTACAACCACCCAGATCCCTTTCCACCGTGAATACCGAGGTAAAGTATTCATTAAGCAGCTCCGCCATTTCTAACGGTTCTGCACAAACTTTTCCCCCTTCACCTTTTAAGGGTCCTATGCCTTCACATCTCATCCTTTTACTCTTGACATATTTGTAGAAAGCCTTGGGATTCTCCTTAATCTTACCCGCCAAGGCCTTCTCATGACCCCTTCTCGCTCTCCTAATTTCCTTCTTAAGCTCCTTCCTACATCCCGTATACTCCTCTAAATCTTTAACACCTCCTAGCTCTCTAAACCTTCTGTACGCCTCTCTTTTCTTATTCACCAGGTTCATCACAACCTTCGTGCACCACGGTTCCCGTACCCTACCAACTCCCCCCTGTCTCATTGGAACGTTGTCATGCAGAGCTCCAGACAAACATTCCTTGAAAATCCTCCACTTTCCTTCGGTACTTTTCCCCAAGAATGCCTCCTTCCAATTTACCCGTCTAATTTCCTCCCTGATGACACTGTATTTCCCTTTACTCCAGAGAAACACTTTCCTAGCCTGCCTGATCCTATCTCTTTCCAATGCTATCGTGAAGGAGCTAGAATTATGATCGCTATCCCCAAGATGCTCACCCACCGAGAGATCCTCCACCTGTCCAGGTTCATTAGCCAGCACCAGATCAAGTACAGCCTCTCCTCTAGTAGGCTTATCCACATACTGTGTCAGGAAACTCTCCTGGACACACCTAACAAACTCCTCTCCATCCAAACCCCTAGCCCTAGGGATATTCCAATCTATGTTTGGGAAATTAAAATCTCCCATCACGACAACTGTGTTATTCCTACATCTCTCCAGGATCTGTTTCCCCATCTGCTCCTCAACATCTCTGTTACTATTGGGCGGCCTATAGAAAACACCCAGCAACGTTACCGACCCCTTCCTGTTCCTAACCTCCACCCACAGAGACTCCGTAGTCAATCCCTCCACGGCGTCCACCTTCTCTACAGCCGTGACACTATCCCTGATCAACAGTGCCACTCCCCCCCCCCTCTCTTGCCTCCCTCCTTGTCCTTCATGAAACATCTAAAACCCGGCACCTGAAGCACCCAGTCCTGTCCCTGAGACATCCAAGTCTCCGTAATGGCCACCACATCACAATTCGAAGCAGCAATCCACGCTCTAAGCTCATCTGTTATTCACTACACTCCTGGCATTAAAATAGACACATCTCAGACCTTCAGCCTGAGCACTTCCCTTCTCCATCACTCGTCTAACCTCCCTCTTACCCTGTTTACATTCCTTATCTATTTGCGAGCTAACCTCCTCGCTCTCAGTCCCCTCATTTCGATTCCCTCCCCCCAACCTTTCTAGTTTAAAGTCTCTCCAGTAGCCTTAGCCAACCTTCCCGCCAGGATATTGGTCCCCCTGGGATTCAAGTGCCACCCGTCTTTTTTAAACAGGTCACACCTGCCCCTAAAGAGGTCCCAATGATCCACGTACCCAAATCCTTGTCCCTTGCTCCAGTCCCTCAGCCACGCATTCATTCTCCACCGATTCCTGTTCTCACTCTCCCGCGGCACAGGCAGCAATCCCGAGATTACTACCTTTGCATTCCTCTTTCTCAGCTGTCTACCTAACTCCCTATATTCTCTTTTCATGACCCCTTCCCTCTTCCTACCTATGTCAGCAGTACCTATATGCATCACGACCTTCGGCTCCTCTCCCTCCCCCTTCAGGATTTCTGGGACTCGACCAGAGACATCCCGGACCCCTGCACCAGGGAGGCAAACCACCATCCGAGAGTCCCGTCTGTGTCCGCAAAAACGCCTATCTGACCCCCTCACCGTAGAGTCCCCAATTAGCACTACCCTCCTTTCCTTACCCTTTTGCACTACTGGGCCAGGCTCAGCTCCAGAGACACTGCCACCGCTGCTTCCCCCAGGTGAGCTGTCCACCCCAGTAGTACTCAGACAGGAGTACTTATTATTAAGGGGCACATCCACCGGGGTGCTCACCATCAACCGAGCTTTCTCCTTCCTCACTGTTACCCAGTTACCCTCCTCCCGTGGTCCCGGTGTGACCACCTGCCGATAGCTCCTGTCAATGACCTCCTCACTATCCCTAACCCGGCGAAGGTCCTCGAGCTGCAATTCCAGTTCCCTAACATGGTCCCTTAGGAACCGCAGCTCAACACACCCAGCACAGATATGGTCGTCCGGGAGGCTAGGAGCCTCCAGGACCTCCCACATCCTACATTGGGAACAACATACTGGCCTCACACTCATAATTGCCCCTTTAAACACACAGGGAAAAAGAAAAGTGAATGAAAATTTTAAACTTACCTTTCCTCCTCCTGTTTTCTCCAAAGCCCTGCTCTCACTGGGTCTTTTTTTTAGGTTAGAGGAGGAGGGAGGGTGGGATACTCTACAAGGGATTCCTCTCTGTTCCAATGTATTGGGGGGAAAAAAATCTCTCTCTCCCAGACCTCCCTGCGCGACCACTTCCGGGTTTAGATATATTTTAAGAAAAAACCCGCGAAAAAGTAAGTTAAAAAATAACAGCGCTTACCCGCAGCACTCCTCTCGCGAATCTCTCCCTCTCTGCTGCACTTCCAAGACGCAATGAGGACAGCACAAATCAGGCCCTTCGGCCCCACAAGTTGTGCCGACCATATCCCTACCTTTTAGGCCTACCTATAACCCTCCATCCTATTAAGTCCCATGTACTCACCCAGTAGTCTCTTAAATGACCCGATTGATTTTGCCTCCATCAACAATGACGGCAGCCGATTCCACTCGCCCACCACCCTCTGTGTGAAAAACTTCCCCCTAACATTCCCCCTGTACCTCCCCCCCAGCAACTTAAACCTGTGTCCTCTCGTAGCAGCCATTTCCACACTCGGAAAAAGCCTCCGAGAGTCCACCCGATCTATGCCTCTCAACTTCTTATATACCTCTATTAGGTCTCCTCTCATCCTTCGTCTCTCCAAGGAGAAAATACCAAGCTCCCTCAGCCTATCCTCATAACGCATGCCACTCAATCCAGGCAACATCCTTGTAAATCTCCTCTGCACCCTGTCAATCTTTTCCACATCCTTCCTGTAATGAGGCGACCAGAACTGAGCACACTACTCCAAGTGTGGCCTGGCGAGGGTCTTATTTAGCTGCATCATTATCTCTTATTCCAGAGATTGATAAACTCAATCCCTCGATTGATAAAGGCCAGCACACCATACGCCTTGTTAACCACCTCCTCCACCAGCGGGGCCGATTTTAGAGTCCTATGGACCTGGACCCTAAGGTCTTTCTGATCCTCTACCGTACCAAGAATCTTTCCCTATATATTGTACTCCTTCATCCCATTCGATCTGCCAAAATGGACCACTACGCATTTATCTGGGTTAACCAAAGGTTTACATTGAAACTTGCTATCCCGATCACAATGGTGCTTTATGGAATGTTGCTGAACTCGTTACCAAAGGCCTACTTGTTTTCCATCATAATTGAAATTGTCTGATGGCAATGTTACTTACCTAAATAAACAGATGTGTACATCAACCTTGCTCACCCTGATCATATTTGTGTTGTAACGGCGATCTTGCTCAGTTAGCTGCCAATGGCCTCCTTTCAATCTTGCTTTCCCTGCTAATTGTGGAGCTGTCAAGGCGACGTTAATATGTTACGAACCAAAGGTGTACACTGAACTCTGGTTTCCATGATTTTATTTGTGCTGTGAAGACAATGTCACTAAATGTGTAAAAGAATACCAACATTCAACCTTTCTTTCCCACATCATAGTGGTGCTATGACGTTGATGTTACTGAATGTGGAATGAAAGGCCCACATTCAATGTTGCTCTCCCTGACCATAGTGGTGCTGTAACCGCGATGTTACCAAATTAACTCTAATGGTTTCCTTTCAACCTTGCTTTCCCTGATCATTGTGGAACTGTAATGGCAAAGCCAATGTTACTGAGACAGTGTCCAATGGCATACATTCAGCCTTGCTTCCCCTGACCACAGTGATGCTGTATGGGATTTTACTGAGTTCGTAACCAAAGTCCTCCATTCAAACTTGATTCTCGTGATGATAATGTTGCTGTGATTGTGAAGTTAATCGCCTTGCAATCAAAGGCTTAAATGCTACCCTGTTTTCCCTGATCATTGCGGTGCTATGATGCCGATGTTACGAAATCAGTCAGCAAAGGCCAAATTTCAACACTGCTTCCCTGGTCATAGTTTTGCTACGATGGTGATGTTACTGACTGAGAAAACAAAGGTCTGTAATCCAGCTTGTATTACCTGATCTTATTGGTCATGTGGTGAAGATGTCACTGAATTAGTAACCAAATTCCTATATTCAACCTTGCTTCAAGTGATAAATGTGGTGCTGTGACAGCGATTTCGTGGGTTGTTAACCAAAGGCCTGCATTCTTGCTTTCCCTGATCACAGTAATGCTTTGATGAAAATTTTGCTCAGTTTCTAAGCAACGGTCTACATTAATCATTTATTTCCCTGATCATAGTGGAGTTGTGATGCCGATGTTACTGAGTTAGTAACCAAACGCCTCTATCCACCATCACTTTCACGATCAACTGGGTGCATTGATGGCGATGTTACTGAGTTAGTAACAAAATCAATACATTCAACCTTGCTTTCGCTGGTTATTGTGGTTTTGTGATGGCAATGCTACTGAAGAAGTAACAAAAGGCTTACATTCAGCGAAGCTTCACATGATCATAGTGATATTGTGACTGTGATGTTGCTGATTTTGTAAGTAAAGGCATACATTCAATGTTGCTTGCACTGATCATACCGGCGCTATGCTGGTGTCAAATTTCTTTGCGCTATTTCCTGACAACCTCGTCACGTTGATGCTTTGCAGAAAATCATATTTTTTTCTCTTATCCCGACATGCATCAGAATCCATGAACAATTTCCTGCAGCAGTCTCCAGAAGCAGAAGAGGTTTGCTCTCGTTCGGTGAAAAAGTGGTACGGTATCTGTGACTTAAGTTTCGGAACAACATTGCACGATTGCTGTTTTCTTCACTGAAATGTCAACAAGCAGCTCGCCCTGTTACCAAATCTGAAGACAGATATTGAGAGTTTCCACAGATATTTCAAACAGAAATGAGTTAAAGTGAGTGTTTGCCCACAGTAAGTGAGTCTGTAGAATTAATAATGAAAAATAAGGATATGGCATGCGAATGGAACAGATACTTTGAATTGGTCTTTGCAATAGAAGAAACAAGAAACACCCACCCTGTCCTTCGATTTTGGGAGATCCTGTTTTAAATATGTCAATCTCGCACAATGATTGGACATCATGCTTAAGGTGGGGGGTGGTTGATTTCCATGTGTTTTCACGTTTTCCTGTAAGCAGTTCTTACCATGTATATATCTTAGCTTCAATGACTGCATAATATTTAACATTGTGTACAAGTGTTGCCATTGAGAGTTTTTGAAAGAAAAGGGGTCGGGTGTTATATATGTAGTTTGGGGTGGTATGCCCCTTTAAGAGAGTGGGATGGGTGACCTCGGGAACAAACTGAGGGAGTCAGAATTAAAGAACAAAAGAACAAAGAACAGTACAGCACAGGAAACAGGTCCTTGAGCCCTCCAAGCCTGTGCCGCTCCTTGGTCCAACTGGACCAATCGTTTGTATCCCTCCATGCCCAGGCTGCTCATGTGACTATCCAGGTCAGTCTTAAACGCTGTCAGCGTGCCTGCCTCCACCACCCTACTTGGCAGCGCATTCCAGGCCCCTACCACCCTCTGTGTAAAAACATCCCTCTAATATCTGAGTTATACTTCGCCCTCTCAACTTGAGCCCGTGACCCCTCATGATTGTCACTTCTGATCTGGGAAAAATCTTCCCACCGTTCAGCCTATCTATCCCCGTCATAAACTTGTACACCTCTATTAGATCTCCCCTCATTCTCCGTCTTTCCAGGGAGAACAACCCCAGTTACCCAAACTCTCCTCATAGCGAAGACGCTCCATACCAGGCAACATCCTGGTAAACCTTCTCTGCACTCTTTCTAACGCCTCCACGTCCTTCTGGTAGTGCTGCGACCAGGACTGGATGCTGTACTCCAAATGTGGCCGAACCAGCGTTCTATACAGCTGCACCATCTGACTCCAGCTTTTATACTCTGTACCCCGTCCTATAAAGGCAAACATACCATATGCCTTCTTCACCACCTTCTCCACCTGTGTTGCCACCTTCAAGGATTTGTGGACTTGCACACCTAGGTCCCTCTGTGTTTCTATACTCTTGGTGACTCTGCCATTTATTGTCTAACTCCTCCCTACATTATTTCTTCCAAAATGAATCACTTCGCATTCATCTGGATTAAATTCCATCCGGCACCTCTCCGCCAATTTTCCAGCCTATCTACATCCTGCTGTATTGCCCGCCAATGCTCATTGCTATCCGCAAGCCCAGCCATCTTCGCGTCATCCGCAAACATGCTGATAACAGCAGTTACACCTTCTTCCAAATCATTTTTATATATCACAAATAGCAGAGTTCCCAGTACAGAGCCCTGCGGAACACTTCTGGTCACTGACCTCCAGCCGGAAAAAGACCCTTCGACCACTACCCTCTGTCTCCTATGGCCAAGCCAGTTCTCCACCCATCTCGCCACTTCTCCTTGTATCCCATGAGGCTTAACCTTCTTAACCAACCTGACATGTGGGACTTTGTCAAATGCCTTACTGAAATCCATATAGACGACATCCACGGCCCTTCCTTCCTGAACCGTTTTTGTCACTTCCTCAAAAGAATTCCACCAAATTTGTTAGACACGACCTCCCTCTTACAAAACCATGCTGTCTGTCACGACTCAGATTGTTCCGTTCTAAATGCACATTCCTCCTGTCTCCAAGAATCCTCTCCAACAACTTCTCTACTACGGACGTCAAGCTCACCGGCCTATAATTTCCTGCATTATCCCTGCTACCCTTCTTAAACAACGGGACCACATTCGCTATCCGCCAATCCTCAGGGGCCTCACCTGTGTCCAAAGAAGCGACACAGATTTGCGTCAGAGGCCCACCAATTTCATCTCTCGTCTCCCTGAGCAGTCGAGGATAGATGCCATCAGGCCCTGGGGCTTTGTCAATTTTAATGTTCCCTAAAAACCTAACACTTCCTCCCTTGTAATGGAGATTTTCCCTAACCGGTCAACACCTCCCTCCGAGACAGTCCCGGTTGACACGTCCCACTCCTTCGTGAATACCGATGCAATGTATTCATTTAGGATCGCCCCTATTCCCTTGGGTTTTAAGCATAATTCCCCTCCTTTGTCCCTGAGAGGTCCGATTTTCTCCCTGACAACTCTTTTGTTCCTAATGAATGAATAGAATGCCTTAATATTCTCCTTAATCCTGCCTGCCAAGAACATCTCGTGACCTCTTTTTGCCCTTCTAACTCTCCGTTTGAGTTCTTTCCTACCCTCTCTGTATTCCTCCAGAGCTCCATCTGTTTTCAGTTGCCTGGACTTAACATACGCCTCCCTTTTCATTTTAATCAGATCCTCAATTTCCCTGGTTGTCCACAGCTCTCGAATCCTACCTTCCTATCTTTCCTTTTTACAGGCACATGCCTATCCTGCAGCCTTATCAATTGTTCCTTAAAAGACTCCCACATGCCAGACGTGCACTTACCCTCGAACATCCTCTCTCAATCAACGCTCACCAATTCCTGCCTAATCCGGCCATAGTTAGCCTTGCCCCAATTTAGCACCCTGTCCGTAGGACAGCCTTGTCCATTACAAAGAACAAAGAACAATAATACAGCACAGGAACAGGCACTTCGGCCCTCCAAGCCGCGCCGCTCCCTGGTCCAAACTGGATCATTCTTTTGTATCCGTCCATTCCCACTCAGTTCATTTGGGTATCGAGATAAGTCTTAAACGTTCCCAGTTTGTCGGCGTCCACCACCTTGCCCGGCAGCGTATTCCAGGCCCCACCACCCTCTGTGTAAATTACGTCATTCTGATATCCATGTTAAACCTCCCCCCCCCCCTTAAAAATGAATCTATGACCTCTCGTGAACGTCACCACCGATCTGAGAAAAAGCTTCCCACCGTTCACCCTATCTATGGCTTCCATAATTTTATACACCTCTATTAGGTCACCCCTCATCCTCCGTCTTTCCAGTGAGAAGAACCCCAGTTTACCGAATCTCTCCTCATAACTAAGCCCTTCCATACCAGGCAACATCCTGGTAAACCTCCTCTGCACTCTCTCGAAAGCCTCCACGTCCTTCTGGTAGTTTGGCGACCTGTACTGGGCGCAGTATTCCAAATGCGGCCGAACCAACGTTCTATACAACTGCAACATCAGACCCCAACTTTTATACTCTGTGCCCCGTCCTATAAAGGCAAGCATGAGATATGCCTTATTCACTACCTTCTCCACCTGTGACGTCACCTTCAAGGATCTGTGGACTTGCACACCCAGGTCCCTCTGCGTATCTACACCTTTTATGGTTCTGCCATTTATCGTATAGCTCCCCCCTACGTTAGTTCTACCAAAATGCATCACTTCGCATTTATCTGGATTGAACTCCATCTGCCATTTCTTTGCCGAAATTTCCAGCCTATCTATATCCTCCTGTAGGCTCTGACAATGTTCCTCAATATCTGCAAATCCAGCCATTTTCGTGTCGTCCGCAAACTTACTGATCACCGCAGTTTCACATTCTTCCAGATCATTTATATAAATCACAAACAGCAGAGGCCCCAATACAGAGCCCTGCGGAACACCACCCGTCACAGGCATCCAGCCGGAAAAAGACCCTTCCACCACCACGGAGTCCACAGATGTGCGGGTTAGGTTGATTGCCCACGTTAGAAATTGCCCTTAGTGTCCTGAGATGCGTAGGTTAGTGGGATTAGCGGGTAAATAGTTGGGGGTAGGACCAGGGTGGGATTGTGGTCGGTGCAGACTCGATGGGCCGAATGGCCTCCTTCTGCACTGTAGCGTTTCTATGTTACCACCCTCTGTCTTCTGTGACCAAGCCAGTTCTCCACGCATCTAGCCACCTCCCCCTTTATCCCATGAGATCCAACCTTTTGCACCAACTTACCATGAGGGACTTTGTCAAACGCTTTACTAAAGTCCATATAGACGATATCCACGACCCTTCCCTCGTCAACCATTTTGGTCACTTCTTCAAAAAACTCCACCAGGTTAGTGAGGCATGACCTCGCTCTCACAAAACCATGCTGACTATCATGAATGAGTTTATTCCTTTCTAAATGCGCATACATCCTATCTCTAAGAATCCTCTCGAACAACTTCCCTACCACGGACGTCAAGCTCACCGGCCTATAATTTTCCGGGTTATCCTTGCTACCCTTCACAACGAACGGGACCACCTTTGCTATCCTCCAATCCTCTTGCTCCTCACCTGTGTCCAGTGACGAGACAAATATTTGCTTCAGAGGCCCAGTGATTTCATCTCTCGTCTCCTTGAGCAGCCTTGGATAGATTCCATCAGGTCCTGGGGATTTGTCAGTCTTTATATTCCCTAAAAAAACCTAACACTTTCTCCCTTGCAATGGAGATTTTCTCTCACGCGTCAACACTCTCCTCCGAGACACTCCCAGTCAACACATCCCTCTCCTTTGTGAATACCGACGCAAAGTATTCATTTGGGATCTCCCCAACTTCTTTGGGCCCTAAGCCTAATTCCCCACTTTTGTCCCTGAGAGGTCCGATTTTTTCCCTGACAACGCTTTTGTTCCTAATGTATGAAGAAAATGCCTTGGCATTCTCCTTAATCCTGTCTGCAAAGGACATTTTGTGACCCCTTTTTTGCCCTTCTAATTCCTCGTTTGAGTTCTTTCCTACTTTTTTGTATTCCTCCAGAGTTCCTTCCGTTTTTACCTGCCTGGGCCTAACGTACGCCGCTCTTTTCTGTTTGACCAATCCCGCAATTTCCCGAGTTATCCACGGTTCTCGAATCCTACCCTCCTTATCCTTCTTTTTTACAGGTACAAGCCTATCCTGCAGCCCTAACAACTGTTCCTTAATAGACTCCCACATGCCAGATGTGGATTTTCTCTCAAACAGCCTGTCCCAATCAACAGCTGCCAATTTCTGCCTAATCCCATTAAAGTTAGCCTTCCCCCAATCCAACACCTTACCCTTGGGGCACCACTCATCCTTTTCCATCACTATCCTAAAGCTAACTGTATTGTGGTCACTATTTGCCACATGTTCCCCTTCCGAAACTGACCTGACCGGGCTGATTCCCCAGTAATAAGTCCAGTATTGCCCCCTCTCTCGTCGGGCTATCTGCACATTGTTCCAAAGAACCTTCCCGTACGCATTTCACAAATGCCTCCCCGTTCAGACTCCCAGCCCTACGCGATTTCCAGTCTATACCAGGGAAATTGAAGTCTCCCACTACAACAACCACCATATTTTTCCTGCACCTATCCATTATCTCCTGACATACCCGTTCTTCCACTTACCTTGGGTTGTTGGGGGGCCCCAACATAGTGACTGCACCCTTCCTGTTTCTGAGCTCCTCCCACAGAGACTGTTACACGACCCCTCTGAATTGTCCTCCCTCTGCACCGCTGTAATATGCTCTCTAACTAATACTGCTACTTCCCCACCTCTTTTGGCCCCTCCTCTGTCTCGCCTGAAATACTTGTACCCCAGAATATTCAGTTGCCAGTCCCGTCCCTCTTTCAACCAAGTCTCTGTCACCGCAACCACATCCAAATTCCTCGTGAGCATTAAGGCCCTAAGTTCTTCTGTCTGACCTGCTCCGCTCCTTGCATTGAAGTAGACGCACTCCAGACCTCCAGGCCCAGTGAGGTCACCCTCCCCCAGAGTACTCTTCTTCTTTGCCAGCCTTGTCCTGGCCCCAAGCTCGTCACCAGCCTCTACATTTGTAGACATACTTTTTTGATCCCCACCCCCTGCCATATTAGTTTAAACCCACCCGAACTGCACAAGCAAAACTCCCAGCCAGGATATTCGTGCCATTCCAATTTAGTTGTGACCCGTCCTTCTTGTACAGGTGCCATCCCCTCTTGAAAACTTCCCAGTGATCCAGGAATATGAAGCCCTCCCTCCTGGACCAGTCCTTTAGCCAAGCGTTCAATTGTACTATCTCCCTATTCCTCGCCTCACTGGCCCTAGTCATTTGGAGCAGCCCAGAGATTGTCACCCTAGAAGCCCGACATTTTAGCCTATTTCCCAACTCCTTGAATTGCTCTCGGAGGATCCCCTTGCTCTTCCTATCTACGCCATTTGCACCAATGTGTACAATGACATCCGTTTCTTTATCCTCCCCTTTTAATATGCCTCCTATCCGTTCGAAGACATCCAGTACCCCAGCACCAGGTAGGCAGACTACCATCCTGGAGTCCTGTTCGCACCCACAGAATCGCCTGTCCATGCCTCTAACCGACGCGTCTCCCACCACTATTGCTCTCCTAATCCCTCTATTTACTATCCTAAAGTTAACAGAGTTGTGGTCACTTTTTGTCACATGTTCCCCGACCGAAACTTTGACGACCTGACTCGGCTCATTTCCCAGAACTAGGTCCAGTATAGCCCCCTCTCTAGTCGGGCTATCTACATACCGTTCCAAATAACCTTCCAGTATGCATTTTACAAATTCCTCCCCGTCCGGAACCACAGCTCTATGCACTTTCCTGTCTATACGAGGGAAATAAAAGTCCCCCACAACAGCAAGCCTATTTTTTCTGCACCTGTCCAGAATCTACTGACATAACCTTTCCTCCACTTCCTGTGGGCTGTTGGGTGGTATGTCGTGCACCCCCAGTACAGGGACTGCACCCTTCCTGTTTCTGAGTTCCACACACAGTGACTCAGTACATGACCCCTCTAAGTTGTCTACTCTCTGCACCGCGGTAAAATGCTCCCTAACTAATATCGCTACTCGCCCACCTTGTTTAGCCCCTCCTCTGTCTCATAGTCATCAGAGAATGACTATGCAACTACTAAGATGTTAGATAAACTGTTCCTTGTTTTAATTATACTGAACTGAATGCTTGTCTTTTTATTGTTTGCAATTAGATGCAAAGAAAATAGTTGGGCCTGGGACACTGCCCTCAGGAACTCCTGCAGTGATGTCTTGGAGCTGAGATGACTGAGACCCGCAACTACAACCATCTTCCCATGTGTCAGGTATGACTCCAACCAGCACAGAGTTCCTTTAAGAAGCACTGTCTGTGATCTTTCCTCATAATTCTGTAACTCCCATCAGAAATTAGTTTACAAGATTCTGAGCTTTTACTTCAATCCTACAACCCGAATCTATCCAATAGTGTGAGGTGATCGTGCCGCACAACACTCAGTGAGAAGATGGGACTTTGTCTGCACAAGGAGTGTGCAATGGTCACTCCTACCACTGTTGTGGTGAGATGTATTTTTGGCAGGCAGGTTGGTGAGGAAGAGGTCATGTATGTTTTACCTCTTGTTGTTTCCTTCATCTGCCTCAGACACTCTGTGTCCTTTCGAGCTGGGCCATCTCAATCTGCGGTGGTGCAGTCAGTCCACTCTTGGTGATGGATATTGAAGCTTCCCCCTCCCCTCCCAGAGGATATACACACTGCACCCTCAGTGCTTCCTGCAAGTGGTATTCAACATGGAGGCGTAATGATCCATCAGCGGAGGGAGATAAGGCACAGCAGGTTGGCTGGATCCAATAAGACCTCATGATGCACAGGTCCAGGTTCGGATCTCCCGGGAAACTTTATGGCTAGACCTGCAGGACTGGAAGATGGCAAACCCCGATGTGGGTTTCAAGGTGGCGAAGGAGCATTCAATACAAAACCGCGTTGACAATGGTGGGACCAGAAGATTCCGCTCCGGCCAATGGTTGGTCACCTCCCGCCGCGGTGAAACATTCAATGGGTTGTGCGGTAAACCCCGTCCATTGTGTGTAATCAGTAAAAACAAACAGTGGTTCAGATATAAGTTTCATACGTTTGCATATTCAACTGTCCACCAGGTTCAGAATGACGTCCAAATTAAAGATATTACATGCAAAGGCAGTGTTCCATGGATGTCTGTAGGCATTGTCGTTGCACTACACTCTTTTATCCTGAAGGAGCACTAATCTGTTCACGTTAAGTGTTGACATCGCTTGATAACAGGCATTTGTAGACGTGGACCTGTCCACATTTATACTGCGCCCCACCTCAGAGGCTATGTGATTGTATATTAGATTGTCTTCATGTCTAATTTGAGTCGCCAGGCCATGCGGTTTCCGAACACTAACTAACCGCAACTGTCCCTTTCACAGGCGGCAAGCACTCCATTTCTTACCTCTGAACACATTTATTAACAAGTATTTGATGAAGCTGGACTTGACAGAATTTGATAGCGAAAGTCTATTTAAGACGATGAAGGTAAGTGATTTTCTTTTTGATGAAGAGCAGCTCAGCTATCTTCCAATGCCGCTCCTTCATAATCCTTCTATCCTACGACCAGTAATGACAAAGGAAATTGCAATCACAGAGTCCATGCTCAGGAAAATTAAGCTTGGGAAAGGGCAACTATTTAAATCACAGGAAAGGGGAAAACAGGTTGAATAATGAAATAATCAATATTGCAAAATCGCTAAGAATGTTCCACAGTTAGGCACATCACGGATTTCGATGTAGAGTATCGGGACCTTCAGGCTTTACAGCCAACAATTCGAACCATACTGGCTGTAGTCCGGAGTACATAAAGTTGTATCTTCTTCGAAACAGCCCCATTAAAACCGGCAGAAATAGATACAGTACGAGTTAAGATGCAGTTAAATGTTTGCTCGCACTGTCTCCTTCAAATACTCCCAGGTGATTTACAACAGCACTTTAGAGTAGCAGCACAGTTTCCTCTTTTTCATCTTCATCAATCATTACAGGAAATCTTCCAATACGGGTTAGATACAGAGAAAATTCCTTCTTATATTCCCTATCAAATTCCTGCAGGATAAAGTGCATCATGGATTAAACAGGGTAATGTTCACCCATTTTGCACCATGGAATGGTCCCTGAAAAAAGTACTGCACATTTTCGGGTTCAACTCCGTTTGGATACAGAGTAGAGCCCTTGTGTACGATTTATTTACACGACCATGGTTCTTGCGCACATCCAAATCAGTCAGATATATAAAAAGATAAGGATAGGCAAGGGCACATCATACACGATCATCCTCAACACCCGTTCCCCACAAGGCTGTGTCCTCAGCCTTTTACTGTGCGCTGCATGTGCCAATGGCTGTATGTCCACATTCGCCTCCAACTCAAATCTCAAGTTTGCTGATGACACCACCGTAGTGGGTAGGATTTCAAACAATAATGGAGTACATGAAAGAGAAGGGAACTGGTGAAATGGTGCGACGAAAATAAGCTCTCTCTCCATGCCAGCAAAATGAAGACGATTGTCATCGACCTCAGGAAGAGTAGTGGGAGACATGCCATGTCTACATCACTGGGCATGAAGGAGTAATCGTCGAGAGCTTCATGTTTTTAGGTATCCAGATCAACAGCAACCTCTCCTGGTCACTCCACCCCGACGCCATAGTTAAGAAAGTCCTCCAACGTCTCTCCTTACTCAGGAGGCTGAGGAAATTTGGCATGCATGCCACTACTCAAACCAACTTTTACAGATGCCCCATAGAAACCTTTCCTTCTTGTTGTATTAAAGGTTGGTATGGCTTCTGCTAAGTCCAATACCACACAAAACTACAAAAGGCGATGAACGACACCCAGTCCATCATGCAAACCAGCCTCCCGTGCATTGACTCTGTCTACAACTCCCACTGTCTCAGAAAAAGAGCGAGTATAATCATGGACCCCAGGCACCACTGATATACTCACTTCCACCCACTTCCGTCCTGAAACTGGTGGAAAGGTCTGAGGTGAGGAATCAACCGATTCCACAAAAACAGATTCTTGCGTGCTGCCATCAGACATTTGAATGGACATTACTCAAATTAAGTTGATCTTTTTCTGGCCCCTAGCTATGATTTCAACACTATCTCCTGCACCCTCTCCTTTCCTTCTCTGCGTATAGTATGCTTTGTCTGTATTGCACGCAAGAAAAAATACTGTACACCAATATATATGGAATGATCAATCAGATCAAACAAAGCATAGGAGATTGATAGGTTACTCGTAGAGAGGCTGTTTTCCACTGTTGGACATTCTAGAAGGAGACACCATGATTTTAATCTAATGAGTTGCAGATGTAATATGGAAACGAGCAGGGTTTATTTCGATGAAAGGGTCTTGCATCTTTCGAATTTCCTACTCCAGATAGCAGTGAGTGCAGGAGCGTGGAACAAATTTAAGTAGCAGATAGATAGTTGTTCTGATTTGTAGCGGGGTGAAGAGTTTTGTGGAGCGCGCAAGGGGGTGGAAATGATATCTGAATGAGATCAGCCATGATTGAAAGAAAATGAAGGTCATTGCACACTGCTGTTCAGAGGCCTTAAGTTCTTATGTTCTAAAGTTATGCAGATGCATTGTGTCAGCACAGGAGTGCAACTGACACCATTTATTCGCACTGTTGCCTTTTACCTGGATTTCCATTCGGCGCAATTTTGACTTGTGGAATGAGAGTTCTCTTACTCTATTTTTGATACATAATTTTCAAGGGTGTCATCACACGAATTGTAATGAGCAGATTTCAGGGATATCACAGAGATGCCAGAAGACGATGACCATCACGGTCGAGATGACGATCCTAACACTGTGGGGTATGACTGAAACGATGAGAACATTCCGGTTCAGATTCAAAAAATTGAGCCAGAGACTCAGAGTGTTTTACAATAATTAATAATCATAAATAATGTTTTCCTTCCAATTGAAGCGAATATTGTGCATTTGGCAAAACAGACATGAGAAGTGCAGATTTTATTTTTCTGAAACTTAAATATTGGAGAGGCAAATGGGAAGAATAACCCTGCTATTCTACTGTAAAGTGTCATGTAATCATAGAGAGCTACACGAGCTAACGCTTTGCAAAATCCCATTTGCACCAAAGAGTTTGTGTAATACACCATTTGCTGTATTTAATCTAGATTTCTGGTAGTAGAGTCAGACGTGTTCTGCTGGGTTGGCACATGTAGCGTTAGGAAGACATGTGGCTCATTAAATGTAGACAATGCTGTAATTGTAATGGGACTACTTTATTTATTTGATCATTCGTGATACTAAGTATTGTGGAGTATGTTGGCCGCAGTTTTACAATAAGAAGTCTCACAACACCAGGTTAAAGTCCAATGGGTTTATTTGGAAACACTAGCTTCTGGAGCGCTGCTCCTTCATCAGATAGGACCAAATCGATGTAGTAAAATTTGCCAAGTTTTTTTTGCAACAGAAGTGATGCGCAATTAATCCACTCGGGAGGCGAGATCGTACCCGGGAATAAAGGCTTTTATTCGCAACAATAATAGAGCATACTGCTTAACAATACAATCCCAGACTAAAGGGTCACTAGGAAGTGCAGTGACCTTTATACTCCTATAGGAAGGCGGAGCCAAACGAAGTGTACCACAGAACAATTCTAACAGGTGGAATACCCCAACCCTAACCCCAACAGTAACAAGAGTAACATATGTACAAGTACCCATAGTGATAACCATCTATGGTTCACCACATTCACCCCTCCTTTAAAACAAAGGCCGTTAGGGTATAAAATAATGTACAAACTGTCCATATGTTCACAAGTTCAGTCGTATCGGAGGTCTGCAGCATCTCTGCGACCTCCGCAGCACTGGCGGCAGTGCCGGTTCTGGTGACCGTGGTGTCCCTCTCTCCAAGGTGGTGTCCAGTGACTCCTCCAGTTGCTCACGCACCGGTGGACCTCGAAGTAGCGACAATCTCCTGGACTCAGGCAAGCTGTACACGGGAGTAAGAGGATTAATTGGAGGTCCTGATACTGCCCGCGCCGTGTCAGGAGGGGAGAGAATGGGCAAAGGAACCCTAACCAGGGATGCGGGAGCGACGGGGGCTTCCAGATCCCCTGCAGGCGCCAGATCTCTGATAGAGACCGTGTCCTCTCGCCCGTCAGGATATGCCACATAAGCATATTGAGGGTTGGCGTGGAGGAGATAGACCTGTTCAAACAATGGGTCGGACTTGCGGGCCCTAACATGCCGCCACAGGAGGACAGTTCCAGAGTACGTCAACCAAGACGGCAGTGAGGTCCCAGAGGAAGACTTCCTAGGGAAGGTAAACATCCGCTCATGTGGGGTAGCATTGGTTGCCGTACACAGGAGGGACCGGATTGAATGGCGCGCATCCGAAAGTACCTCTTGCCAACGGTAGACTGGAAGACCCCTAGACCTTCACGCCAGTAAGACAGCCTTCCAGACTGTAGCGTTTTCTCTTTCGACCTGCCCGTTACCCCTGGTGTTATAACTCGTAGTGCTACTTGAGGCAATTCCTTTAGAGAGCAGGTATTGCCTCAAGTTGACACTCATAAACGACGAACCCCTATCACTGTGGATATAACTGGCTTAGCCGAACAGGGTAAAAAGGCTTTGATGAGCCTGGCAGCGGACATGTCAGAACAGGGGATGGCAGAAGGGAATCGGGAGTACTCGTCAACCACGTTGAGGAAATACACATTCAGATCTGTCGAAGGAAGGGGGCCCTTGAAATCAACACTCAGTCGTTCAAAAGGGTGAATGGCCTTAATGAGATGTGCCCTGTCAGGCCGGTAGAAGTGCGGTTTGCACTCAGCACATACCTGGCAGCTTCGAGTTATCGACCTGACATCTTCTATGGAGTAGGGCAGGTTCCAGGCCTTATCGAAATGGAAGAGCCGAGTGATCCCCGGATGGCAGAGATCATTGTGGAGGGCCTGTAGCCGGTCCTCCTGCACTCTGGCACATGTTCCACGCAAGAGGGCATCTGAGGGCTCCTTGAGCTTCCCCGGACGGTACATGATATCATAGTTGTAGGTGGAGAGTTCGATTCTCCACCTCAAGATTTTATCATTCTTCATTTTTCCCCTTAACGTGTTGTTGAACATGAATGCCACGGACCGCTGGTCTGTTAGCAGGGTAAATCGTTTTCCAGCCAAATAATGGTGCCAATGCCGGACGGCCTCCACAATGGCCTGAGCCTCTTTTTCCACAGAGGAGTGCCGAATTTCAGGGCCTTGGAGGGTGTGAGAGTAAAAGGCGACGGGCCTGCCCGCCTGGTTAAGTGTGGCGGCCATGGCGATATCAGATGCATCACTCTCCACCTGGAAGGGGATGGACTCATCGACAGCATGCATCGTGGCTTTCGCGATGTCAGCTTTTATCCCTTCAAAGGCTAGGCGAGCCTCTGCTGTCAGGGGAAAAGAGGTAGACTTTACGAGCGGACGGGCTTTGTCCGCGTAATTGGGAACCCACGGTGCATAATACGAGAAGAAGCCTAAGCATCTTCTCAGTGCTTTGATGCTAGTGGGTAGGGGAAGTTCAAGGAGGGGACGCATACGGTCTGGATCGGGGCCGATGACCCCGTTTTCCAGCACGTATCCGAGGATTGCCAGGTGGTGCTTGCTGAATACGCACTTCGCCCTGTTACAGGTTAGGTTCAGGCGAGACGCAGTGCGTAAAAACTTCAGGAGGTTGGCGTCGTGGTCCTGCTGGTCATGGCTGCAGATAGTGATGTTGTTCAGGTACGGGAAGGTAGCCCGTAGCCCGTTTTGGTCCACCATTCGGTCCATCTCACGCTGGAAGACCGAGACCCCATTCGTGATGCCGAAAGGGACCCTTAAGAAGTGGTAGAGACGGCCCTCCGCCTCAAAGGCCGTGTATTTCCGATCCTCTGGGCGAATGCGGAGCTGGTGGTAGGCTGACTTCAAGTCGATGGTGGAGAGCACCCGGTACTGCACAATCTGGTTGACCATGTCAGATATGCGCGGGAGAGGGTAGGCGTCCAGCTGCGTGTACATATTAATGGTCTGACTATAGTCGATGACCATCCGGGGCTTGTCTCCAGTCTTTACCACCACGACTTGTGCTCTCCATGGGCTAGTGCTAGGTTGAATGCTCCCTTCCCTGAGGAGCCGCTGAACCTCAGATCGAATAAAGATCCGATCCTCAGCGCTGTAACGCCTGCTCTTAGATGCGATGGGCTTGCAGCCTGGCACGAGATTTTCAAATAAGGAAGGCGAGGTAATTTTGAGTGTCGAGAGACTGCATGTGGAGCGCGCTGGGCAATTTGGAGGCTGCTGTTCTCCCATTGAAAGTGGAGGGAGTGGCCCATCGTACTGCAGGGTCACACTCCTCAGGTGGACCATAAAGTCTCGTCCCAGGAGTACCGGAGCGCAAAGGTGCAGTAACACGAGGAGGCTGAAGTTCTCATAAACTGTGCCCCGCACCGTTAAAGTTACCACGCAGCTCCCAAGAACGATAACAGATTGGGACCTCGACGCCATAGAGATTGTCTGCCTGACAGTTTGCACGCAGAGAGCGCACCGTTTCACTGCATCCGGACGGATGAAACTCTCCGTGCTCCCGCTGTCAAACAGACAACCTGTCAGGCGTTCGTTTACCTCTATGTCCATCATGGACTTGTCGAGTCTGTGAGGCTTGGCCTGGTCCACGATGATTGATGGCACTGTTGGAACCCGAGTGTAACTGCAGGCAGCTGAGATGGTCGATGACGAGGACCCCTGCTGGTCTTCTGCGACCGGTGTCGACCAAAATGGCTGCACCCATGGATCGCACGTGGTCGATGGCGTTGAAAGTGGCGGCACCCGCAGGTCGCACGTGTCTTGCGTTGTCGTCATCAGGAATGGCGGCGCCCTGTGAATCGCACGTGGTTGAAGACATCGACGAAGCTGGAGACGAGGAGACGGATCCTGGGGAGTCACACGCAACACTGCTTGGCTTAGAAGGGGGCTTTGCTCGGCACACTTTTGCATAGTGCCCTTTCTTCCCACAAGCGGAGCAAAATACCGCCCTGGACGGACATCTCTGACCTGTGTGCTTCGCCAATCCACAGAAATAGCACCGTGGGCCTCCTGGAGCTACCGCAGCTGTCAGGTCCGAGGTTGAAAGCATGATCGCGCAGTTCCTAGGAGCCGCCGGGTACAGTTGAGTCGGTGGCTGTACTTGCCACGATGTTCCCACGTGGTCGGTGGGGTAAGTTTCAAGACTTCTGGAGGCCGTTTCCATCGCATCAGCCAATTCTACCGTCTTAGCTAGGTCTAAGTTACCTTGCTCTAGCAATGGCAGGCGAATATACGATGAACCGATTCCCGCCACGAACGCATCTCGGATCAGATCGCTGGTGTATTGAGTAGCCGACACTGGCTTGCAATTGCAGGCTCTGGCTAGCTGTTCAAGTTCGCGCAGGTACTGTCCCGTCGTTTCGGCGGGCTGCCGCTGTCGAGTAGTTAATAGGTGACGGGCATGAATTTCGTTTGGCGCTTTATGGTACAGCTTCTTGAGTAATTCGAAGGCCTCTTTGAAATCTTGGGAATCACGGATTGTTGCATACAGAGTATCGCTAACCCTTGCGTGGAGGACCCGCAATCTGTCGGCGTCGTTTTGGACTGCTGTTGAGGCGTCGATGTAATCCTGGAAACACTTCAACCTTTGGCCGAAAGTGTTTGGCGCTCCCACGGCACGCGGATCCAAGGTTAGCCGATCGGGTTTCAGCATCTGGTCCTTTTTTTTTCAGAACAAAATTTGTTGTGAATAAAATTGATGCGCGATCAATCCACTCGGGAGGCTAGATCGTACCCGGGAATAAAGGCTTTTATTCGCAACAAGAATAGAGCATACTGCTTAACAACACAATCCCAGACTAAAGGGTCACTAGGAAGTGCAGTGACCTTTATACTCCTATAGGAAGGCGGAGCCAAACGGAGTGTACCACAGAACAATGCTAACAGGTGGAACACCCCAACCCTAACCCCAACAGTAACAAGAGTAACATAGGTACAAGTACCCAGAGTGATAACCATCTATGGTTCAGTACCCATAGTGGTAACCATCTATGGTTCACCACAAGAAGTGATTTAACTAAAGCGTGATTTACAGTGAAGTAATCCTGAGCCATTTGAACAGAAAATGCGTGTGCGTTGCTGCGTTTATTTTTTTTGGGGCGGCGGGGGAGGAGCGGGGTGGGGGCAGAACAAAGTTGATTTGTTGGTAAATGCTCAGTGTAAGGGTTAGCGTGACAAACGCCTGTGTCTGGAGTAAGGGAAAATATGTTCATTGCAGTATGTAATAGATTAATTTGAAATACAATACAGTCGAGGCAGGAAAATTAAAGGCAAGACATGGCAGATACTCTAAGCCCACTGGAATTCTTGATCTGTAAAGTATGCAAAGTAATGGACGTCACCAAGAACCTGGGCATCACGTATTTTATTTTTATTCTTGTTACTCTGCCTGTACATACTGCCAATACATTTTTGGGCGATATTTCATGATCGACAACATGACCAATTTATTCAGCTTGATTTCCTTCAGCATTCCCTCTTGGTAAATCATCTTGGAAATTACTTTGTTTTCACGCATTTTTCTCGCAATTCCCATGTCAAAAACTCTCTTCAATAGCAGTTCGGGAAAAGTAATGAAATTCTGCCCAACGTCTGATCTTAAAACTGGTATACAGACGCATTTGCTTCAGAGTACGCTGCTGTGAACGTTGCTATATTGCTGAATCATTTTTCTCTCTCTCTCGAGACCTCTCTCTCTCTCTATCTGGGGTCACAAATGCAGATGTCCAAGGAGCCACTTCGAAGTTCAACCGACGGAAAGCGACCAGCCCGGATGAGGTAACGGGACAAGGACTCAGATCCTGCGTGAATGAGCTCGCAGGGGTATTCACAAACATCTTGAACCTCTCTTTACAACAATCTGAGATCTCTCTCTGTTTCAAGAGCACAACAATCATCCTGGCACCTAAGAAAAACCAAGTAGCGTGCCTGAATGACTGACGGCTGGTGGCTCTGAAATCCAACATTTATGAAGTGCTTCGAAAGGCTCGTCATGCCATGAATCAATTCCAGCCTTTCTGACGACATGGACCACTACAGTTTGCCTATCGCTGCAACAGGTCCACAGCAGACGCTATCTCCCTGGCCTCAACCCTGGAACACCTAAGATAACAAGGACACCAATTTCAGATTCGATTTATTCCCTATAGCTCAGCATTCAACACTATTATTCCCACGATCCATCTCCAAACTCCGTGGCCTGGGACTCGGCATTTCCCTCTGTGACTGGATCCTGAACTTCCTAACTCACAGACCACAATCAGTCAGGATCGACAACAACATCTCCTCCGTGATCATCCTGAACACCAGTGCCCCACAAGGCTGTGTTCCCAGCCCCCTACTGTATTCCTTATACACCTATGACTGTGTAGCCAAGCATAATTAAGGACCCCACGCACCACGGACATTCTCTCTTCCACCTTCTTCCGTCGGGAACAAGATACAAAAGTCTGAGGTCACGTACCAACGGACACAAGAACAGCTTCTTCCCTGCTGCTGTCAGACATTTGAATGGACTTACTTTGCATTCAGTTGATCTTCCTCTGCACCCGAGCTATGACTGTAACACTGCATTCTGCAATCTCTTGTTTCCTTCTCTATAAACGGTATGTTTTGTTCATACAGCGCGTAAATAGCGTTTCAGTGTATGTTGCTACATGTGACAATAATAAATCAAATCAAATAAATCAAAGCAAATCAGATCAAATCTCGCGCATTTTTGACAAGAGATGTGAACTCCTTGCTGGGCCAACAATTACTATTCTTTCATTACTAACACCAAACTGAATAACTTGCTTGGCCAAACTCAGCTGGCTTTTAAGCATCATGATGTGGAGATGCCGGCGTTGGACTGGGGTAAACACAGTAAGAAGTTTAACAACACCAGGTTAAAGTCCAACAGGTTTATTTGGTAGCAAAAGCCACACAAGCTTTCGGAGCTCTTAGCCCCTTCTTCAGGTGAGTGGGCCCACTCACCTGAAGAAGGGGCTAAGAGGTCCGAAAGCTTGTGTGGCTTTTGCGACCAAATAAACCTGTTGGACTTTAACCTGGTGTTGTTAAACTTCTTACTGTTTTAAGCATCAGCCACAGGAGCTACTGCCTTTGCGTGGGGCACACAGACTATTCACGGTTTCAGTTTCTATTCATGAACCACTGCACAGTGATCCTGCAAAACACTCACTGTATTCATACCAATTCATTTAAAAAAAATTCTTGAACTGGAAAAAAATCAACAGAATTTGTAGTTTCTACCTCATTGACAAAACCCCGCCCGATGATTCTACGGCCTGCCCCAGACTCTTGTCTTCCATCCTTTGCATTTCTCGGTGCACTCGAGTCATTGGCTTCTCGAACAATATCTCCAGTATGCTCACCAATTCCCATTGCGCCCTTGATTATATTGACAAGGTCATCATGTTTATTTTGAAAACCATCTTCATTTAATCTATATCATCCCATTTGTTCAATTTGTCCGTGTGATTTTGCATTCATAATCTGTGCTCCTAAAACGATATTTTTGTACACGGAGAGAGCGAACCTCTTGTCAGGCAACAAAGTCAGGAAGCTGTTGTGCCCTATGGAAGTGCACTAGAATGCCTGTTAGATCAAAGCCTATGAACCATCCTGACAGATGTGCATTAACTGGGCTTCTGCTAAAAGCAACAGGCCTCACCATCTCACCATCGAATGCTCCTTTAGTAGCCAGACACCATTATAAGAAACAAATCTTTGAAGTCGTTTGAACGATAATCAATATCACAAATGTCTCAAGCCACAGCTCAATTGTGTGAGACTATTAAATGACTAACGGAAAACTATGGTGCTGCTCCTAACTGAAATTAAGAAACAGTGGAGGTGGTCACAAATAGAAGTGCAAGTTAAGTGGATTGGCTATGATAAATTGCCCTTTAGTGTGAGAGCATGTGTAGGTCACGCGGATTAAGGGGGGACATGAATAAGGTTACGGGAACATGTCAGGCAGTGAGCATGGGTAAGCTTTTCTGTCGGAGTTTCGGTGCAGAATGGATGGGCTAATTTGCCTGCTTCTGCGTTGTATCGATGATGTGACTATAATAGAGGGACCTGCATGGAGATGGAATTTAGAAACATTATAAGCATCCAGATTTCCTTCATTGATCACAACAGGCATTCTCTCCCGATCATCACAATGAAAAGATTAACTTGTACTCATCTTTCACTTTCGCATTCCATTCTCTAACACATTTCCTGAAACCAACGGGGATGTATCACTTGTCCAGCTACTCCATTATTCTATCTGTACAAATCCCCTGCATGCCTGTTGAGAGCAGTTGTCTGGTTCACAACTATTCTGACCTTCAATCTCAGGAGAATGCACCCTGCATTTTGCGTCTTATTACCTTTCACCCAGTTCCAAACAATATTTTTCTTCCTGCTAAATTCCAGCACTTACTCTCAGGTCAAATGTGGTGTCTCATTAAAAAGTCATATTCAGTGTGTTTCCCTTCTTTCGCTTAAGTTAATTTAGTGGTAAATGGAATCCTGTCTCAGGAAAGTGTGGTCTCTCCTATTGTACGAGCCTATACATCCTGGCCATGTCTGCTGCTGAACTATTGTTAATTATCACGGATATCATATTGTATTGGATACATAATCATTATTTTGCAAGAACCTCTCTGAACATCGCACTCGTATTGTAATGCCATCTTTCTGATCGGTCGTGCAACCACCGATTACTTCCTCTGGTCGTTTCCTCCTTCGATCGATTGGAAGTTGTATTGACAGAATATGAAGTCTAAATATTGCACTGAGGAAACTGTGGGTGTGGTTATAGCCCAAACATTCACTCTACTCCGTTCGAAAAATGCCTCCTTCTATTTTGCAGTTCAACCCGGAGAAACTATTGATAACGTATCCTGGTTGTTTACTTTGAAACCAATCGATGCTACTCAGCCAGACTGAATGGAATTTGGCTGGTCTGAGAGAGTTGTAATACCGCTGTTGTTTTTTTGCTTTAATTCTGTTGCTTAATGCTCTGACATTGAGACACATTTTAGGCACAATTCGAATCTGTAAATGCCTCTAAGTTCAACGCAAGGATGCAAAATGCAGTGATCCAGAGATGGCTAGCATATGCATGTCTGCGATATTCCACTGCGCAATATCAGGGAGTTTCATTCTGCTTTCGTCACTATTGGTTATAGAATAATTAGATTATAGTTTTACTGGAGAATATGGGGAAGCATCATGATTCTGAGCATAGCTTTCTCAGTTTCAGGTATACGTTAGCTGCACCAACGCTTTTATTTATGGGGAGACTCAGTCCAAGTTCAGAGAGCAGTGTAAGGATGGGGTGAAGTATCCGTTTCGTTTAAATAAATGGCTAATTCATAATGCCGGAGGAAAAATAATACAACCGTGTAAAAGCTGGTCCCATCATTACCACTAAAAAGATTAACGCAAATCATTGACATCCACCTTTTTATTACACCACAACTATATAGCAGTTGACGATAACCACTGCAGCAATGTGTACCGTTGTGGGCAAAGGGAGTAATTTAGACTCAATCCTGCCTGTGGGACAGGGCGGGAATAAAAAGATTTCCATTGGTTGCTCGTTTCACAGCTCCTCGCATGAACTCTGAAATCAACGCCATTTCTTCCAAAACCCTAACTGCTGCAGATTCTGTGAATATTCTTCCAAGGTTCCGATTGCGTTCGACTGAACACCAGCTTGCTATTTCAAAATAGACTGCTGTCGGACCCGACCTCTTTCTCGTGTTATCTAACATTTTGAGTGGCTATTTTTCCTCAATTGTGTCGGCGGAATTTCACTGCAATTTGCATCACGTTCCAAAAAAAAACAACATTGATGCCTCTGTTCGTTCAACTGCCACACTTCCAAATTCCCTTGACACTGCCACGAGTCGAATATGCTGTCATCTGAAAATTTACGCCTTCTATTCAGCGACTTCTACGCTCTTTCTAACAGTAGTTTACGCAATCTGGGAGGGTTCAAACGCTAAAAACTACAACGTTTATGTTTTTTGAAACCTCATGTTGTACTGGCCCTGTTTACTTTTCGATTGAACCAAACTGAGTGTCTTTTATTCCTTACCTGACGTTTGAAACAGGAGTGCAGAGTGAAGGTATGCTTTATCTAATACCACACTCGATTGTCCGTGGGACTGATCGGTGGGAGAGTGTAATATCTCATCTATTACACAAACGTTGCATCACAAACACCAAGACACAAACACACAAGCACGGACTGATATAACATTGCTCACAACAATATAACTGGCAATCCAGATTCACGGGTGGCACGGTAGCACAATGCGTTGCACTGATGCTTCACAGCTCCAGGGACCTGGGTTCGATTTCCGGCTTGGGTCACTGTCTGTGTGGAGTTTGCGCATTCTCCTCGTGTCTGCGTGGGTTTCCTCCGGGTGCTCTGATTTCCTCCCACAGTCCAAAGATATGCTGGTTAGGTTGATTGGCCAAGCTAAAATTGCCCCTTAGTGTCCTGAGATACGTAGGTTAGAGGGATTAGCGGGCAAAACATGTAGGGATATGGGGGTAGGGCCTGGGTGGGATTGTGATCGGTGCAGACTCGATGGGCCAAATGGCCACTTTCTGCACTGTAGGGTTTCCATGATTCACATACGTAAAACATCACCATTATCTAAAACATCCTGTTTTTACAAAAAAAAATTGTTCCGGATTTGGGGATTGTGTGGGCTCGGAGCTTGATATGTTCAAACTGCCGCAACAGAATTTGAAGCACAGTGTTATGCAGTGAGGCGAGCGTGTCTTTGCGAGCAGTCAACAGGAGCTTGGATTACCCAGAAGCTTATGCCATAAACTGAAAGATGGAGGGCAATTCTTCACTGGCACACGTTCAATTCACAGACCTAAGCATCCAAGGCACTTCCACAGATGGTTGCAAAGCAATGACTTCCAATTGCGAGATAGAGAGGGAAGAGAGATCAATAGGGAGACAGGCACAACTAGTGGCCTTTCCCTGATCATCCCAATGGAATTGTTACACATTTACTTAAATGTTGTGCAGTCAGTATTTTGAAACTGTCTTTGCAACAGAGTGCAGATATGATTATAAGGCAGAGACGCAGAACCAAAATAAGCAATTTAATCACCACCTGCTCAAGTATTTAATGCTTGCCCCGCCATTTAATGTGATCAGGAATACTCTATGACAGCCTCAACTGCTTACTTTTGTCATTTCCCCATATCACTCTATTCAGCGATCGATCAAATGTTTATCCAATTCCACTTTAAATACAACTAATGATGCAGCCTCCACTATACTTTGGGGCAGAGAATTCCAAAAATTCACCAACCTCTGCAAGCAGAATGTTGTATGTTTCTCAGTTTTAAATTACCGAGAATTACCTCGGACTGGAAATTTGGGCAAATAAATGGCAGGTGGAGTTCAATCCAGATAAATGCCAAGTGATGCATTTTGGTAGAACTAACGTAGGGGGGAGCTAAACGATAAATGGGAGAACCATAAAGGGTGTAAATACGCAGAGGGACCTGGGTGTGCAAGTCCACAGATACTTGAAGGTGACGTCACAGGTGGAGAAGGTAGTGAAGAAGGCATATGGCATGCTTCCCTTTAGAGGACGGGGCATAGAGTAGAAAAGTTGGGGTTTGATGTTGCAGTTGTACAGAACGTTGGTTCGGCCGCATTTGGAATACCGCGCCCAGTTCTGGTCGCCACACTACCAGAAGGACGTGGAGGCTTCAGAGAGAGTGCAGAGGAGGTTTACCAGGATGTTGCCTGGTATGGAAGGGCTTCGTTATGAGGAGAGATTGGGTAAACTGGAGTTGTTCTCACTGGAAAGACGGAGGATGAGGGGTGACCTAATAGAGGTGTATAAAGTTATGAAAGGCATAGATAGGGTGAACGGTGGGAGGCTTTTTCCCAGATCGGTGGTGACGTTCACGATGGGTCATAGGTTCAAGGTGACGGTGGAGGGGGGGGGGGGTGCGGGGGGGGGGGATTAATACGGATATCAGCAGGACGTATTTTACGCAGAGGGTGGTGGGGGCCTGGAATGCGCTGCCGGGCAAGGTGGTGGAGGCAGACACACTGGTAACGTTTAAGACTGATCTGGATAGCCACATGAACGGAGTGGGACTGGTGGGATACAAAAGAATGATCTAGTTTGGACCACGGAGCGGCGTGGGCTTGGAGGGCCGAAGGGCTTGTTCCTGTGCTGTATTGTTCTTTGTTCTTTGTTCTTTACCAACCATTTACCTTGTATCTATATCCCCTTGTTCGAGATCTCTCGCCATTGAAGGCATCTCACCATCTACTCTCTCAATCACCCTCAGAATGTTATGTGATTGAATAATGTCACCCTTCACTATTCTACGCTCCAAGGAATACAGGTGCACTATTAATTCTCTCTGAAAAGGGAACAGTATTATCCTAGGGAGTAGCCTAGTTAGTCTCCATTCCACTCCTTCCAATATGACTGAATCATTTTTTAGTGTTAGGGCACCAAAGCTCTACTGAGTATTCCAAATGAGTTCTCATCAGCACCCGACACAATTGCAACAAAATCACCCTTTCTTTAAATCTTGTACCATTTCCCAATGATGTAGTTTGCATTCTTAGCTATTTATTGGATCTGCCTGCCAGCCTTTTTGTGATTCATGCACTAGATCGTGAAGGCACTTCTGCATTTCACTCAACTGCTGCCCCTGTACATTTTGATACTACTCTGCCTTTTGATTCCCTCACAATACTAATATACATGACATCACACCTCCCCACATTAAACTCCAGATGCCAGGATTTCGATCAGCCACTCAATCTATCTATATCCCATAGCTGAATCACAGAATCGTCTTAAAACCAAGATATGGACAAGATGGGTAAATGCTTCGTGTGGAATCGTATTCAATCCTGACATTGTGCTCGAAATATGTAGATAGTTTTAATCACTTTCGGAAAAAAAAGTTGGTTCATAAAAAATTATAAACTGCAGAGCATGCTTGATGGCAGAACAAGGCTTCAAATCCTTTGACATGAATGTAGAGAAAGATATGTGCAGATGTTCGGAGTACTCGGCCGAATTAATTGGTCAGGAAGGAAAGCAGCAAATGCAACTGAAAATTATTCTATCTGCGTCAGAGAGGAAGATAACAAATATGCAATATCCTCAGATTGATTGGCAGTAATTGAGGGACACTCATGGTGCAATTGGCCGGCACGCTGTCCTTTCAGAAAACTGTCATACAGCAGAGAATTCGGGGTTATGATTGCATTCAAAGAACAAAGAACAATACAGCACAGGAACAGGCCCTTCGGCCCACCAAGCCCGCGCCGCTCCCTGGTCGAAACGAGACCATTCTTTTGAATCCCTCCATTCCCACTCCGTTCATGTGGCGATCCAGATAAGTCTTAAACGTTCCCAGTGTGTCCGCCTCCACCACGTAGCCCGGCAGCGCATTCCAGGCCCCCACCATCCTCTGTGTAAAAAAAGTCTGTCTGATACCTGTGTTTAACCTCCCCCCCACCCCCTCACCTTGAACCTATGACCCCTCGTGAACGTCACCACCGACCTGGGTGAAAGCTTCCCACCATTCACCCTATATATGCCTTTCATAATTTTATACACCTCTATTAGATCACCACTCATCCTCCGTCTTTCCAGAGAGAACAACCCCAGTTTACCTAATCTCTCCTCATAACGAAGCCTTCTATACCAGGCAATATCCTGGTAAACCTCCTCTGCACTCTCTCTGAAGCCTCCAGGTCCTTCTGGTAGTGTGGCGACCAGAACTGGGTGCAGTATTCCAAATGCGGCCGAACCAACGTTCTATACAACTGCAACAGCAGACCCCAACTTTTATACTCTATGCCCCGTCCTATGAAGGCAAGCATGCCATATGCATTCTTGACTACCTTCTCCACCTGTGACGTCACCTTCAAAGATCTGTGGGCTTGCACACCCAGGTCCCTCTGCGTATCTACACCCTTTATGGTTCTGCATCACTTGGCATTTATCTGGATTGAACTCCATCTGCCATTTCTTTGCCCTGATTTCCAGCCTATCTCTATCCTTCTGTAGCCTCTGACAATGGTCCTCACTATCTGCAAGTCCAGCCAATTTCTTGTCGTCCGCAAACTTACTGATCACCCCAGTTACACCTTCTTCCAGATTGTTTATATAAATCACAAACAGCAGAGGTCCCAATACAGAGCCTTGCGGAACACCACTCATCACAGGCATCCAGCCAGAAAAAGACCCTTCCACTACCACCCTCTGTCTTCTGTGACCAAGCCAGTTCTCCACCCATCTTCCACCTCCCCATTTATCCCATGAGATCCAACCTTTTAGACCAACCTACCATGAGGGACGTTGTCAAACGCTTTACTAAAGAACATATGGACGATATCCACGGCCCTTACCTCGTCAACCATTCTAGTCACTTCTTCAAAAAACACCACCAGGTTAGTGAGGCATGACCTCCCTCTCACAGAACCATGCTGACTATCGTTAATGAGTTCATTCCTTTCGAAATGCGCACACATCCTATCTCTAAGAATTATCTCCAACAACTTCCCGACCACGGACGTCAAGCTCACTGGCCTATAATTTCCCGGTTATCCTGCCAACCCTTCTTAAATAACGGCACCACACTGGCTATCCTCCAATCTTCTGGATCCAATTCATGGATAAACATTGTATTGTGAGCAGTTTCAAGCAGTGCTGAATATGGCTTAACTGTGCAGCGAGTGGTGCTCGCTGAGTTAATGATGGTTTAACCACTCATTCGCCGTATACATGAACATCTGCATCCCTTGGAGTGAATGAGCTGGAGATGAGGCGGCCTCTGGGGAGAGCACGTTGACTGAAAGTTAATACTATGTATTTTAAGATGCTGTTCGCCCCTCATAACATTTCAAACTTGTTCCTGTATCTCATTGTCTGGCTATTCAATTTTCCATTGTTCAGGCCCGGAATTGATAACATAATCGAATGTTGTGGAATGAACTGATTTGATCTGACCATGGACATAATTTGAAATTTATTCATCAATTCACTTTCATTGCACACCATTCCTGTCGCACTTTGGAACCCCGATCAACTTTCCTTGCTAACTGTGTTTACAATGATCATATTCTGTCGATGGTGTCTATTTTGTAACTTAAATCTGCTAAATGTATAGATTGATTTGAAACTTGCAACTTAAATTTGGTCAGCGCATTTGTTAATTTGTAAAGGTTTTGTATTATAAAGCGTTATTGCTTTGCCCAGTGCTTGTAATTCATAATTTTGAACATAGCACATGAAATATCAATGTCTTTATTGTCACTCAAAAATTGCTGAAGACAAAGGAAAAGCTCAGAAAATAGAATATGTTGCTTTAGACATCCCAAAAAGAAATTTCAGCTGAATCTAACAATTTAAATCCTACTGTGACCATGGTGGTTTTCCGCCCCTGCGCGCCTGTCAATGTACAGTTTGCACATTCTTCCTGAGCATCTGTTTGAATTTGTAGTATTGTGCTGACTCTCTTTCTTTCTTATGACTTGTGCCATCCTGAAAGTAAGCGGATCGCAGCATGCAGGCACTGTTGGGTCAGATGCAAAATGGACCTTTTGGCTTTCACTAGCTTGTCCTTTGGCTCGTGTATAGTAGGTAGTAATGTCCAGTGAATGCACCTGAAACAACTCCAGTTTCATAGATGCTCCGATTCATGCAATCATAGAATCACTGCAGTGCAGAAGGGGCCATTCGGCCCATCATGACTGCACTGACCGCAATCCCACCCAGGCCCTATCCCCATAACCCCATGCATTTAACCTAGCTGATCCGCCTCACACGAAGTCACAAATCAGCAAGGGACAATCCAACTAAACTACACATCTTTGGAGTGTGGGAGGAATCAGGAGCACCCGGAGGAATCCCACACAACCACTGGGAGAATGTGTGAACTCCACACAGACAGTGATCGAAGCCAGGAATCGAATCCAGTTCCTAGTGCTGTGAGGCAACAGTGCAGACCACTGTCCCACCGCACACTCGACATAGGTCATTGTACATTCAATGAATGAATGCAGAGTTAAGGTTATTTTTGAGAGATTTTTCAGTCTAACGATTATTTCCATGTATTTATTTAATCGTTAATGAATGTGTATGCCACTTCTAATATCAGCACTTGTTTCCCATCATAATTTCTATACAACTGAGTGGCTCACCAGGACATTTTGGTAGAGTGTTCAGCGAAAAAGAAATCTCGCTGTCTTGAATTACAAATACTTCATATGTGGTAAAGAGAGCACGCAGCATTCATTAAAAGTGAACGAGATATCATTTTGAAGCAATATTAAGTGTATCACCATTAGTGAGGCAAGCTCGACATTCTTGTTTGCTGAATGTAAACCAATCACAGTGGTGTCCCTGAACTCAAGTCCCCAATAAATAGAGCTGGATATCTGTAAAACTGATCCAGTCACATTGTCACTCAACCCGGTCTCCCCCAGCTCAATAGTGGATGAAATATTCTTACGAGACTTGCATTTTGTCAGCGGGCATACGCATTGAGAACAGTATATCTGTGACAGATTGCAGTTCATTCCAGGGTTCAGCTTGTGTATTAGTAACTAGAAACACAATATAAATGGGGTGTTTGCGCTCTGATAGGGCAATGAACCATGCCAGACCTGAATGTTGAACAATATTTGTCCAGTTCAGAATTCCCCATTCATCAATTGATTTTCATAACGGCCGTGTTCAGCATTGATGTCTTTGTATTAATTGAGTCACTTATTTGGTTACTATGCAATCCAGGTGCATCATCTTGCTCACCTTTGCTGTCATTACAGTATCGATACATGATTGACCACGTTAATAAAATATCATTTTGTACATGCTCTCTCTCTTTCCGTGGAATTCATGTTATTCTTAATGATGAATGAAAAAGCCGTTTTTTCTGTTTTGCCAGTACTGAAATTTAATCTGTTCAATGTCTGGTTCACTTGATACTTATGGAAGGACATATTTATGTTGCAAAACTGATAATGCTACTTCTCAATGACAGGTATTAATGATAATCAGCCTATCACATAAATATTTCTGCTTTTCAGTATTTGGGGTGAGTTAGGAATCTCAGTTCCAAGCCATTCGCCCATAAACATTTCTTGTGTGGCCAAATTAGATTTCCTGACTCTCTTCACGAACATAAATCTCAATACACCAATTCAATCCATGTGTTTTCCATCATAATATTCAGTGAGCGTCAAATGATCGAGTATCCACAGGGTGCCAAGGTTACAACAAAAGATCAACTCAATGACACATGAAGAGCACAACAAATATTGGAGGAAGGGGATAATAGTGTACAACTTTGCAGATTCCCTCAATGTAGTCCTCTACTATTCGCATTGAACTGCGGATATATTTCAGGCAAATAAATGTCCCAAGAAGGTATCCCAGGAGCATCACCAAGCATAATTATAAATTAAGTGCCAAATATGTGATTGAAAACAATCGGACCAATTGCATGAAAAATTGATACACTGCAGTTGTGAGACTGGACTGTGCAATTCGACAACTGACGCATCTTATTTAAGCTGTGCAATTCTGGCACATTCAATCGAGATTTGTGCTGGACACGCTGGAGGAGGATCCGCAAATATCACTGTGCCCACCAATGGGGGAAATCAGCACATTTGTGCTGAAGGAAATGCTGAATCATTTGCAGCAACTCCCAAGTTAAACATGCCATTGAATGACATTCACACACACTTCCGACCTCCTCCAAGTACGTTCCTCAATCATTTCCAGTCTCTGCCCCAATCACAAAGTTAAATGTTTATTTATTAGTCACAATTCAGTCTTACATTAACATTGCAATTCCTGTGAAGTTCCCCGAGTCGCCACAGTCTAGCGCCTTTTCGAGTCAATGCAAGTAACCAGAACCTCTTTCAGAACCTGGAAACCGGAGCACCCTGACGAAACCAACGCAGACACGGGGAGAACGTGCAGACACCGTACAGACAGTGACCCATGCCGGGATGCGAACCCGTGTCCCTCGCGCTGGGAGGCAGCAGTGCTAAACACTGTGCTACTGTTCCACCCTACATGCTCAAAACCTTTAGTTAAAACAAACTTTCCCTTGCACGTTTCGTGTTCCTTTTTCGCTGCCTCAAGTCATCAATTTGTTCATCACTGCCTGAGATCTTTTCACAATCTTTCAGAGATATTACCTCGCCATCGTCGCCCACTCCCCGCCCCCACCCTCATACCCCCAACTCCCTTTCCCTTGGGAGAATCATACTTGTTGAAGTTTTCACACTGAAATTCTGCCCATTAAATGAACTGCACGTCAGTATCCAAATATTCAGAAAATGCATGATTTTCTACATTCTAAAAGAATAGATATTTGGGGGGAGTTACTTGTTTCTCAAGGGAAAGAGAACTTATAGTAAGTATTCAAAAATTCGGTCACCTTCTTTGGAGACAGAGAATGTCAGTTAGCTTTGTAAGACTGACTCGTCTTCGGAGATGAAAAAAGCGTAGATATTTCTTGGATTCTATCGTAGGAGAGGGATGTTGAAGGCAAAGTGGAACAAAACAAAATACGTATGTGAAAGCTGGGTGACCAATTTGCTGAAAACCTTCTTTTATTCCACAAGCATGGCCTCACCTTGCATTTCGTTAGCCAAGTCAACAGATATTTCCACATTTCAATCCTTGGCCTGCCCTAATATCACTGTGAAGCAAAATACAAACTTGAGTAAGATCGATTCGGATCCAGTTACACACTTTGCAACTTCAAGCGCTGCCATCGCCACTAAAGTACGCACCGTTAAATAAAATACATGTGCCAGAGCAAAACGAATGTCGTGCAGCTTCTGTGAATCTGAATATGATCGTAATTTATGCACCGGTAATAGATTTCCCATTTTTCACTTAAACTTTCAAGGTCACAATTGAGAGACCTGGCAGTTGTTGTGGGTGTCTCCTTATGGAGGGAGATGAAACAGGCACAGAGAGGACGTTGGGCGAGCTCTTTATAAATTAAACAAGCATAAGAACATATTTAAACGGTAGGAAAGGGATACACATGGATTGTTAGCGGGGTTTGATAGTTTGAGGAAAAAATCATAGAATGAAAGAATCAATGCAGCGCAGAAAGCTTGGTGTAAAGAGAAACTTAAATCCCCGTGTGCCTCATGAATATGAACTTCATTTTTTCACGAGTTTGTGAATGGACCTATCAGTGGAGATTCTCAATGATACATTCTGCGACAATATATATTATGCAAATGTTAAATGATCTTTTGAACGTGAAATAAAATAACAGCAATCCGTTGTCTTCAAGTGATTGGAACCTTCATGTCCTGGGGTTTGATGTTCCTCAAATAAAGCGTGTTGACTGCCACGTAAAAATGCTGAAAAAATAATGTTTTTTTAATCTACTGTAATTGATGATGTGAATTACACAACTATTTATCCCTCTGGAATTATTACTCGTGTATAAGTAACGGGTCGTCTTTTTAAGTAAAATGATTTCGTGTTCCGGCAGAGAACAAACGCACACAGGAGGGATATCAAATGGAGGAAGCAATAATTCTGAGGATTCCAGATGTGTTCCACTATATTCTCACGACGTTATGTATACCCGGTAAGGTGTTAAATTGTTTTCAGTCAATGTTAAACTCTGTTGATACATGTTCACTTTATTCCATTGATAAAAAGGAAATCCTTCCTTCTACGAGTTCGGTGGAGATAATGTATTCCTTTCCATCTCTCCAGCTGTAAATTTGAACTCTTCCAGTATTCTGCTGCCCGTGTATTGACTTCACCGATAGCTTTTGTGTTCTCCGGTCTGCATTGCATCCTGCTGCCGCAACATATCGATTTTCAAACTCTCTGATCAAATAAATCCCTCAAATGCTCCCAGTAAGCTCTTGCTCACCAATAACCATCCGTGCCCGCTTTCTTCCTCCAATTATGTCTTCCTAATGACAGGAAAACACAACAGATGCTGGAAATGTGAAATAAGATAAATGAATAATTCAGGATAAATTCATCAAAACGAGGAGCATCTGCCACAGAAAAATGGTTATTAACCAAAAAAATGCAATTGCTGCATTCATGCAGACATCCCCCAGACTGAACATTAATCTGCATTTATTTTATTAAAATAGTTGTGAGATTATCTCTCCGAAACCCACGCAGACACGTGGAGAAGGTGCAGACTTCACATAAACAGTCACCGAACGTCGGATTTGAACCTGTGCCTTTGGCGCTGTGAGGCAGCAGTGTTGACAATTTTGCTCCCCAAATGTGACTTGATTCTGATATTTTTCTGTCACATTTTCAGCTGATATTTCTTAGAGCGTGATGCTTAACGGATTTATTTTAATCATGCATCAATTACGGGCGTCGCCTTTTGGGCCAGAAATTGATCGCCCACCCCTTAATGCAATGCTGTGGACCAGAAACAGGACACCGTAAATAAGGACTCCAAATGTCCTTCCCTGAAATACATTAGGGAACCCGTTATTGAACATTAACAGGATTCAACCTTATTTAGCCAGAGCATTTTAGCTTGGCAAAGGGTCATCTGGACTCGAAACGTCAGCTATTTACTCTCTTTATAGATGCTGCAAGACCTGCTGAATTTTAAGGCATTTTCTCTTTTCTCCCCCAGAGCATCATTGGATCTCTGTATTACTATTCCATTGATAAGAACATCATGTGACTGACTCCCCATGATGTTAGACATCATTGGCTGCAGTCCATTTTAACACACAATATTGTCTTGTGTAGATTTCATTTACCAATTTTACTACAGTATGATAGTTAGAAACCAGTCAATGTTCAGTTACACATTATTTTAGTCTAGTGTGTGTGTGGACTTTGTTCTCACCCTCTGTTGAAATAGTCCCTGTTGTAGCATTTTGTTGCATAATGCCATGAACGAGAAAAAAAATAACATGATTAGAACACTCAGAAAATGTGACTGCATCTGCAAAGACTGTTCAGACGGAAAGATTCAGCTCAAAGCCGTTTTCTTCAAAAATGTAAGAAGACAGTTTGATGGTGGAAGTTGTGCAAGAGGAAGCGAGAAGGGCAGCAAAAATCAGACAGCGGGGGTGGACGTCGGGGAGATTAACTGGCAACACGTTTCATGGTACAAAATACAAATGGAAGCATAAACGGTGCAACAAATAACTAAGGGATTTACCAATTGTGAGTGTGAATCGCTGAAGAAGGAAAGCAGTGTCGGAACACAGGAAAATAGAAAAAGAAAAAAGAAACAAGACGAATAGGCATAAACAAAATTGTGCAGGCAGTCCGTCATCAATTATGGTTTGAAATAGTTGAAATGAATATTGAGTACAGGCATCTATCAAATTTGTAATATTAAAATGTGCTGCTCTACTGCAGCCTTGCACATAGCTTCAATCGAACAAAGCTGCAGCCCATTGATAGTGCAGCCCATTGATATTGATGGTGAAATAGATTTCTTTGTTTACATTATGCAGATTAGTACATCGTATTTGCTGCTCAGAATCTGATATTCCTTACTCTGGGGGCATTCAGACGAGATTGTGAAACGCCTTTGACAACACTCCAAATCATCCAGCATGACCCACATCTCCAGTTACCATCAATCTCTCTTCTTGCATTTCTGAAGAAAACGGCTTTGAGCTGAATCCCTCCGTCTGAACAGTCTTTGCAGATCCAGCCACATTTTCTGAGTGTTTTAATCATGTTATTTTGTTTCTCGTTCATGGCATTATGCAACAAAATGCTACAACAGGGACTATTTTAACAGCGGATGAGAACAAAGTCCACACACACACACCAGACTAAAATAATGTGTAACTGAACATTGACTGCTTTCTAACTATCATACTGCAGTAAAATTAGTGCCAGGTACAGAATTAACTTGCTGGTAACTGGAGATGTGGGTCATGATTGATGATTTGGAGTGTTCCCAAAGGCGTTACACAATATCGTCTCAATGCCCCCAGAATAAGGAATATCAGATTTTGAGCAGCAAATACGATGTACTAATCTGCATAATGTAAAAATAGAAATTTACTTCAGCAGCTACATTATTCCTGCCAGTTTGGCATTCACCAACTGCTTCAGCCCTCTCCTTCGCTCAGTACCAACAAATGTTTCTGCATTTTTCCTGCAGCACTTATTAGGCTTCACCTAAAACGCATCAGAAACAAATACTGTTTGAGTGTGCCACGAGGTAAACATGCCGTCCAAAATTGGAATCAAACACTAAATCTACTGATTAACTTCAGGAAACAATAGCACACTAATATCCTCGAATGCGTGGCAAAAATTTGACATGCATCGAACTGATTTGTAAGTGTGCCTCTACCCACGGCCTGCACTGGATCATGTATAACTTCAAGAACACCGAGCGAATGGGGGTATGAGTATGGATATTGCCGGCGATATCATAACTGTGACGAGACCTAAGGATGAAATAATCTGAACCGACTCCAATATTCACATAATGCCCAATTATGCAGAAATAATGAGACAACAAAAGGAGAAACACGAGTAGGGGGGCGGTATTCCGTACTTCCACGTGAATCAATCACATCATTCATGATCCGACTGTGGTGTTCATTCTTCTATCCTGCTCCACACCACAAATATTCGCTTCGTGTGGATCCAAACATGAACCTAACTTGGTTCTGAATGTCACTACTTCATCCTCGGGAAGAGAATTGTGCGCACTAATGGCACTCTGAGTGAATATACAATTGTGCATACATATCATCGATGGGAAACAGCATATTTACAACAGAATGTCTTACATGTGGACTCCCACACTCGACCATAATACGATACGAAATAGGAACATATGTAGGCTTTTCGACCCCTCGAGCCTGCTACATAATTCAATTGGATCGTGGCTGATCCGATTCCACAGGTCCACTATCCTGCTTTTTTCCGATTATCCTTGGTTTCTGTTTTGATGAAAAGTCGATCTACTTCAGTCTTACGAACGGTTTCACAGTGGCCTGGACTGCTGATTCACAGTGCCATGGACCCGGGTTCGATTCCCGGCATGGGTCACCGCCTGTGTGAAGTTTACACGTTCTCCTCGTGTCTGCATTAGTTTCCTCCGGGTGCTTTGGATTCCTCCCACATTCTCAAAGGCGTGCTGGTTAAGTGCATTGACCCGAACAGGCACTGGATTGTGACGACGAGGGGAATTTCACAGTAGATCTCATGGGATAAATTTGGATCTCATGGGATAAAGGGGGAGGTGGCTAGATGGGTGGAGAACTGGCTTGGTCACAGAAGACAGAGTGTGGTAGAGGAAGGGTCTTTTTCCGGCTGGAGGCCTGTGACTAGTGGTGTTCCGCAGGGCTCTGTATTTGGACCTCTGCTGTTTGTGATTTATATAAACGATCTGGAAGAAGGTGTAACTGGGTGATCAGTAAGTTTGCGGGCAACACAAAATTGGCAGGACTTGCAGATAGTGAGGAGCATTGTCAGAGGCTACAGAAGGGTATAGATAGGCTGGAATTTTGGGCAAAGAAATGACAGATGGAGCTCAATCCTGATTAATGCGAAGTGATGCATTTTGGTAGAAATAATGTAGGGAGGAGCTATACGATAAATGGCAGAACCATAAAGGGAGTAGAAACGCAGAGGGACCTGGGTGTGCAAGTCCACAGATCCTTGAAGGTGACATCACAGGTGGAGAAGGTGGTGAAGAAGGCAAGTGGCATGCTTGCCTTTATATGACGGGGCATAGAGCATAAAAGTTGGGGTCTGATGTTGCAAATGTTTAGAACGTTGGTTCGGCCGCATTTGGAATACTGCGTCCAGTACTGGTCGCCACACTACCAGAAGGACGTGGAGGCTTTGGAGAGAGTACAGAGGAGGTTTGCCAGGATGGTGCCTGGTATAGAGGGGCTTAGTTATGAGGAGATATTGGGTAAACTGGGGTTGTTCTCCGTGAATAGACGAAGGATGAGGAGAGACTTAATAGAGTTGTATAAAATTATGAAATGCATAGATAGGGTGAACGGTGGGAAGCTTTTCCCCAGGTCGGTGGTGACGTTTACGAGGGGGTCATAGGTTCATGGTGAAGGGGGGGAAGTTGAACACAGATATCAGAAGGACATATTTTACACAGAGAATGGTAGGGGCCTGGAATGCGCTGCCAGGCAAGGTGGTGGAGGCGGACACACTGGGAACGTTTAAGACTTATCTAGATAGCCATATGAACGGAGTGGGAATGGAGGGATACAAAAGAATGATCTAGTTTGGACCAGGGAGCAGCACGGGCTTGGAGGGCCAATGGGACTGTTCCTGTGTTGTATTGTTCTTTGTTCTTCGTAGTCACTTAATTGTAGTGTTAATTTAAGCCCTACTTGTGACGAATACATGAATACACTTTGCAACCTTAAATTTGCACAAGGACTCTGCCCCTCCAGCTCTCTTTGGCAGAGAATGTTAAGGAATCACAACCTTCCAGGAGAAGTAATTTCTCCTCTCAGTCTTATGTGGGTCCCCCTTTGCTCTGAAACAATATACTGTACTATTAGACTCTCCCATGAGGTGGATCATCCCCGCAGCAGTTAGCCTGTCAAGCTCCTTAAAAATCCTGTATATGTCATTGAGATCACCTCTCATTCGCCGAAATTCCAATGAGTAGAGTCCAAACCTATTTAACCTTTTCTCATAAGGAACTCACTCTATGAAATTAATCATTGTTGTTCACCTTAGCGTAGCTGCCTGCATTAAAGTAATATATTTCCTTATGTAAGTGCAATATGGTGAAAGCACCCACTTCGCATTTGGACTGAAAAATACCCACCAGAATATTAAATGTTTCCAAATGTTTCATCTCTCACAATTCAGAGCTCTAATTTGTATAGTTCCCACATGTTGAACGTTGCCTCGTTAGTCAAATGTTCGCGATTGCTATCACTGAAGTGCTTCCAAAAATGCAAGTATTCCCATCCTTGAGGAAGATGTGCAAAGCTCTCAACAGAATTATCGGGGGTGTCACAAAACTGATTCTCAATGCTGAACACGACGTACACAATTCTACACTCGGCCCCTTTGAAATGAAGGCTAACATTCTCCGTGTCTTCCTCCGAATGACCTGGAACTGCACGCTCGCATGTAACATTCGCAGTCACTTCCAATTTCTTCCATGGCCATGCCCTTCGGTGCAACGTTAATTTAATATAACATCATAAATATCTTTCATATTTGCACCCGTCCAAATCTGGGAGATAGTGACAACAATTTGGTGTCTTTTGTTATTGCGATGGAGAGGGATAGGACCGTACGACAGGGGAAGGTTTACAATTGGGGAAGAGGTAATTATGATGCGATTAGGCAAGAATTAGGGGGCATATGATGGGAACAGAAACTGTCAGGGAAAGGCACTAATGAAAAGTGGTACTTTTTCAAGGAGCAAATACTGGATGTCCTTGAGAGGTGTGTCCCTGTCAGGCAGGGAGGAAATGGCCGAGCTAGGGAACCATGGTTCACGAAAGAGGTGGAATGTCTTGTGAAAAGGAAGAGGGAAACTTATGTAGGGATGAGGAAACAAGATTCAGATGGCTCGATTGAGGGTTACAAGTTAGCAAGGAATGAGCTGGAAAAGGGGCTTAGGGGAGCTAGGAGGGGACATGAGAAGTCCTTGGCGGGTCGGATCAAGGAAAACCCCAAGGCTTTTTACTCTTATGTGAGGATAAAATGTTGACAAAGGGTGAGGTTAGGGCCGGTCAAGGACAGTAGTGGGAACCTGTGTATGGAGTCAGTAGAGATAGGCGAGGTGATGAATGAATACTTTTCTTCAGTGTTCACCAAGGAGAGGGGCCGTGTTTTTGATGAAGAGAAGGTGTTACAGGCTAAAAGGCTGGAGGAAATAGATGTTCGGAGGGAGGATGTACTGGCAGTTTTGAACAAACTGAAGGTCGATGAGTCCCCTGGGCCTGATGAAATATATCCCAGGATTCTTTGGGAGGCAAGGGATGAGATTGCAGAGCCATTGGCTTTGATCTTTGGGTCCTCACTGTCCACGGGGATAATGTGGAGATGCCGGCGTTGGACTGGGGTAAACACAGTAAGAAGTTTAACAACACCAGGTTAAAGTCCAAAAGGTTTATTTGGTCGCAAAAGTCACACAAGCTTTCGGAGCTCGAAGCCCCTTCTTCAGGTGAGTGGGAATTCTGTTCACAAACAGAGCTTATAAAGACACAGACTCAATTTACATGAATAATGGTTGGAATGCGAATACTTACAACTAATCAAGTCTTTAAGAAACAAAACAATGTGAGTGGAGACAGCATCAAGACAGGCTAAAAAGATGTGTATTGTCTCCAGACAAGACAGCCAGTGAAACTCTGCAGGTCCACGCAACTGTGGGAGTTGCAAATAGTGTGACATGAACCCAATATCCCGGTTGAGGCCGTCCTCGTGTGTGCGGAACTTGGCTATCAGTTTCTGCTCAGCGACTCTGCGCTGCCGTGTGTCGTGAAGGCCGCCTTGGAGAACGCTTACCCGAATATCAGAGGCCGAATGCCCGTGACCGCTGAAGTGCTCCCCAACAGGAAGAGAACAGTCTTGCCTGGTGATTGTCGAGCGGTGTTCATTCATCCGTTGTCGCAGCGTCTGCATAGTTTCCCCAATGTACCATGCCTCGGGACATCCTTTCTTGCAGCGTGTCTGGTAGACAACGTTGGCCGAATCGCAAGAGTATGTACCGTGAACCTGGTGGATGGTGTTCTCACGTGAGATGATGGCATCTGTGTCGATGATCCGGCACGTCTTGCAGAGGTTGCTGTGGCAGGGTTGTGTGGTGTCATGGTCACTGTTCTCCTGAAGGCTGGGTAGTTTGCTGCGGACAATGGTCTGTTTGAGGTTGTGCGGTTGTTTGAAGGCAAGAAGTGGGGGTGTGGGGATGGCCTTGGCGAGATGTTCGTCTTCATCAATGACATGTTGAAGGCTCCGGAGGAGATGCCGTAGCTTCTCCGCTCCGGGGAAGTACTGGACAACGAAGGGTACTCTGCCCACTGTGTCCCGTGTTTGTCTTCTGAGGAGGTCGATGTCTCGGCACTCTACACCAGCATCCCCCATGACGATGGCATTGCTGCAACGGCCTCAGTGCTCAGCGCCAACAACTGCCAGTTTCCAGATGCAATTTTACATCTCATCCGCTTCATCCTGGACCACAATATCTTCACCTTCAACAACCAGTTCTTCATCCAGACACACGGAACAGCCATGGGGACCAAACTCGCAACTCAATATGCCCACATCTTCATGCACAGGTTCGAACAAGACTTCTTCACCGCACGGCACCTTCAACCGATGCTATACACTAGATAAATCGATGACATTTTCTTCCTTTGGACTCATGGTGAACAATCACTGAAACAACTCCATGATGACATCAACAAGTTCCATCCCACCATCAGGCTCACCATAGTCTACTCTCCGGAATCGGTTGCATTCTTGGACACACGCATCTCCATTAAGGACAGTCACCTCAGCACCTCATTGTACTGCAAGCCCACGGATAACCTCACGATGCTCCACTTCTCCAGCATCCACCCTAAACACGTTAAAGAAGCCAACCCTCCGGACAAGCCCTCTGTATACACCGGATCTGCTCGGATGAGGAGGATCACAACAGACACCTCCAGACGCTGAAAGATGCCCTCATAAGAACAGGATATGGCGCTCGACTCATTGATCAACAGTTCCAACGCGCAACAGCGAAAAACCGCACCGACCTCCTCAGAAAACAAACACGGGACACAGTGGACAGAGTACCCTTCGTTGTCCAGTACTTCCCCGGAGCGGAGAAGCTACGGCATCTCCTCCGGAGCCTTCAACATGTCATTGATGAAGACGAACATCTCGCCAAGGCCATCCCCACACCCCCACTTCTTGCCTTCAGACAACCGCACAACCTCAAACAGACCATTGTCCGCAGCAAACTACCCAGCCTTCAGGAGAACAGTGACCATGACACCACACAACCCTGCCACAGCAACCTCTGCAAGACGTGCCGGATCATCGACACAGATGCCATCATCTCACGTGAGAACACCATCCACCAGGTACACGGTACATACTCTTGCGATTCGCCCAACGTTGTCGACCTGATACGCTGCCGGAAAGGATGTCCCGAGGCATGGTACATTGGGGAAACTATGCAGACGCTGCGACAACGGATGAATGAACACCGCTCGACATTCACCATGCAAGACTGTTCTCTTCCTGTTGGGGAGCACTTCAGCGGTCACGGGCATTCGGCCTCTGATAGTCGGGTAAGCGTTCTCCAAGGCGGCCTGCGCGACACACGACAGCGCAGAGTCGCTGAGCAGAAACTGATAGCCAAGTTCCGCACACACGAGGACGGCCTCAACCGGGATATTGGGTTCATGTCACACTATTAGTAACTCCCACAGTTGCGTGGACCTGCAGAGTTTCACTGGCTGTCTTGTCTGGAGACAATACACATCTTTTTAGCCTGTCTTGATGCTCTCTCCACTCACATTGTTTTGTTTCTTAAAGACTTGATTAGTTGTACGTATTCGCATTCCAACCATTATTCATGTAAATTGAGTCTGTGTCTTTATAAGCTCTGTTTGTGAACAGATTTCCCACTCACCTGAAGAAGGGGCTTCGAGCTCCGAAAGCTTGTGTGGCTTTTGCTACCAAATAAACCTTTTGGACTTTAACCTGGTGTTGTTAAACTTCTCACGGGGATAATGCCAGAGGACTGGAGAGTGGCGAGTGTTGTTCCTCTGTTTAAGAAAGGGAATAGAAATGACCCTGGTAATTAGAGACCGGTTAGTCTTACTTCGGTTGTTGGTAAATTGATGGAAAAGGTCCTTAGGCATGGGATTTACGACCATTTAGAAAGATGCGGATTAATCCGGGATAGTCAGCACGGATTCGTGAAGGGCAAGTTGTGACTCACAAATTTGATTGAATTTTTTGAGGAAGTAACCAAGTGTCTTGATGAAGGTAGGTCAGTTGGGGTCATATACATGGATTTTAGTAAGGCGTTTGATAAGGTACCCCATGGTCGACTTATGATGAAAGTAAGGAGATGTGGGATAGAGGGAAATTTGGCCGATTGGATAGGTAACTAGCTATCTGATCGAAGACAGAAGGTGGTGGTGGATGAAAAATTTTCGGATTGGAGGCAGGTTGCTAGCGGAGTGCCACAGGGATCAGTGCTTGGTCCTCTGCTCTTTGTGATTTTTATTAATGACTTAGAGGAGGGGGCTGAGGGGTGCATCAGTAAATTTGCTGATTACACCAAGACTGGTAGAGTAGTGGGTGAGGTGGAGGGCTGTTGTAGGCTGCAAAGAGTCATAGATAGGTTGCAAAGCTGGCCTGAAAAATGGCAAATGGAGTTTAACCTTGATAAATGTGAGGTGATTCATTTTGATAGGACAAATTTAAATGTGAATTACAGGTAGGGTTCTGAAGACTGTGGAGGAACGGAGAGAATTTGGGGTCCATATCCTCAGATCTCTGAAAGTTGCCACTCAAGTGGATAGAGCTGTGAAGAAGGCCGAAGTGTGTTAGCTTTTATTAACAGGGGGTTGGAAATTAAGATCCGTGGGGTTATGCTGCAACTGTACAGGACCTTGATGAGACCACATTTGGAATATTGTGTGCAGTTCTGGTCACCTCACTATAAGAAGGATGTGGAAGCGCAGGAAAGAGTGCAGTGGGGATTTACCAGGATACTGCCTGGTTTGGCGGGCAGGTCTTATGAGGAATGTTTGAGGGAGCTCCGGCTGTTCTCTCTGGAGCGGAGGAGGCTGAGGGGAGACTTAATAGAGGTTTATAAAATGATGAAGGGGATAGATAGAGTGAATGTTCAAAGACTATTTCCTCGAGTGGATGGAACTGTTACAAGGGGGCATAACTATAGGGTTGGTGCTGGAAGATATTGGAAGGATATCATAGAAGTCATAGAAACCCTACAGTACAGAAAGGGGCCATTCGGCCCATCGAATCTGCACCGAGCACAATTCCACCCAGGCCCTACCCCCATATTCCTCCATATTTACCCACTAATCCCTCTAACCTCCCCATCTCAGGACACTAAGGGGAATTTTTACATTGGCCAATCAACCTAACCCGCATATCTTTGGACTGTGGGAGGAAACCGGAGCACCTGGAGGAAACCCACGCAGACACGAGGAGAATGTGCAAACTCCACACGGACAGTGACCCAAGCCGGGAATCGAACCGAGGTCCCTGGAGCTGTGAAGCAGCAGTGCTAACCACTGTGCGACCGTGTGGCCCAGGTATCAGAGGTAGGTTCTTTCTGCAGAGAGTGGTTGGGGTGTGGAATGGACTGCCAACAGTGATAGTGGAGTCAGACACTTTAGGAACATTTAAGCGGTTTTTGGATAGGCACATGGAGCACACCAGGATGATAGGGAGTGGGAGAGCCTGATCTTGGTTTCAGATAAAGCTCGGCACAACATCGTGGGCCGAAGGGCCAGTTCTGTGCTGTTCTGTTCTATGTTCTATGTTCCATTGTCTGCACTCTGTGCTCCTTTTGTTTTGCTGCCACGTCATCTCGATATCCAGCTCTGGAAATAAGAACATAAGAACATAAGAAATAGGAGCAGCAGTTGGCCATCTGGCCCTTCGAGCCTGCCCCGCCATTCAACAAGATCATGGCTGATCTAAAGCGAATCAGTTCCACTTACCCGCCTGCTCCACATATCCCCTAATTCCCTTATCGATCAGAAAACTATCTACCCGTGATTTAAACATATTCAACGAGGAAACCTCCACCACTTCAATGGGCAGAGAATTCCAGAGATTCACCACCCTCTGAGAGAAGAAGTTCCCCCTCAACTCTGTTCTGAACCGCCCCCCCCCCTTATTTTGAGGCTGTGCCCTCTAGTTCTGGTTTCCCTTCTAAGTGGAAAGAATCTCTCCACCTCTACCCTATCCAGCCCCTTCATTATCTTATATGTCTCTATAAGATCACCCCTCATCCTTCTGAACTCCAACGAGTACAGACGCAATCTGTTCAATCTCTCCTCATAAGCTACACCCCTTATCTCCGGTATCAACCTCGTGAACCTTCTCTGCACTCCCTCCAAGGCCAATATATCCTTTCGCAAATAAGGGGACCAAAACTGCACACAGTACTCCAGTTGCGGCCTCACCAGTGCCTTGTACAGTTGCAGCAAGACCTCCCTGCTTTTATATTCTATCCCCCTCGCGATAAAGGGCAACATTCCATTCACCTTCTTGATCACCTGCTGCACCTGCAGACTGAGTTTTTGCGATTCGTGCACAAGGACCCCCAGGTCCCTCTGCACAGTCGCACGATGTAATTTTTCTCCATTTAAATAATATTCCAATTTACTATTATTTCTTCCAAAGTGGATAACTTCACATTTGCTAACGTTATATTCCATCTGCCAGATCCTCGCCCACTCGCTCAGCCTATCCAAATCTCTCTACAGACTTTCCGCGTCCTCCACGCAATTCGCTTTCCCACTCACCTTCGTGTCATCAGCAAACTTGAATACCCTAGATTCAGTCCCCTCCTCCAGATCATCTATGTAAATGGCAAACAATTGAGGCCCCAGCACCGATCCCTGCGGCACGCCACTGGTCACCAACTGCCAACCAGAAAAGCACCCATTTATCCCAACTCTCTGCTTCCTGTTAGATAGCCAATCCCCAATCCACGCCAACACCTTACCCCTAACTCCGTGTACCCCAGTCTTCTGCAGCAACTTTTTGTGAGGCACCTTATCGACCGCCTTCTGGAAATCTAAAAACACCACATCCACCGGTTCCCCTCTGTCAACCGCACTAGTGACATCTTCATAAAAGTCCAGTTGATTCGTCAAACACGGCTTTCCCTTCATGAATCCATTCTGCGTCAGCTTGATCGAACCATTCTTATTCAGGTGTTCTGTTATTTCCTCTTTAATAATGGACTCTAGCATCTTCCCAACTACGGACGTTAAGCTAACCAGCCTGTAGTTACCCGCCTTTTGTCTATTTCCTTTTTTAAACAGCGGCGTAACAGTAGCTGTTTTCCAGTCAGCCGGCACTACCCCAGAGTCCAGCGAATTTTGATAAATTACTACTAACGCATCTGCTATTACCTCAGCCATTTCTTTCAGTACCCTGGGATGCATTCAATCCGGGCCCGGGGAATTGTCTACCTTCAGTCCTATTAGTCTACCAAGCACCACCTCCTTAGTAACAGTAATTGTATTAAGGACCTCCCCTCCCACCAACTCTCGATCTCTAATATTCGGCAAACTATTTGTGTCTTCCACCGTGAAGACCGACACTAAGAACGTATTTAAAGTCTCAGCCATTTCCTTGTTTTCCACTATTAAATCCCCCCTCTTATCTTCCAAGGTCCAACATTCACTCAAGCCGCTCTATTCCTTTTTAAATACTTGTAAAAACTTTTACCATAATTTTTTATAGTTTGAGCTAGTTTAGTTTCATAATCTATCTTTCCTTTCTTAATCGCTTTCTTAGTCTTTCTTTGTTTTTCTTTAAAGCTTTCCCAATCCACTAATTCTCCACTATTTTTGGCTACTCTGTATGCATCTGATTTTATTTTAATACTCTCCTTTATTTCCTTCGTTATCCACGTCCGGTTATCCTTTTTCTGAGAGTCCTTCTTTATCACCGGAATATATTTTTACTGAGTACTTCAAAAAAGCTCCTTAAAAATCCTCTACTGTTCCTCAGCTGTCCTACCTACCAGTCTGCTCGCCCAGTCGACATTAGCCAATTCCACCCTCATCCTATCGTACTCCCCTCTGTTCAAGCAGAGAACACTGGTTTGGGACCCTACTTTCTCACCCTCCATCTGTATCAGAAATTCCACCATATTATGATCACTCATCCCAAGAGAATCCTTCACAAGAAGATCCTTCATCCTTCCTGTCTCATTGCCCAGAACCAGATCCCAGATAGCTCGCTCTCTCGTAGGTTCTGTAACATACTGTTCAAGGAAACAATCCCGACAGCATTCCAAGAACTCTTCCTCAAGCCCTCCACGTCCAATTTGAGTCGACCAATCAATATGTAGTTTAAAATCCCCCATGATAATTGCCGTTCCACTTTTGCACGCATCCATTATTTGCTTGTTTATAGCCCTCCCCACCTCTAAGTTATTATTTGGGGGCCTATAGACCACGCCTACCAGTGTCTTTCTCCCCCTACTATTCCTTATCTCCACCCACAACGATTCCACGTTTTGCTCCTTGGAGCCTATGTCGTCTCTCACTACCGTCCTGATATTATCCTTTATTAACAAATCTACCCCACCTCCTTTCTCTACCTGTCTATCCTTCCTAAATGCCTGATAACCCTGTATATTCAGTTCCCAGTCCCGGTCACCCTGCAACCACGTTTCTGTGATGGACACTAGATCATATTCATTTGTATGGATTTGTGCCATCAACTCATTTACTTTGTTTCGAATGCTTCGTGCATTCAGGCCAAGTGTCTTTATGCCAGCCTTTATCTGGACCCGGTTTGTTGAAGCGCTACTAACATCTCCCAAGCCCTCTCCTCCTTTAGCTCGTTGCTTATTCACTATACTCCTGGCATTAGAGTAGACACCTCTCAATCCTATGGTCTGACCTCTCCCCTTCTCTGTTCCCAGTCCACCTGCCCTCTTGCACTGCCTATAACCCTTCTCTGTTTGCGAGCTACCTTCCTCACTCTCAGTCACATTTGTTGTTCTGTTAAACCATATCCTGGTTCCCCGTTTCCCACAGTTTTACCTTAACAGTTTAGCCTATGGCCTCAACTCCATCATGAGAGTCGCTGTGATTGACTGCTCATTATGGCTAACTGTGTCCTTCACCTTCACAATCTATGACTGAAGATCTCACCTCAAGATCCCATCCAAAGATGTGCAGGTTAGGTTGATTGGCCATGCTAAAATTGCGCCTTAGTGTCCTGGGATGCTTAGATTCGAGGGATTAGTGGGTAAAATATGTAGGGATATGGGGGTGGGGCCTGGGTGGGATTGTGGTCGGTGCAGGCTCGATGGGCCGAATGGCCTCTTTCTGTGCTGTAGGATTTCTATGATTTCTATGACCTTGCCGTTATGAAGGGGCATTTTACAAACTATCACAATGGAAAAGAGTAAGGTTGCAGCGAGTTATAGGCGTAAATTGGACAGATGATAGAGACCTGAATGTTGAAGCATGGTCTCCAATAAAAATGGAGCAGAAATGCTGTACTACAGAGAACTTGACGATTTCAGGGTAGGGGTTATTACAAACATATAAATGTAGTAAAATAAATTCTGAATTTTAGACAAACGACAATGGCTTTCAAGTATTGAACGCAGACTAAATCCTGTCGCTCTTTTGTCTAACCTGTCTTAATTGTTCTTTATTGCAGCCAACTTAATCACGATGCTAACACTCCAACTCAGGGACTGCGGCCTGTGCAAGAGCACCACTATCTACCTGAGAGCCATGGTCACGGGGGACCTCCTGGTCCTCACATTTGTTGTTCTGTTAAACCATATACTGGTTCCCCGTTTCCCACAGTTTTACCTTAACAGTTTAGCCTATGGCCTCAACTCCATCATGAGCGTCGCTGTGATTCACTGCTCAGTATGGCTAACTGTGTCCTTCACCTTCGACCGTTTCGTGGCAATCTGCTGCCAGAAGTTCAGAGGAACTTACTGTACTCCGAAATCTGCAGCTCTAGTAGTTGTAGTGATTTATCTTGGGACATATTTGAGAAGCATCCCCAATTATTTCACAAATATACATTACTATGATCATAAAAACCTGCAAAACGAACATAGAGATGCTCTCAGCATTCACTCTACGCAGGCCTGGAGAGTGCTTGACTGGGTGAACGTTATTTTAAATCCTTTGGTTCCTTACTTGGCTGTGGTCCTGCTCAACCTGTTTACAGTCAGGCATGTCCTGGCGGCCAGCCATGTCCGGCGGGGATTCCGAGTTGGTGGTCAGAGTTCCGGGGACCCTGAGATGCAGAATCGGAGGAAAGCATTGGTTTTGCTTTTCGCAGCCTCATCCAGTTTCGTCTTGTTGTGGATGCCAACAATCGGCCTCTTCCTTTTCTCACGGCTCACTGAAAGGTCTAGTTTCCCTGACTTCAGCCACCCTGTTGCTGTGATTCATGAAAGTGCCGACATGCTCAGTACGCTGAATTGTTGTACCAGCACGTGTATGTACGCTCTAACCCAATCCAAATTCAGGGCAGAGCTGAGAGGGATGCTGCGATATGGGAAAAACCTAATTAATAACACTACGACAGCACGTGACTGAATATTCAGGCAATGGCGCGAAAGTCAGATCCCACCAAATAATTATAATTGATTCGATTCATTCAAACCAATATTTATTTCCAAACCAGTTTCAACTAGAAATTGTAGTCCCTGCAGGTGTAAAATAGTAAAATAGATCAACAGAATCGGTTTCTGCAGAGTCTATTCTGACTCCACAGTGAAATAGTTGCTGTTTAAATTTTTATTGATATCGATCGAAACTTGAAGCACATTTATGAATCTGCAATACGATTGAGATAATTAATGAAGTCTACTAGTTCATCAATTATTTCAAGACCTATAATCATAGAGAGCTTGTGTTACTCGGCAGTTTTTAGATAATATTTGGGGGCAGAAACAGATGTGGCACTTTTGGTCAAATGGAACACCACCTCTGTGCTTTTACTTGTTCATTTTTCCATCACAAGTGGAATGATTTCAGAATGCCAGTGCGCTGGGAATGCTCTACACTCGGTGCTGTATCTGCTATGTCAGATAATCTGTTTTGAAGGTCGTGCTGTATAGAGTGTCCGTACTTACGGAATGTGCCATTGTGTTTGATGCTATCATTTGGATGAAACGTGAACATATGAGCATCATTTGAGCACTCAGGTGGATTTACTACAATATTGTTCGTATGACTAATGTCCTAACTTGTGCAAACGAACACAGATTAAACAATAATACATGTATTTTTGACACTATATCTATTTATGATGTCAGGAGATGTTGAAAGCTCAAGACAAATGCAAGTTATCACTTTCAGATGAAATGTGTTCAGATGTTAAGAAACATTGGAAATAATAGTTAGAATCATAGAATCTGCAGTGCAGAAGGACACCATTTGGCTCATTGAGCTTGCACCGTCAACAATCCCACTCAGGTTGCATCCCCGTGACCCCTCATGTTTACAGCACTAATCCCCCTGAAACAAAGGGGCAATTCATCATGGCCAATCAACCTAAACCGCCCAATTTTCGACTATGGGAGGAAATCAGAGCACCCGGAGGAAACCCACGCAGACACGGGGAGAACGTACAAACTCCACACAGACAGTCACCGGAGACCGAAAGTGACCCCGGGACCCTGGTGCTGTGAGGCGGTACTGCTAACCATTGTGCCACTATGCTGCCCTAAATAAATGTTTTATATTTTGCCTTTACAAGCTTTATCAGACTTGGTTTTCATTTGATAATTCTTGTTCAACAGCACGGGAATAACGTGGCTCTCCCTTTTTTGTCCCCACTTCGATCAAAGATAATTGAAGAAAATTCATAGCTCTCGTCCTCTCTGTAAAACCTTCAGCAATTGATCAATATTTCCTCCATTCCTATGTTTCCTTCTTTGACATTTGCAACAGTGCCAGTTTTATTGTTTATTTTAATTGTAATCAGCTCGGAATACTGATTAATTAATCTCTGTCCTCGATCGAAACGTCCCTGTTTGCCAACTGTGTCCTCTTACTTTCCCTTCTCGTTTTTATTTCCTCTGAGTTCGGCTTTCTGCAGTTATTTATATCCCCGGTAAATATGCTTCCTTTGGCCTGGACATCCCCATTTATTTTGGTTCTTGCCACAAAATGCCGCCCCTGAGCGCACTTAATGCCCAATTACTCTGCATGACAAACCCTGGCGCCCTTATGCCCAAATTTCTTTCTCGTTAATTAGAATTACACGACACCCAGTTGAAGTTCCTGAAATATCCTGCACAGGCTGAAAACATGCATTCCAGATACCATAGAACAAGAGTACCACACATACGGACATTGCTATTAATCGTGCATATGCCAACTCTATTGCAAACACATGCTAATTACTGCTTTATTGGATGCAATGACAAACAGTCTAATTTTATTCTCTCTCTCCCGGAGCAAATGTTTCAATTAATTTTCGTTTGCAGTTGTCTGTCGCCCAAATAAATAAGTTTCGGCATGTATGATGTCAATCGGAAAACTCCTGCCACACGGTCGGAAAAATTGCAATAAATCAGCTGAGTAAATAATTTCCCAAATGAATCAGTAGCGAACTGCCTGCCTGACCATATGAACAACGCACTGAACTGCGGAGGGTTCATAACTCAATAGTGTTAAAAAAATGAACAAATTGTTGCCTGTCACAGAAAATGTCCGAGCTGAGATTGAGAATCTCATTCTTCCACATGCCCAAACGTGCATGTGAGCGAATAGTGTAGAGATTAAGGTGCATGCAATGGATTTGTTTGGTACAAAAACCGTGATCACTGGATTCCCTTTATTGTTCTGGATCAGGCCATTACAAAATCGTCACTCGGGGAATCATCTTTGTGTGTTTTCCCGATCAAGCGTTTCATGGAACATTTTGGAATGATAAAAATTGACAACACAATAAACTGAACTTGAATAAAATGTTCAGGTGTTATGAAATTATTTTAAAATGCTGAGTGAAATGAAAATAATGTCACTTCCTTAATTTGAAAAGTTGAAGCGAGAAATAAGCAAAAATGACCAAACGAAATGTTCAGTATTGTTGTGGTCGTCCCCGTCTCAAGCTGTTCACTCACTCATCCTCACTCACTTTGCGTTGGTGCTTGTACATATCTTGGTGGGGAAGTTTGAGTGTAATGGAGAGTCGTGGGACTGAGAATAAGGTACAGGCACTTTCCCTCACTCATTTCCTCAATGGTGCAGATGCACACCCACTCTCAGTAACACATAGGCCAACACTGTCAATGTTATAGACACATGCTGTCACTGCCATTGACTCTCATTGATTCTTACTGCTGTGGACACAAAATCACTCAATTTCACTTCAACACAGGCACACTCACAGTCACACAAAGTCACTGACACGCACACACAGCGACTCATTCTGACTGCCACAGCCACTCACTCTTTCTACCACACACACTCAATCAATGCTACACACGTTCTCACTCACTGTCGCGCAGGAATTCACACTCACTACTCCGCAAATAACTTTCACTGCCGAAACCTGACCAGAGCACGATGCCTGCAGACAATGAAACTTCTCTCTCCCTGGGTCCGCGATCACTTCATACATCCCCATTCTCCCAATACTCAAATATCCCAAGCCAACTGTGACTTCACACATCCGATCATCTCCGCGAATTCCCCCTTTCCCGGCCCATCACGACATCCCGTAGCAACTTCCTGAGGAACTGCACTGGTGATTTGACCACCTCGCCCCCTGGAGTAAATTAAATTAGACGCTGCCTCAGGCTTCGTGAGGAGCGGCCTGATCAAATGAAATCATTCCAGCGCAGTCATATTGCAGCTGCTTCAGGCTGTCCCGAGCTGTCACTGATTCTTCCCCAAGGTGGAATCGAAAATAACTAATATATGACTGACTGCGTGCTGCTGGTTCAATAATAGACTTCGTCCTCCCTCCATTGGCTGCTGATAGGCTGAGCAGTGGGCCGATTAATTGCCAAACATTGGAAAGAGGCAATGTGTTCTGGATAATCACATTTGGCATTTTGAAAAGCCTGCAAATAAAGATTTCAACGGCTGACTCCGAAGACGGGGTGATCTGGATCCAAATGTCTGTGGGCCGGTGTCTCCACCAGCCTCGAGCACCGGTTTCATTTCCCGTCATTTTTGTGTGGAACGCAAAGTTGTAACCAAATGGTAAACCAGTTCAAAAGCTGAATTACTGAAACATAAATATCTACGGTGGCAAATCTGCTTTCAGCTATATGACAGGAAACATCTCCATCAAAATACCAAACTTCCCTCTATCTCAGCGCCAAGTTTTATTTCCATGATGTGAACATAGTTTGCAGGACCTTGCGAGCAGAAAGAATGAAGAAATTCAGCTCGATTTGAGAAACGAATTGAGCATGACCACGTTTATGTGGGCTCCAGACAATACGAGAGATTGAGTTGCAAATTTGCAGGGATATCAGACAGATGTGTAAACCATGCAAAAATATATAGTGACGTATGTTAAATCCCATTGATAAATCCCACCGATCAGATGTGTTAGTGTTGGAACAAAGCGAAGGGAATAGAAAGATTTCTGAAATGTTTTCAGTATAATACTTTGATTTCCATGCGAGCTCGACAACTGCAATGGGAAAATTTCATGATCTGACTGTGGGGCATGAGCTGCATCAAGTGGACAAACTATCCACATGGAACATATCGGAAAGGCAAATCTCGCATCACGTTTCGAGAAATAGGTGTCCAGGTAAGCGGTGGCAGAGCGGTATTCTCACTGGAATAATACAAAGAGAACAAGAACAAAGAACAATACAGCACAGGAACAGGCCCTTCGGCCCTCCAAGCCCGCGCCGCTCCCTGGTCCCAACTAGACCATTCTTTTGTATCCCTCCATTCCCACTCCGTTCATATGGCTGTCTAGATAAGTCTTAATCGTTCCCAGTGTGTCCGCCTCCACCACCTTGCCCGGCAGCGTATTTCAGGCCCCACCACCCTCTGCGTAAAGTACGTCCTTTTGATGTTCGTGTTAAACCTCCCCCCCCCCCCGCCTCACCTTGAACGTATGACCCCTCGTGAACGTCACCATCGACCTGGCAAAAAGCTTCCCAGCGTTCACCCTATCTATGCCTTTCATAATTTTATACACAACTATTAGGTCAGCCCTCATTTGTAAATATCAGTGCAACTGCCACAGATCTGTTCTCACCCACTGCAATTTTTACAGTTTTGTTTCGATTTAAGGTGGTTTGTTATGGTATACTCAGTCTCATCCTAATCTAATGATAGGACAAAAACCATCACCTAAATTGTCCTGATTGGTACTTCATTGACGTGTCCCTCATCATTCCACTGAATCAGAACGCCCTATTTCAGTATATGATCAGCAGCGACGAAGACAAAGAGGGAGATGAGGAAGGAGAGATGGGGGAGCGAAGGGGTAGGGGTATGGAAAAAGAGAGAGAGAAAGAGAGAGAGAGAGGTACAAAACGTAAAGTTGAACTCGGGAGATGCTGAAACACGATGTAACATTTTTGTAACATATATAATTTTTGTAACATATATAATTGTTTTGAGTGGATTTCAGTGTGGTTTTACGCGCTGCTGTATGTGTAATCATGGCCGATTGGTAAAGGCGATGGGCTAGAAATTTATAGGGGTTTTCACGCGCAGGTTAGAATCCTGCCGACTACGTATTCCTTATTTATGAATTCAGTTTCAATCTGCATCACCTTCTATTCGAACGAATTGTGCCTTCCGTGGAATGAAACTCCCCAGATTTCAACAGCAGCAATTGTTATTCTTGTTCATCAAATATCTGCTATAAATACAGCAAAAAACGCCCAAATTGGCCATCTTCTTTCTGACTCTTCATCGTTTCTGTACGTCTAGTCACTCTGTATGTGTCATCTTACTTGTGTTGGCCTGTGTTTGCGTGTTCACTTTAACATGTTTGTTCTTGAGTTTGTTCCTGTCACTGAGTGCCTCGTTTTTTTAAATTTATTGTTCTTGTTAAGATGCTCGTATTCAAATAGAAAGAGAGAGAGAGAGACAGTTATTCCCTGAAACGGCCTGCTGTACCTGTGTGCTTACTTTCAGCGACTAATGCACGAGGACATCAATGTCTCGCTGAACATCAACTTGTCTCACTTCAAACCCATTGAAATAACAATCTGTCTTCACATTATTGTTAATGAAGTGGATGACCTCACATTTATCCACATTATACTGTATCTAACATGCATTTCCTCACTCACTGAGCCTTTGCAAATCACGCTGAAGCATCTCTGCATCCTCCTGACAGCTCTCTCTCCCATACAACATTGTGACATCTGCAAACTATTTCAAATCATTAAAATGTAACGTCAAAAGTTAGGGTCCTTGCACAGCTCCCTGCGATACCCCACTATTCGCTGCCTGACAATGGGAAAAATAACCATTCATGCCAACTCTTCGTTTCTTATCTGCTTTTCTTATTCATCGCAACACATTACCCACCATCCCATGCGCCTCAACACTGCAAAGGTGCCTGCTTGGTGAGACCGTGTTGAAAACTTTTTGTAGTCCAAAAAATCCACATCCACCGATTCTACTTGGTTTAACTCGACTCCTTACATCCTCAACTAATCTCAATAGAATAGTCAAGCATGATTCCATGCTTATGAATCCATGCTGTTCTTATCTGATTATCCAACTGCTTTCCAAATGCTAAGCTCTGAAATCTTCACAATGGACTCGAGCTACCTCTCCAGCGTTAGGCGCACTGTTTTGGAGTCCGCTATTTTTTTCAAACGGCAAAACCAACACGAAATAGACAAGGATGAGCGATCCCACTGCCAACAGATCGGATCTAAACTCTGCAGTCCCTCCATATCCAGTCTTAAATGGTAGTGCACAATTAATCAACTCACTGGAGGAGGAGACTCCGCAAATATCGCCATCCTCAATGAAGGAGAAGCCCAGCACACCAGTGCAAAAAATAAGGCTGAAGTATTCGCGGCAATCTTCAACCAGAAAAGCCGAGTGGATGATCCATCTCGGCCTTCTCCAGTGATATCTGGCATCTTAGATGTCAGACTCCAGCCAATTCGAATAACTCCACGTGATATCAAGAAATGGATGGAGGCACTGGATACTGCAAAGGCAATGGGCCCTGATAACATTCCAGCATTAGTACTGGAGACTTGTGCTCCAGAACTTGCCGCTCCCCGAGCGAAGCTCCTCCAGTACAATTACAATACTGGCATTTCGGCAACAAAGTGGAAAATTGCCCAGGTATGTCCTCTACACACAAAGCAGGACAAATCCAACCCAACCAATTATCGCCCAATCAGACTACTCTCGATCATCAGTAAACTGATGGAAGGTGTCATCGACAGTGCTATCGAGCAGCACCTGCTCAGTAATAAGTCACCCAGAGGCACCCCTTTGGATTTCAAATGGTCACTCAGCTCCTGAGGTGATTACAACCTCGGTGCAAACATGGATAAAAGCGTTGAATTCCAGACTGAAGTGAGAGTGACGGACCTTGACACCAAGGCTGCATTCAACGAGTATGGCATCAAGCAGCACGAGGAAAACTGGAATGAATGAGTATCGGGGGAAAACAATCTGCTTGTTAGAGTCATAACTGGTACATAGAAAGATGGTTGTGGTTGCGGAGGATCAGTCATCTCAGCTCCAGCAAATCTCTGCAGGGCTCCCTCCGGGTAATGTCCCAGGTCCAACAATCTTCAGCTGCTTCATGAATGATCTTCCCTCCATCATAAGCGATGTTCGTCGATGACTGCACAATGTTTAGCACCACTCCCGACTCCTCAGATACTGATGCAGTCCATGTTCAATTGCAATTAGACCTGGACGAATTCCTCGCTTGTGCTGACAAGTGGCAAGTAACATTCGCGCTACACAAATGCCAGGGAATGGCCACCAACAATAAGAGACACTCGAACCAACGCCCCTTGACATTCAATGGTGTTTCCATCACTGAACCCTCCACTGTCAACATCCTTGGGGTTAACAAGACCAGAAACTGAACTGGAATCACGACATTAACACAGTGGCTACAAGAACAGGTCAGTGTCTAGGAATACTGCGGCGAGAAACTCACCTGCTGACACGCCAAATCCTTTCCACCACCAACAAGAGACAAGTCCGGAGTCCGATGGAATATTCCCCTCTTGCCTGGACGGGTGCAGCTCCACAAACGCTCTGGAAGCTTGACACCACCAAGGACAAAGCATCCCGCTTGCCTGGCACCACATCTGCAAACATCCAGTCCCTCCACCACCGATGCTCAATCGCAGTAGTGTGTACTACCGACAAGATGCACTGCAACAATTCACCAAAGATCCTTCGACAGCACCTGTCAAATCACGACCACGTCAATCCAGGACAAGGACAGGAGATACTTGGGAATATCACCACCTGCAAGTTCCCCTCCAGGCCACTCACCATCCTGACTTGGAAATATATCGCCATGCATTTGTAGCTGCTGGGTCAGAATCCTGAAATTCCCTCCCTTACGTCATTGTGGGTCATCCCACATCAATTCAAGAAGGCAGCTCACCACTACCTTATCAAGGGAAACTAGGGATGGGCAGTTAACGACGCCAATGTGCCAGGAATAAATAAAGAAGCAAAAATAAAACTCTCTACCTCCCTTCTTGAATAGCAGTCTTACTTTACCCACCCTCCAATTTGCAGAAACCCATCCCGAGTCCAAAGAATTTGGAAAATGTCTACCAATGGATCTACTATTTCCAGCACAGCTTCCTGAAATACTCTGGGATAAAGATCATCAGGTCTTGGATATTTGCCCACCATCCATCCCATCAATTTCCCAGAAACCATTTCTCTGCTCATGCTGATTTCCATTAGCTCCTCACTAAAGCTTGTCCCTCTCAGAACTTCTGGTATGTTGCTTATGGTTTCCTTTATGAAGACAGAAGCAAAGAACGAATTTATATACTCAGCCATTACTTTTTTCTTCGTTTTGAATTCTCCTGTTTCTGACTGAACATTCGTTTTTGCCAATCATTGTCTCTTTACATAACTGTAAAAACAATTACAGTCAATTTTTATGTTCCCCATAGCTTATATTCAAACGATACATTTTCTTCCGAATCAATCCCTTAGTTCCCCTTTCCTGATTTTTAAACAACTCCCAATCCTCAGGTCTATTGTTCATTTTGGCAATCTGTTAACTACTTCTTTGAATTCAATGTTCTGTCTAATTTCCCTTGTAAATCAGGCTTTGGCCACAATTCCCTTTCTACTCTTACATCAACCAGGATTAGGCAACAACTGCAGTTTAAAAGGATTTCAGGATTTTAGTATTTCAAGGATTTTGATGTTGCTGCTTCCAAACAGGATCTTATCTGAAGTCTAACACCCCAAGGAATTTGTCCTATCGGAATTTCGAAAAGACCCCAGCTCATATAGATTTCTGTGTTTCTATTACTTATGTTATCCATAGTTCTAAAAGCTCTATCTTGCATGCGCCGCCGCCAGCCATACTGTGTGTGTGTGTGAGGTTGAGCACAATTTCCTCATGTGCCGAACGGTCTGACTTTGAACAAAATTACCCCTCCTAGATAATGATGAAGAGAGTTTGTAAGTGTGCTACTTACAGCATTCCAATCTCATTATTTTCCTGTCCCCAGTAATAATCGAAGGCAGGCTTCTGTCTTCTTCCAGTGCTACTTATTCCTGGAACAGGTGACTATTCTGCCTCCAGAGGATTATAGATTGTGGGGCGTCACTCCAGTAGGCGAAACAATCGCCAATGCAGCAGAATGCATCACCATTCCATGGAGAAAGTGAGGGGGTAACAAAGTACACTGAGACAGCATCACCAGCAGATGGAGGCAGTGAGGGGTAACTGAATGCACTGAGACAGCATCACCAGCAGATGGAGACAGTGAGGGGATATCTGAGTGCATTGAAATAGCATCGCCAGCAGATGGAGAGAGTGAGGGGGTAACTGAGTACATTCAGCAAGCATCATCAGCAGTTGGAGACAGCGAGAGGTAACTGAGTGCACTGAGAGAGCATCACCCAGTAGATAGGGAGAGTGCCTCTAGAGATGCCTCTATTCCCATCTCATTCACATCGCTGTCGAGATGCCCCTTAAATGTCACCACCGTATGTGCATCCACAACCTTTCCTGGCATGGAGTTACATGCATCCAGTTCCCTCTCTCTGCAAATAAACGTGCCTCGAACATTTCCTTTAAACCTTGCCCCTCGCGGCCGACCCACAATTCCTGGAATCCCCAAATAAATGTAGGAACATTTCCAAATGCCATTCTATCATATGTTGCCCGTAAATTGATGAAGGCACTTGAAGTTTTACATGTCCCAGTGCACTGTCCTTCACAAGTTCGAATGTCCAATTGCAATCTGTCAATTTTAAAGTGTAGCAGCAACGAACGTGCGAGCAGAGACATGACCACAAGACCAGGTGCTTCCTGTCAGTTCAGCAAAATATGAAAACGCACAGCGAGTGATCTGAGGCTGTGCAGACTGCGAGCCGCTTCGGAATGACACAAAGTATAATTTAATGCATATTCTTCAGCTTCTCATGATCATTTCTTCTTGCATGCAGCACATGTGTTTGTGGGCTTCACTTCTCACCACGTGGCTCGGTAAAGACATTGACTCAAATGGCTGTCAAGTTTATCAATGAAAGTAAAATTACAATTGTCTGATAGATAAGAGGTATTTCTGACCGGCATGTTCTCGACTTACTCTGTCAGTCTAAACTGCGACTGGGCACAAAAGGACCTACTCCTGTCCAAATTAAAGTAAAAAAGAAAACTTCATTTGATATGTAGGATTTAGGCGACAGCCCTCAGATGAAATGAAACATTACCGAACAAATGAAGACAGCTCAGTGTTGAGGATGGCAATTAACCTTGCTTTTCATGATCAAGATGGTGTTGTGATGGTGATATTACAGTTATTACCCAAAGGCCTACGTTCTACTTTGCTTTCAGTGATCACGTTTGTTCTGTGATGGTGAGATTGCTGAGCTGTTAACCAAAGGTGTAGATTGAAACTTGCTCTCCCAGATCACAATGGTGCTTTATGGAATTTTGCTGAACTAGTTTCCAAAGGCCTACTTGTTTTCCATCATAAGTGAAATTCTCTGATCGCAATCTTATTCAGCTAATAAACAAAGGTGTTCATCAAGCTTGCTTACCCTGATCATATTTGTGTTGTAACGGCGATCTTGTTCAATTAGTATCCAATGGCCTGCTTTCAATCTTGCTTTCCCTGCTCATTGTGGAGCCGTCAAGGCGACGCTAGTATGTTAGTAACCAAAGGCTTCCATTGAACTGTGCTTTCCATGACCGTATTTGTGCTGTGATGGCAACGCCACTAAATGTGTAAAAGAATACCAACATTCAACCTTTCTTTCCCACATCATGGTGGTGCTACGACGTTGATGTTACTGAATGGGGAATGAAAGGCCCACATTCAATGTTGCTCTCCCTGACCATAGTGGTGTTGTAACCACGATGTTACCAAATTAACTAGAATGGTTTCTTTTCAACCTTGCTTTCCGTGATCACTGTGGAACTGTAATGGCAAAGCCAATGTTACTGAGACAGTCCTCAAAGGCATACATTCAAACTTGCTTCCCCTGACCATAGTGATGCCTTATGGGATTGTTACTGAGTTCGTAACCAAATTGCTACATTCAAAGCTGATTCTTGTGATGATAGTGGTGCTTTGATTGTGCTGTTACTCACCTTGTAATCAAAGGCTTAAATGCTACCCTGCTTTCCCTGATCATTGCGGTGCTATGATGGCGATATTACTAAATTAGTCAGCAAAGGCCAAATTTCAGCACTGCTTCCCTGGTCATTGTGGTCCTATGATGATGATTTAACTGACTCAGAAAACAAAGGTCTGTCATCAAGGTTGTATTAACTGATCTTATTGGTACTGTGGTGATGATATTACTGATTTAGTAACCAAATTCCTATATTCAACCTTGCTTTAAGTGATTAATGTGGTGCTGTGATAGCGATTTAGTGTGTTATTAACCAAAGGCCTACATTCTTGCTTTCCCTGATCACAGTAATGCTTTGATGGCAATTTTGCTCAGTTTCTAAGCAACGGTCTACATTAGTCATTTATTTCCCTGATCAAAGTGGAGTTGTGATGCCAATGTTACTGAGTTAGTAACAAAACGCCGAGTTTCAACATTGTTTTCCTGATAAACTGGGTGCATTGATGGCTATGTTACTGAGTTAGTGACAAAATCAATACATTCAACCTTGCCTTCGTTGGTTATTGTGGTTTTGTGAAGGCAATGCGACTGAAGAAATAACAAAAGGCTTTCATTCAGCGAGGCTTCACATCATCATAGTGATATTGTGAATGTGATATTACTGATTTTGTAAGTAAAGGCCGACATTCAAAGTTGCTTTCACTTATCAGACTGGCGCTGTCTTGGTGTCCAATTCCTCAGCACTATTTCCTGACAACTTCGTCACGTTGATGATTTGCAGAAAATCATTATTTTTTTTCTCTTATCCCTTCGGGCATCAGAATCCATGAACAATTTCCTGCAGCAGTCTGTAAAAGCGAAGAGGTTTGCTCTGGTTTGGTCAAAAAGTGGTGGGTTGTCTGTGAATTAAGTTTCGGAACAAGATTGCATGATTGCTGTTTTCGCAATTGAAATGTCAACAAGCAGCTCGCCCTGTTACCACGCTCATATTGTCTTTGTTTTCGAATTCGCAAAAACTTTTGAGTTGATCTGCAAGCAAATTATCAAGAGCTCTCCGAGCCTTGGTGAGGGAGGCCATCAAAAGCTGATGAGTGCTACTTCTTGTGTTGCTGTACTAAATTTTCAATTTCCCGTTCTGGGGGGTGTTCCATTCGTGTTATCTGCCCATAGAAAGTGAAGATTTAATAATGTAAAATAAGGGTATGGCATGGGGATTGAACATTATTCTTTACAATAGAAGAAACCAGTAACACCCACCCACCCTGCCCTATGATGCTGAGAGACCTTGTTTTAGTTATGTCGATATGCCACAATGATTGGATATCATGTTTAAGGTCGGGGGTCGTTGTTTTCCATGTGTTTACATGTTTTCCTGTAAGCAGTTCTTACCATGTATATATGTTGGCTTCAATGCCTGCATAATATGTAAAATTGTGTACATGTGTTGTCATTGAGTGTTTTTGAAATTGAAGGGGCGGGGTGTTATTTCTGTAGTTTGGGGTGTTATGCCCCTTTAAGAGAGTGGGATAGGTGACCCAGAGTACAAGCTGGGGGAGTCAGTATTAGAATGACTATGCAACAATTAAGACGTTAAATAATCTGTTCCTTGTCTTAATTATACTGACCAAAATGGTTGCCTTTTTATTGTTTATAATTAGATGCAAACATAATAGTTGGGCCTGGGCCAATACCCTGAGGGACTCCTTCAGTGATGTCTTGGAACTGAGATGACTGAGCCAATCTACCACAACCATCTTCGTTTGTGTCAGGTATGACTGCAACCAGCACAGAGTCCCTTTAAGAAGCACTGTCTGTGATATTTCCCCATAATTCTGTTACTCCCATCCAGAATTAGTTTACAACATGATTCTGAACGTTTACTTCAATCCTAAAACCCAAATCTATCCAATATGGCTGAGTGATAATGCCATACACCACTCACTGTGAAGATAGGAATTTGTCTGCACAAGGAGTGTGCAATGGTCAATCCTACTACTGCTGTCATGGAGAGATGTATTTGTGGCATGCAGGTTGGGAAGGAAGATGTGTGCAGGTACACAAGTCACTGACAGGGGCAACGCAGGTGGAGCAGGCAGTCAAGAAGCCGTAGGACATGCTTGCCTTCATTGGCCGGGGCATTAAGTTTAAAAATTGGCAAGTCATTTTGCAGCTCGATAGAATCTGAGTTAGGCTGCACTTGGAATACAGTGTTCAATTCTGGTCGACACACAACCAAAAAGATCTGAAGGCTTTAGGTAGGGTACAGAAAAGAATTACCAGGACATTGCCTGTTATGGAGGGCATTAGCTATGAGGAGAGGCTGGAGATATTTGGTTTGTTCTCACTGGAACGACGGAAGTTGATGGGCGACCTGAGATGTCTACAAGATTATCAGGGGCATGGACAGAGTCGATAGTCAGAAGCTTTTTCCCAGGGTGGAAGTGTCAATTACTAGGGGGCATAGGTTTGAGGTGCAAGGGGTAATGATTAAAGAAGACGTACGAGGCAATTTTTTACACAGAGGATGTTGGGTGCCTGACCTCACTGCCGGGGGAGGTAGTGGAAGCAGATACGATAGTGAGTTTTAAAGGGCATCTGGCCAACACATGAATAGGAAAGGAATAGAGGGATATGGTCCCCGGAAAGGTAGGGGGTTTTTGTTCAGTCGGGCAGCAGGGTCGGTGCAGGCTTGAATGGCGGAAGGGCCTGTTCCTGTGCTGTATTTTTCTTTGTTCTTTGCTCAAACTGCCAAGACCTCTACCAGCCTTTGTGCAGGAGGCCATCAGAAGCTGATGAGTGCTGTTTTTTGTGTCGCTGTACTAAATTTTCAATTTTACGTTCTAATTCAATCAATTTTAATTCATTTTTCTTCCTTCTGGAACAACAAATGAGATGATGCAACCTCTTAAACATACCATCACTCAGTCGAGTCATGTCAGGGGTGAGGGATGTGGTGCTGCATTGAGTTCTTGATAGTATTGAGATTCCTGAAGAGTCCAGTGCCGGGAGCTGGGAGAGGACACAAACTTACCGTCCATTCCAACTGGCCACTGCAGCGGGTATGTGACATCATTGCAGGCCGCTGTGTGATTGGCTGATGGCTGCTTTGTGATGTCACCTGGAGACAGGGCATCACCCCTGGTTGCGGCCAATCAGTGTTGGATCACTTTGGGAGGTTGGGTTTCAGTGCTGGTGTGATGCCAGCTCCAGAGGATCCTTCCATGTAAGGTATGGCACACATCAGTTAAAATATGGATCTTATTCAGTATGGACAGAGAGGCTGTTAAAATATCAGGTTGAAAAGGAGGTCACTGCAATCACAAAACTGCCTGTGACCATCAGGTGACACTGCTGTGTGGATTCCAGAACGCAGTTAGGGAACTGATTCACTGTCTCACAACGAGAAGGGATTGTGACTATCGGTGACAGCAGCCTGAGTGAAGCAGCAGATTCTGGAGAAATGTTATGTTATGTGGGACTTTGTTCGAAGCCTTCTGAAAGTTCAAATAAACTACATCCCTTGCTCCCCTCATCAACTATATGAGTGACATATTTTAGGGGGGGATGGCATGGTGGCACAGTAGTAAGCACTGCTGCCTCACAACACCGGGGACCCGGGTAAGATCCGCAGCTTGGGTCACTGCCTGTGTGGAAACTGCACGTTCTCCCCGTGTCTGCTTGGGTGTCCTCGCACAACCCGAAGGACGTTCTGGTTACGTGCATTTACCATGCTATATTTTCCTTTGTGTACACGAACAGGCGCTGGAGTGTGGCGACTAGGGGACTTTCATAGTAACTTCATTGCAGTGTTAATGTAAGCCTACTTGTGACATTTATCAATAAACTTTTAAAACTCTAAGAATTTCAGTAGATTTGTTATACATCATTTCCCTTTTGTAAACCCCTGCTGACTCTGTCCAATCCTGCCACTGTTCACCAAGTTTTCTGCCATACAATCCTTCATAATGGACTCGAACTTTCCACAACACTGATGTCAGGGTGACCTTTCTACAATTCCTTCTTTTGTCTCTACCTCCCTTCTTAAATAGTGGGGCTACATTTGCTACCCTTCAATCTGTAGGAACTGTTCCATAGTCTATGGAATATTGGAAGATGATCACCAATGCATCCACTAGTTCGAGGGTCATTTCCTTAAATACTGTGAGAGAGAGAGGAAAGAGGGAGAGATTCTGTGTGTTGTGTGCATGAGAGAAATAGAGAAAGAGCTGTGTCTGTGTGAGAAAGGGAGAGGAAACCGAGGGAGAGAGAAACAGGATAGGAATGTGTGTCTGTCTATCTTGAAGGGATTACTGTGTGTGTGTGTGTGTGTGTGTGTGTGTGTGTGTGTGTGTGTGTGTGTGTGTGTGTGTGTGTGTGTGTGTGATGGTGTGGAGTGCGTGTGTGTGTGAGAGAGAATTGTGTCAATGTTTGGTATGTGTGTATAAATGTAAGACAGAGAGGCGAGTGTGTCTGTCTGTCTCTGTGTGTGCATGTTTGTGTGAGAGAGAAAGGGGAGCGTGTATGTGTGTGAGAGAGCTGGTATGTGTGTTTGTGAGAGAGAGGTGAAGGACGGGAGTCAGTGTGTGTGTGTGTGTGCGTGCGAGAGAGAGAGAAACAACAGTTGCAATGTTTGTGAGTGAGAGTGTGAATATGTGTAAGACAGAGTAGAGCTGGTATCTACATGTTTATTTGTGTGTGGGAGAGGAGCGAGATTGGATTCAGTGTGGGAACATCCATGTGTGAGAGAAACAATGTGTGTGTGACAGAGAGGTGAGCGCATATATATGTCAAAATGAGGGATGCGAGGAAGAGAGATTCTGTGTGTGTGAAATAGAAAAAGAGTTGTGTCTGTGTGAGAGAGAGATGACAGATTTTGGGTGGGTGGGGGGCAGTCCGTGCTGCGCGCTGGGCTGCGTAGGGACATTGGGGATCAGAATGTTAGTGTGTCCGTTTGTGTGTGAGCAAGGAGAGTCTTTCTTTACATCACACACACACCAACATACACAGAATCTCTCCCCCTCTCTCACTCGCTTCCCTCATTCTGACTCACACATACATGCACTCAACTCACGATCACACGCACACGTACACACACATTTTACTGCTCTCACGCATGTATACTCACACACTGATTCCAATTTCTCTCCTCTCTCACACACAAACATAAACACACACACACGCTTCTTTCACATTCTCAATCACACACATAGCAACGCTTGTTTCACTCACACACATACGTTCACAATTTGTTGTGTGTGTGTGTGAAAGTGAAAAAGAGGAGAGTGTGGTGTGTGAGAGGGTGTGCGTGAGAAAAAGGGGTCTGTGTGTAAGCATGCATGTGCGAGCGAAACAAGATTTGTCTGTCTGTGTGTGTGAGAGAGAGTGAGAGGGAGGACTCTATGTGTAAGCATACATTTGTGTGTGTGCGTCTGTGTCTGTGGATGCGTGCATGTTTGTGTGAGAGAGAAAGAGGAGGGTGCATATGTGTGAGAGAGCTGGTATGTTTGTGTCAGTGAGAGAGAGAGAGAGTTGAGGGATAGGAATCAAGTGTGAGACAGAGTGGGCGTTTGAGAGAGAATGTGAGAGTGAGAGAGAGTGCCTGTCTGAGAGAGAGTTTGAGTTGGTCTGAGAGAGTGTGTGGGAGAGAGTATGTGAGCGCGTGAGCGTGTAGATGTGTGCGAGATTGTGTGCCTAAGAGAGTGTGTGCGATTGAAAGTGTGTGTGTGTGTGTGTGTGTGTGTGTGTGTGTGTGAGAGAGAGAGAGAGTGTGTGTGTGCGTGTGAGAGAGTGTGTGAGAGAGTGTCTGTATGAGATGTGTGATGAGAGTGTATGTGTGAGAGAGTGTGTGTGAGAAAATGTGTGAGAGGGAGAGTGTGTGCGTGTGAGAGAGAGAGTGTGTGCCTGTGAGAGAGAGTGTGCACCTGAGAGAGAGAGACTGTGTGTGTGTGTGAGAGAGAGAGAGAGAATGAGAGAGGGTGCGAGACCGAGGTGTGTGAGAGAGTGTGTATCCGAGAGAGAGTTTGTGTGAGAGAGACTGTGTGAGAGAGTGTGTGTGAGGGAGAGTGTGTGAGAGAGTGTGTGTGGCTGAGAGACAGTGCGTCTGAGAGAGTATATGTGCATCTGAGAGAGTGTATTTGAGTGTGTGTGTGTGTGTGTGTGAGAGAGAGAGAGAGAGAGAGTGTTTGTGTGTGAGAGAGAGAACCTGTGTGTGAGAGAGAATGTGAAGAGAATGAGTGTGTGAGAGTGTGTGTGAGAGAGAGTGTGTGTGAGAGGGAGTGTGTTTGAGAGAGTGTGTGCAAGAGAGAGTGTGTGTGAGAGAGTGTGTGTGAGAAAGTGCCTGTCAGAGTGAGTGTGCATGAGTGTGTGTGTGTGTGTGTGAGAGAGGGAGGGTGTGTGTGTGTGTGTTTGAAAGAGGGAGGGTGTGTGTGTGAGAGAGTGAGTGTGTGTGTGTGTGTATGTGTCTGTGTGTGTGTGTGAAAGAGAGAGTGTGTGATAGAGAGAGAGAGTGAGAGATAGAGAGAGAGAGTGAGAGAGTGAGAGAGAGTGTGCATGTGAGAGAGAGTATGCGTGTGAGAGTTTGTGCGTGTGAGAGAGAGTGTGTGCCTGTGAGGGAGTGTGTGTGTGTGACAGAAAGTGTGTTTGTTTGTGTGTGAGTAAGTGTGTGGATGTGAGAGATAGTGTGTGTGTGTGTGTGTGAGAGAGAGAGAGAGATAGAGTGTGTGTGTGAGTGTGTGCGTGTGTGAGAGAGTGTGTGCATGTGTGTCAGAGTGAATTCGTGTGATAGAGAGTTTGTGTATGAGAGAGAATGTGCTTGTGAGAGAGGGTACATGTGAGAGTGAGGTGTGTGTGTGTGCGAGAGAGTGTGTGTGAGAGTGTGAGTTTGTCTGAGAGGGTATGTCGGAGAGAATGTGTGTTTGCACGTGAGCGTGAGAGCGTGACAGAGTATGTGCCTGAGAGAGTGTGTGCATGAGTGTGTGCCTGAGAGGGAGTGTGTGTGTGTCTAAGGGAGAGTGTGTGAAAGAGAGAACATGTGTGAAAGAGGGTGGCAGAGAGTGTGTGGGTAAGAATGTGAGTATGAGAGAGTGTGTGTGAGGAGTGTATGTGTGAGAGAATGTGTGCAAGAGATGAGTGTGTGTGAGAGAGTGTGTGTGAAAGAGTTCCTGTCAGAGAGAGTGTGTGTGAGAGTGAGAGTGTGTGTGAGGGAGGGAGGGTGTCTGTGTGTGTCTGTGTGTGTGCGTGTGTGAAAGAGAATGTGTGTGTGAGTGAGAGTGTGAGAGAGAATATGTGTGCGTGTGAGAGAGAGAGAGAGGGAGAGAGAGAGAGAGAGAGAGAGAGAGAGAGAGAGAGAGAGAGATTGTTTGTATGTGAGAAAGAGTGTTTGTGTGAGTGAGTGTGTGTTTGCATGAGAGAACGGAGAGATTGAAATCAGTCTGTGGGAGTGTGTGCGAGAGAAACGATGTGTGTGTGTAAGAGAGAAAGAGGCAGAGCGTGTGTGCGTGTGTGTGTGCGTGTGTGTGTCTGTGTGTGTGATAAAGCAGAGTATGTGTGTGAGATAGTGCAGACATGGTATGTTTGTGTGGCAGATAGGAGAGAAATTGGGATCCGTGTGAACGTGCCTGTCTCAGAGAAAGAGGAGTTTTGCGTGTGTGTGTGTGTGAAAGAGGAGTGTGTGTGTGTGTGTGTGTTAGAGAGAGAAGTATGTTTGCGTGTGTATCTCTTTGTATGTGCAAATGTAAGAGTGTGTTCGTGTGTGTTTACATGTGAAAAAGCTGGAGGTGTTTGTGAGTGAGTGACATTTTGGATATCTCTCAATCGAAGGGTTCTCATCCACCCTCATTGCCACACACCAGCACTCACAACCGCTGATATTGGGATTGAGACGGACAGACACACACTCTGCCCAGAATAGTCATCACTATTTATTACTCGTGTTTTAACATTATCAATTTATTGCTTCAAATTTGTTTATTCATTGCTCAGCAAGATGTTTCTTTTCATATCTGAGCTTTATTTTTGAACTCATGTTTAATGTTGTGCCAATCTTTTTTTTTCCAATATCTGCTCATCGACCCCTTGAGTGACAAAATAACTGAACCTGGCTCCACACAAGAAGGTTGGACCAGCCGGTAACCACTGGACCAGAGGAGGAGATTACATGTCTCTCACCTTCTTCTCTCAGACGGGCTGGAACACACAGAGAATGAAGTCACAGAAACATCGGCTGACCATTCACCAGAGGAGCTTCTGGATCTTGGCTGGATGTTTGCTGAAATAGTTGATGATAAGAAAATTGTTGCAGAAACAAGTGATCCTTTGGAAGAGGAGCTCCTGGTTCTTTATCTCCACTGTCAATGCAGAATAAATATCTCTGGTCTTGAGGAGTTTGCTCTTGTTGCTGAAAAAGTTACTGAAGAGCTGAATGTGTCGACCACAGTGAGATATATCCAGGGAGAAGGAGATGTTTGGATTTGGAGTTAAGCGACTGGATAAAATGCAGAGATTGCTAATTTGGCCAGATGTAATCTGCAGTCCAAACTGGAATCCCATAAGCAAGTCTTGCTTACACTCACGTCATCCTTCAATTAAGATTCAGAGGCCGAAACTACCGAGTTTCTACAGCTGGAGAGTCCAAAATGAGGAATTTCATCTGGATCCAGCTCTGGAGTTTTTATCCATTGTTGAAGATGGTGCAGTGCTACCTTTGTATGCTGACACCATCATCCCATTGACGACTGCGGAGCAGCCGCACAGTGAAATAAGCATGGAAATGCAACCAATGCCGACAGAAGGCGCAAGTAGCACCCCGATATTCATAGAGAAGTTCTGTTTTCGTCATATTGTGAAATGTCTCCATGTTCGTCATTCATCTTCACACCTTCCAGATTGATTCCAATCTCAGGTATTCAATATTTCTTTCATCGCCCATGCAGCAATGTATAATTCTCCATCAATTCGGAAAATGTTCCATCTTCTCAGGCTTTTTCTCCAGTCCGCAAAGAGGGAGCAGAACATCCCAGGCTGAATCTTTCTTTAATCTCTTCATGTTGAAGAGAGAGTGCCATTGTCCATGTCTGGACGGTTTCTCTCCTCATTCAGCCTTTCAATGAATGAGATTCACAATCCTTACAGTCAAGTAAGGAATGTGAATCTCCCCCAAAAGAGATGGGGGAGATACTAAATGTTGTTTTTGCAGCCGTATTTACTAAGGAAACGGGCATGGAGTCTACGGAAATAGGGCAAACAGGTAGGGAGGTCATGGAGCTTTTACTGATTAAAGGGGAGGAGGTGCTCGCTAACTTAAGGCAAATCAGAGTGCATAAATCCCCAGGACCAGACAGGGTATTCCCACGGACCTTGAGGGAAGCGAGTGTTGAGCTTGTAGGGGCCCTGGCACACATATTTAAAATGTCAGTACTCACGGGGGAGGTGCCGGATGATTGGAGGGTGGCTCATGCTGTTCCGTTGTTTAAAAAATGTTCCAAAAGAAATCCGGGAAATTATAGGCCAGTAAGTTTGACGTCGGTAGTGGGCAAGTTATTGGAAGGTGTGATAAGGGATAGGATCGACAAATATTTGGATAGACAGGGACTTATTAGGGAGAGTCAACATGGCTTTGTGCGTGGGAGGTCATGTTTGACCAATCTATTTAAGTTTTTCGAGGAGGCTGGCAGGAAAATGGATGAAGGGAAGTCGGTGGATGTTGTCGACCTGGATTTCAGCAAGGCCATTGACAAGGTCCCTCATGGGAGGTTAGTTACGAACGTTCAGTCGCTAGGTATACATGGGGAGGTAGTAAATTGGATAAGACACTGGCTCAATGGAAGAAGCCAGAGAGTGGTTGTGGAGGATTGCTTCTCTGAGTGGAGGCCTGTGACAAGTGGTGTGCCGTAGGGATCGGTGGTGGGTCCATTGTTGTTTGTCATCTATATCAATGATCTGGATGATAATGTGGTAAATTAGCTTGGCAAGTTTGCTGATGATACAAAGATTGGAGGTGTAGTGGACAGTGAGGAAGGTTTTCAAAGCTTGCAGAGGGATTTGGACCAACTCGAAAAATGGGCTGAAAAATGGCAAATGGAATTTAACGCAGACAAGTGTGAGATATTGCACTTTGGAAGGACAAACTAATATAAAAGTTGTGGATGCTGGAATCTGAAAAAAACAAAATGCTGTAAAGTTTCAGCAGGTCAGACAGCATATGTGTAGAAAGAGTAGCGCTAACATTGAGAAGGACGTACAGGGAAAATGGTAGGACTCTGAAGAGTGCAGTTGAACAGAGGGATCTGGGAATAGAGGTACAGAATTCCCTAAAAGTGACGTCAGAGGGGGAAAGGGTCGTAAAGAGTGCCTTTGGTACATTGGCCTTTATAAATCGGAGTATCGAGTATAAAAGTTGGAGTGTTATGGTAAGGTTATATAAGGCATTGGTGAGGCCGAATTTGGAGTATTGTGTACAGTTTTGGTCACCTAGTTACAGGAAGGACGTAAATAAGGTTGAATGAGGGCAGAGAAGGTTCACAAGGATGTTGCCGGGACTTGAGAAGCTGAGTCACAGAGAGAGATTGAATAGGTTGGGACCTTATTCCCTGGAGCGTAGAAGATTGTGGGCAGATTTGATAGAGGTGTGTAAGATTTTGAGGTTATAGATAGAGTGAATGCAAGCAGGCTTTTTCCGCTGAGGCGAGGGGAGAAATAAACCAGAGGGCATGGGTTAAGGGTGAAAGGAGAAAAGTTTAAAGGGAGTATTAGGGGAGACTTCTTCACACAAAGAGTGGAGGGACTGTGGAATGAGCTGCCGGATAAAGTGGTAACATTTAAGAAAAACGTGGACGGGTTCATGGATGAGACGCGTGTGGAGCGATATGGTCCAAGTGCAGGTCAGTGGGACTCTGAAAAAAATGGGTCGGCACAGACAAGAAGGGCCAAAAGGCCTGTTTCTGAGCTGTAATTTTCGATGGTTCTATGGTTCTAAGTCATGGGAAAATTCACAGTCCAGATCACAGCAGTGGTCAGAAGTTGCTGTCCCACTCCACCAATGTGTTTGTGCCCCAGAAAAAGGACAAGTGAAGACAACGGACGGCAAGAGAGCAAGAACACTGCTCGAGATTGAAGACTCGGTGGACAATGACCCCAGGGGGGTGGTGGTGGGGGTGGAGGGCAGAGGAGCTGGACAGGAATTGAAAATACAGGGGGAGGGGTGCGGTTACTTTCGTATTATCTGTGATTTTAATTTAAAATGAGCTTGAGTGTGTTGTCTGGTCTCTGCTAGTTTTAAGTTAAATCTGTTCCACATGCGATGTGTTTATATGCTATTGAGTCTTCTAAATAAAAGGTTAATCCTGCTGCTCAGCAATTGGTTCGAATATTCCTCATTTTATAACCTGCATAACTGCATTTATTCACAATTAAGTGCTAGTTACAGTCAGTTAATAATCGGAATAATGTGTGTTTTCTCGTGAAGTTGTATTAAATCAGAATCCATATTTCACCAATTGCCGACCTAAATTCTCAATGGAATTTCACAATTCAATCCCTTTCACGTGAATTGTTATATTCACTCAACCTGTGATGTAAGGCATGTCACTCCGTCTCGGAATTCAGTCCCACCGGCTTAGTCTTGACATACATGTTCTTCGTTATGGCGGGGATCACCAAATCGTCTGTATTTTGTATAGTGTTAGCCTCGGTTCATAACACGAGACGGTAATTTCATGGTCACATTACGCAACGTAGGTTCTGTGATATGACAATGAAATTGCCGTCTCGAGCCAGAAGCAAACTATTTGGTCATTGATGTGATCATGACCACTTCCATCGAGAAGGACAAGGGTAGCACATACATGGGAACGCCACCACCTGCAAGTTTCCCTCCAAGCCACTCATCGTTCTGACTTGGAAATAAATCGCCGTTCCTTCGCAGTCGCTGGGTGAAAATTAGTGATCCAGGAAGGCAGCACAACACCTCCCTGGCTCGTGCAATATACATGGGAAATAAATACTGGGCAATACTGGAATTCATTCCCTAACGACATTAATCCCACAACACATAGACTGAAGCGGTTCAAGAAGGCGGCTCACTACCACCTTTTAAAGTTTAACTAGGGATGGGTAATAAATCCTGGCCAGCCAGCGACACCCACGTCCCCCGAATTCTTAAACAAGAAACATTCTTAACAGTTTATGAACTGAATTTTAATTTCACTATTTGCGGAAGTTTAATTTGAACCCCCATCCAGGCAGGTTTCTCGATTATGAGTCTATTGATATTGGACAGACTCCACCATGTCATGCAGATATACATCATCAATATAACTACGTTCATATTGAAAAATACAACTGAAAAATTCTCCCAACAAATTGTGTGATCGCACAGCATGTTGATACTGAGTCACCGAAATAGCACACATCTCATTCCATCCAGTCAGCCAATGTTGAATATATCTTCAGATTCACTGATAGTTAAGCTTGCAGTGGTTGCATTGGGAGCAAATTCAGATAAATACCACGCTGCACTTAGCACTGCAGCTGCTCACTGTCAGAGTTACTGGCAGAATTGTGTTCCGTAGCTGCAATGGAACAGTGTTTAAGAGATAATTTGATGTTGTCTTCTGATTTACATATTAAGTGGTCAATTTACATTGACGGCTATAGGCGAAGACCAACGTCACTCTGTACCCATTGTTGTGTTACAACTTGTCAGGAATTGATCAATGTGACAGAGCAGAGGGAATTTTAGCCCTGTATTTAAACCATTCATCTCCCTGCCCCATTCATTTTTGAAGTGCTTCAGACAGAGGGATTTTTTGCTGTTTACCTGAGCTCGTGGTAAAAGCGAACTTGGATTGCTTGAAAGTGCAGTGAACCACTTACTCTCTATTTACTCCCATTTTGGATGTGCCTTGGAATAGGATTTTGGATGTAATACATCAAATGTACATGTTTTTGGTCATTTATGGGATTTGGGCGTCGCTCGTTTGTCCAGTATTTATTTCCCGTGTGTTGTTCTTGCCAGGGAGGTGTTGGGCTTCCTTCCTGGATCCCTGCAGACCCTGAGTTGTAGGTATACCAACACTGCTGGTCGGAAGGAGCTTCCAGTATTCAGACTCAACGATATTCTGGAAATGATTATGCATTTCTAAATCAATATATGGAATGGCTTGGATGGGAACTTCCAGCAGCTGGTGTCCCCATTTATCTGTTTTTGCTCTCCTTCTAGATTGTAATAGTTCTGTGTTTGGTAGGCGTTGCAAAAACAGCCTTCGTGAGCTCCTGCAGTGCATCTTATATATGGTACACACGGCTGCCACATCTCATCAGTGCTGGAGGCCTTTAATATTTGTTTCAGTGACAGCAATGAAGCGGGATCCTTTCTCCAGGATTCGATGTCGCTGAGTGTTGTTGGAGATGGACTCATTGAGACAATTGGAGAGAAATCCATCACACTCTAGAGTTGTGCCTTGTAGTTGGTGGGCAACATTGGGGAGTCTGGAAGTAAGTCGATCGCCACAGAATCATAGCATTTGTCATGCACTTATCGGTAATGTGTTTAAATGGCAAGTCCAGTTTAATTTCTAGTCAGTACTCACCCCCAGGGTCCGAATTCTAGGAGATTAAACTATGGCAATGCCATGGCCAAGGACAGTGGTTAATTCATTTTTAGTTGCAAATGGTTTTTGTGAAGCAATTCTGTGGCGTGAATGTTTCTTGCCACATGTCAGACCAAAACTGACGATAAATGAGGTCGACTCGCATTTGGATATGGACTACTTCAGCGTCTGAGGAGTCGTGAATGGTGCTGAACAACCACTCCTCTGACCTTATGATGGAAGGATGGCCATTGGAGATGCAGTTGAAGATGATTCGGGCTAAAACACCAGAGGAATTCCTGTAGTGATGTACTGGGAACCCCATCTCCTGACTTGAGACTCACTGGCCTGTCGATCCCTGGCTTATCTCTACACCGCTTCTAAAATAGTGGAACCACATTTGCTATTCGCCAGTCCTCTGGCACTCTATGACAGTAAGCGAGGAAGACAGACAGATACCGCAAGAAATATACATAGAGAGAGAGACAGATGCAGAGAGATACAGACAGATACACAGATAGAAACACACACGTACACATACCGATAGACAGATACGGAGAGAAATACAGAGAGACAGAGCAAGACAAAGGGAGAAACAGACAGACAGAAAAATACGAGAGAGATAGAGACACACACAGATACAGAGATAGACATGTACACACAAATACACAGAGAAAAATACAGAAAAAGAAAAGTTTTCAGAGAATCTCCTCAGTGCAGAAGGAAACCATTCAGCGCATCGTGTCTGCACTGACTCTCCGAAAGGTCATCTTAACCAGGCCCACGTCCCCGCCCCATTCTCGTGACTCCAGACATTTACCATCTAATCCACTTAACCTACACATCTTTGGACACGAAGGGGCAATTGAGCATGGCTAATCCACCAAACCTGCACGTCTTTGGACTCTGGGAGAAACCCACAGCGTCACCCAAGCCGTGAATCAAATCCGAGTCCCTGGTGCTTTGAGCAGTGCTAACCACGGTGACAACGTGCCGTCGGACAGTGACAGTGAGATATTGAGTTGGGCAAGCAGCTAATAGTGTGGTACAACAAGGATCAATCCAAAGCCACAGCTATTGCCTCATGTTGCGCTGTTCGCCATTTACCTTCAATCAGCACCCTCTGCTTTTCAACCCTTGCACTAATGTGCCGATCATTGATAATTTATCTGCTCTCTGTGATCGCCTCGAACAAATATTAAATTGGAGACCTGCTAAAGTTTGAATTCTGATTTTTAACTGTGTAAAGTATCTGGGAGCAGAGTGGATTTGATAAAGGCTGGAATACAGGCTGGGGGAATGAGGGGAAAGCTGTTATGCTGAGTGACTGGTTCTTATTGTAGGGGAGGGATGGAAGAGAGGGATGGATGGAGAAGGGAGAAAGGGAGAGAGGGAGGATGAGATGGATGCAGGGAGGGTGAAATGGAGGGATGGAGGAATGTGGTGAATTTGAGAAGCTGAAGTTCCCAGAGCCTCTGAGCAGATGAACTGGGGAAGACTTTGGGCAGAGACTGTGCTGCTGTTGTTTCCCTTCCCGGCCACCAAGGGTTGCTGTAACACATCTGGGTGGTGCTGATGTTGCTGCCGCTCCTCCCAGTGTCACCTCCTGCCATCTCCACCCGGCTACTACACGTTGGGGCAACATCCGGGGACTGTGGAGGGGCTGGAACGTCGCCATGTGTCGTGACGTCACATGCATTAACATACAGTGAAAAGTATTATTTCTTGCCCGCTATATAGACAAAACATGCCTTTCGTAGAGAAGGAAACGAGAGAGTGCAGAATGTAGTGTTACAGTCATAGCTAGGGTCTGGAGAAAGATCAACTTAATGGAAGGTAAGTCCATTCAAATGGACAGCAGAAGGGAAGAAGCTGTTCTTGAGTCGGTTGGTACGTGACCTCAGACTGTTGGGGTTACAGGAATAGTGCTGGAGCAAGGGCCTTAGTCAGGTACTCTGTTAGAGCGTCAGTGCAGACTCGATGGGCTGAATAGTGTCCTTCTGAACTGCAGGGATTCTGTGACTCTACTATTACGATCTCTTTTTTTCATTTGAAGCTTTCAGCTAAAATGCTGACAATGCTGCCCATTTCTGTGCACAGCAGATTATTTCACATAGTGGGGTTGCATTTGCCAGACTCCAATCTGCAGGAACTGCCCCTGAGTCTGTTGCATTTTGGAAAATGACTAACAATGCATCCAATGTTTCCAGGGCCACTACCTTTCATACTCTGCGGTGTAGATTATCAGGCCCTGAGGATTTGCCAGCCTTTAACCCCATTCATTTCCCCAGCATCATCTTCTTACTAATACTGATTTCCTTCAATTCAGTTCCACACTCTCACTCAACCATTGGTTCCCTCACATTTCTGGAAGGTTTTTTGTGCTCTCTTTTGAGAAGACAGAACCAAAACTGCGTTCAATTAATAAGAACATAACAAATAGGAGCAGGAGTAGGCCAACTAGCCCCTCGAGCCTGCCCCGCCATTCAATAAGATCATAGCTGATCTGAAGTGGATCACTTCCACTTACCCGCCTAATCCCCATAACCCCTAATTCCCTTGCCAATCAGGAATCCATCTATCCGTGGTTTAAACATATTCAACGAGGTAGCCTCCAGCACTTCAGTGGGCAGAGAATTCCAGAGATTCACCACCCTCTGAGAGAAGGAGGTCCTCCTCAACTCTGCCCTAAACTGACCGCCCTTTATTTTGAGGCTGTGCCCTCTAGTTCTAGCTTCCTTTCTAAGTGGAAGGAATCTTCCCATCTCTTCCCTATCCAGCCCCTTCATTATCTTATAGGTCTCTATAAGATCCCCCCTCAGCCTTCTCAATTCCTACGAGTACAAATCCAGTTTGCTCAGTCTCTCCTCATAATCAACACCCCTCACCTCTGGCACCAACCTGGTGAACCTTCTCCGCATTCCCTCCAAGGCCAATATATCCTTACACAAATAAGAACATAAGAACATAAGAAATAGGAGCAGGAGTAGGCCATCTAGCCCCTCGAGCCTGCCCCGCCATTCAATAAGATCATGGCTGATCTGACGTGGATCAGTACCACTTACCCGCCTGATCCCCATAACCCTTAATTCCCTTACCGCTCAGGAATCCATCCATCCGCGCTTTAAACATATTCAGCGAGGTAGCCTCCACCACCTCAGTGGGCAGAGAATTCCAGAGATTCACCACCCTCTGGGAGAAGAAGTTCCTCCTCAACTCTGTCTTAAACCGACCCCCCTTTATTTTGAGGCTGTGTCCTCTAGTTTTAACTTCCTTACTAAGTGGAAAGAATCTCTCCGCCTCCACCCTATCCAGCCCCCGCATTATCTTATTAGTCTCCATAAGATCCCCCCTCATCCTTCTAAACTCCAACGAGTACAAACCCAATCTCCTCAGCCTCTCCTCATAATCCAAACCCCTCATCTCCGGTATCAACCTGGTGAACCTTCTCTGCACTCCCTCCAATGCCAATATATCCTTCCTCATATAAGGGGACCAATACTGCACACAGTATTCCAGCTGCGGCCTCACCAATGCCCTGTACAGGTGCATCAAGACATCCCTGCTTTTATATTCTATCCCCCTCGCAATATAGGCCAACATCCCATTTGCCTTCTTGATCACCTGTTGTACCTGCAGACTGGGCTTTTGCGTCTCATGCACAAGGACCCCCAGGTCCCTTTGCACGGTAGCATGTTTTAATTTGTTTCCATTTTCGCATGGCCAGTCAATCTAGCCCACACATAAGGGGACCAATACTGCACACAGTGGTCCAGCTGCGGCCTCATCAATGCCCTGTACAGATGCAGCATGACATCTCTGCTTTTACATTCTATCCCCCTTGCGATATAAGCCAAGATCCGACTTGCCTTCTTGATCACCTGTTGCACCTGCAGACTGGGGATTTGCGTCTCATGCACAAGGACCCCCAGGTCCCTTTGTACAGTAGCATGCTGTATTTTCTTTCCATTTAGATAATAATCCAATTTGCTATTATTTCCTCCAAAGTGAAGACCTCGCATTTGTCAAGAATCATAGAAATCTTAGAAACCCTGCAGTGCAAAAGAGGCCATCTGGCCCATCGGGTCTGCACCGACCACAATCCCACCCAGGCCCTACCCCCTTATCCCTACACATTTACCCACTAATCCCGCTAACCTACGCATCTCAGGACACTAAGGGGCAATTTTCGCATGGCCAGTCAATCTAGGCCACACATCTTCAGACTGTGGGAGGAAACGGGAGCCCCCGGAGGAAACCCACGCAGACACGAATATAATGTGCAAACTCCTCACAGACAGTGACCCAAGCCGGGAATCGAACTCAGCTCCCTGGAGCTTTGAAACAGCATTGCTAACCACTGTGCTACCGTGCCGGTATACTCCGTCTGCCAGATCTTCGCCCACTCACTCAGCCTGTTCAAGTCTCTCTGCAGACCTTCTACGCCCTCCACACCATTCAGTTTTCCACTTATCTTTGTGCCGTCTGCAAACTTTGTTGCCCTACACTGAGTCCCCTCCTCCAGATCGCCTATATAAATGGTAAATAGTTGAGGTCCCAGTACCAATCCCTGCGGCACGCCACTGGTTACCATCTGCCAACCAGAAAAGCACCCATTTGTTCTGACTCTCTGCATCCTGTTGGATAGCCAATCCCCAATCCACGCTAACACCCTACCCCCAACTCCGTGTGACCCAATCTTCTTCAGCAACCTTTTGTGAGGCACCTTATCAAACGCCTTTTTGAAATCCAAAAACACCGCATCCACCGGTTCCCCTCCATCAACCGCACTCGTCACATCTTCAAAAAAATCCAACAAGTTCGTCAAGCACGACTTTCCCCTCATGAATCCATGCTGCGTCTGCCTAATCGAACCATTCTTATCCAGATGGCCTGCTCTTTATTCTTTAATGATGGATTCCAGCATTTTCCCAACTACAGACGTTAAGCTAACCGGCCTGTAGTTACCCGCCTTTTGTCTATTTCCTTTTGGAAACAGCGTCGTAACATTACCCGTTTTTCAATCCGCCGGCAATACCCCAGAATCCAACGAATTTTGATAAATAACCACTAACGCATCCGCTATTACCTCTGACATTTATTTCAGTACCCTGGGATGCATTCCATCCGGGCCCGGGGACTTGTCCACCTTCAGTCCCGTTCGACTACCAAGCACTGCCTCCTGGGTAACATTACTTGTATTGATTATCTCTCCTCCTACCAACCCTTTATCGTTAATATTCGGTAAACTATTTGTGTCTTCCACCGTGAAGACCGACACAAAAAACTTATTCAAAGTTTCAGCCATTTCCTCATTTCCCACTATTAAATTACCCCACTCGTCCTGGAAGGGTCCAACATTCACTCTTGCCACTCTATTCCTTTTTATATATTTGTAAAAGCTTTTAATATCATTTTTTATATTTAGAGCCAGCCGAGCTTCATAACCTATCTTTCCTTTCTTTATCGCTTTCTTCGTCGTTCTTTGTTCCTTAAAGATTTCCCAATCTTCCGATTCTCCACTATTTTGGCCACTCTGTACGCATCGGTGTTTAATTTAATACTCTCCTTAATTTCCTTCGTTATCCACGGCTGGTTATCCCTTTTCTGACAGTCCTTCTTTATCACCAGAATATATTGTTGCTGAGGACTGAAAAGGATCTCCTTTCAAATGCTCCACTGTTCCTCAGCTGTCCGACCTACGAGGCTGCTCTCCCAGTCCACCTTAGCCATTCTTCAGCCATTTCTTTGTTCCACATTATAATTTCCCCGGAGAGATGGAGAGAGGCAGATTAACTGAGGGATCGGTATGAGATAGTAATGTCGAGAGTAATAGTGAGATATTCAGGTGGCAAGCAGCCAATAGTGGGGAACAAAAAGGATCACTCTTAAGCCACAGCTATTGCCTCATATTGCCCTTGTCGCCATTTACCTTAAATCAGCATCCTCTGCATTTCAACCCTTCCTACAATCTGCTGATTATCTCAAAGCCGATCCTTTCAGTTGCGGGACATCACTGCAGGAGTTCCTCCTCCCACCATAAGTCAGATGCTCACTGATGATTACACAACGTTCAGCAGCATTCACAACTCCTCAAATTCTGAAATAGTAAATGCAGAAATACTGAGCAGGTCAGGCAGCATCTGTGGAGAGAGAAGCAGATTTTCTCTCAGGAGGGTGGTGATGGAAACAGAGACAGACAGATAGGAGCGCATTCACAAACTCACACACCACACATGTGCACAAACGTGATGGTATCCACTTTAAACGAAAAAATAGAATGGCAGAGTATTTGTTAAATGGTGATAGATTGGGAAATTATGGTATACAAAGGGACCTGGATGTCCTTGCACACCAGTCACTGAAAGTGAGCATGCAGATAAGCAAGCAGTTAGGAAGAACAGTGGCATGTTGTCCTTCATTGCAAGAGGATGTGAGTAGAGGAGCAAGGGTGTCTTACTGCAGCTGTACAGGGCCTCAGTGAGACCACGCCTGGAAAAACTTGCTCTCCTTATCTAATAAAGCATCGAAGGAAATTGCTCACTATGAGCAACCTAAAAAAGCTGACTGTTCTTTCGTTCTAGATTCTCAGAGGTAGAGAGGGAGAGCGGGATTAAGAGAAAACACAGACTGTGTGAGTGAGAAAAAGGGAAAGACAGAGATCAAGAGGGGAACCGAGAGATAGTGAATTAAAGAAATGTATTATTCAGCGCGCATAGGAGAATGAGGATTGAAATTTGTGAGTCTTGCTTCATGGAAAGCTTTAGTGTTTGGTCAGAATATTAACACGGTGAAGTTTGGAGTCTCTGGGATGACAGTTGTCTGAATACAGATTCTATCTTATTGTAACATTACGGTATCACATGTACTGAGCTCACCAACATTTGAATAAAACTTGCTGTTTATTTTGTATGAATCCAGCCCTTTGGAAATGTAATCAGTCTTATTAAGGAAAAGGGCAAGCTAATTTCAGAGGGAGAGATGCAGATAAAGAGGCAGGCTGAGACGGAAACAGGGTGGGATTGTGCTGTACAGGTTTCAGAGCTGACACTGAGACACACACAAGATTGCACTTGACACTTACAAAGAAACGTCGCCAATAGGAAAAGGAGGAGATCATTTGGCCGACCAAGCCTGCACCGACAACAATCCCAACCTTGCCCCGTAACACCACACATTTACGTTGCTGATCCCCCCTCAAACTAGGGTCAATTTGTCATGGCCAATGAACCTAACCCACACATCTTGTGACTGTGGGAGGAAACCGGAGCACCCGGAGGAAGCCATGATCAGCCATGATCACAATGAATTGCAGACTGGAAGGTCTGAATAGCCTCCACCTGTTCCTATTTTGTACCTTTCTTTGTCAGTGCCAAGTGGCAAAGTGTTTCTTCATTTCACTCCTAAATGTCTAAAACACTAAACATTGTCTAAAATCCAATGTCCCCCAAGTCCTGGACTCCCCAGCCAGCAGGAAATGTTCGTTTTTGTCAGCATCTGTGGGTCATCCTGACTCGAATCATTGGCTCTATTCTCTCTCCACAGATGCTGTCAGACTTGCTGAGATTTCACAGCATTTTCTATTTTTGTTTCAGTTTTAAACTTAAGTTTACATATTAGTGTCACAAGTAGCCTTGCATTGAGACTGCAATGAAGATACTGTGAAAATCCTCTAGTCGCCACACTCCAACACCTGTTCGGCTACAATGAGGGAGAATTAAGCATGGCCAATGAAGCTAACCATCGCGTCTTTCAGACTGTGGGAGAAAAGTGGAGCACCCGTAGGAAATCCACGTTGACACGAGGAGAACGTACGGACTCCGCATAGACTGTGACCCAAGCCTGGAAACGAACCTGTGTACCTGGCGCTCTGAGGCAGCAGTGCTAACTTTTGTGCCACCTTGTCGCCCATGATTCTTACATCCACATTCTTTTGCTTTTATCTTTCTTCTTTATTAACCCCCTCCATTTCGCTTCTTATTTTGAAGGTTTTCACTTAATCACACCTTAACCTACCTCCCAGTGTTTCAGAGTAAATCTTCATCGACACAAACACCATACAATCACCACACTGCAGAAGGATAACATTCAGCCCATCGAGTCTGCAATCACTCTCCGAAAGAGAATCTATCCGCATAACGCTGTGCATTCAGCAAAGCTAATTCCCTAAACCTACATATCCTTGGACACGAAGGGGCAATTTAGCATGGCCAATCCACCATGGCACATCTTTGGAGTGTGGGTCGAAACCGGAGCACCCGGAGGAAACCCGTGTAGACACGAAGTGAATGGGCAAACTCCACACAGTCACCCGAGGCTGGAAATGAACACACACACACACACATTCTGATACACAAACGCACACACACACACACACACACACACACACACACATACACACACCCTGATACACACTCACACACCAATACACGCACACACACTAATACATACACGTAGACATACTGATGCACACATGATACTTAATCATTCCTTTCTCTTAGCACATGGAACTGGTGAGACTTCAAGGGTCACAATCTAATGTCAGGAACAAAGAACTGTATCGATATTCATACATCCATTTCCAATCTCAGAATAGATCACACACATTTCCAGAATGCAGGAAGCTCTCAATGGAAACTGCTTGCAATAATTTCCCAATACAACTGTTCACATTTACCGAAAACGACATTCCACTGACATTTCCAAAGCAGCCACAGAAAAGTGCCTGGTTATTTTAAACATTGAAAGTGAACGATATTAACTTGCGATTCACTCACATTGTACAGAAATGTTGACGCTGTGGGATGAGAGCTTCGGAGTAACATTGCAACATTAAGGTGTTGCGTTTAACAACATTTGCAGCATTTCCAAAATATCAGGCGCATTGCTGTCTGTATTGTGTGAATTCAGATCTCAAATATCCCCACATATTGAACTCCTGCTGCTGTCTATTCATCATTTATAAACATACAAACTAGAAACAGGAGTAGGCCATTCGGCCCTTCGAGGCTGCTCTAACATTCGTAATGATCATGCCTGATCATCAAATTTAACATCCTGATCCCACTTTCGCCCCACGAGCTCCATCCCATTACTGGACAAAATTAGATCCCTCTTTGTTCCCACATTGAAGCAATCAAAGAGTGAATTCATGAAGTGTTGCGATGCAGGGAAAACCTCCCGCTACACTGTCCCCATCAAACACTTCCAGGACAGATACAGCACGGGTTTAGATACAGAGAAAACCTAACTCTACATTGTCCCCATCAACCACTCCCAGGACAGATAGAGCACGGGGTTAGATACAGAGTAACGCTCCCTCTACACTGTCCCCATCAAACACAAGCAGGATAGGTACAGCACGGGGTCAGATACAGATAAAACCTCCCTCTACACTGTCCCCATTAAACACTACCAGGACAGGTGCAGCACGTAGTTAGGTACAGAGTAAAGCTCCGTCTACACTGTCCCCATCAAACACTCCCAGGGCAGGTACAGCACGGGGCTCCAGACAGAGCAAAGCTCCCTCTACACTGTCCCAGTCCAACACTCCCAGGACAGATACAGCACAGGGTTGGATACAGAGTAAACCTCCCTCTACACTGTCTCCATCAAACACTCCCAGGACAGATACAGCACGGGGATTGATACAGAGTAAATCTCCCTCTACACTATCCCATCAAAGACTTCTGGGACAGATACAGCACGGGGTTAGAATACATGGCAAAGCTCAATGTACACTGCTCCCAGCAAACACTCCAAGGACAGATATAGCACGGTGTTAGACATAGAGTAAAGCTACCTTTACACTGTCACTGTCAAACAATCCAATGACAGATACAGCATGGGTTAGATACAGGGAAAAGCTGCCTCCACATGTCCACATCAAACAAACCCAGGACAGTTAGAGCATAGAAACATAGAAACATAGAAAACCTACAGCACAAACAGGCCCTTCGGCTCAGAAGTTGTGCCGAACACATCCCTACCTTCTAGACCTACCAATAACCCTCCATCCTATTGAGCTCCATGTACTCATCCAGGAGTCTCTTAAAATACCCTGTTGAGTTCGCCTCCACCACCACTGACGGCAGCCGATTCCACTCGCCCACCACCCTCTGTGTGAAAAACTTGCCCCGAACATCTCCCCTGTACCTACCCCTCAGCACCTTAAACCTGTGTCCTCTCGTAGCAGACATTTCCACCCTCGGAAAATGCCTCTGAGAGTCCACACGATCTCTGCCTCTCAATATCTTACACACCTCTATTCGGTCTCCTCTCATCCTTCGTCTCTCCAAGGAGAAAAGACCGAGCTCCCTCAGCCTATCTTAATAAGGCATGCCACTCAATCCAGGCAACATCGTTGTAAATCTCATCTGCACCCTTTCAATCTTTTCCACATCCTTCCTATAGTGAGGCGACCAGAACTGAGCACAGTACTCCAAGTGGGGTCTGACGAGGGTCTTATATAGCTGCATCATTATCCCCAGACTCCTAAACTCAATCCCTCGATTGATAAAGGCCACCACGCCACACGCCTTCTTAACTACCTCTTCCACCTGCGGGTCCGATTTCGGAATCCTATGGACCCGGACCCCAAGGTCCTTCTGATCTTCTACAGCACTAGAAGAAGAAGAATAAATCCTACAGTGCAGAAGGAGGCCATTCGGCCCATCGAGTCTGCACCGACCACAATCCCACCCAGGCCCTACCCCCACATATTTACCCACTAATCTACGCATCCCAGGATTCTAAGGGGCAATTTTTAACCTGGCCAATCAACCTAAGCACTAAGAGTCTTTCCCTTTATATTGTACTCCTTCATCCCATTTGACCTACCAAAATGGACCACGACGCATTTATCTGGTTTGAAGTCCATCTGCCACTTATCCACCCAGTCTTGCATCCTATCTATGTCCCTCTGTAACTTCTGACATCCCTCCAGACTATCCACAACCCCACCAACCTTCGTGTCGTCGGCAAACTTACCAACCCATCCCTCTGCTTCATTATCCAGGTCATTTATGAAAATGACAAACAGCAAGGGTGCCAGAACAGATCCCTTGGGCACACCACTGGTGACCGACCTCCAATTAGAAAAAGACCCATCTATACCCACATTCTGCCTCCTTTGGGCAAGCCAGTTCTGGATCCACCGGGCAGCAGCCCCTTGGATCCCATGCCCTCTCACTTTTTCCAGAAGCCTTGCATGGGGGACCTTATCGAACGCCTTGCTAAAATCCATATAAACCACATCTACCACCTTCACTTCGTCAATGTGTTTAGTCACATTTTCGAAGAAATCCACCAGGCTCGTAAGGCACGATCTGCCCTTGACAAAGTCATGCTGAGTATTCTTGAGCATACTAATCCTCTCTAAATGCTCATATATCCTGTCCCTCATGATCTTCTCCATGGGGTTAGATACAGAGTAAACCCCCCTCTACATGGTGCCCCATCATTTTGTGTGTGTGAGAGAGACTGTGTGCGTGTGTCTCAGAAGCAGTGTGTGTGTGTGTGTGTGTGTGTGTGAGTGTGTGTCTGTGAGAGAGGGAGAGTGTGTGTGTGTGAGAGAGAGAGAGTGTGTGTGCGTGTGAGAGTGTGTGTGAGAGAGAGTGCGTGTGTGTGCGTGTGTGAGAGAGAGTGTGTGTGTGTGAGAGAGTGTGTGTATGTGTGTGAGAGTGTGTTTGTGTGAGAGTGTGTGTGTGTGAGAGAGAGTGTGTGTGTGTGTGAGAGAGAGCGTATGTGTGCGTTAGAGTGTGTGTTTGTGAGAGAGACTGAGTGTGTGTGAGAGAGAGTGTGTCTGTGTGAGTGAGAGAGAGAGTGTGTGTGTGAGAGAGAGAGTGTGTGTGTGTGTGAGAGAGAGAGAGAGAGAGAGAGAGATTGAGAGAGAGAGTGTGTGTGAGAGAGCCAGTTTGTGTGTGAGAGAGTCTATGTGTGTGTGTGAGAGTGTGTGTATGAGAGTGAGAGAGCGCATGTCTTTGAGTGAGAGCGTGTGTGCGTGTGAGTCAGAGAGAGCGTGTGTGTGTGAGTGAGAGAGCGTGCATGTGAGTGTGAGAGAGTGTGTGTGAGAGAGCGAGTGTGTGAGAGAGACAGAGTATGTGTGTGAGAGATAGCGTGTCTGTGTGAGTGAGAGAGCGTGTATGTGTGAGTGAGAGAGCGTGCATGTGAGTGTGAGAGAGTGTGTGTGAGAGAGCGAGTGTGTGAGAGAGACAGAGTATGTGTGTGAGAGATAGCGTGTCTGTGTGAGTGAGAGAGCGTGTGTGTGTGAGTGAGAGCGTGTGCGTATGAGTGAGAGAGCATGTGTGAGTGAGTGAGGGAACGTGTGTGAGTGAGTGAGAGAGCGTGAGAGAGAGACAGAGAGAGAGAGTGTGTGTGTGAGGGAGAGCATATGTGTGTGTGAGAGAGAGTGTGTGTGTGAGCGACAGAGAGAGCGTGTGTGTGAGCGAGAGAGCGAACGTGTGTGTGGGTGTGTGCGTGAGTGTGAGGTAAGCAGGAGAGTTACTGAGTTGAGCCGCGAGTGAATGAGGTGAGAGAGGTCAGTGGAAATGAGCGGGGACGTGTTGAGTTGGAATCATAGAAACCTTACAGAGCAGAACGAGGCCATTCGGCATATCGAACTGTACTGACTAACTGAAAGAGCATCTCACCTCTGACCTATCCCTGTGACCCCACACATTTACTCTCTTATCTACACATCTTGAGACACAAAGGGGCAATTCAGCTTGGCCAATTCACCAAACCCACACATCTTTGGAATGTGGGAGGAACCTGGCGCACCCGGAGGAAACACATGCAGACAGGGGGAGAACATGCAAACTCACCACAGACAGTCACCCAAGCCGGGAACGGAACCCAGGCCCCTGGCGCTGTCAGGCAGCAGTGCTAATCACTGTGCCACCGTACTGGTGATAAGGGGAGAGTAAACAGAAAGATGGACTTCAACCCAGATAAATGCGTAGTGGTCCATTTGGGCAGGTCGAATGGGATGAAGGAGTACAATATAAAGGGAAAGACTCTTAGTACGGTAGAGGATCAGAAGCACCTTGGGGTCAGGTTCCACAGGACTCTAAAATCGGCCCCGCGGGTGGAGGAGGTGGTTAAGGAGGCGTATGGTGTGCTGGCCTTTATCAAACGAGGGATTGAGTTTTGGAGTCCGGGGATAATGCTGCAGCTATATAAGACGGTCGTCAGATCCCATTTGGAGTACTGTGCTCAGTTCTAGTCGCCTTATTACAGCAAGGATGTGGAAAAGATTGAAAGGGTGCGGAGGAGATATACAAGGATGTTGCCTGGATTGAGTGGCATGCCTTATGAGGATAGGCTGAGGGAGCTCGGTCTTTTCTCGTTGGAGAGACGGAGGATGAGAGGAGACTAATAGAGGTATATAAGATGTTGAGAGGCATAGATCGGGTGGACTCTCAGAGGCTTTTTTCCCAGGGTGGAAATGGCTGCTACGAGAGGACACAGGTTTAAGGTGCTGGGGTGTCGGTACAGGGGAAATGTTGGGGGGAAGTTTTTCACACAGAGGGTGGTGGGCGAGTGGAATCGGCTGCTGTAAGTGGTGGTGGAGGCAAACTCAATCGGGTCTTTTAAGAGACTCCTGGATGAGTACATGGGACTTAAGAGGATGGGGGGGTTATAGGTTGGCCTAAACTGTCGGGATATGTTCGGCACAACTTGTGGGGCCGAAGAGCCTGTTTTGTGCTGCAGTTTTCTATGTTTCTACGTTTCTAAAGCAGCTGGTGAGAACATGCTGGCCACTTTTAATTTAAACTAAATTAATGAATTGCAAACCTTTAACCTAAGGAATTGACATCCGAGGATTTCAGTTTAAATTCCCATTGAACCTCCCTGTATAATAATGTGATGTTTTTGTTTGTATTTAGTAATTAGTAAATTTGTATCTCACAAGGGGGATAAATCAAATTTAATCCCAATTTAAAGGGACTGCTCAATCAACAAAATCTGGTGTGAGAAAGGGGCAAATCATTTTAAAATAGAGGCAGAGTGGAGGCTTTGATCAACTCCCATTCTTTCCCTGTCTTCAGCAGGCTGGGCAGGAAGTGTGGGCAGAGAGGGGGATAGACAGACACACACTGACACAATCTCCAATCCATTCACTAACACATCCCCAATCCACCTCCGCTCCCTTTGTTATGGAAACTGACGGCAAGTGTTTTAGGGGCTGGTGTGGAGATTCAGGGGCTTTTGAAATAGACAAACACGATCAACAGAGTACAGAATAAAGAAAGTTTTCAACTAAATTAAAGAAAATAAACACAGGAGCTCGCAGAATCAATTGCCGGCCTGCATTAACATATCAAGAGTCAGTTTGACATTGCCACAAACTCCTCTGGGAGCAATCAGCATATTAGTAGACATACAGACATTGCAAACATGTCAGAAACTCAGGGTGGGGTTTGCATCCAGTTCACTCAAGATAGATGTGAATCGCAGAGACTTCAGTCCCTACACCAATAATCCCCCTGCACTGAAAGCATTCCCACTCTGATTCAGTGTGTGTGTGTGTGTTAGTGTGTATCTCAATTTGCTTTTTGACTTGTGCTTTGCTTGTGTCGACATGATGCTGAATGGACTTGAATGGACATGTTGCTCTCCTTGCTGTGATATTTTGTGTATCTTATTCTTAAAATGGTCTTGTTTTTTTTTCCTTTTAACCAATTTAATTTATTTTTCTCCTGAAGAATGTAGAAAACTGGAAGATTTCGAGGATCCAAAGGAGAGGATTGTTTGTAATCAGGACGAGGGAGTGGAGCTTCTTCCAGAGGGAGGGCTGACTGAGGCCTGTTGCACAGGCTACACCCGGGTAAGTTGTCTCTGTTTAGTACCCTGATCGAGATTTAGTGCTTAATATCTGAGGACAGAGATCTGAATGAGAGTAGAATGGAGGGATAGAAACACACAGGGAGGGCACTGCCTCAAGCTCTTTAGTCTCTGCGTTACAACTGACTTGTTGTATTTGGATGTTACTGAGAGATTGTGCAGCTGAGACGGGGGAATCCTGGGTTTTTGCTGTGCTATTTAATTTAAATGTTTTCATGTCTTCAATGAAATTATTTTCTCTCCCTTTTCCCCAATAATTAATATTTCTCTTTTACTGAGAAATTGTGTATCTGAAAAGGGGGAATCCTGGGCTCTTGTGCTCTTCAATTTTTCACTGACTCCGCCCCTCTCTGCCTCACTCTCTCTCTGTATTAAAATTTACCAAGTTAAAAAACAGTCAGTCCAGCTGACTGCACATTTTGGGATATTGTTGTGCACCACAGGGATTTTGTTTTAAAAAGGGTTTGTCTCAGTTTTAAGAGGGAGTTCAACCCTTTCTGCAAATTTGGGATGAAACACACACACACACACACACACAGGGTAGTGAGTGGAGGAGGGGACTGACAGCAGGTGAGATTGTGGGTCTGTGATGGGAAGGACTGTGTCCCAACTGGTTTAGGTTCACATTGCTGCTGCTGTGGGATCTTGCTGTGTGACACTGGGCCTGTGGCCTTTGCCTGCACTGCAACAGCGACCACACTTTTTTAAGCAAAATCCTGCTCACGGACTTCAAAGTGGGTTCGAAGGAAAGAAAGTTGAAACGGGGCCGGGTAAATTCAAACACTTAAATCGCCGAGGCATCGTCGCCTCTGCAGCAAGTGCTGGGGAATGGGAGTAGTATTGATTGGTATTTGACGGTCAACATAGACCTGGTGGGCCGAAGGGCCCGTTTCTGTGCAGTTTGACTCCATATTCTTTTCCCTCTCTTTTCCCAGGAATTCATATTTGGATGAGTGGTACAGCATTTCCCTGTCTCTGTCTGTCCAGGAGGAAGGGGTAGAGAGGGAGCTGGAATTAAAACCACACAGCCTGGGAAAAGCCTTCTTCTCAATGCCAGTGAGCTGCTTGTGGTTTCACACAGGGCTGGGGTTGGATGGATTTTGAGTATTTCTGGGGGAGGGGATAATGTACCTGTCGTTGTCACTCCATCTCTCTCTCTCTCTCTCTCTCTCTCTCCCCAGCCATTTGTCTCGATGTTTCATTTTGCAATAAATGTGAAGGAAATTCACTGTGATATGTTGTTGTTTTAATGGTGGCCTCGCGCAGTGTGCGGGGAGGGTGGAAGGGGACAGTGGGTGGGGCAGCACTGGCTCCATTTTACCCTCTCCCTCCTCCCAACCCTGTCTGGGAGGTTTCGGGGCTGGAGACGATTGTTTTGGTGAACTGGCCGGGGCCTGGGGAACCTGTTCTTTGTCGAGGATGTACAATCCAGCCTCTGTGATTAGGCCTCAATTCCAGGCCCAACCTCAGGAAGACTTTTGCTTCATTCCCGAACAAATCTATGGACTCCACGGTCGAATAAAACCTGCAGCAGCCGCTTTATTCCATTGGATTGGGGATGTGATTGACGGTTTTCCTATTACATAAGACAGGTGGAAAGGGAAGGCAGACAGACAGGGAGGGAGAGAGAGAGAGAGAGAGAGAGAGAGACCGACAGGTTGAGAGAAAGACAGAGAAAGATGGAGGGAGTGGCAGAGAGAGAGAAAAATGGAGCGAGTAAGAGCGAGAGGTAAAGACAGAGAACGATGGAGCGAGTGGGAGAGAGAGAGAAAGACAGACAGGGAGGGAGAGAGAGAGAAAGAGAGAAAGACAGAAAGGGAGCGAGAGAGGCAAAAGACAGCCAGCGAGAGCGAGAAAGACACACAGAGATGGAGGGAATGGGAGAGAGAGAAAAAGACAGAGAAAGATGGAGGGAGGTAGAGAGAGAGAGAGAATGGCAGACAGGGAGAGAGAGAAATACAGACAGACAGGGAGAGAGAGAAAAATACAGACAGGGAGGGAAGAGAGAGAAATACAGGTGGAGAGGGAAAGACAGAGAAAGGTGGAGGGAGTGGGAGAGACAGAGAGAGAGACAGAGAGGGAGAGAGAAAGACAGCGACAGAGAGAAAGATAGCGAGAGAGAAGCATGGAGAGAGTGGGAGAGTTAGACAGCCAAAGACAAACAGGGAGAGAGAGATTGAGAGAAAGACAGACAGCGAGGGAGAGAGAGGGGGAAGAGTGAGGGGAAAACAGGAAAAGACAGCAAGAGGTGAGGTTTGTGGGGGTGCAGTGAGTGGGTGGCAAGAGACACAGGACCACAGTGACCCAAGCCGGGAATTGAACCCGGGTTCCTGGAGCTGTGAAGCAGCAGTGCTATCCATTGTGCCACCGCGTCGCCGTACTTGATATGATTTAATTCCGACGGTCCCGGATGGAGTTGCGTGTGGGGGGTGGGGGGGGGGATATCACCGTGTCAGCCCCTCTCTGCCTTACTCTCTCTCTGTATAAACATTCACCAAATTAAATAAACACTCAACAGAGCTGACTGCACCTCTCCGATCTTCCTTGGCACCACAGGGATTTTGTTTTTAAAAGGGTTTGGATTAGTTGTAAGAGGTAGTTCAACCATTTCTGGAAATTTCGGATCACGCACATGCACACACACGCACACAGACACACATACATAGACACTGACACACACACTCACACACAGATATCCACAGACAGACACACAGACACACACACAGGTACACACACACACACATACACACAGTGTGGTGAGTGGGGGAGTGGGCTCACAGCAGGTGAGAGTGTGGGGGTGGGTTGGAGTGAACTGTGGCACTCAGGTGGAGAGAGAAAGATGGAGGGAGTGTGGGGAGGACTGTGCCCCATCTGATTTAGGTTTACGCTGCTGCTGCTGGGGGATCTTGCTGTATATGCACTGGGCCTGTGGCTTTTGCAGACACTGATGGGGATAGAGAGAGAGAGGGGAAGAGTGACGGGAAAACAGGAAAAGGAAGCAACAGTTGAGAACATAGAACATAGAACACAGAAGAGTGCGGCACAGAACAGGGCCTTTGGCCCACGATGTTGTGCCGAGCTTTATCTGAAACCAAGATTAAGCAATCCCACTCCCTATCAGCCTGGTCTTCTCCAAGTGCCTATCCAATAACCTCTTAAATGTTCCTAAAGTGTCTGACTCCACTATCACTGCAGGCAGTCCATTCCACACCACAACCACTCCCTGCGTAAAGAACCTACCTCTGATATCCTTCCTTTATCTCCCACCATGAACCAGATAGTTATGCCCACTTGTAATAGCTCCATCCACCGGAGGAAATAGTCTTTCAACGTTCACTCTATCTATCCCCTTCATCATTTTATAAACCTCTATTAAGTCTCCCCTCAGCCTCCTCCGCTCCAGAGAGAACAGCCCAAGCTCGCTCAACATTTCCTCATAAGACCTACCCTGCAAACCAGGCAGCATCCTGGTAAATCTCCTCTGCACTCTTTCCAGCGCTTCCACATCCTTCGTATAGTGAGGTGACCAGAACTGCACACAATATTCCAAATGTGGTCTCACCAAGGTCCTGTACACTTGCAGCATAACCCCACGGCTCTTAAACTCCAACCCCTGTTAATAAAAGCTAACACACTAAAGCTCTTCTTCACAGCTCTATCCACTTGAGTGGCAACCTTTAGAGATCTGTGGATATGGACCCCACGATCTCTCTGTTCCTCCACAGTCAACAGAACCCTACCTTTGACCCTGTAATCCACATTTAAATTAGTCCTACCAAAATGAATCACCTCACATTTACCAGGGTTCAACTTCATTTGCCATTTTTCAGCCCAGCTTTGCATCCTATCTATGTCTCTTTGCAGCCTACAACAGCCCTCCACCTCATCCACTACTCCACCAATCTTGGTGGCATCAGCAAATTTAATGATGCACCCTTCAGCCCCCTCCTCTAAGTCAAAAATAAAAATCACAAAGAGCAGAGGACCAAGCACTGATCCCTGTGACACTCTGCTAGCAACGTGCCTCCAGTCCGAAAAATTTCCATCCACCATCACCCTCTGTCTTCGATCAGATAGCCAGTTTCCTATCCAATATGCCAACTTTCCTTCGATCCCACACCTCCTTACTTTCATCATAAGCCGACCATGGGGGACCTTATCAAACACCTTACTAAAATCCATGTACATGACATCAACTGCCCTACCTTCATCAGCACACTTAGTTACCTCCACAAAAAATTCAATCAAATTTGTGAGGCAAGACTTGCCCTTCACAAATCGATGCCGACTATCCCGGATTAATCCGCATCTTTCTAAATGGTCGTAAATCCCATCCCTGAGGACCTTTTCCATCAATTTACCAACACCAAAGTAAGACTAACTGGTCTATAATTACCAGGGTCATTTCTAGTCCCTTTCTTAAACAGAGGAACAACATTCGCCACTCTCCAGTCCTCTGGCACCATCCCCGTGGACAGTGAGGACCCAAAGATCAAAGCCAAAGGCTCTGCAATCTCACCCCTTGCCTCCCAAAGAATCCGAGGTTATATTTCATCAGGCCCAGGGGACTTATCGACCTTCAGTTTATTCAAAACTGCCAGTACATCCTCCCTCCGAACAACAATTTCCTCTAGCCTTTTAATCTGTAACATCTTCTCTTCCTCAAAAACATTGAGGCTTGTGGTGGTGCGGGAAAATACACAGGATCGCAGTGACCCAAGCCAGGAATTTAACCCGCATGTTTGGAGCTGCGAGGCAGCAGTGCTAACCACTGTGCCACTGTGCCGCACTACACGTTATGATTCAATTCTTAGGGTCCTGGGGGGAGGGGGCGCAGGACCGGGGGTGGGGGGAGGGTGGATTTCACTGCCTCACTCTCTCTCTCTGTATAAACATTTCCCAAATTAAAAAACACTCAACACAGCTGACTGCACCTACTGCGATCTTACTGTGCACCACAGGATATTTCATTTTAAAAGGGTGTGCCTTCGTTTTAAGAGGGAGTTCAATCAATTCCCAAAGTTTGGGATGACGCACACACACACGCACAAACACACACACACACACACACACACATGCACACACGCACACACACACACACACAGATTCACACACACACACAGATTCACACACACACACACACACAGATACACACACACACATACAGGATAGTGTGTGACGGAGGGGGCTCACAGCAGGCGAGAGAGTGGGGGTGTGTTGGGGAGCACTGTGACAGGGGCCAGGGGGGAGAGAGAGAGATAAAGACGGAAAGAGAGTGAAAGAAGGACAGAGAGAGAGAGAGAGAAAGACAGGTGGGGAGAGAAAGACAGAAAGATGGAGGAAGCGGGAGAGAGAGAGAGAAAGCAGAGAAAGACGGAGGGAGAGAAAGACAGACAGGGAGGTAGAGGGAGAGAAAGGCAGACAGGGAGAGAGAGAGAGAGAGAAAGGCAGGTTGGAGGGAGAGAGAAAGAAAGGCAGACAGGGAGGGACATAGAGAGAAGGACAGACGGGAGGGAAGGAGAGAGAGAGAGAGAGAGAGAAAGATAGACAGGAAAGAGAGAGACAGACCGACAGGGAGGGAGAGAGAGAGAAAGACAGGGAAGGACAGAGAGTGGGAGGGGGAGGGGAAAACAAGCACAGACAGCAAGTGGTGAGGTTTATGGGTGTGCGGGATGAAACACAGGATCACAGTTACCCAATGCGGGAAATGAACCCGGGTCCTTCGAGCTGTCAGGGAACAGTGCTAACCAGTGTGCCACCGTGCCGTCCTGTAAGTTATGATTCAACTCTAAGTGTCCCGGGTGGCGGGATGGGGGCGGGGTGGGGGGGGGGGTCGGGGGGTGGATTTCACTGCCTCAGCCCCTCTCTGCTTCACTCTCTCTCTGTATAAACATTTACCAAATTTAAAAAAGCACTCAACGCAGCTGACTGCAACTTCTGGGATCTTGCTGTGCACCGTAGGGATTTTGTTTTAAAAAGGGTTTGGCTTAGTATTAAGAGGGATTTCAACCCTTTCTGGAAATTTGGGATGACACACACACACACACTGACACACACACACACACACACACACTGACACACACGCACGCACACACACACACACACACAGGGTAGTGAGTGAGGAAGGGGGCTCACAGCAGGCGACAGTGTGGGAGTGTGTTGGGGAGGACAGTGTCCTATCAGATTTAGGTTCACATTGCTGCTGCTGCTGCTGTGGCATCTTGCTGTGTACACACTGGGCTTGTGGCCTTTGACCGCAGTGCAACAGCAATCACACGTCTTTAATCAGAATAACGCTCACAAAGTGTTATTCGCAAAGTGGGTTCGAAGGGTCGGGTAAATTCAAGCACTTAAATCGCCGAGCCATCGTAGGCTCTGCACCAAATGCTGGGGAATGGGAGTAATATAGATTGATTTTTGATGGCCAGCATAGACCTGGGTGGGCCAAAAGGCCCGTTTCTGTGCTGTGTGACTCTATATGCTTTTCTCTCTCTTTTCCCAGGAACTTATATTTCGATGGGGGTTTAGAATTTACTTGTCTCTGTCTCCCCAGCTTTCTTACCAATCCCTGCATCTCACCCTTCTCTCTCTCCCCAGACATTCCTATCTACATTTCATCTTTCAATAAAATGTGAAAGAAAACACTCATGTAAATTGTTGTCAATTTAATTTCAGGGAGGGAAAGACAGAGGGAGAAATAGATATGGAGAGAGAAAGAGAAAGAACATAGAACATAGAACATAGAAAGCCACAGCACAAACAGGCCCTTCGGCCCACAAGTTGCGCCGATCACATCCCCACCTCTAGGCCTATCTATAGCCCTCAATCCCATTAAATCCCATGTACTCATCCAGAAGTCTCTTAAAAGACCCCAACGAGTTTGCCTCCACCACCACCGACGTCAGCCGATTCCACTCACCCACCCCCCTCTGAGTGAAAAACTTACCCCTGACATCCCCCCTGTACCTACCCCCCAGCACCTTAAACCTGTGTCCTCTCGTAGCAAACATTTCAGCCCTTGGAAATAGCCTCTGAGAGTCCACCCTATCCAGACCCCTCAACATCTTGTAAACCTCCATCAGGTCACCTCTCATCCTTCGTCTCTCCAGGGAGAAGAGACCAAGCTCCCTCAACCTATCCTCATAAGGCATGCCCCCCAATCCAGGCAACATCCTTGTAAATCTCCTCTGCACCCTTTCAATGGCTTCAACATCTTTCCTGTAATGAGGTGACCAGAACTGCGCGCAGTACTCCAAGTGGGGTCTAACCAGGGTCCTATAAAGCTGCAGCATTATCTCCCGACTCCTAAACTCAATCCCTCGATTAATGAAGGCTAGTACGCCATACGCCTTCTTGACCGCATCCTCCACCTGCGAGGCCGATTTAAGAGTCCTATGGACCCGGACCCCAAGGTCCTTCTGATCCTCTACACTGCTAAGAATGGTACCCTTCATTTTATACTGCTGCTCCATCCCATTGGATCTGCCAAAATGGATCACTACACACTTATCCGGGTTGAAGTCCATCTGCCACTTCTCCGCCCAATCTTGCATTCTATCTATGTCTCGCTGCAACTTCTGACATCCCTCCAAACTATCCACAACACCACCTACCTTGACAGAAAGACAGAAATGGAGGGAAAGTGGGAAAGACAGAGGGAGAGAGAGAGATAAAGACAGGAAGGGAAAGACAGAGAGACAGCCAGGGAGGGAGAGAGAGAAACACAGAGAGAGAGAGAGAGAGAAAGGCAGGCAGCGAGAAAGAGAGAGAGGGAGAGAGAGAGAGAGAGCGTGAGAGAAAGAGAGGGAGGGAGAGAGAGAGAGAAAGACAGGGAGGGAGAGAGAGAGAGACAGAGAGGAAGACCGGCATGGAGAGAGAGGGAGAGAGAGAGAGAGAGAGAAACAGGGGGAGAGAAAGATAGGGAGGGAGAGAGAGGGGGGAGAGTAAGGGGAAAACAGGGAAAGACAGCAAGAGATGAGGTTTGTGGGAGTGCAGTGAGGGGGTGGGAAGAGACACAGAATCTGGGGCGTATCTTGTGGGGATTCAGTGTCCAGCTTCCAGTCTCTGGAGAAAAGCCTCCGTCACACCCTCCTGGGATTCCTGATTCGCAAAAATAACCAATGCATGGAGGGTGATTTTAAATATTGTCTCCTTCTGGACACAGCTTGTTCCCAGTTTAAAGAGGGGAGAATAGCTCTTTCTGGGGACCAGCGGGGCGGGAGGGATGTGTATCCAGACTCTGAATGGTGTTCAGGTTGTGTGGGGTAGACGGTTACAACAAGCAAGAGACTGGGGGAATGAAATGTGTCCCCCTTTTGTCCTCTCCGGGTATAATTACATTGCTAGCCATGGGATCCTGCTGTGCCATCAATGGCCTGCGGCCTTTCCTGAACTGCAATTGGTGAACACACAATTGAAAAGCAAAGCTCGCTGAGTGAGTGTGAAGCCCCTGGGAGAGACGATGGGAGGGAGGGGGAGAGGGGGACCTGAAATTAATCCCCCCCCCCGCCCCCCAGCCTGGGGAAAGGCTTGTTCTCAGTGCCAGAGAGTCGCTTGTGTTTTTAGGCAGGGCTGGGGGTGTATCGATTTGGAGGATTTCACCAGGTTGTGTGTGGGATCTTGCTGGGTACACAGGTGGCTCTGGCTCCCTGTTCCTCGCACTGTGACAGTGAGCGCACTTTAAAGGGAGAAGGTTGAGTGGAAAGAGAAGGGCTGGGGAGGGGGAAGAGGCAGAGAGATAGAGAAATAGAGGGAGAGCGAAACAGAGGGGATGGGAGTTGGGGGGGGGGGCGCGGTGAGGCCTGAGCAGGGATTGGGAGAAAGAGGCACAGAGTCTAGGAGTGTCCTCCTCCATTGTGGGACTGCCAGTGGGATCTTGATCTGCAGAGTTACCCTTATTGTAATTTTAATCATTCATGAGTCAGGGAGGGGAGATGTGATTGTGGTCAATATTGTAAACTTCAAACATTTCCAGTGTGCTGGGGGTCATTTATTTCAAACGGTAAAAACAGCATCTTTTGAGAGGACATTTCAAATCGAAAACTAGCGCAGCGACCTGGAATGAAAAAGGCTGTGACTGTAAGCCGGTTTAATTTGTCAATCAGCCTGTGGTTTGGTGTAATTCATGTCACGGTTACATGTCAAAGCCCAGGAGCCAATTTCATTCACCTTTACTGAGTTTTTGGCAGTAACATTCTCCAGTCGCTCTCTCCCCACATTTCTCCCTGAGTAAGAGAAAGACTGCAGAGGAAGACAGACAAACAGAGAAAGACACACACACACACACACACACACACACACACACACACACACACACACACACACACAGAGAGAGAGAGAGAGAGAGGGAGAGAAAGACAGAGAGAGAAAGACAGGAGGAGAGAGTAAGACAGAGAGAGATGGAGGGATTGGGAGCGAGAGAAATACAGTGAAAAATAGAGGGAGGGAGAGAGAGAGAGAGAGAATGACAGACAGGGAGAGAGAGAAAGAAAGACAGGGAGGGTGAGAGAGAAAACTACAGACAGGAAGCGAGAGAGAGAGAGAGCGATCGAGAGACAGAGAAAGACAGACAGGGAGGCAGAGAATGATAGAGAGAGCGAACGAAAGATAAACAAAGGGAGAGAGAGAGAGGTGGAGAGAGAAAGACAAGAGAAAGATGGAGGGAGTGGGGGAGAGAGAGAAAAACAGACAGGGGGAGAGAGAGTGAGAGAAAAAGACAGAAAAGAGAGAAACAAAGAAAGACAGACAGAGAGAAAGACAGACAACAGAGAGAAAAAGACAGAGAGCGAGAGAGAGAAAGAAAGAGAGAGAGAAAGACAGAGAGTGAGGGAGAGAGAGATAAAGAAAGGGAGGGAGGGAGGGAGAGAGAGAGAGAAAGGCAGACAGACAGGGAGGGAGAGAGAAAGACAGACGGGGAGGGAGAGCGAGAGAGAAAGACAGACAGGGAGGGAGAGAGAGAAAGACAGACAGGGAAGGAGAAAGAGAGAGGGGTAGAGTGAGGGGGAAAACAGGAAAATACAGCAAGAGGTGAGGTTTGTGGGGATGGGAAGAAACATAGGATCACTTTGACCCAACCCGGGAATTGAACCCCGATCGCTGGAGTTGTGAAGCAGCAGTGCTAACCACCAGGCGACCAAAACGCCCGACACATTGCGATTTAATTCTGAGGGTCCCGGGTGGAAAGGTGGGGGGGGGGGGGGGCTTGGATTTCACTGTCTCAGCCCCACTCTGCCTCACTCTCTCTCTGGCTAAACATTTACGAAATTTAAAGACACCCTACACAGCTGACTGCGCCTTCTGGGATCTTGCTGTGCACCACAGAGATTTTGTTTTAAAAAGGTTGGGCTTAGTTTTCAGAGGGGGATCAACCCTTTCTGGAAATTTGAGATGTTGCACACACACACACACACACACACACACACACATACAGGCACAGGGTAGTGAGTGGGGGAGAGGACTCACATTAGATGAGAGAGCGGGAGTGTGTTGGGGAGGACTGTTTCCCAATTGATTTAGGTATACATTGCTGCGGCTTTGGGATCTTTCTGTGTACGCACTGGTCATGTGGCCTTTGCCCGCACTGCAACAATGACCACACTATTTAAAAATCAAAATCTTGCTCACGGACCGCAAAGTGGGTTAGAAGGAAAGAAAGTTGAAACGGGATCGTGTAAATACTAGCACTTAAATCGCCGAGGCATCGTAGGCTCTGCAGCAAGTGCTGGGGAATGGCAGTAGTATAGATCGGTATTTGAAGGCCAGCATAGACCTGGTAGGCCGAAGGGCCCGTTTCTGTGCTGTGTGACTCCATATCCTTTTCTCTCTCTCTTTTCCCAAGAATTTATATTTGGTTGGAGGGTTTAGAATTTCCTTATCACTGTCTCTCCAGCGTTCTGACCAACCCCTGCACCCCAACCCTCTCGCTCTCCCCAGACGTTCCTTTCTATATTTCGTGTTCAATAAAATGTGAAAGAAAACACCAATGTGAATTGTTGTTATTTTAATTTCAGGGAGGGAAAGACAGAGAGAGAAAAAGACAGTGAGTGAGAAAGAGAAAGATAGGGAGGGAGGGAAAGAGAGAAAGACAGGGACGGAAAGGCAGAGAGAGAAAGACAGGCAGGGTGAAAGAGACAGAGAGTGAGAGAAAGACAAGGAGGGAGAGAAGAGAGAGAAAGACAGGGAACGGGGGAAAGGGAGAAAGACAGGGAGGGAGAGAGTGAGGGGGAAAACAGGGTAAGACAGTAAGAGGTGAGGTCTGTGGGGGGTGCAGTGAGGGGGGTGGGAAAAGACACAGGATCTGGGTCGTCTCTCGTGGGGAGTCAGTGTCCAGCTACCAGTCTCTGGAGAAAAGCCTCAGCCACACCCTTCTGGGATTCCTGATTCGCAAAAATAATCCAATATTGTGCGGGTGATTTTAAAAAGTGTCTCCTTCTGGACACAGCTTGTTCCCAGTTGAAGATGCGAGTTTTGCTCTTTCTGGGCCCTGAGGGGACGCGGGGATGTGTATCCAGACTGCGAATGGTGCTCAGGGAGGTGGGGACGATTACACCCGGCGTGAGGCTGTGGGAATGAAATGTGTCCCACTTTTGTCCTCTCCGGGCATGATCACATTGCTTGCCATTGGATCCTGATGTGCCATCAATGGCCTGAGGCCTTTCCTGAAATGCAATTGGTGAACTCACAATTGAAAAGCAAAGATCACTTAGTGAGTGTGAAACCCCCGGGAGGGAGGGAGGGTGAAAGAGGGACCTGAAATTAAACCCCCCAGCCTGGATAAAGGCTTGTTCTCAGTGCCAGAGAGTCGCTTGTGTTTTTAGGCAGGGCTGGGGGTGGATGGATTGGGAGGATTTCTGGGGTGGGGGGGGTATGTTCCTGTCGCTGTCAATCCAGTTCTCTCTCTCTCTACAGCCATTTGACTCCATGTTTCATTTTGTAATAAATGTGACGGAAATTTCCAGTGTGATTTTTTGTTGTTTTACTGGGGGTGCACGTGGTGTGAGTGGACGGTAGAGCGGGACAGGGGGGTGGGCAGCACTGGCTCCCTTTCCCCTCTGCTTCCGCCCAGCCCTGTTTGGGAGGTGTTGGGGCTGGAGAGGATTGTTCTGGATAATTGGCCGTGTCCTGGAGAATCTGTTGTTTCTCCAGGACGTACAATGCAGCCGCTGTGACTGGGCCTCAATTCCAGGCCTAACCTCAAGACGGCTTTTCCATTTGCTTCATTCCCGAACAGTGCCCGTGTTTAAATCGATGGACTGCACGGTCGAATATAACTTGCAGCAGCCACTTTTTTCCACTGGATTGGGGATGTGATTTTGAAATTTCCTGCTGTAACTCTCTCTCCCATCTTTCTCCTTTGATTGTGGGTTATCAGGCAGGGAGGGATAGAGAAAGGGAAGGTAACAGCGAGAGAGCAAATGCAGAGGGGCAGGGAGATGAGAGACGCTTGAAGGGGGTGGGTTAGGGGGGTCCTCTGCTGTGCACTCACAGCCCAGCTTACCCAGCCTCTGGGGAAAAGAGCCTCACTCACAGCCTCCCAGAAGGTGGGATTTGTAAACAGCGGCTGTGTGACTGAGGCGGAATCTGTGCTGTTGTGTTTGAAAATATTTTTCCCAATCTCTGAATTGTTTGAAAGTTATTGGAATCTGGCTGCTACCACATTGCAATGTGTGTGAGATCTGGCTTTGCAGAAGGAACCTCCCTCCCCATTTCCCAATGGAGATGACTGAGAAATAGCAAACGTGGCCCACAACACATTATTATTTTAAACGGTCAGCCAGAAACTTATCAGAGTGAGCATTTTAATCCCAATTCATCCCAAGACGGAGATACAGAGCAGAGATCAGGACAGATTACCCAGAGCGAGAGAGACGGGAGCGGAGATGGGTATTGGATATGTATAGTTCTGGGGCGATAGCAAAAGAGACCCATGGTGGCAGGATAGGTTCAGAGGTAGAGGCAGAGAAATAGCCAGAAAGAGAGAGAAACGGAGAGAGACAGAGGGAATCGTCGAGAGAGGTGTGACGCTGCTAGAAGTGGAAGGTTCCCTGTTCAGATTGAATGTACAAACAGCACCAAACCTGGAGTGACTTGCCATTGATTTTAATTGGGGTGGGGGGCTGCGGGGAGATGGAGGGGACGGAGGGAGAGAGAGGGAGGTGTGTGGTTCCCTCATTGCCCACTCACTTTTGCCCAATTCTCACTTAAAAAACATTTTGTATCTGGCCCTGATCAGACTCTGTGTGTGTGTGGGATCTTGCTGTGCTCTCATGCTCTGTGCCCTCCTCCCCGAACCATATTCCTCGCACCGTGACAGAGCCCCACAATTTAAACATAAAAAGAACAGGGGGAGAAGGAGGGTGGGATAGAGAGAGAAAGAGGGTGAACAGGGAAGAGGGTGGAATGTCAGGGGTTCAGTGGAGGGGGTAGGGGGAAAGAGACAGAGGCTCTGGAGGTGGGGGGATGTCCTCCTGCAGTGTGGGGCTCCCTGTTGGATCCTGATTGTAGCATTCCCAGGCTCTCTCTCTTCCTCTCACTGTAAAGCACACCGGAGGGACAGGGAACTGTAATTCAAATTCCTAAGCCTGGGGGAAAGGCTTGTTCTCATTCCCAGTGTCCTGCTTGAAATATCAGACAGGGAGCTGGGATTTTTGGATGTGGATGGGGGGAGCGAGGGGGATTTGTTCTTTCTACCTGAGGAATAATGCAGCCTCTGTGACTAGGCCGCACTTCAAGGCCTAAATTTCAGGACCACTTATGCATTCGCCTAATTCCCGAACAGGGTTTAAGTGGCTGAACTCAATGGTTCAATAAAATGTGCAGCAGCCACTTCAGGGTGGGATTGTGGATTTTCCTGGCCAACAACCCCCCCTCCCCCCATTCTCATTTTTCTTTTGATTGTGAGTTTTATTTTAAACGGAAACTTTCACTCACACACACACACACATAAATGTTCCCTCAGACAAAGAAACTATCTCTCTCTCACCCACACACACAGTCACATACAGACTCTCTCTCTCTCTCTCTCTCTCACACACACACACAGAAAGTCTCACACACACAGAGACTCTCTCTCTCACACTCACATACATACAGACACAGACTCTCTCTCTCACACTCACACACATACAGACACACATACACAGACCCTCTCTCTTTCACACACACAGAAACACTCTTTCACACTGACACATACTTACCCACACATAGAGACACACACACACACTTACACAGGGTAGTGAGTGGGGGAGGGTGCTCACAACAGGCGAGAGTGTGGGCTGTGATGGGGAGGACTGTATCCCAGCTGATTTAGGTTCACATTGCTGATGCTCATCTTGCTGTGTTTGCACTGGGCCTGTGGTCTTTTCCTGCACTGCAACAGCGACCACACTTTTTTAAAACAAAATCACGCTCACGGATCACAAAGTAGGTTTGAAGGAAAAAGATTTGAAATGGGGTCGGGTAAATTCAAGCACTTAAATCGTCGACGCATCGTCGGCGTTGCAGCAAGTGCTGGGGAATGGGAGTAATATGGATTGGTATTTGACGGCCAGCATAAATCCTGGTGGGCCGAAGGACCCTTTTCTGTGCTGTGTGACTCCATCTAATTTTCTCTCTCTCTTTTCCCAGGAATTTATATTTGGAAGCGGGGTTTAGAATTTGCCTGACTCTGTCTCTCCAGCACTCTTACCAATCGATTCACCCCACCCCTCCCTCTCTCCCCAGTCATTCCTATCTATATTTCATATTTCAATAAAATGTGAAAGAAAATACCAATGTGAATTGTTAATTTGATTTGGGAAGAGTGGGAGAGAGGTGGGTCCCATTTTGCACACACTTTCCTGCAATCCTAACCCAAAACATTGATTTAATCTGGCGGTCACCAGGTTGTGTGTGGGATCTTGCTGTGTACACAGGTGGCTCTGGCTCCCTGTTCATCGCCCTATGATAGTGAGCGCACTTTAAATTGAGAAGATTGAGGGGAAAGAGAAGGGTTGGGGAGGGGGAAGAGGCAGAGAGATAGAGAAATAGAGGGAGTGCTAAACAGAGAGGGAATAGAAGTTATGGGGGGCGGTGAGGTCTGAGCAGGGGTTGGGAGAAAGAGGCACAGAGTCTAGGAGTGTCCTCCCCCATTGTGGGACTGCCAGTGGGATCTTGATCTGCAGAGTTACCCTGATTGTAATTTTAATCATTCATTCATTGACTCAGGGAGGGGAGATGTGATTGTGGTCAATATTGTAAACATTAAACATGTCCAGTTTGCTGGGGGTCATTTATTTCAAACGGTAAAGACAGGATATTTTGAAAGACGCAGAGGGAGAGAGAGAGAGAGAGGGGGGGGGGGAGAAAGACAGAGAGAGAAAGACAGCAGGAGAGAGTAAGACAGAGAAAGATCGAGGGAGTGGGAGAGTGAGAAAGACAGTGAAAAATGGAGGGAGGAAGAGGGAGAGAGAGAATGACAGACAGGGAGAGACAGAAAGAAGGACAGTGAGGGTGAGAGGGAAAACTACAGACAGGAAGCGAGAGAGAGAGAGAGAGACAGGGAGGGAGAGAATGAAAGAGAGAGCGAACGAAAGATCGAAAAGGGAGAGAGAGAGGTGGAGAGAGAAAGGCAAGAGAAAGATGGAGGGAGTGGGGGAGAGAGAGAAACACAGACAGGGAGAGGGAGAGTGAGAGAGAAAGTCAGAAAAGAGAGAAACAAAGAAAGACAGAGAGTGAGAAAGACAGACAGAGAGAAAAAGACAGAGAGCGAGAGAGAGAACGAAAGACAGAGAGAAAGACAGAGAGTGAGGGAGAGAGAGATAAAGACAGCGAGGGAGGGAGGGAGGGAGAGAGAGAGAGAGAGAGAGAGAGAAAGGCAGACAGACAGGGATGGAGAGACAAAGACAGACAGGGAGGGAGAAAGAGAGAGGGGGAGAGTGAGGGGGGAAACAGGAAAAGACAGCAAGAGGTAAGGTTTGTGGGGATGGGAAGAGACATAGGATCACTTTGACCCAACCCGGGAATTGAACCCCGATCGCTGGAGTTGTGAAGCAGCAGTGCTAACCACCATGCCACCTGACACATTATGATTTAATTCTGAGGGACCCGGGGGAAAGGCGGGGGGCAGTGCGGGGGGGGGGGGGGGGGTGTTGCCCTGCTTAAGATTTCGGACAGGGAGCTGGGATTTTTGGATGTGGATGGAGAAGATTGTTCTGTTTAACTGGGGGGGGGGGGGCGCGAGGGAGGGGGATTTGTTCTTTCTACCTGAGGAATAATGCAGCCTCTGTGACTAGGCCGCACTTCAAGGTCTAAATTTCAGGAGCACTTTGGCATTCGCCGAATTCCCGAACAGGGTTTAAGTGGCTGAATTCAATGGTTCAATAAAATGTGCAGCAGCCACTTCAGGGTGGGATTGTGGATTTTCCTGCCCAACAACCCCACCTCCCCCCATTCTCATTTTTCTTTTGATTGTGAGTTTTGTTTTAAACGGAAACTTTCACTCACACACACACACGCATAAATGTTCCCTCAGACAAAGAAACTCTATCACTCTCTCACCCACACACACAGTCACACACAGACTCTCTCTCACACACACACAGAATGTCTCACACTCACAGAGACTCTCTCTCCCACACACTCACATACATACAGACACAGACAGACTCTCTCACACTCACACACATACACACACAGACAGACTCTCTCTCTCTCACACACACACACACACAGACACACTCTTTCACACTGACGCACACTTACACACACATACGGAGAAACACATACACTTACACAGGGTAGTGAGTGGGGTAGGGTGCTCACAACAGGCGAAAGTGTGGACTCAGGGAGCGGAGATTTGATTGTGGTCAATATTGTGAAGGATAACTGGCCTCAATTCCAGTCCTAACCTCAAGAAGGCTTTTGCATTTGCTTCATTCCCGAACAGTGCCTGTGCTTAAATCAATGGACTGCACGGTCAAATAAAAGCTGCAGCAGCCGCTTTAATCCATTGGATTGGGGATGTGATTGTGGGTTTTCCTGCATTAACTCTCTCTCTCTCCCATCTTTCACCTTTGAGTGTGAGTTTTCAGGGAGAGAGAGAGAGAGAGAGAGAGAGAACGGGAGGGTAACAGACAGAGAGAGCAAAGGCAGAGGGACAGAGAGAGGAGAAACACTGGACTGGGAGTGGGCGGGCTAGGGCGGGTCCTCCGCTGTGCACTCAGAGCCCAGCTCCCCACTCTCTGGGGAAAAGACTCTCTGGGGAAAAGAACACACCCTCCCAGAAGTTGTGATTTGTAAACTGCGACTGTGTGACTGAGGCTGAATCTGTGGTGTTGTTGTTTGAAAAGAGTTTTCCCAATATCTGAAGTGTTTGAAAGATATTGCAATCTGGCTCCAACACATTGCAGTTGCGAGAGATCTGGCTCTGCAGAAGGAGCCTCCCTCCCCATTTCCAAATGGAAATCCCTGAGAAATAGCAAACGTGGCCCAAAACACGCCATTATTTTAAACGGTCAGATAGAAACTTATCAGAAAGAGCATTTTAATCCCGATTCTCCCCGAGACGGAGAAACAGAGCAGAGATCAGGACAGATTAACCAGAGCGAAAGAGACAGGGGCAGAGATCGGGATTTGTATATATATAGATCTGGGGGGATAGCAAAAGAGACAGCGAGGGGGGTGGATGGGTTCAGGGATAGAGGCCGAGAAACAGGCACAGAGAGAGGAACAGCAAGAGACAGAGGGAATCGGAGAGAGAGGTGTGACTGTGCTAGAAGTGGAAGGTTCCCTGTTCAGATCGAATGTCCAAACAGCACCAGTCTTGGAGTGGCATGGCATTATTTTTATTTAGGGTAGGGGAGAGATGGAGGCGGAGGGTGGGGGGGGGGGCGGGGAGAGGAGATAGCGGGAAATGTGTGGTTCCCTCATTATCCACTCACTTTAGCCCAATCCTCACTTAAAAATCACTTTGTACCTGGCCCTGTTCAGGCTGTGTGTTTGAGGGATCTTGCTGTGCCCTCATGCTCTGTGCCCTCCTCTCCGCCCCATAGTCTTTGTACCGTGACAGCGCCCCACACATAAACATGAAAAGATGGAGGGGGAGAAGGAGGGTGGGATAGAGACAGAGAAACAGGGTGAACAGAGAAGAGATGAGGAGTGTCAGGGGCTCAGTGGAGAGGGGTAGGGGGAAAGAGACAGAGGCTCTGGGAGCGCGGGGTGTCCTCCTGCAGTGTGGGACTCGCTGTGGGATCCTGATTGTCGCATCCAAGTCTCTCTCTCTCTCCCTCTCACTGTAAAGCACTCGGGAGGGAGAGGGAGCTGAAATTCAAGTTCCCGAGCTTGGGAGAAAGGCTTGTTCTCAATCCCAGAGTCCTGCTTGTGCTTTTACACAGGGCACTGGGATTTGTGAATGTAGATGGAGAAGATCCCTGTGTTTAACTGGTGGGAGAGAGTGGGATTTGTTTTTTCTACCTGAGGAATAATGCAGATTCTGTGACGCGGCCGCACTTCAAGGCCTCCATCTCAGGAGCACTTTTGCATTCTTTTAATTCTCGAACTAGGTTTCAGTGGCTGAATTCAATGGTTCTGTTAGGTGTGCAGCAGCCACTTCAGGATTGGATTGTGGATATTCCTGCCCCCCCCCCCCCCCAACCCCCGGCCCGCCACCCCCCCCCCCCCCCCCACCCCCATTTCTCTTTTCATCGCAAGTTTTATTTTAAACGGTCTGACATAAATTTAGAGAGAATATTTCTATCCACATTCACCTTGAGATAGAGAACCAGAGCAGAGATCAGGGCAGATTATCGAGAGACAGGAGCAGAGATGGGGTATTGAACAGATATCGATCTGGGGACTTGTGTAAGAGACTGAGAGGGAGAAACAGAGAGGGGCGGGGGGAGAGGTGACAGATAGAAGTGGGAATTTCATTGGTGCCTCCTGTGTTTATTCACCGTCCTGTCCCTGGAGTAAAGCCCCCAGAATGTTTTGCTCTGCTTAATTAATTCAATATTGGGACAGTTAGGAAGCGTTTGGAAGTTCATTGCATTTGAAATGTGTTCCCATTTTGTCAGGGTTTAATAATGAGGATGTGAAAATGAGTGTTACCCCAATCCCAGTGAGATTGTGAATATCAGGAAGTCCTGGGATCTTGCTGTGTCTTTTATTGTTTTCAATCAGCCTTTGTTTTGGTTTTAATCAAATTTCACTTTTTTCCCCTCTTTCTCTCGACCAAGGAGAATTTATTTTGGATTATTTGACGATGTAAAGAGTCAATAGTTTTGCCGTGAGGAATCCTCGCACAAGAGCTATAACCAGAGAGAAAAATATGAATAAAACTCCACATGTCTTTGTCATTCATTTCCATGCACAGACTTGTGGGATTTTAACACTGAGGGTTAGTGGTCTGTCTGTCAGCGGGAGAGTGTTTTCCGAGTGATCCCTGCTCCAATGTATTCCCACAGATTTCAATCCCTCTCCCTGAAGCTCAGTCTGTGCAACTCCCCCATCCTCAGAACTGTTTCTCCAATCTTTCCAATCCCTGCTTCTCCTCATCCTTTATACCTCAGCCTTTCAAAATGGCAGCATCTTTCCCTTTTTCTCTCGTTCTATCTTTCACTCTCTGTCTGAAACGTTGTCACTGTCTTTTTATTTCTCTCGACATCTCACTTTGCATCTCAGCCTCTCTGCAACTCCCCCTCTCTCTCTGTGGATCATTTTATCACAATCACAACAGCCCCTCTCCATCGCAGTGCCCCCTCCCTCACCGCCCTCTCTGCTTCCCCCCTCTCTCTCTCTGGTTCCCCCCCCCCTCTCTCTCTCTGCCCCCCCCCCCCAACGTATCTATCTCTGCTTCACTCACTATGTGAACACCTGTCCGAATTAATGTAGCAGCCCATCTATCTCCATCTCTCTGCATCTCTCTACCTCTTGTCTCTCCCTCTGTACTCTATTATTGGGGACGGGACAAATCACGGGTTTGCTGTCCCCAAAGAGCGAAGATCCAGAACACAGCAGAGGGGAGGTAGAAATCGGAGAAAGGGCGTAGATTTTGTAATAAAGGGCTTGTTCAGAGCCAGGGGTGATTAGACAGAGGGAAGGGGAGCGGGGAATCATACAGGGGGTCTGTTGTACAAGAGGGGGGAATATTGTTCATAGAGGGATTGCAGGCAAGGACAGCAGAGGTTCGGCAGGGAGGGAGGCGGGTGACTTGAGAGTGATTGAAGGAAAATCTAGAGGGATTTTGGGGAGACAAAAGGGAACGGGCAAATCTTCGGGAGGGATTGGTGGCCGGGTGCAGGGGGAGGGGGGGTGGGAGGGGGGGATCATGGGGACATTCAGAGGGAATGTGGGGGGGGGGGTTAGAGGAATGTAAACTAGGGTTTGGTGGGGACTGGGAATTAGCGATTCACTGGTGAGGTCTTAGGGAGGGAATCAGGGGGGATTCGGAGGGTTTCGTGAAGGGGAACTCTGGAGAGGGTTTTCTGGGGAAGGGACGGATCTAGGGGGATTCAGCAGTGGCGGGGGGGGGAGTAAGATGTATTTTGGGGCATAGACAGATTGGAGGGGGTGGGATTTGAGAGGGAGGGGGAAAGGGATGCGGACAGACGGGGAGGGACACATTCAGGGGGATTGGAGAGGAATTTTGGGCTCAGAAACGAGAGGGATTATGGGGGGGGTAGAGTTAGAGGGAGTCAGGGCGGCGAAGGGGGAGTTAGGGTGCAGCTTTGCATCAGCGTAAAGATGGGGGGTGCACAGAGGGGGGAAGGTCTTGGAGAGGGATTGGGATTCAGCAGGGGGGCGTTGAGAGTGATTCAGGGCAGGGGGAGAGACTTGGGTTGAGGAAGGCTGAGTGAGGGAGTTGCACGGGGCAACGGGATTCAGCGGGGGAATTTGAGGGATTTAGGGCAGGGGGATTAAATGGATTTGGTGCTGTGTGACACCCATGGGATTCAGGAGAGGGGGTATTCAGGAATCAGCAGTGGGGGGTGGGCACAGAGGGATTTTATTCAGGGGGCTTGAGTTTGGCGTCAGGCACAGCGCAGGGGGAGACTTTAGGGGGTTGTTTATGAATTGAAGCCAGACTTTTCAGGGATTCAGGGGGATTGAGTGGGGGGGAGGGGCGTCAGAGCAAGATTGAGGTGGGGGGCTCAGAGAGATATATAGTCTTCGACGGCGGCGTGGGGGTTTAGATGCATTATTGGGGTCCTGGGATAGGTGGTGGGTGGGAGTTAGGAAGCCTGTCTGTGTGTGTATGTGGGGGGGGGGGCGGGGGCGGGGGGCGATGTGAGTTGGATGGATTTTTGGGAGCCTGGGTTTGGTGATGGGTGGGAGGTAGGAAGCCTGTTTGTCTGGGGGGGAAGGATTCTGAGGGATTTAGGGGAGAGGGAGACCTGTGAAACTGTAGGGATCTGGCAGGGTCGGTCTTAGAGAGGGCTTAATTCAGGCTGGGGTGGGGGGCGGGGGCGGGTTACATAAGAACAAAAGAACATAAGAACATAAGAAATAGGAGCAGGAGTAGTCCATCTAGCCCCTCGAGCCTGCCCCGCCATTCAATAAGATCATGGCTGATCTGACGTGGATCAGTACCACTTACCCGCCTGATCCCCATAACCCTTAATTCCCTTACCGATCAGGAATCCATCCATCCGCGCTTTAAACATATTCAGCGAGGTAGCCTCCCCCACCTCAGTGGGCAGAGAATTCCAGAGATTCACCACCCTCTGGGAGAAGAAGTTCCTCCTCAACTCTGTCTTAAACCGACCCCCCTTTATTTTCAGGCTGTGTCCTCTAGTTTTAACTTCTTTACTAAGTGGAAAGTATCTCTCCGCCTCCACCCTATCCAGCCCCCGCATTATCTTATAAGTCTCCATAAGATCCCCCCTCATCCTTCTAAACTCCAACGAGTACAAACCCAATCTCCTCAGCCTCTCCTCATAATTCAAACCCCTCATCTCCGGTATCAACCTGGTGAACCTTCTCTGCACTCCCTCCAGTGCCAATATATCCTTCCTCATATAAGGGGACCAATACTGCACACAGTATTCCAGCTGCGGCCTCACCAATGCCCTGTACAGGTGCATCAAGACATCCCTGCTTTTATATTCTATTCCCCTCACGATATAGGCCAAAATCCCATTTGCCTTCTTGATCACCTGTTGTACCTGCAGACTGGGCTTTTGCGTCTCATGCACAAGGACCCCCAGGTCCCTTTGCACGGCAGCATGTTTTAATTTGTTTCCATTGAGATAGTAATCCCATGTGTTATTATTTCCTCCAAAGTGTATAACCTCGCATTTATCAACGTAATACTCCAAATGCCATATCCTCGTCCACTCACTCGGCCTGTCCAAATCTCTCTGCAGATCTTCTCCGTCCTCCACACGATTCACTTTTCCACTTATCTTTGTGTCGTCTGCAAACTTCGTTACCCTACACTCCGTCCCCTCCTCCAGATCATCTATATAAATGGTAAATAGTTGCGGCCCGAGTACCGATCCCTGCGGCACGCCACTAGTTATCTTCCTCCAACCGGAAAAACACCCATTTATTCCGACTCTTTGCTTCCTGTCGGATAGCCAGTCCCCAATCCACTTTAGTGGGATTAAAGCTGTGAAGACTGGGGGCGAGAACAGGGGGGAGTCAGGGTGGGGGATCTTAGGCTCTGAGGCTGTGAGGCACTTCGTGGGGGAGGGGCTTCAAGAGCCACTGGGGAGGGGATCCGGGGGTGGGTGGGGGGAGGAACATAGAACATAGAACAGTCCAGGACCTTCGGACCTCGATGTTGTGCCGAGCTTTGTCCGAAACCAAGATCAAGCTATCCCATTCCGTATCATTCTCGTGTGCTTCATGTGCCTATCCAATAACCGCTTGAAAGTTCCTAAAGTGTCCGACTCCACTCTCACAGCAGGCAGTCCATTCCACAACCGAACCACTCTCTGAGTCAAGAAGGAAGGAGGAACTCAGCGGGGGGGGGGGGGGGGCGGTGCAATCAGAGGGAGGGGAAGTGAAGTGACTGGCGGGCAGAGTGGGATTAGGGGGACTGGGGGGAACAGTTTAGGGAGCCGGGGGGGGGGGGGGGGGGGAGTGTGTGTGGGGGGAGGGGGGGTGGCAAAGCGTGGGGGCATGGGATGGGGGGGCACTGGACGGGGGCGGGGATGAGGGAGAAAGGACAGATTGAGAGAGAGAGAAAGGACAGAAAGAGAGGGAGAGAGAGAGAGAGAAAGGCAGAGAGAGAGAGAGAAAAGGACAGAGAAAGAGAGAGAAAAGGACAGCGAGAGGGAAAAGGACAGAGAGAAAAGGACACAGGGAGAGAGAAAAAACGACGACATCGAGAGAGAGAACGAGGACACAGGGAGAGATCATAGAAATCATAGAAATCCCACAGTGCGGAAGGAGGCCATTCGGCCCATCGAGTCTGCACCGACCACAATCCCACCCAGGCCCTACCCCCACATATGTACCCGCTAATCCATCTAACCTACGCATCTCAGGACACTAAGGGGCATTTTTTAACCTGGCCAATCAACCTAACCCGCACATCTTTGGTGTGGGAGGAACCGGGAGGAAACCCACGCAGACACGAGGAGAATGTGCAAACTCCACACAGACAGTGACCCGAGCCGGGTATCGAACCCTGGACCCTGGAGCTGTGAAGCAGCAGTGCTAACCACTGTGCTACCGTGCTGCCCCAGAGAGGACGAGGGCACAGAGAGAGAGGACGAGGATGCAGAGAGGGAGGACGAGGAGGCAGAGAGAAAGGACGAGGGCAGAGAGAAAGGACGAGGGCAGAGAGAGAGAGGGAAAAAAAGGACAGACAGAGAAAAAGGACAGGGAGAGAAAAATGACACAGAGAGAAAAAGAACACAGAGAAAAACAAAAGACAGAGAGAGAACAAACACACAGAAAGATTCAATGTGGCGGAAAGGCAGAGAAAAAGAGACAGGGAGAAAAAGAGAGAGAGAGAGAAAGTCAGAGATAAAGATTGAGAGATTGAAATTTGAGAAATCACAAGTTAAAGATAGACAGAGATTGAGAGGTGTCTGCAAACAAAGAGAAAAAACAGAGGCGGGAATAGGTGTTGACAGAAATTGAAAAGCTCCATACTCACCATGGCAATGTCCTCCCTCGGTGATTTCTGAAACTCCTTCCATCCCATCTCCCATGGTGGGGGAGAGAGCTCCAGGGCCAGGCTCTTTGTACTGGGTTAAGGGGGGTTAGAAATATCAGTGCAAGCTCACACACTCACACACACACATTCACAAAGATAGAGTTACCCTGATAATTACCAATCCACATGTAGAGAGACAGAACAACGGATCCCCAGCCTTTTTATACCCTCAATGTGTCACACCAACGGCCCACATCTCCCCAATCAAGCCCCATCCAACCATATCTCCTACACCTCACCTGAACCCACCTACTGAAGGTATGGCCCAGTCCAACTCGAACCTGTCTCTGAGAGGGGCGGTGGGAGTTGTGTGTGTGTGTTGGGGGGTTAGTGAGCACCAGGCAAATGGTTTATCCCAAGGCTCTCTCTCTCTCTCTCTCTCTTCACATCACCAGCACTGGGGGCTGAGAGAAAATGGGATTAAAGGAACTAGCAGCCTTGCCCAGGCAGGGAGAGACCAGGTCTGAATGTTGATTATACAACTTGTTCATCCAGGACACCATCGGCTGCAGGATTGCATCTTTTGCTGATTCTTGCAAAGTTCATTTTTTGTTATGTTGCCTGAATTCAAAACAATTTCTTCCAAAGTTCTTTGTTGCTGCATTTACATTCCCACTACTTATTTCCAAACAAATCTCTGTTGTTGCCTGTCTGGGTCTCTGAATTTTTGTGCCCTCTGCTCAATGTTTAATGAGTCACCACAGATCAGAGCTGCCAAAAAGCGTTTAGACTTTTTTGAGAGCCGAAGCACTGACTGGGGGAGGGGAGGGAGAGAATGAGAGTGAGGTTTCTGTCTGATAAAAGCTACCAATGTGTCTTTAAGCAGCAGCTCCGCAGAGAGAAAGAGATGCAGCATTTTAAACTCTCGGGAACTATACCCAGGGACACACACACATCCGCACAGACAGACATCAGCTCCTGTGTGTAGGAACAACCAGGCTCGAGTCTGCAGCTAATCCCCCCCCCACCCCTCTTAATAAATATACTTCATTCATGAAGTCTGTGAGGATTACCTTACATGACATCCCATTCAGTGTCATCCAGTTCAGTTTGTTAGAATACAGTGTGCGACCCTCTGTACGAGTTGACAAAATATTTAGATTTCTAATCTTCATTTACTATCAAACATTTTCCAGTGTGTTGGGCTGCACAGATCAGATCGAGCTGGGCACGGACAAGACCATAGTAGATGAGCCAGAGTGATCCCTGCCTCCCCCTCCAGGCCCACCCATCCTGGATCTATAGATGACTGTTTTAACCAGGGTCTGGAGCAAGTCCAGGGGAAATCCTACCACTCACACACCCCCTCCACACTTTACAACCTTCTGGTCTCAATATCCAGTCCAACAGATTCAGAAAGTAAACTCTGAGTCCATTCGTTTTCCTTTTCTTTGATTCCTTTCTCCTTCTTTCAGTCAGCAGTCCCCCTGCTCCAGGCACAGCTTCTTTGCTTCTTTTCGCTCTCCATCTCCATTCCCTTTGGCGCTGGGGGATTTACTTTTCTCTCATTCAAACTCTCCTATCACTGACCTTCCCTTAGTCCTTGCCCCAGCCACTCCTTTCCCCAAACCTGCTACATTTCTAACTGTTCACCAAATGCCCTATTCAAGAGCGATAAAAAAAACATCATGTATCTTTGCTTAAATTCTGACCTACAATATGATCAAAGCGCGATCTCAATGAGAGGGACTTTAACTTCCTTGAACTTGGTGCTTTGCCTCTTGAAGATTAAGAGGAAATGGATGCAGTCTCGTCATCTCTCATATCCCAGGAAGTTCCAAACCATCCTAACGTTTCCCAATAGCTGCCGCGAGTAATGACGCTGTCGAAAACTCTCCTTATCATCTCCTTACCATCACAGCATGATCCAAGCCCTGCAGTATTTCCAGTGGTGAATTACAATGAATGTATCGCAGAGAATGTGCAATGTGTTTTCGATATAAATAAACAGCCGGTTGGACTGGAATATTGTAAAACATACAAGTACCTGTGATGTATTTAGCTGATTGTGCAATTGGTTGTAATTCTCACACTATTTCTTTTACAGCTTCAGGTAATAGTCATCAACAGATCCAAATCCAGGATCTGGTGTCCTCTGATAGATGACTCTGCATTACATCAAAGGGGAGACCCCTGAACTTTTCCACAAATATCACTGTGTGGAATATGCTTCAACTCCAGATATCGATATTATAGTTTCTGAATCAGTCGCTCATTCCTCCTGGTTTTTTATGAATTTGCATTTTTCTTCTCATTTTGAGTGAGTCTGCATTCTTTTCAATGAGAAACAGAATAGAATGTATATCGGGTATAACCGTGTTAAAGCTCTTATATCACGTTACATTGTGGAGCAGAGCCGGGATCTTAATTCAAAATTTGGTGCTTATTATTTTCATATGTATTTGAATTCCATTTTCATAGAATCATAGAAACCCTACAGTGCAGAAGGAGGCCATTCGGCCCATCGAGTCTGCACCGACCACAATCCCACCCAGGCCCTACCCCCACATATTTTACCCACTAATCCCTCTAACCTACGCATCCCAGGAATCTAAGGGGCAATTTTTAACCTGGCCAATCAACCTAACCCGCACATCTTTGGACTGTGGGAGGAAACCGGAGCACCCGGAGTAAACCCACGCAGACACGAGGAGAATGTGCAAACTCCACACAGACAGTGACCCGAGCCGGGAATCGAACCCGGGACCCTGGAGCTGAGAAGCAGCAGTGCTAACCACTGTGCTACCGTGCCGCCCTTTTGTAGCAGCTTCCATTCTTATACCATTAAATAAAGATTATGACAGATAAATACACAGTTTGATTCCTTAATCTTCATTTTCGAATTCTAGGTGGCCACATAAACAACGGTATTTCCCCAACAACTCAATACAGCACCATGCTTCATTCCGGCACTACCTCTCGCACAAGGGGCCTTTGTATTCTCACAAATCCCCTGCTATCCGCACAGTTTAGCACACTTCATCCATTTGCTGCATCCTCCCAAATCCGGTTGTTATCCTCACGTTTTATTATATTACAGCAATCTGCTATTGGCTCACTGCATCATGCCTCTACCCTCAATCTTTGCAACATTTCACCAATCTGTGCGTGTTCTCTGAAAGACTGCTATTACCCAGAATGTTTACTACATTTCACCATTCCGTCTTTACCCCCGCCCCCTCCACCACCCCCCCCCCACCCCCCCACACCCCGCACCCCCCCCCCCCCCCCCCGAAACCTGCTGTTGTCCACACTATTTATTACATTTTACAACTCATCAGTGTCCGCCAAAAGTCGACTGGTATCCTCACTACCAACTGCATTGCAGCAATCAGTCACAGACCCGGCAGGATTCGCTCTGTCCTTTGAGATGCAGGGTCTCATGCCTGGCTGGGTTCTCTTTGTCCATTGAGATTCAGTGTCACAGGATTGGCTGGGTTCGCTCTTCGTTGAGATTCAGTGTCTCCGGCCTTGCTGGGTTTGCACTGTACTTTGAGATTCAGTATCACAGGCCTGGCTGTGTTCGCACTGCACTTTGAGATACAGTGTCACATACCTGGCTGGGTTCCATCAGTCCTTTGAGATTCAGTGTCACAGGCCTGGCCGGGTTCACTGTGTCCTTTGAGATTCGGTGTCACAGGCGTGTTTGGGTTCACTCTGTTCTTTGAGATTCAGATTCACTGGCTTGGCTGTGTTTGCACTGTACTTTGAGATTCAATTTCACAGGCGTGTTTGGGTTCACTCTGTTCTTTGAGATTCAGATTCACTGGCTTGGCTGTGTTTCCACTGTACTTTGAGATTCAATTTCACAGGCCCGGCTGGGTTCACACTGCACTTTGAGTTTCAGTGTCACAGGCCTGGCTGGATTCACTGTGTCCTTTGAGATTCAGTATCAGAGGCCTGGCTGGGTTCAATGTGTCCTTTGAGATTCTGTGCAACAGTCCTGGCTGTTTCCAATGTGTCCTTTCAGATTAAGTGTCACAGGCCAGGCTGGGTTCACGCTATCCTTTGAGATTCTATGTCACAGGACTGGCTGTGTCCACTGTGTCCTTTGAGATTCAGTGTCACAGGCCTGGCTCGGTTCATAGAAATCATAGAATCATCATAGAAACCCTACAGTACAGAAAGAGGCCATTCGGCCCATCGAGTCTGCACCGACCATGATCCCACCCAGGCCCTACCCCTATATCCCTACATATTTTACCCGCTAATCCCTCTAATCTACGCATCCCAGGACACTAAGGGGCAATTTTAGCATGGCCAATCAACCTAACCCGCACATCTTTGGACTGTGTGCTTTGAGATTCAGTGTCACAGTTGTTTGCGTTCACTCCATCCTTTGTGATTCAGTGTCACAGGCCTGATTGGGTTCACTGTGCCCTTTGTGATTCTGTGTCACAGGCCTGGCTGGGTTCAGTCTGTCCTTTCAGATTCAGTGTCAAAGGACCTGCTTGGTTCACAGTGTCCTTTCAGATTCAGTATCACATGCCTGGCTGAAGTCAACGTGTACTTTGAGATGCAGTGTCACAGGCCTGGAAGAGATCACTTTGTATTTCGAGATTCAGTCTCACAGGTCTGGCTGGGTTCACTCTGCCCTTTGAGATTCAGTGTCACAGGCCTGGCTGGTTACACTCTGTCTTTTGAGATTCAATGCCACCGGCCTGGCTGGGTTCACTGTGTCCTTTGAGATTCAGAGTCATAGGCTTGGCTGAATTCATCGTGTACTTTGAGATACAGTGTCACATGCCTGGCAGAGATCAGTCTGCATTTCGAGATTCAGTCTCACAGGTCTGGCTGGGTTCACTCTGTCCTTTGAGGTTCAATGTCATAGACCTGGCTGGATTCACTGTGTTCTTTGAGATTCAGTGTCACAGGCCTGGCTGGGTTCCCTCTGATCTTTGAGATTCACTGTCACAGGCTTGGCGGGTTATGCTGCGTTCTTTGACAGTTAGTGCCACAGGCTTGGCTTGATTCACTGTGTCCTTTGAGATTCAGTGTCAAGGGCTGCTTGGCTTCAATCTGTCCTTTCAGTGTCACAGGCCTGGCTGGGTTCACTCTGTTCTTTGACATTCATTGTCACGGGCTTGGCTGGGTTTGCAATGTACTTTGAGATTCAGTGTCACAGGCCTGGCTGGGTTCATTGTGTCCTTTCAGATTTAGTGTCTCAGGTCTGCCTGAATTAAATTTATCCTCTGAGATGCATTGTCAAAGGCCTGCTTGGATTCACTGTTTTCTTTGAGGAACAGTGTCAAAGGCCTGGCTGGGTTCACACTGTCCTTTGAGATTCAATGTCGCAGGCTTGGCTGGATTCACTCAGTCCTTCGAGATTCGGTGTCACATTCTGGCGGTGTTCACTCTGTACTTTGAGATTCAGTGTCTCAGGCCTGGTTGGGTTCACACTGTCCTTTTAGATTCAGTGTCACAGGTCTGGCTGGGTTCACTCTTTCCTTTGAAATTCAGTGCCACAGGGCTCTCTCGGTTTACTCTGTCCTTTGAGATTCAGTGTCACAGGCCAGGCTGGATTCAATCTGTTCTTTTAGATTCACTGTGACAGGCCTGGCTGGATGTGCTGACCCTCATGGTTCCTTGGACCTGAACGGAGCAGGACATCATTGAGTTTCCGAGAGGTTGCGACCAAGTTTCTTTGGAGATAAAGATTTGCAGGAACAAACAGATTTTCACGTCCCTCGCGCTCTGGTGACGCAGTTGCATGGAGTGACCTTATTTTATCATGTTGGCGGAAACTGATTTCTCTCTATTTCCTACTACCAATCTCATAAAGTTATGGCAACATCACTGCACATTTAGTACTATATCTGGCCACAGACCTGGTTGGGCTCACTCTGTCCTTTGACATTCAGTGTCAAAGATCTGGCTGGATTCAATGTGTCTTTTGAGATTCAGTGTCACAGGGCTGGCTGGTTCACTCTGTCCTTTGAGATTTAGTGTCATGTGTGCGTGGCTGGGTTCACACTGCACTTGGAGATACAGTGTCCCATGCCTGGCTTGATTCACTCTATCCTTTGAGATTCAGTGTCACAGGCCTGGCTGGGTTCACTATGTCCTTTTACATTCAGTGCCAAAGGCCGGGCTAGGTTTACTGTGTCCTTGGAGATTTCGTGTCTCAGGCCTGGGTGGGTTCACTCTGTTCTTTGAGAATCAGTGGCACAGGCCTGGCTGTATTTACTCCGTCCTTTGTGATTCAGTGTCATAGGTTTGGCTCTGTTCACTGTATCCTTTGAGATTCAGTGTCACAGGCCTGGCAGGGTTCACTCTGTCCTTTGAGATTCATTGTCACAGGCCTGGATGAATTCATTGCGTCCTTTGAGATTCAGTGTCAGAGGCCTTGCTGTGTTCACTGTGTCCTTTGAGATTCAGTGTCACAGGCCTGGCTGGATGTGCTCATGTTCATGGTTCCTTGGAATTGAACGGAATTGGTCATTTATGGGTTTCTGAGGTGGTTGTGACCAGGTTTTCTTCAGGGTAAAGATTTGCAGATTTCCTGAATTGTATTATCAATAAGGATATCCGGAAGCTTCACTGCTCACGGTCTTACTTTCATTACACAATCGGGAACATCATTGAACTTATTTCACCAAGGCTGATATTACCTAATGTTTGCCAGTTAATTGGAGTTCCATCCATCTGTGATTGCAGATGCCAGCCTGAAAAGTGGATAGACATGCTGTGGCAGGAATGCACAATGTTGAATCGGGAAAATCGTTTGAAAACTATTTTTATTGAGCTCCACATTCGTGTCATTTCTTCAGAACACTAACTATTCATGTCATCTATTATTTCAATTTCAATTAACTTTATAGTTGTCAGCACGCATTCAGGCACATAACTGAATGGTCTTGCTGTTCTGTAAGACGAGATAGGGACATGAAACATGTCTCCCCTTTGGGGAGGGTATAGAAACTTTAAACCTAATCCCGTAATATGGAGCAAAATATTTGGATTAATTTTGGAGTACTTTTATCACACCGATATTGGGATAACTTTGGAATCTTTAATCTCATAAGGCGGTGGCTGCTCAGTTAATGTGCATACTCAAGATAAGGTCAATCATTTTACAGGTACAAAAGATATCAGGGTATAGACGGTGTAAGAAAATGAGATTTTGTTGGAGATTATTCAGGCTATAAATGAATGGTACATCCAGCTGGAGGAACCGAATTGACAACATCTGTACTTATTTTCTAAATCCGTATGTCCAGATGTATCAGTGTTTCACTGTCATTGGCTCTACTCAACTATAAATATGTAACAGCACATTCAGGGACATTTTCGAATTCGTTCTTAATATATCGAATTGTCCAGATACATCGTTGAGCAAATTCCTATTGCCAACATTTAGCCAGATACTCCACTCACCTCTATACATTTCTCTGACATACCAGAATACATAAATCTCGATATGTTTTGCACTTGCAACGAATAAGATACGTTACCGAAGTTCAAATTAACGTAATGCAATTTACTGCCCTCATTCGTATTATTCCAACTGACCCAACTGCATAGACCACTCACTGTGATTGCAATGACCCATCCAGCTGCACACTTCTGGCTTTATAGCTGGTGCGTTCTGAAATGGTCGAGCTGGTCATTCATTTCCATCAAACCAAAACAGACAACAAACAGATGGACTGCAGTGGCTCATGAATTCTCACCACCCATTGCCCAAGTATAATTTAATATGGACAATAAATTATAACCTTTAATATGCCTCAGTAATATGACCCTGTCCTTCCTCGTTCCTTATATCTCATTGATGATACACGGAGCTGTGGCATAGAAAGTTAGCATCCACAATTTCAGTCTGTTACTCGACAGTCACCTTAAGTTTCTTTAATTACTGACTGTATAAAGTATTTTGGATAATGCGAAAGATCTCAGGACAAAAGCATGATAAATATTACCATTTGTTATTAAGTATTTTGCTGCACCATGACTGATATGACCTGATCTTTGCCAGTTAATTTGATTTCCATTCATCTGTGGTTGCAGATGCCAGCCTGAAAAGTGGATAGATATTCTGCGGCAGGTAAGCACAACATTGATTTGGGAAAAATGTTTAAAGACTATGAATTAATGAGCTCCAAATTAGTATCTATTCTTCAGAACACTAGCTATTCATGCCACCTGTTATTTCAATTTAAAATAACTATATTGTATTGACTGATCTGCTAGTTTTAAATGCATTCTAATCGATTAGTGATAAGATATATGTGACTGACTGTAGGAGAAGAAAGTTTGAATGCTGTTGCTCAGTGATTAGAATGAATATTCTTCATTCTACAACCTGCATAACTGTATTTATTTACCATTAAATTATAGTTGCAGTCAGTTAAATAATCAGATTTATGTGTGTTTTCTCGTTACGTTTTATGATATCAGAGTATCTTTCAACCATTACCGAGCCAAATTCTCCACAGAATTTCACAACTCAGTCCTTTTCGTTCGATTCGTTATATTCACTCAAACTGTGATGCCATATCAGCAACTACCTCTGTGAATTCAATTCCTCCTGCTCAAGACTGACATACATATTGAGTAAAACTGGAGAGTTCTGCAAAAAAAACCATGAATGTTCTGTCTGTAAAGATCGAGTTCAGATATATATCTTGCCAAATACTTTGCGGCAGTTGCCATGTAAAATGCAAAACCAGCCATTGTCTTTATAAGAAGTGATGGAACAAGAAATACAGATGGACAGTCACTGTAATCTTTATTCATTCCTGGGATGTGGCACAGTTGTCAAGGCCAGCATATTTTGCCTTTGCTTAATTTCCATTGAAACAAATAACTTGCTGGGCAATTTCAGAGTGAAGTTAAGAATCTGGAAATATATTTTGACCAGATATGACTGCAATGGCAGACTTCCTTCCGGCAAGGAAATCAATGAAGCAGATAGTTTGTTAATGTCAGTAAATGGCAATTTCGTCGTCATTACTACACAGACGAGGTTAAAATTCCTGACATTTTACGGATTACATTTAAATTTCACTCTTGACCGAGGCGGAATTTGAACCTTCACCCCTGCAGGATTCTGCATTAGGGGAGCGGTCGATTGACATTAAAACTACTCCACAATCTCACGCAGATACACATCATTAACACACCTGAATTGATATTCAATAATAGATTTGAACAATTCGCCCAAATAATTGCGTCGGTCGCATAACACATTCATACACAGTCACCATAATAACGCAGATCTCATTCCATTCAGATCAATCTAACTTTATGGTCACTGACAGTTAAATTTGGAGTAAGTGGAGTTTGAGCAAATTCAGACAAATAAGACGCTGCATTTAGCACTGCACTTGCTCAGTGATGGAGTTATTGATGGAAAATTGTCCTGCAGCTGCGATGAATAGTTCTTTGGAAGGGAAGTAGATGGTGACATATATACGTAATATTTGCTTCACTTAAATTGGAAGATTTAGGGTATCAGTGAAGAATAACTTCACTGTATTTCTATCTCTGCCTTATACTTTCTCAGGGATTATTCAATGAGTCAGTGCAGATGGCATTTAAGTTCTGTATTTATAGCATCCTTCTACTTTCCCTATGAGTGTTTGAAGGGCGTTTGTCATCAGCTCATGCTATGGGGGAACTTGGATTGCTTGAAGGCGCAATGAAACACTAATCCTATAATTGACATTTTTGGATGTGCCTGGAAGAAATTTCTCGTGATGTAAAATATGAAACGTACATATTTTTATTCATTTAAAGGTGTTTGGCTTCGTTGGCTTTTACAATATTATGTTCCCATGCATGTTGCTCTTTCCAAGATGATGGTGGGCTGCCTTCCTGATTCACTGCAGACTCTGAGTTGCAGGTGCAACCACACTGCTGGTAGAGAGGGGATTCCAGGATTAATACTCCGCGACAGTGAGGAAATTGCGCTGGTTATCCAAGACAGGATGTTGAATGGCTTGAAGGGCAACTTCCAGATGCTGGTGTTCCCAGATATCTGATGCCATTTTCGTTCCAGATAGTAGAAATCGTGTGTTTGGAAACTTTTGCATAAGAAACATCTGCGAATTCCTGTAGTGCATCGTGTATATGGTACTCACAGATACAACAGTTCATCGGTGCTCGAGGAATTGAATATTTGTTGCAGTAACAACAGTCAAGAGGAATGCTTTATCCTGGGTTCGGTGACCTGAGTGTTGTTGGAGCTGTATACATTCAAAAAATGGGAGGGCATTCAATCACACTCATGAATTGTGACTTGTAGTGGGTGGACAACAATGAGGAGTCAGGTGGTTGACTAATCACTGCAGGATTTCTAGCATTAGACCTGAATTTGGGGTTTGTTGCGGGCCAGAGGGAGGGTCTGATGAGGAAGGGGTCCTTAAGTGGGGCTGGAAGGCTCTGGGTAGAAGGGTGTTGTGTTTTATTCTGTCGGGCTGAGTATGGAGGAGGCTGGGGAGTTGGTCTGCAGCTAGACTGTGGCTGTGGGATACACTGAGTGTGTCTTAGGGAGAGGGAGGTGAGGTGGAAGGGGACCTGAGGGGAGCTTAACAGTGCCTGAGTAAGGGAATGCGGCGGAAGAGTGATGAAAAGGGAGGGTGTGGGACTGGTTTTCCTCGAGCCTGCATGGTGTGAGAGTGACTCATTATTTCAGGGCTGTGGAGGAGGATAACTCTCTGGGCTTAGTTGCTGGTCCTCCCCTTATCACCAGGATATCAACATTTCTGTTTCTGAGGTAGGGGACTTTTATACGCTTGTGGAGATTGGGCCCACCTTTTAAATTTGTAAACTGGTCTTTGAACAGCCGGGCGGGTCAGCATGATTCGTGGGGTGCATTCCTTTGCATCTTTCAGCTTGGTGAATCCCATTTGACGGACGCTGCCATCGCCAACGGGAAAGAGTTTGGATGTCGCGCTGGCAGTGATACCTCGTGTTATTTACCTGAATGACGCCCAGAGCTCCCTGGTGCAAATCCCATGATGGCTCTTTGCTGAGAATTACCGACCAGAATGGGACTTCCTCCTCTGTCCAGCAGGACCGGAAACACCGCACCACCATGAAAATTCCGCCTTTTTTTTCCATTTTTTCTTCCTGGGAAGCTGGTTAAATTGAACAACGTCAACACAGAGAACGGCTAAAACATTGTCGGTGGCAGGTCAGAGGAACCCAAGATTTCTAATCCTCAATGGCTCCTTTCATAATAAATTCATAAGTTCATAAGTTCATAAGAAATAGGAGCAGGAGTAGGCCATCTCGCCCCTCGAGCCTGCCCCGCCATTCAATACGATGATGGCTGATATGAAGTGAATCAGTTCCACTTCCCCGTCTGCTCCCCATAACCCTTAATTCCCCAACCGATCAGAAATCCATCTATCCGTCACTTAAACATATTCAACGAGGTAGACTCCACCACTTCAGTGGGTAGAAAATTCCAGAGATTCACCACCCTCTGAGAGACGAAGTTCCTCCTCAACTCTGTCCGAAACTGACCCCCCATTATTTTGAGGCTGTGCCCTCTAGTTCTGGTTTCCGTTCTAAGTGGAAATAATCTCTGAACTTCTATCCTATCCAGCCCCTTCATTATCTTATATGGCTCTATAAGATCACCCCTTAGCCTTTTAAAGTCCAACGAGTACAAAGCTAATCTGCAAAATCGCTCCTCATAATCTACACCCCTCATCTCCAGTATCAACCTGGTGAACCTTCTCTGCACTCCCTCCAAGGCCATTATATCCTTTCGTAAATAAGGCGACCAAAACTGCACACAGTATTCCAGCTGCGGCCTCACCAATGCCTTGTACAGATGCAGCAAGACTTCTCTGCTTTTATATTCCATCCCCCTCGCAATAAATGCCAACATCCCATTTGCCTTCTTGATCACCTGTTGAGCCTGCAGACAGAGGTTTTGGGACTCCTGCACAAGGACTCCCAGGTCCCTTTGCATAGTAGCATGTTGTAATTTTTTTCCGTTTAACTAATAATCCAATTTGCGATTATTTCTTCCAAAGTGAATAACCTCACATTTGCCAACGTTATACTCCATCTGCCAGATCCTCGCTCACTCACTCAGCCTATCCAAATCTCTCTGCAGACCTTCCGCTTCCTCCACGCAATTCCCTTTCCCATTTATCTTTCTGTCGTCAGCAAACTTTGTTACCCTACACTCAGCCCCCTCCTCCAGATCATCTATGTAAATAGTAAACATTTAAGGCGCCAGTACCGATCCCTGCGGCACGCCCCTCGTCACCACCTGCCAACCAGAAATTCAAAATGCATCCGTCCTTAAGCAGAGGAAGCTTTCCCGTCACGAATTCTACAGCACATGCAATTTGACGTTGAGAAAGGCGAATGAGGTTGGGGGAGGTGTGAAATTGGTGGTAATTCAGATGGGCAGACGAGGGAAGGTCAACCCGATGCAAATTCTGCCCTTGCATTAAATGCAACAAATTCATATCAGCCTAGTTTTAGGTTTGCCACAAGCACCTCCCATCTTGCTCCACTGATATTGGGATTTATTCTCTCTCCTGACTATATTCCTCAATTCTCCCCACATGAAATCAACATCACGTGATGGACAGTCCAAGCAGCCTCCATCTACGTGTCTGTTATGAAGCAAGGCTGGATACTGAATGTAAACACACTGCTGGAACTGGGCATAATAAGTGATTATTTACAAAGTAACTTGATTATCACTTCAATCCTGAAGACCTAATTTACTGGCAAATCTTTACATCTCTGGAATTATCTGTCGAGCGAGAAGCACAATTAACATTTCCATTTCAATATGATTCTTCCAGTCAAAGTTGGAACGCCCTAATTACATATAACATAAAGGAAATGCAGTTGCAAATCTCCTGTCATGACGTGGACAGTACTTTCAGTCTCAGGATGCGTTCAATTTGAGGAAGTTTGCCCTGCTTTTGAAAGAAGGAAAGTCTATTCGGAAGCTCGGATCCATTAACTTACACACACGCTGATTTGAATGTAAAAAAAGGACAACATCTGCAACTTCAAAAAATATATGATTTTTCAGTTACACTTGAGTGCATGGTTTAGATTATTGGCTTCTTATATTGCAGTTTATCCAACTGTAAATGTTCGGTTGAGTTTCAAATTCTTATGATCAGACCTGGGTGCAGTTGGACTTTAGCGCTTCAAGATGGGATGTCAGTACCCTGATATCTTCCAGATGTGTCAAAAAATAAAATTAATGAAATTTCAGGGGAAGCTCAGGTCAGTTGACTGGACTTGCTTGACATCTATTAAAAATGCAATAAACTCCTCAAGGAGAGCATTAACAGCGAGGGTCGTGCCTTGATTTCAATATCAGAAAACACCGAGCCAGACCCGTTTTTGATTTGATTAATTATTGTGACATGTATTAACATACAGTGACAAGTATTGTTTCTTGCGCGCTCTGCAGGCAAAACATACCGTTCATAGAGAAGGAAACGAGAGCATGTAGAATGCAGTGATACAGTCATAGCTACGGTGTGGAGAAAGATCAACGAAATGCAAGGAAGTCCATTCAAAAGTCTGATAACAGCTAGGAAAAAGCTGTCCTTGAGTCAGTTGGTACCTAACCTGACTTCTGTATCTTTTTCTCGAAGGAAGAACGTGGAAGAGAAAATGTCTGGGGTGCGTGGGGTCCTTAATTGTGCAGGCAGCTTTGCCGAGGCAGCGGGAAGTGTAGAAAGAGTCAATGGATGGGAGTCTGGTTTGCGTGACCGGTTGCAGTTCCTTGCAGTCTTGGGCAGAGCAGGAGCCATACCAAGCTGTGATACATCCAGAAAGAATGCTTTCTATTGTGCATCTGTAAACGTTGGTGAGAGTCGTAGCTAACATGCCAAATTTCCTTCGTCTTCAGAGAAAATAGAGGCATTGGCAAGCTTTCTTAACGATAGAGTCGGCATGGGGGGACCGGGACAGGCTGTTGGTGATCTGGACATCTAAAAAATTGAAGCTCTCGACACTTTCTTCTTTGTCCCCGTCTGCTGCACGTGCACAGCGAGTAAACTCAGCGTTTGAAGACATTCAGTCAAAGAACAAAGAACAAAGAACAATACAGCACAGGAACAGGCCCTTCGGCCCTCCAAGCCCGCGCCGCTTCCCGGTCCAGGATTGAATCCTGAATCCAGGATCCCCGCCCAATTTTCCAGCCTATCTACATACTAATATCCTATCCACCGAGCTGTCCCTCACAGCTACGATGCTTTGTTCATCACAACCTATTAACTCACCCCCACCCCCCCATTTCAGACCATGTGATCTCCAGGGAGAGGCGAAAACTCAGAGTGAAAACCCCAGGGCCAATATGGGGAAAAAAAATCTGGGAAATTCCTCTCCGACCCCCTGAGGCGATCGAAACGAGTCCAGGAGATCACACTGGCCCTGATCGGAAAATGCTTCCCAACCCTAGTCATTTCCACTTCCACGAACACCATATGAATTCCCTGCCCCTGAGACAGGTTCCCAACTATCCGCAGTCTCGCTCTGTACTGGCACCAGCAAGATGATCATAGAATGAAGCCTTGAAACGAGAAACAAAGAACAATTAGCCCGCGCCGCTTCCTGGTCCAAACTAGACCACTCTTTTGTATCCCTCCATTCCCACTCCGTTCATATAGCTGTCGAGATAAGTCTTAAACGTTCCCAGTGTGTCCGCCTCCACCACCTTGCCCGGCAACACCTTCCAGGCCCCCACGAACCTCTGTGTAAAATATGTCCTTCTGACATCTGTGTTAAACGTCCCCCCCTTCACCTTGAACCTATGACCCCTCGTGAACGTCACCACCGACCCGGGGAAAAGCTTCCCACCGTTCACCCTATCTATGCCTTTCATAATTTTATACACCTCTATTAAGTCTCCCCTCATCCTCCGTCTTTCCAAGGAGAACAACCCCAGTTTCCCCAATCTCTCCTCATAACCAAGCCCCTCCATACCAGACAACATCCTGGTAAACCTCCTCTGTACTCTCTGCAAAGCCTCCACGTCCTTCTGGTAGTGTGGTGACCAGAACTGGACGCAGTATTCCAAATGCGGCCGAACCAACGTTCTATACATCTGCAACATCAGACCCCAACTCTTTTACTCTATGCCCCGTCCTATAAAGGCAAGCATGCCATATGCCTTCTTCACCACCTTCTCCACCTGTGACGTCACCTTCAAAGATCTGTGGACTTGCAAACCCAGGTCCCTCTGCGTCTCTACACCCTTTATGGTTCTTCCATTTATCGTGTAGCTCCTCCCTACATTATTCCCACCAAAATGCATCACTTCGCATTCATCAGGATTGAACTCCATCTGCCATTTCCTTACCCAAATTTCCAGCCTATCTATATCCTTCTGTAGCCTCTGACAATGTTCCTCACTATCTGCAAGTCCTGCCAGTTTTGTGTCGTCCGCAAACTTACTGATCACCCCAGTTACTCCTTCTTCCAGATCATTTATATAAATCACAAACAGCAGAGGTCCCAATACAGAGCCCTGCGGTACACCAGTAGTCACAGGCCTCCAGCCGGAAAAAGACCCTTCCACTACCACCCTCTGTCTTCTATGACCAAGCCAGTTCTCCACCCATCTAGCCACCTCCCCCTTTATCCCATGAGATCCAACCTTTTTCACTAGCCGACCATGAGGGACTTTGTCAAACGCTTTACTAAAGTCCATATAGACAACATCCACGGCCCTTCCTTCGTCAACCATTTTGGTCACTTCTTCAAAAAACACCACCAGGTTAGTGAGGCATGACCTCCCTCTCACAAAACCATGCTGACTATCGTTAATGAGTCTATTCCTTTGTAAATGCGCATACATCCTACCTCTAAGAATCTTCTCCAACAACTTCCCCACCACGGACGTCAAGCTCACCGGCCTATAATTACCCGGGTTATCCTTCCTACCCTTCTTAAATAACGGGACCACATTGGCTATCCTCCAATCCTCTGGGACCTCACCTGCGTCCAGTGACGAGACAAAGATTTGCGTCAGAGGCCCAACGATTTCACCTCTCGTCTCCCTGAGCAGCCTTGGATAGATTCCATCAGGCCCTGGGGATTTGTCAGTCTTTATATTCTCTAACAAACCTAACACGTCCTCCTTTGTAATGGAGATTTTCTCCAACGGTTCAACAGTCCCCTCAGAGACACTCCCAGTCAACACATCCCTCTCCTTTGTGAATACCGACGCAAAGTATTCATTTAGGATCTCCCCAACTTCATTGGGCTCCAAGCATAAGTCCCCACTTTTGTCCCTGAGAGGTCCTATTTTTTCCCGAACAACCCTTTTGTTCCTACCGTATGAATAAAATGCCTTGGAATTCTCCTTAATCCTGTCTGCCAAGAACATTTCGTGACCCCTTTTTGCTCTTCTAATTCCCCGTTTGAGTACTTTCCTACTTTAATTGTACTCCTCCAGAGCTCCCTCCGTTACAGTCATTAATGTTGGTGTGAAAATGTTTGACTCCTGGCGTATTTTGACTGAGGTCCGTGAAAGTATATATTCAATTGACCACATGACAGTTTCTGTGAGGCTTCTTCCTCTGCAAAGTGCTTCCGAACACTACTTTGGTGAAAGCAACATTTGCTGAAATTGCAAACTTCTCGTATCTGTTTTGCATATCTAATACGGAAGGCCACGATCTGATGACAAAATGTGGTGCAGGGAATTCTCAGAAGTTGGATTTCAGAATGTGTGCTCCGAGCATGAATTGTGTTTTCTGTCTTTAATCTCTGGAACTTCACTTCGATGATTCATGAGCAGTAAACTATCACACTTTTCAATTATACAGCTGGTTGCTATCAATATTTATTCTAAACCTGTAAACACCCTTGGTGTTTATTGTGATCAGATATTTCCCCTGTACAGTAATGCCCGGGCTATACATCACATACCACCCAGGCAGCAAGTATTATCTGCCCCGACTAATCAAATAGTCTCGTCTGAATGATCAAACTCTACACAGATAAACAGACATTGGACAAATATGCTTGTTCAGCAAGGTAAACCGATTATAACTGATAAACTGCACTAGCACCAATGACTGGCTCAGCGTCACAGGGTCAGAAAGTCAGACAGTACAGAAGAGGCCCTGTGGCCATTTGTGTCTGGAACAACAAAACTACATTAATCGTACTTCCCAGCACTTGGCCCAGAATCTTGCATAACTTGATCTTGCAGGAGCTCATCCACGGAGCTTTTGATGGTTGTGAGGTTTTCTTTCTCTACCCTCCCAGGAACTGCATTCCAGACTGCCAGCACCATCTGGATGACTCCACCCACACCTCCCTGTTCCTCACCTTAAATTGTGTGCTCCCTTTTCCTTTATCCTTCAACTGGGAGGAAGAGCCGCTTCATATCTAATATTTCCATACGGCTCATAATCTTGTACACTTCAGTCAGGCCCCCGTTCGCCTTCTCGGTTCTAACAAAAGCAACAAGAGGCTAACCAGCCTCTCTTCATTGTTCAAATGCTCCTGGTGAATCTCATCTACACTTTCTCCATTGCAAACAAATCCTTCCCATAGTGTGACGACCAGAACTGGGTACAGTTCCACCTGTGGCCGACAAAAGGTTTTGTACAGCTCCAATATAACCTCGCTCCCTAATAACCTATGCGAGACCGATGATGACACGATTCCCAAATGCATTTTTAACTACCCTATAGAAGTGCCCTGCTGCCTTCTGGAACCTGTGGAGCAGGTCAGAACCTTCATTGTGTCTTGCAATTCGTTGAGTATGCCGTTGTCTTCTTAATCCTTTCAAAATTGATCAGCTCGCACTTCTCGGGGTTCAATCTGTCACCGATCTGCCCATTTTACCAACTTTGCTACATCTTCGTGCAATCTAAGACTTGCTTCATCATTACTAAGCATGCTTCCAATGTTGGTGTCATCCATAATCGAGCACAATCAAACGTCGCAAATACCTCCCACAACCCCCCACAAACACACACACACACACACACACACACACTCTCACACACACACACACACACACACATTCCCACACTAAATCATTGATCGATATCATGAACAATTAGGGACCGAGCACAGATCCCTGTGGTACATCTCTGGACTCTGGCCTCCAGTTCGACAAAGCGCCTTCCACCACCACTCTCTGTGTCCTAACACTGAATCAGTTATGGACTCAACTTGTCAAGTTGCCCTCGATCCAATGTACTTTTATCTTATTGATCAGTCTGCACTATGGTAAATTGTCAAAGGTTTTGCTGGTATCCATAGAAGCTACATGAATTGTACTCCCATCATCTACGAATCCAATCACCTTGTTGAAAAATATGCATCATATTTATTCGGCATCATGTCTGTCTGACAAAGCCCTACTGACTGTCGCTGAGTAAGCCCTGACTCGACAAGTGGAGATTGATACTCTGCTTCTGAATTATCTCCTGTTTCCTGAAAACCGATGTTTTAAACATTTACCAATAATTTGCATGTACATTCACCAACAACAAAAAATGAGGATAACCCATTTACTAATTAACAATAATCAGTGAATTTTGCAAACATGGTCAGAATCAATGAGGATAAAATAATTCCAAGTAATTTAGAATGATCTAGCGACAATTGGTACTCAGTCTGTCCTCAAACTGACATACTATTAATGGTTTGACGACAAACCATGCTTTGATCAATAACTTGTTAAATGACTGAATTCACTGATCGAATCTTATTGATGTTCCGCAGGCTGATAGACACCAATGAACATCTCCATAGAATACTCTGCATCCATAATTTCAGTTAAAGACCAAAATTTAAACCAGCATGCAAAACCTATTTGAGAGAAGGCAGTGTACTTGCACAAGATTCAAAAGGAGGTTGTTTAACCTCAGGATCCAATCGGGATGCATTGTGCGTATTTGACGAATTCATTGTCAGCCCTTTAAACTCAGTCTTGCGATTGAACCTGATATTGAACCTGAGTGAATATGTTGAAGAAATTATCGTGCAGCCTTCAAAGGAACGCTGGCTGCGATTTCCTACTGACAAGAAAAGTATTTCTTCCGGGCAGATGGTGTTAGTTTTATACAACATAATAGTTGGATCTGTCTTCAAGAGAGGAAAATGTTGCAGGACTTTCAGAGGAAGCATTGCACATTTTAGGTATACATAAGAAAAGACAAGTAGGAGATCATGAAATATTTGGCAGTGTTCAAAATAGCAAAATTGCCTGTTCGATAATGGTGGCACGGTTGCACAGTAGCACGGTAGCACTTAGGGCGGCACGGTAGCACAGTGGTTAGCACTGCTGCTTCACAGCTCCAGGGACCTGCGTTCGATTCCCGGCTTGGTTCACTGTCTGTGTGGAGTTTGCACGTTCTCCTCGTGTCTGCGTGGGTTTCCTCCGTGTGTTGCGGTTTCCTCCCACAGTCCAAAGATGTGCGGGTTAGGTTGATTGGCCATGCTGAAATTGCCCCTTAGTGTCCTGAGATGCGTAGGTTAGAGGGATTAGTGGGTAAATATGTAGGGATATGGGGGTAGGGCCTGGGTGGGATTGTGGTCGGTGCAGACTCGATGGGCCGAATGGCCTCATTCTGCACTGTAGGGTTTCTATGATTCTATGGTAAGGATATCGAAAGAAGTCTCAGAACACCTGCTCCTTCATCAGGTTAGAGATGAAAGAGCAGAGCTCCGAAAGCTCGTGATACCAAATAAAACTTTTGGATTTTTACCTGGTGCTGTGAGACTTCTTACTATGCCCACCCCAGTCCAATGCCTCCCTAAAAGACAAAAAAAAAACAGTCCAATGCCAACATCTCAACATCATGGTCCGGATATAGATAGCAGAGAGTGACATTGAATGTTCCTTTGTACAAATGTATTGAACCATTCCAAAACAGTGGAAAGGTGTGCAGGTTAGGTCGAATACTAATTGCCCCTTAGTGTCACAAGATGTATAAATTAGGGGTTTTAGCGGAATAAAGATGTGGAGTTACGGGGATAAAGCACGCATAAAATGCTCTATTGGAGAGCCAGTTCAGGCTCGATGTCTCGAATGAGCTCCTGCTGCAAAATAGGGACACTATAGTTCAATCACTGAGTGTTAACCTGTGAGTTCTGGGATTAGGGTTATTGCATATAAATTGGGATTTTATTTAATACTGAGGTAAGTTAGATTCTTCACCAAGACATTTAGACACTGATCAAACAAGGAGTCAAAGAACCAATATATATTTTTGCTTGGAGATGTGAGACGTGAACAATTTTAGCTGACAGGTGCTGCCAAATGGGAAGATGAATGCGAATGATATCAAAGAGCAAGGAATGCTTGATCATTCAACCTCCATAAACTGACTCGATGCAAGCAGAACTTCTTAAATAACTAGTACGTGGTAGAATAATGAGTGTCCACCCTCAATAATATATCAATATCCGAAGCTCGAATTTCCAAGGCACCCAGTACCTGCTTAAGGCTTTATCTTTTCACAAAGTGACTACAGTGCTTCAGCCGCCCTCTCAGTAATAAAGGAAGTTAAGGATGCCAACATAACCAAATGACCCATGCGAAAATCACCATGTGTTTATTGTTTATCATTTCATAGATTGGAAACATTTTTGATAACTGAAACACATTAAAACTGACCAAAAATAGTAAAGGTACTTTGCATCTAAAGGAGGAGCTCTACCGATTATCCCAAGTTCTTATCTGCTCTCATCTCAACGCTATAAGTGAACTTGTGCCCCGGTCTGCTGCGTTTATGGGGGAAGCACTGAGGGATAATAGATATGGAGCTGAATGGTGGACCCACTGCATCGAAGCGTGGCAAAGCTTTATGTATTATTTATTGATTTATGCAGCCCAGACAATCGCTTTAATCTCACAGCATTGATGTAAATGTTGTTGAACACGAATGAAATTTAAGAAGGTTTAGCGACACACAATTCCTGGAATCGCCGGATAATATTTGGAGATGCCATTCTGTCATATGCTGCTGGTGAATTTATGAAGGTACTTGAAGATTTACATGTCCAGTGCACTGCCCGACACAAGTCCGAATGTCCAATTACAATCAGTCAATGTGAAAGTGTAGCAGCGACTAACATGCGAGCAGAGACATGACCACAAGGCCAGGTGCTTCCTGTCGGTTCAGCGAAACAGGAAAACGCACAGCGACTGACTGCGAGCGGCTTCGGGATGACACAAAGTATAACTTAATACCAATTTTTCAGCTTCTCATGAATCACTTCCTCTTGTATGGAACAAATACGTTTGTGGGCTTCCCTTCTCTAAAGGCGGCTCTGTAAAAACATTCACTCAAATGACTGTCAAGTTGATCATGAAAGTAAAGTTACATTTGTCCAGCACATAAAAAATATTTCTGAGCGCAACAGATCCGCCGTACTCTGTCACTCTAAACTGGGCAGAGGCAGCAAAATCACTCAGATATGTAATGGTGGCCTCCAAGATATGTTCAAAAAGTAATTAAGTTCAAATACAGAGCAACAGCCTCTTAACAGAAGCATTTCATCTAAGAGTTCCGTACCGAGGTGCGACATATAAGAATTCATGCATAAATTGGCTATTCTGTCCTTCGAGAATATTGTTCTCCAAATAGAGACAGTAAAAACTTTAGAGGTTGTTCTTAGAACGAATAGGAAAAGCGTTGTTTTCACTCGGACAAGTATTTATTTTTAGCCCAGTTGTTACAGATTTGAACTTCTTGCTTGAGTTGTTGCCCGAGTGAAATTTCTTCACTTTTCCCTTGTGTCGATGTGAAAATCAAGTTGCGAATACAGGCTGCATTCGTACTCCACAGAATCCTTGAACAGCCGGTTGGATTGGACTTGTCGGTGAGAACGCTCATTGCAGATTTATTGAGGAAAGTGAATGGATCTGGCATACAATTTATGCATTTTCTCCACATCACGGCAGTCCATTTTCCCTGGATGTAACCTGAAAAATTTAACCCTTATCCTGTCCATGGCCTTCAACAGTTCCTCGGAACTTGTCCGTTGAAATAAGCGGTAAGAGAGTGCAAAAACAATGTCCATAATCCAGTGCAGGCCGAATATGATTTGCATGGCCCAATGCACTCCCCGGCAGAAATTCGAATGTTCAATTGCAATCTGTCAATATTGAAGTGCAACAGCGACTAACATGCGAGCAGAGACATGACCACAAGGCCAGGTGATTCCTGTCAGTTCAGCAAAACAGGAAAACGCACAGCGAATGTACTGAGGCTGCGTAAACTGCGAGCTGTTTCGTGGTGACACAAAGTAGAACTCCAATTGCTCAGCTTCTCAGGAATCGTTTATTGTTGCTTGCAGCACATTGTTTGTGGGCTTTCCTTCTCTCCACGCAGCTTGGTCAAGACATCCACTCAAATGACTGTCAAATTGATCATGAAAGTAAAATTACATTTGTCCAGCAGATAAGCAATATCCCTGAGCGGCATGGTCCCACCGCACTCTGTCACTCTAAACTGGGCAGAGGCAGCAAAATTGCTCAGAGAATTAATGGTGGCTTCTACAATATGTTGAAAAAGTAATTACGTTCAAATAGAGAACAACAGAAGCATTTCCGTCCAGAGGTGCTACATATAGGATGCCATTCGTGATTTCCTTGATATTTAAACTGAAAGTCATTTCAAGGGCGATAGGTCGCTCAAGCCCTGATTAAAACTCTGTAAGCACATTCATGGTTGTGATACAATTTTACTCCGATGGGAAATCAGTTGTTCTGGAGATCAGGTGGGAGAATGCAGTTGAGGATTTTCATGTCAGATTAGGCGTGATCTCATTGAATACTGGAGCAGATTCGATGGGCCAAATGGCCGACTTCAGTTACCACGTCCAATGGATTTACGGTCTGCAAAGCAAGTCAAATCAATTAGCTACAGCATCACAGACAATAATCCTCGGCATAACTCAATATTTAACTGATTGGTGATTGTAGAAAATCCGGGGAAACATTATAGCTGAGAAACAAATTCAATTTGGAACTCACCACAGCAGAAAATTAAAATCTAAAATAATTTTAAACTGGGCCCTTTAGATTGTCGGAAATAGAAAGAACAGTTGTAATCAGAAATTTCACTTGATGGTCTCCATCCTTTTCCAACTCTATGAAGGACACGATAGAATCTTTCTAAATGTATCAAGTCTTGTTTTCAGTCAGCTGTTAAAGGAATTGTGGAATATTGGGTGTTGTGAATATATGGGAATATTGGAACATTTTGCATTCTGCGATTGGCACTGAAAGCTGTAAAACACACACTGTGTGCAAAAACACCGCCTGCAGCCAGGAAGTAGAAAGAAGGTTTGCAAACATTTCACAATATAATATCCGACAATATTCAAACATAAGTGAGAAGCTCAGAATGACACTGCTGCTGTGTTCAAGTTCAACATGACATTGAAAAAAATGTGGTTAATCCAATAGAATCCTGGAATCATAGAATCTGCAGAACTGAAGGGGACCACTCTGCCCATCAGCCTGTATTGGTTCGCGAAGGAGTTCCAAGCTAATCCCAATCTCGAGCCCTATCGATGTAGCCCTCTTTATTACTCACTTTCAACTATGTATCCAGCTACCTTTTGAATCCACCTGTGGAATTCACCTCCACCCCTCTCCGAGGCAGCGCATTCCAAATCTCTGAGTGAAGACATTTCTCCTCATCTCACTCCTCTCTCTCTCTCAAACAATCATGGCATTGTGACCCCAGTCACAAACATACATTCTAGTGGAAACATAATATCCTTCTTCACCCTGTCAAACTTTGAACACCTCAATAAAGTCACCCCTTAATATTTTCAGCTCTGAGGACAATAATTCCAATTTCTCGAAGCTTTCCTTGTATCTAAAATTTCTCATCCCTGGTATCTTGCCCACAAATCTCCTTTGCACTTTCTCCAGGGCTTTAACATGTCCAATTTCCTACTTAAATTCTACATTTTTGTTATGTTGCCAGTAGGTGTGTTATGAACCCCACTTCGAGCTAGTGAAGGACACATTAGCCTTCAATGACTGCTGCATGTCAGGGGAGAATTGTATTTCACGCGTGGCTCTTACTGTCTGACAGAGTCATTGTTTGTGAGGGAAATTTCATTTCAACTGATTCTGGGTTTTTGTTTATATATGAAAGTCATCTTGACATGAAACGCTGCACGTTTCTCTGCAAAGATGCTGCATGATCTGGTAATTCATTCAAAGCATTTTCCATTGTGTGTTTATAATTCGGATTGCCAAATTCAACACAGTTTTGCTTATTCACTGCATTCGGAACCTGTGTGCAAGAAACAGAGTGAAAGAGTGCAACAGAATAGGAAGAGTGACAGATTTAGTTACGAATATCGAGCGAAAAACAGAAGGATGGATGGACACATGGACACTCACAGAGAAACACACATATATACAGTCACACAGACACACACAAACAAGCAAACTCATTGACACACATAGACGCAAACGTGCACACACATGCAGACATAGTGACCACACACATACATACGAGCAAACACAGTCGCTCACACACAGAGACACACAAACACACACACAGACACACCGCACCCACACATGGAGATAATGGGAAGGTATTTAGCTGGAGGCGAGAGAGAGGCAGGTTGATTTACAGAATGACAGGGAGAGAGAGTGTTACAGCGAGAAATAGAAACAGCCAGGTGAGTGAAAGAAATGCGTATGGAAAATATTTGGAAAACATGTCCAGCCTGCACTGGATTACTTACATTGTTCTTGCGCTGCTTTACTGTTTTTCAACGGACAATTTCCGCGGAACAGTGGAAGGCAGTGGGGAGGATGGGGTTAAATTTTCCAGGTTAAATGCAGGAGAAATGGACTGCCGCTATGAGGACAAATTGCATAAATTCGGCTTTCTGTCCTTCGAGAATATTGTTCTCCAAATAGAGACTGGTAAAACTTTGGGAGTTGTTCTTAGAACAAGTAAGGAAAGGTTTGTTTTTATTCTGACAAGGGTTTAGTTTATTTCAGATTGTACAGATTTGAATTTTTTGATTGAAGTGTTGCTGGAGTGAAATTTCTTCACTTTTCCCTTGTGAAGGTGTGAAAATCACGTTGCGAATGTATTCGGACTTCAAGGGATTCTTGAACAGCCGATTAGATTTGTCGGTAAGAACACTTATTTACAGATTTCTTGAGGACAGTGAATGGATCTGACATGCGGGTGCGATAGGCCGCTGTGTCTGTGCTGTAAGATGTGATGAATCTACGATGCAGGGTTGCTGACTCATTTCCTTTTCCAAACGTTTGTCCTCATTAGCCGCACAGGACAAGGAAGTGGATATAACTATCCTTGGTAACTTTTATCAAACGGCAATTGATATTTCACACATCAATTCAGAGCATCAATTAGTCAGACATGAGGAAACATTATTTTTTGAACAAAGTGTTCTCAAAGAATTAATTCCTGGTGCGTTTGGTGTTTCAGAAAGTGTTGGAAGGACAGCCCGGTACCGGTGTACAAAACTCGTTGAATAGTCAAGTCTGATCGCAGTAACCGACAGTCGGGACGATGCTGCGCTCCTTCCTGACTTTAATTGCATTGCAACTTTTCAACTGTGAGTTATTATTGATTGAAAGTATCCCGATGTCGATTGAGAATTCACTGACATAATATTTTTAAATATATATATATATATTGAGTTTTCATAATAAAAATGTTGGTGACCGATTGCAATGAGAGGAGGTGGGTTCAGTGTCTGAAAAGCTGGAGGATGAAGAAGTGCTCAGCACATTGAAAACATACTTGTTTATGCGTTTGAAGTATTGTAACGCACAAAGGAGCCAAGAACAGGCGAGTGGGGTTGGACTGAATTGATTACATTCCACCCAGCACAGTCACTTTGGACCGAGGGGCCTAACAGCTTGGCCGAATATTGCTCTGAGTCCACGAGTGTCCAACGGAAATTGTTTTTGAGCACCGTCTACCTAACACCCGTGTGCAGAATAAATAAATTGGAGGTGAAAATCACAATGGACTGTCAAATGTAAATCTGGAAAATTATATATTTTTTCGAGCAATGTTTTAGATTCTCCACTCCACTTCGGAAAAAGGCTCTAATATATTCAAATATGCCCTTCGTTGTTATGAAGGGCGCATTGGAATTGGGAATTTAAGTAGCAGAAGTTTCAGTTGGTGAATAATTTACATTTCCTGTTTCTTTTTAACTTATTTCCTGTCAAATATATTTAGAAAATAGAAGATTTGATTAATGCTTGTATTAATTTCTCGGCCGAAACTTATGGCAACTTGAGATTTAAATTCAAAATTGAATGGAAATGCCATACTTGTGCAAGGACAACATCTTGCTGTAAAGCCTCTATTTGGACTACTTGAGTTGCGTCGGTACAAATTAGAGCAGTCGCTGTTAGAATATGCTGAAAAGGAATTTGAGTGGAAGCCAACTCACTGCATTTAAAAATGCAGGAATTTTACCGAGGACCGTCCACACGTATTTCTCTTAGATATTTCGGAGTATATTTTCCGTCTGAATCCCGTGTCGAGATAAAACAAACAAATCATTTAAAATAGCTGCCTCCGCCTTAGAGTGTTGTGCTAGGTCTGTGAAGAATGCATTTTAACGCGTTAATATGAATTGCAATTAATAATGTCATGAATTAATTTCATTAATATGAAGAAAATACTTATCTTGTTATGTTGATAATGTAATTTGCTGAATATGCGTGATTTGCTTTGTGACGCTTGCTGCTCAAATGCCTCATATCTCCGATCGGAATTTTACCAGAATGTGTTAAATTAATATTTCTATGCAGTGATTTTTTTACGTTCTAATTATTTTTCATTCTCAAAACTATTGCACGCTTTCGTTTGCACTTTGTCTCATGCCGTTTTCTGTGGCATATCCAGACCTGTTCTTTCATCTCCTTCCACAGTTGAGATTTAAGTCGTTGAGTTCGTACAATTTCTCTCGGTTCCCAACTTGCCTCTTCTGTTATATTTATTGATAGTAAGAAGTTTAACAACACCAGGTTAAAGTCCAACAGGTTTATTTGGTAGCAAAAGCCACACAAGCTTTCGAAGCTCTAAGCCCCTTCTTCAGGTGAGTGGGAATTCTGAACAATTCCTGAAGAAAGGGCTTAGAGCTTCGAAAGCTTGTGTGGCTTTTGCTACCAAATAAACCTGTTGGACTTTAACCTGGTGTTGTTAAACTTCTTACTGTGTTTACCCCAGTCCAACGCCGGCATCTCCACATCATATTTATTGATCCCATTGTCACTGAAAATGCTGGTTAACTGATAGGAAAGCGTCCCATTCCTGTTATCAAACACTTCACGCAGTAAAGAACACATAGCCTGCGAAATAAATTCTTAAAAGAACATGCCTTGTAAAAGAAAAAGTACATTGCTTTTTCATAAATCCTAGCTCAATAAACTCATCTCATTAAAAATTGATTTTTTTTTGTTGCTACTGAATCGCTAGTTGGGGCTTTATGAAGTGAATGTTGAAATGGTTTACTTAACTTGTAGAATCTTATCCTAATATATATTTTGCGCAAAGTTACATTTTCAGTTCATTATTCTTCAAAAAGATCAGCAAATGAAAAATAAACTTAGATTCGCCACGGAATCCAATTCAGATATGGCGGCAGTTCGGATTAAATACTCCACTCTGTCTGTTGTCCAGACGGAATTGAAATTCCAGCTAAACAGCGCAGTCATCGCCGCCACTGTTAGAACAGTACACATTGCAGAATGGAATCTAAGTCAATTAACTGCTTCCGGAATAACAGTAAAAGTTCTAATTACTGCCAATGGAATGCGTGCACGCATTTGGGATTGATACTTCTCAGTGGAAGGCCAGTATGCTCGTCGTGTCCTACAGTGAGCTGCCTTTTGTTAAGCAGATTATTCTGAGTTTGAGAAGTGGACAGGGCTGTAAATACTGAAAAGTTAAATATAAAATCGAGGTGGGACGAACATTGCTTTAAGTGGTATATTAAGCAATATACCTAATATCAGTGGCACTAGTGAAATAATAGGGTAGTGAAAAAAACGACTTTTTCTGCGAATTTGCTGCATGAGTATTTCTGATTCCTCTTGGGAACAATGAACTTTAGAAATCAAAACAAAGCTTTCTGAACCATACATTAACATCATGATTTTGTATCAGTCACTGGATATTTGTTACCCTCTTCCCAGACACTCTCAATATCCATTAAGCACCCTGTTGCATTTAATGAAATGTGAAAACCTGTTACTCATACTAGGTTGGCGAACTCCACCGTTTCCTTGTAAAATGTTTTGAATTATTTTGTACCATTTGTTTCGGCCTCCAGACCCCAGAGATATATCACCCTCTCTCGCAAAGATTGGATAAATTTCCGCTTACATTCTGAATGCGATATCTTATATTCAGGCAAGAGTTAATTTGGTATGGCCATTCATTTGGAAATTATGGTTCCACCAGCGACTCATAATCTGTCTTTTCTGCTGTGAGCTAAATGGTCCCAATGTTTACCGGTGGTTTTCAACGACGAATACGATGTTGTGTAATTAATTCCATAACGCTGATATTTATTTTTTGTGTGTTAGGTCTCATAGTTTAAGATAAAACATTATTGACAGATCGAACGACTTAGTCATGGGGAGATATGTTCGTTGCGTTACTGTTTTGTACTAATGGCGTTTTTTGATCTTAAAAAGGCCTACATTTTATAGTACCAAACTTTCAATGTCACGATATCCCTTTCAAACAAAGTTAACATCCACATTCAGCCACGGCTTTTGCACTCTTCTTATTATTATACTATTTCTTGTGAAGTCAGTGTCCCTGGCAATGGCAGCATTTATTGCCTGTACTCAAATGTATTCAGGAATATGTCTCTGAGCCTTTTTTTTCTGACTGGCTGCAGTACATGATACACTAATGCAAGCGTCGTGGCGTTACAGATTGAGTTCACAAAAGAATGAAGCAACCCCGTTATAGGCCCAACTCAGCATGGTGTCCGACTTAGAAGGGAATGCGAAATTCAAGGAACCACTGTAGGTCCTTGTCAATCTTGGTGGTAGAGATCGCGGTTTTGGAATGAACTGTGGAATGAGTTTTCGTCATTTGCTGCTGTGTATCATCTACACGGTGCACAGATGTTTCAGGTGATGGCTGGTATGTCCAGAAAATCAGGCGGCTTGTATCTGTATGGTGGCCAGCGCCTTCTGTTTTATTGCTTGTTCGTGTCATTAGTGATCTGATGCAGGAGGAAAGGGGCCAGAGGCTTAAGGTGAGAAGGGGAAAGTTTAAGGAAAATGTGTGAGGGAAGTTCTTCACTCAGCGAGTAGTTGTGTCTGGTCTGCGCTGCCAGAGGAGTTGGTGGAATCAGGCACATTAGCAACATTTAAGAGGCATCTGGATAGGTACATGAATAGGCAGGAAATACAATGATACGGATGGAGTGAGGGCAGCAGGTTTTTTTTTTAGTTGGATCATCCTAATCGACATGAAGGACCAAAGTACCTGTGCTGCACTTTTCTTTGTTCTCTGATCTTGAAATGGATGAAAGATTCATATCATAGAATCATAGAAACCCTACAGTACAGAAAGAGGCAAGTCGGCCCATCGAGTCTGCACCGACCACAATCCCAGCCAGGCACTACCCCCATGTCCCTCCATATTTTACCCGCTAATCCCTCTAATCTAAGCATCCCAGGACACTAAGGGGCAATTTTAGCATGGCCAATCAACCGAACCCGCATATCTTTGGACTGCGTGGGAGATTCAGTGGGAGAATTATGGAAAGCTGAAAAATGGTGGAAAAGTTATAAAGACAGAATGGATGAAGAGAGTCCAGAGATTCTAGTTAGACCATCGAGATTGTGAAAACTTTGAGTAAATATTGAAATGTTTTCCCACAATTGTGGCAAGGAGGAGAAAATAAGTAGACGGTGCGCGATATTGTTTATTGTTAGTGAAGCGCTAATAAGGATGACTGAGGATTGTCTACACTGGAAATAAATGACGCACTGTCTTTATTGTAGACGGTGGTGCAGAGATATTCGAGTAACTTCATCACTGTTACTCTGTGCATCAAGTCATCAATTTCAGCAACCCATCCGGACACAAGAATCACTGTGCTCTTGATTCTATTATGTAAACTAGGGACTAAAATGGATTCGGAGATTTGACTGACACACAACCTCCCAGTTTGCGAATACGGTAACACGTGGTTAAAAGAAAATTTTTAAAAAAGAATGAGACCAGGATATTCATAGGCCATCATATCACGGGTGTGGTAATTTGAATATTTTTTGTAACATCAAGTGCTTGCAAATCGTATGGTGAAGGAATAACACAGATCCTCGGTGTTGACTTTGTGATGTGTGGTTTTGGCAGTTTCATTCATCTCCTATTGCAGCGAAGATTAATATTCAAAATTTCATTTCAGGCAGACCAGGGAACAGCCAGGCTGATCGATCAGGTAATCGTCCTCCAAGTTCATATCTGACATTTTACTGCACTAATCCACCCAACTGAATGTTAAATCCGGAGACAATTTCAGTGTCTTTGTGTTTAAAGGTTCCATTCTAGGCATGCCTGTTAGTTGTGAAGGAAAATGCTCTTGCAATGTGTTCCTGAAAATCTTTAATTGCTGCACCCCTATTCGGTACGACATTAAATTAGGTCCCTGAGGAGCAGGGTGAGAGGCAAAGCGGCCCCGCTACAGATGAGAGATAATTTTTCACTTCCCTCGTTACCAGCCAGCGCTGACATGCAGCGCAATTGCTATTGCCCCTACCATCGCCGACATTTTAGGTTTCCATTGAAGTCTGGCCGCATCTTTCCGTCCCGGGAAGACCTGGAGGCTACCTGGCTGTCCAATTTAGCTGGTTGCAGCAGGGCGGCCCTGGTTCCACAGTGATAGTAGATATCGAACCGGAACTAGGATTGGCATTCCACTATGTTTGTCCAGGCAGTATGAAAAACCGCGGAACATGGCAGTCCTGACTGGCACTGATTCAATCAATTATACGCCGATTGACACTCCTGTCTGATGCAGCTGAATGATGCTTCCAACTTCCAACAGATTCACGGATAGTTCCCACTGCCTATTTATATTCCTGCTTCCACTTGCAATCTCAAATATTATCCCAGGTCTGGTGAGGTGCTGGACACACTTGATGCTTCAAATTATTCCTATCTGACCTGCCGTATCAGGTGGCTAATAACTGTTCGTTTATTTCTGTATTTTACAGAGGCAGTGAAGCTGAGACTGGCGAATGGGCAGAGTCGGTGCGTTGGGAGAGTGGAGATTCACTACAAGGGGCAGTGGGGGACAATGTATGATTATTTCTGGGACCAGCAGGACGCTGATGTTGTGTGTGGGGAGCTGGGCTGCGGGACCGCGCTCTCTGCACCACGCGGGGCTCGCTTTGGGCAAGGATCCGGACCCATTGTGGCGTCATATGTTGAGTGCGAAGGGAACGAGACCACTCTGCGGGAATGTCGCTCAGATCCATGGGGAGACTATCGTGTCTTTGGCTGGGTGCACTCCCGTGATGCCAGCGTGATTTGCTCAGGTAAAAGAAAATCTGCCCATCACCCACAGCCTACTCGCCGGGAAAGGGTGGATAAAGTATTCCGAGATTGTAAACAGTCGTAAAGAGATTGGTGATTAATTTCAACATTCTGAAAATTGAAGTGTTGTTACATTAACACCACGACTTAAGTTAATAATAAAGTAACAGCAATGAAAGTGATTAACAATTGCCACAACGGTGCACAGCCAGCTGTGTCCTTGAGCTGAGCACTTGCAGTTCGCTCTGTTCAGGAGAGGAGTTGTTCGCTCCTGGTTCCTCACTGTTCAGTTCCGATCACCATTCAACAAATAATGAAACATGCCAGGGCCACACAGAGCAAATCCTGGACAACAATCAGGCTTCTGCTGAGCAATTGTTTATCTTCATCTGTCCGCAGCGTTTGGGCTATTCTGCTATTTTAGCTTAACTCCAATTCTCCCGATTCTTTAAGGCTATTTTTTGCATCAGAGTCCAGAAATTGTACCCTCAGCTGAAAATGTGGTTCGACACCCGAGATACAGTCGGAGGCATCCCGATCCCCCAACACTTCGAGTTCTCCACCACCACCCCTCCTCCAATACCTCCACCGACACAACCACACGCCTCGAAACAAAGACGGACCTGTTAGCAACGACGGTGGGGGAAGTGGGGCGGACAGACCTGGGGGGAGGGGGTTGTTTTGACGGAGACCCTGGCGTGCTAATGTGTCCAGATCTTTCCTCTGCAGAGTGATACGGTCGGGCATGCTTTGATCGGCTGGCTGTGTACGTAAGAACATTTAAGAGGAGTCCAAATTATTTGGAATTGGTGGCTGTCGCTGAATTAAATCCGGGTGTTTCGGTCCATGTGTTTGACGTTTGCTGACTATTGATTGTGGAGGCCATAGATTGCTTATCCAGTCACTGTGGCTACTTTCAGAGCAGTAATCACTGGCCAGATTGAAAGTGTTCCAAGAGCAGAGTGAGGATGCGAAGGGTCTGGAGGAGAGTCATGCGGACTTGAACTTCCCTCTATTCTTCCCTCGCCACAAATTCTGCCACAGCTGCTGAATTGTTCCAACATTTTCTGATTTTGTGTGAGAGGGGACTGTCTGGATATCCCCTGTCTCTCCAGGCGTGTCGTTTTAATAGCTGACATGCAAATCCTCTTCCCAAAATGTTTGATACTATTTGGAAACTTATCTCCCTCTCACACCCTGAATCTGATGAATACCACCTGTTATTATATGATTTCCACACTTGTTATTTATATCCGACGAGTTTGCCTTTAGAGTCAGGGAGAGAAATCAGAAATGTTATTGGTGGAGTGCTCCGTTGCATTTGAATAAATTGTGCTGGATCAATTTGTTCAGGAGGTTGTATTTCAAACAGATGTGCGGCAGTCAATACTTTCTCCAGAATAAAATGAGGAGAGATTAGTTGTTTTAACATTTAAAGTTGCTGCAGCTTCAGGCAGATTTCATGCAGTGTAAACTGATAGAAGGAGATGTTGTCGAGACTCTGTAACCAGTAGCCTGGGACACTCTCACTGGACTATTTTCCAGAGCAGCAGATCCTTTCCAGGATGCTGTTCCCTGAACTGTTCATCCCATTCCAGATATGAACTGAACAATGTTACTGAAACTTGAAACAGAAACTGTCCCCATTCATATTCCAGCCGTCGAAATAGAAATGCAAAAATTTCTGAGGATTTTTGATTACGTTTTGCATCTGGCCTTTGCATTTCAGTGACCTGTGGACATGGACCCTCAATAAGAACCCGAATGTTGTTTGCTAATCACCTTTTAAACATTCGGGGATCCATCGTTTCATATCTGGTTGAAGTTGTTTCAGAACGTTCATTCTCAACACGTTTCAGCGTTAAAAGAAAATAAATGAAAATTATCGTTTTGGTTTCTATCAGTTAGAAATCCCTGGACAAATTCAACCTAATGTCCTTCGATTCATGTTCGCCTGCTGCACATTGGGATAGTTCCCATTACCAGGCGGTAGGAGGCAGTCATACCCAGATTTTTCGAGATAAACCAACAGGCCGTTCAATTTAAGGGCGGATGGCGAAAAGTAAGACTGAACACGGTTTCTGAAGAGTATAATGCTGGACACATATTGAACTTGATGAACGAGCTTTAATTATTAAATTAAACGGACTGCCCCATTGTTCCAGTAAATCGGTCCGAGTGCACCCACAGGAACGATGTCAATGTGATCTGTTCCGGTGAGTCCAGACTGACCATACTTGAAAACTCCCTTCTTAATATTTCAGCAAGCCAATAAATAGCAATGTTCTTTCTCTCTGACATACACATATCTTAACAGGCCTTCATATTTCAATGTCATTTGTTGTACTCTCGAATTACGTTTCAAATTACTCGTATTTACTTGTAAATTAGAAACAACCACGATTTTATTGATCTTCTGAACTTAGCAGATGACTATTGTTGATTTAGTGTCGAGGCCAGACATCCATTTCTCTTAAACATTTGATATTGCATTCCCTTTCGAGCTATTAAGCATTTGTATTATGCCTCCAAGCCATGAATGACATAGATGTATTGTCACTGGACGAGTATTCCAGAGACCCAGAGCAGGATCTGGTTACCTGGTTTCGAGTCACACCAAGGCAGATGGTGAAATTTGAATTTAATGAACGATCTGGAATGAAAAGTCCACGAAACAAGTGTCGATTGCCCTGAAAACCAACCTGGTACACTAATGTCAGTTCGGGAATAAAGTCTGTCATCCTTACCCGGTCTGGCTTGAAAATTCACCGGATCCATATCAATGTGGTTGACTCTCAAGGGGCCATTGTATTACATTTTAGTTGTAAGAAGTGCATTAGATTGCAGCTTCTGGAGGAGCGTGTAAAGGAGCTGGAGGGGGAGGTAGAGGAACTCCGCATAATTCGGGAGGCGGAGGTGGAAGTTGATAGGAGTTATAGAGAAATAGTAACTCCTAGAAATGAGGCTTGGGTCAATGCCAGGAGGAGGGGTAAGAAGCAATCGGGAAGACAATCCCCTGGGGCGGTTCCCCTCTATAATAGGTTTTCGGTGCTGGAGGCTACAGTTGAGGAGGAATCAACTGAGCATAGAGAGCAGATCTCTGGGGGTGAGCCGAGTGAGAAAGCTCAGGTGGTTAGGGGCTGTAAAAGACTGGGCCTTGTGATTGGGGACTCCACAATTAAGGGGACAGATAGGAGGGTCGGAACTAAAGGTAGGGACTCAGGGTTGGTGTGTTGCCTACCAGGGGCTGGGGTCCGGGATGTGTCTGACAGGGTATTCAGGACTCTTAGGGGGGAGGGAGATAAACCACAAGTTATTGTACATGTGGGGACACACGACATAGGGAGGATAGGGGAAGGGGATATTAGGCAGGGATTTATGGAGTTGGGGTGGAAACTAAAGGCCAAGACTGACAGAGTGGTTATCTCTGGACTCTTGCCTGTACCACGGGATAGTTTAGAGAGGAATAGGGAGAGGGAAGGTTTGAATTCATGGCTGAGGGGATGGTGCAGGAGGGAGGGGTTCAGGTACTTAAGCAATTGGGGCTCGTACTGGGGAAGGTGTGACCTCTATGAGAAGGATGGTCTACACCTTAATCAGAAGGGGACCAATATCCTGGGGGGTAAATTTGCTAAGGCCATGCAGGGAGGTTTAAACTGATTCGGGGGGGGGGGAGGGATCCTGAGTAGTGGGGCTGAAAGTGAGGGATGCATGGATGGTGACTGCAATGCACGGCATTGCAGAGGTGGGGTGGAGCAGGGTTTGAAATGTGTATACTTCAATGCCAGGAGTATTCGCAATAAAGTGGGTGAACTTGCAGCGTGGATCAGTACCTGGGACTTCGATGTTGTGGCTATTTCAGAGACATGGATAGAGCAGGGGCAGGAATGGATGCTGCAGGTCCCGGGGTTCAAATGTTTTAGTCGAAGTAGGGAAGGAGGTAGAAGAGGGGGAGGGGTAGCATTATTGGTCAGAGATTGTATCACAGTGTCAGAGAGGAGGTTTGATGAGGACTTATCTGTTGAGGTAGTATGGGCGGAGGTTAGAAATAGGAGAGGAGAGGTCACCCTGTTGGGAGTCTTTTATAGACCTCCTAAAAGTTCTAGAGAGGTTGAGGAAAGGATTGCGGAGTCAATCCTGCTTAGGAGTGAAAGTAATAGGGCAATTGTTATGGGGGATTTTAACTTGACTAATATTGACTGGAATTGTTATAGCTCTAGCTCGTTAGAGGGGTCAGTTTTTGTTCAAAGCGTGCAGGAAGGTTTTTTGACTCAGTATGTAGACAGGCCAACTAGAGGTGAGGCTATATTGGATCTGGTGCTGGGAAATGAGCCAGACCAGGTGCTAGACTTGGAAGTTGGTGTGCATTTTGGTGATAGTGACCACAATTCGGTTACGTTCACCTTAGTGATGGAAAGGGATAGGCATGAACCTCGGGCCAGTGGTTTTAGCTGGGGGAAGGGTAATTATGAGGCTATTAGGAGAGAATTAGGAAACATAGGTTGGACTAGGAGATTACAGGGACTGGGAACGTCCGACATGTGGAGTTTTTTCAAGGAGCAGCTACTGCGAGTCTGTGATAGGTATGTCCCTGTCAGGCAAGGAGGAATTGGTAGGGCTAGGGAACCGTGGTGCACCAAAAAAGTTTCTTTGTTGGTTAAAAAGAAAAAGGAGGCTTATGTTCGGATGAGACGTGAGCACTCGGGTAGTGCACTAGAAAGCTTTAGATTGGCTAAGAGGGAGTTGAAGAGCGAGCTTAGAAGGGCTAAAAGGGGACATGAGAAGACTTTGGCGGATAGGGTTAAAGAGAATCCTAAGGCGTTCTATAGGTATGTCAAGAACAGAAGGTTGGTTAGGGCAAGTTTAGGGCCAGTTATAGATGGCAGAGGGAAGTTATGTGTGGAACCGGAGGAGATTGGTGAAGCATTGAACCAATATTTCTCTTCGGTGTTCACGCAAGGGGACATGAATATAGCTGAGGAGGACACTGGGTTGCAAGGGAGTAGAATAGACAGTATTACAGTTGATAAGGAGGATGTGCAGGATATTCTGGAGGGTCTGAAAATAGATAAATCCCCTGGTCCGGATGGGATTTATCCAAGGATTCTCTGGGAGGCAAGAGAAGTGATTGCAGAGCCTCTGGCTCTGATCTTCAGGTCGTCGTTGGCCTCTGGTATAGTACCAGAAGATTGGAGGTTAGCGAATGTTGTCCCATTGTTTAAGAAGGGGAACAGAGACTTCCCCGGGAATTATAGACCGGTGAGTCTCACTTCTGTTGTCGGCAAGATGTTGGAAAAAATTATAAGGGATAGGATTTATAGTTATTTGGAGAGTAATGAATTGACAGGTGATAGTCAGCATGGTTTTGTGGCAGGTAGGTCGTGCCTTACTAACCTTATTGAGTTTTTTGAGAAAGTGACCAAGGAGGTGGATGGGGGCAAGGCAGTGGACGTGGTATATATGGATTTTAGTAAGGCGTTTGATAAGGTTCACCATGGTAGGCTTCTGCAGAAAATGCAGATGTATGGGATTGGGGGTGATCTAGGAAATTGGATCAGGAATTGGCTAGCGGATAGGAAACAGAGGGTGGTGGTTGATAGTAAATATTCATCATGGAGTGCGGTTACAAGTGGTGTACCTCAGGGATCTGTTTTGGGGCCACTGCTGTTTGTAATATTTATTAATGATCTGGATGAGGGTATAGTTGGGTGGATTAGCAAATTTGCTGATGACACCAAAGTCGGTGGTGTGGTAGACAGTGAGGAAGGGTGTCGTAGTTTGCAGGAAGACTTAGACAGGTTGCAAAGTTGGGCCGAGAGGTGGCGGATGGAGTTTAATGCGGAGAAGTGTGAGGTAATTCACTTTGGTAGGAATAACAGATGTGTTGAGTATAGGGCTAACGGGAGGACTTTGAATAGTGTGGAGGAGCAGAGGGATCTAGGTGTATGTGTGCATAGATCCCTGAAAGTTGGGAATCAAGTAGATAAGGTTGTTAAGAAGGCATATGGTGTCTTGGCGTTTATTGGTAGGGGGATTGAATTTAGGAGTCGTAGCGTTATGTTGCAACTGTACACAACTCTGGTGCGGCCGCACTTGGAGTACTGTGTGCAGTTCTGGTCCCCACATTACAGGAAGGATGTGGAGGCTTTGGAGAGGGTGCAGAGGAGGTTTACCAGGATGTTGCCTGGTATGGAGGGGAGATCCTATGAGGAGAGGCTGAGGGATTTGGGATTGTTTTCGCTGGAAAGGCGGCGGCTAAGAGGGGATCTTATTGAAACATATAAGATGATTAGAGGTTTAGATAGGGTGGATAGTGATAGCCTTTTTCCTCTGATGGAGAAATCCAGCACGAGGGGGCATGGCTTTAAATTGAGGGGGGGTAGTTATAGAACCGATGTCAGGGGTAGGTTCTTTACCCAGAGGGTGGTGAGGGATTGGAATGCCCTGCCAGCATCAGTAGTAAATGCGCCTAGTTTGGGGGCGTTTAAGAGATCCGTAGATAGGTTCATGGACGAAAAGAAATTGGTTTAGGTTGGAGGGTCACAGTTTTTTTTTTAACTGGTCGGTGCAACATCGTGGGCCGAAGGGCCTGTTCTGCGCTGTAATGTTCTATGTTCTATGTTCTATATCTCTGGTACAGCAGGTCTCCACAGATTCACATCAGGAAGTCACATTAACAGCCCAAATAACTATTTCTTGTCGAAGGGCCAATTTCATACTTGGGCAGCCATTGCCCTTTCATTTCATAGATGCAAACTTACCAGTGAGGCCTCTAACGTGGCCTTTCAGTGTTCTTTGGAAAACCATGTGTACAACAGCATCCTTCCTACCATTATTAACTTTCCCTTTTGCCTTCTTCGAATTTAAAACACCAGCAAGCTTCTGAAATATATTTCCCCTTAAAAAATCTCCGCTGGTGTTCTTAATAGTTAACATCTTTGAGAGTGATTATTGTGTGTCAAATTATCATTTCTAACAAATAATCCAACAGCCAGAATGAAGTCTGTCCCTGCTTTGATGGGTTGCAGCATATCCCAGCATGCCTAGATCAGACTTTCACCGAACTGTTGCCCATATTGCAGGAAATGAATGTCCAGCCTCTAGCACCATCTACTCAGCCGGATAATCATACATTATCTCCCATTTAAATCACTCACCATCACCATGGTTAAAGATGATGTCCATACAGGGCATTTTGCTGCATTGTAACCACTGGTCTCCATGTCTTTCTTCGCCCAGATGAAAACTGGTTACTGAGATTGCTGAATGGGGGAAGTCGGTGTGATGGGCGAGTGGACATGGGATTAATGAGGATGGGCGAGTGGTGATGGGATTAATGAGGATGTTTCTACATTTGTCCGCCCAACTGGGAATGGAGGGATACGCCCAGTGGCAATGAAGGGATATAAAAGAATGGTCTAGTTTGGACCAGGGAGAGGCGCGAGCTTGGAGGGCCGAAGGGCCTATTCCTGTCCTGTATTGTTCTTTGTTCTTTGTTCAAATGCTAGTCCGTCGCTGCGTTTCGCAAATACATATTATCTCTCTGCTTGTCAATGTATTTGCTTCAGATAAAGGGCAGGAGCGCTGGTTGTTCAGCCTTCTGCCTGACTGTGTTGAACAGTCTCTCAGTGACATCCTTCACCTTTTAACAAACTGAGCTGTACTGGTTAAAGATGATGTCCATATAGGGCACTTTGCTGCATTGTAACCACTGTTCTCCATGTCTTTCTTCGCCTAGATGAAAACTGGTCACTGAGATTGATGAATGGGGGAAGTCGGTGTGATGGGCGAGTGGAGACTTACTGCAACCACAGCTGGGGCAGAGTGCAGGACAGCCTCTGGGATCTGAATGACGCTAACGTGGCCTGTAGACAGCTGGGCTGCGGCGAAGCGGTAGCCGCCTATAACAATTCAAAGTATGGAGAGGGTGAAGGGCGTGTGTGGGTGAATGACGTCCGGTGTCAAGGAAACGAATCGCATCTTCGGAACTGCAGCACATTCACAACGAACCCGAATCGCAGTGATAGCATCGGCGTAGGAGTTCTATGCTCAGGTGAATAAAAAGGTCACTTTTCGAGAAACATAAAGGGAAAAATGTAATCTTGGTCAACTCGGAATTTGCTTCACTTGTTCCTGGGGAGCACGTAGATGAGATATTTGACATTGACGCCGGGATGCAGAACAGGGCTTCACGGGAAGAAGAAAAAAAAAGTAAAAATTGGCTTGAAATAATTTGACGCGTTAAACAATTTTACACATCTCTGGTTAATTTCCGGCAGTAAATTGAGAGTAACACAAATAAAGACAGTATCGGCAAAGGGACTAATGTATTCATCAGAGGGGTGGGTTTCAGCAGCACAACGAAAGGAGCGAGGGAAGATGTTTAAGGAGAGAATTCCAATCTTGTATCCCTGTCGCCAGCGTGATGACCGTTAAATAAGGATGTAGAAATGCTTGCTGGAAGAAGTGTCAGATGTGAAGGAAATCCGAACACTTCAGTGCATGCATAGGCGCTGGTAATCAAGAATGCGTGAGGTGGTGGGGCAGGCGATCGTGGAGCGGGGTCAGGGGTGGAGAGCATAGATGTCTTTGAACATTAACATGATATTTTGAAGCTAATTTGTATTCACCGAAAAGACTCCACTGTCGATCAAAGAGTCAGGGCTGGTGATCGTGCAGGAGGGGAGGGGGTGGGAGTGAGTGTGGGTTTGTGCACGCGGTGGCCGCTGCTGCTGAATTGGAGTTTGCGCTTTTTTAAAGAAATATTTTGATCGCGTTTTTGGATGAGGCGGTCATCGGAGCATTTTCGGGATCGGAATTAATGAGTAAAGAAGGAACTTATGGGGGTTTTAGCAGCAAATCGGGAGAATTCACGGTAAAGGTCACTGTTTGACCTTTCGCTCTCCATAGACGCTGTCAGCTAATACATATTTGCAATTTTTAAAGATTTGTTCTGAAATAAATGGGTGAAATACTGAGACAGCTGAGGAAGTATGCACAGCAAACAAAATACATGCAGCGAAAACGAAGTATAAAGTCTGCTTGAAACATTCAAAGTGATACAAACAATTAGCAGCAATACACAATTTATGTTAAAATAAAGCATGCAGCAGTGAATGGATCAGTTGCAATCCCAAAATCGTAGGGGTGGCTGTTAAGAATATCCGAAATATTTGCACACTTTACATTTCTTATTTTACTTCAGACCAGACAGCATGCGACAGCATAGATTTATTTTCCTGTCAACAGTCGTTAAATTTAGAAGGACATTATCCAATAACTCGAATTTTACAAGAATATTATTATGTTTTAGCAGCAACCTTGACACTTTATTTTATTTTCTGTTAGAACACAAGATGTTAAGGCTCTCTGACGGTGGAAGCCAATGTGCTGGCCGATTGGAGATTTATCACAAAGGGACCTGGGGCTCAGTTTGTGATGATTCCTGGGATCTGACAGACGCTGACGTGGTTTGCAAACAGCTGGGTTGTGGAAATGCATTGCGGATTCCTCTTCCTACTTCGGCTGGACCAGATGCATACCCAATTTGGATGGATGAGCTGGAATGCTATGGGAACGAATCATTAATCTGGGAATGTCCCCATGCATTGTGGGGTAAAACTGACTGTAATCATAAGGAAGATGTGAACATCATGTGCTCTGGTAACTGGCCCATTTTCTGCACTTATAACCGAAGCTTCATACATAAGATCTGTACCTGAATTATGTAAGAATAGCACTTCCAAAGATCATTCAGCCAAATCCCTCTCTGTTATTCATTCTGCTCGAACTATTGCTGAATGAGTTGTCCACCCTATTTTTATGCGTTTCCTTCTGTTTCTTTCTCTTATTTACTTACATAGTGTATGTTTAAGAACCAAGTATCCCGTGTCAGATATAAACGCTCTCCCAACTCTCTGCAAAGAAGAAGAACACGATTCCCCTAAAATTGCCATTAGCTCTTGACATGGAAATATTACATTTAATAGCACTGACTATTAAGATCAGGAGCTTTTGATTTCACCAGTTGATATGTTAATTGTTCTGGATAACCAGATTTCATGACAGCTATATATCATTAAATCTGTTAGTTCCCAAGAAGCATGCAGCCACTTTGTTCTTTGTATCACAATTCTCTACCTAGGACTTATCAGTGTACCAGCTAATCTGTCATTTCCATCTGCATCCTGGCATTTATTGTTATTTTGTTATATAATGTGCACCTTCTTTAGTATGCACTATGTGCTGCCCCCATAAACTTTCATTGCTCAACCGTCGATTCCAAAATCCAACTAGTTAAGGTAAATCTGAAGGGGCAATGACCCAGCACCAATCTATGTGAACCTCACGACGCATATTCTGCTATTTCAGTCGCGAGATATTTTACTGCCATTTTTAAATTCAGTTTTCTATTGATTCCCTGGTTTCCCATTGTCCTTCCTGAGTCAGCAATTTGGGAATTTTTTGAAGAACTGTTACGAATCTGTGCTCACTACATCGAAAGCATTCCCCTCTTTTACTATTCTTGCAGCTTCTAGAAATCATTCAACAGGGCCCATCATGTAAATGTGACGATTGGAATTCAGTGTTGCTTACTTGCGATTATTCTGTTTGATTTCCGCTGCTTTTTTCGTGACCTTTGAAAATTAATTCCGGCAAACAATGAACTCAACTGACACAACATGTATTAGATACTGTCGAAGCAGAATTGAAAATTTAACCACCTGGATGTTTATTATTTGCTTGACAGAGCACAAAGAATTGCGTTTGGTGAAGGGAAAACATCGCTGTGAGGGGAGAGTGGAAGTATTCTATAACGGGACCTGGGGAACAGTTTGTTCGGATAACCTGGGTAGAAAAGATGCAACAGTGATCTGTAAACAATTGGATTGTGGCACTACCGAATCCATTATGTATTATACTGGGCGGTTCGGTGTGGGATCCGGCCCTATTTGGCTGGAGGCTGTCGAGTGCCTTTCATACGAGTCGACCCTCTGGCAGTGCCAGGCAGACCCGTGGGGTCAACACCACTGTACTCATTGGGACGATGCAGGTGTCGTCTGTTCAGGTAACACAATCAATCATTTTGCTTGCAGGTGTGATTTGAAATATTGATGTAGCTCATGGAGTCAGCATGTTTATCTTATCAACAGGGGGAGATACACCGAAGCAAGAGCAGGACAGTGCAAACGGCTGCAAACGAGAATCAGGTGTTTTCTCAACTTTTAGAAAACGGCTAACGGATTGTACTCCTCTCTTGTGCTACATAAAGCCTAATAATTTATTTATTATCTTTGACAAATTCAGGACAAAGATTGCGCTTGGCTGGAGATAACAACAACTGCTCCGGAAGAGTGGAGTTATTCTGTAATAGCGCCTGGGGCACGGTGTGTGATGATTCCTGGGATCTGAAAGATGCCAATGTTGTCTGCAGACAGCTGGGCTGTGGCTCTGCGCTCGAGGCCACAGGAGGGTCCGCTTTTGGGCAGGGTAGTGGGACTATCTGGCTGGATGAGGTAAAGTGCACCGGAAGCGAATCCATTCTGTTTGACTGCCCTTCGTCATTAGTTCAATCTGACTGCGATCACAAGGAAGATGCCAGTGTGATTTGTTCCAGTAAGTGTCCCAATGAGCGGTGAGGTTTGGGACTGTGTGACGTTGTCCAGTCCAATTTTGCCAAATATGAATCATGCTTTCAGATGTCTTTCTGAGCACCAATGCAAATAATTGTGCCCCTTTTACCATATCTTCATCAGGTCCGGATGTATCTGCGAGTTCTCCGTCCACACCTTCAGGTATGACTCAGTAATAGATATCAGTCAATATTAAGGCTAATTTTACATAATTGTGGCAAGCTGGCATTGTCTTAATTTTGTCAATTTATACCGACCGACTGAGCGGTTGTAAACATGTAAGTTTTCAAAAACATTGTGGTCATTTTATCTGCTAAAACATTCATGAATCTTTCATCAAGGGCATGAAGATATACGCACCTCCATCCCTCTGGTGATCTGCATATCACTCGGTGTCCTGTTGGTCTGTGTGTTAATCGCCCTTTTTTCAGTAATGCAGAGGAGATCATCAATAAAAGGTAATGCCCCAATCATATCCCCGAACACATGCTGAGTCATGGATTTTGCTTCATACATCAGAGGGGCTTTTCTCCTCTGCCGCATTGCACACAATGACTTCGGTGCAATTCTGAAAAAAAAAACTAACTGTGTATTGGCCAGTAATTTATTTCAAGCCACACGAGAAACAGTAAAGATTACATATAAAAGAGGGAGTTATCTTCATTCATGTTCCTGCTTCATCCACCAGTACATGGGATATGAAATGGGATTTATTTTTGGAGCGATATATTATAAAGTTCAATTCAACATGTTGAACTCTCATGACCTGCACCCTCTGGAATAAAAGGAGATGCACCAGAGATAATGGGTGCATTAATTATGATATTCCAAATATTCCTAGATTCTGGAAAGATACCATGGATTGGAAACGCTAATATGACACCCTTTTTCAAAAAAAGAGAGACGCAAGAAGTGGCAAACTGTAGACCATTTACTTTGACCTCTGTGGTGGGCAGTTGTTGGAGTCAGTCATTAAGCAGCAGATAACTGACCACTGGAAAACAAAGCGAAAATCGCCAGAGGCGGTGCGATTTTATGAAGGGCAAGTTGTTTTTGACAAACTTGCTCTAGTTTTTTGAGGACTTAAACAGCGAGGTGGATGATGGGGATCATGTGGATGTGGCATATCTAGATTCTCGAAGGCATTGGACAACAGTGTTAAATCCCAGGGGTTAGATACAGAATATTGGCTTGGATAGAGGATTGGTTGAGTGAGAAAAAGCATATGGTCAGGATTAATGGGTCATTTTTTGGAGAGCGAGTGATCTGCAACACGAGGGACAATGCAGGGTTCAGCTTCCAACTGTTAACAATCTACATAAATGAACTGCGATCAGGGCCAGAGTGCAACATAGCGATATTCGGGGATGATACGAAAATAAGTAGGAATGCAGACTCTGATGATATTATCGAGTTCGCCGAGAGATAGTGATCGGGTAAGAGAACGTGTAAACGTGTGTGGTTCTCCACAATTTCTCCAGAAAAATCGTAAAAGAGTAAATGATCATTTTAATTGGATTCATATTCAAAGTCTGTCAGTGCAGAAGGATCTGGGTGTCCTTGTGCATGAATGACAGAACATGAATGTGCAACATTTCATAAGAAAGGCAGATTGATTACTGGCATTTATTGCAAAAGGCCAGGATTTTAAATGTAAAGAAATATTGTTAAAACTGGATAAGGTGTTGATGAGACCACACCTGGAGTTTGTGTCCAGATTTAATCTCCACATAGAATGAAGGATGTCTTTACACTGGACGCAGCTCCCACCAGGTTCACCAGATGGTTTGCAGGGATGAAAGGGCTATCATGCGAGGAGTGTTTGAATAGCTTGGGCTTGTACTCGCTGAAGCTCAAAAGAATAAGGAGGGGATAGTATTGAGGTGTACAAAATGCTAAAGGGTATTGATGAGGCGGGTGTTGAACAGAGTATGCTACATAGGCTCATAGATACCGAGTGAGAGGATGTAGGTGCAAATCTGAGGTGAGGGCCAACCTCTCTCAGAGGGCTGTGAAGCTGTGGAACGATTGTCCAGAGTGCAGGGCAGACAGAATCAGTCAACAGATTCAAGAAAGAAAGAGGTATGTGTCTCATGAAAAGCTTGATGAAGCTCAAAGGCTGGAGGCAGGTTTGTGGATTTGAGACCAGGATAATAGCAAACATGATCACATAAAATTGTGGAGGAGGCTCAAATGGCTGAATTGCCCATTCTGGCTCTTAATTCCTATGTTAATCCTAATTTCTATGTTCCTATGTGTTCATTAATTATGTGGCAAAATACATTTTGTTTCCATCTTCAATTTGTTACAAACCAACACTGAGCTTTCTCCCGTGTCAACCTCTATTACGATACGCGAACGGTTTTCAGACGTGATGGTATGATTTGCGACAATTATCAGTGCCAATACTGCATCCGAGCAAAACTATCCCAGACATATTAGAGGATCTATGCTGTAGTATAGAGTGTAGCATCCCAATCTCTGAGTCAGATGCTCCACGTTCGGTCCCAAGATTTTATACGAACAAAGTGTCAGAACTTCCTGTAAAATCCTTCCAAGGCAACAATATCAGACGGTGAGAGCGGGAGATATTCCTGTTCGGCCATGTTTGGTATGGAGGGGCGCTCCTCTGGCGACAGGTAAGTTCCATGTTAAAACATGCTATGAAATCTGATGAATGTCTGCCTTGTGCATCACTACTTTTCAACAGATAAACAAAATTACTTCATGTATCTGAACTCGCACCGAGTTCTCCTGATTCATATCTTGAGCTACTTTGGTCTCGAAATCCCTCAGTTTTCCTTGTGATGGGGGCAGTGGTAGCAAAGAACAAAGAACAAAGAACAATACAGCACAGGAACAGGCCCTTCGGCCCTCCAAGCCCGCGCCGCTCCCCGGTCCAGGATTGAATCCTGAATCCAGGATCCCCGCCCAATTTTCCAGCCTATCTACATACCAATATCCTATCCACCGAGCTGTCCCTCACAGCTACGATGCTTTGTTCATTACAACCTATTAACTCACCCCCACCCCCCTATTCCAGACCATGTGATCCCCAGGGAGAGGCGAAAACCCAGAGTGAAAAACCCCAGGGCCAATATGGGGAAAAAAAAAATCTGGGAAATTCCCCTCCGACCCCCTGAGGCGATCGAAACGAGTCCAGGAGATCACAATGGCCCTGATCGGAAAATGCTTCCCAACCCTAGTCATTTCCACTTCCATGAACACCATATGAATTCCCTGCCCCCGAGACAGGTTCCCAACTATCCGCAGTCTCGCTCTGTACTGGCACCAGCAAGATGATCATGGAATGAAGCCTTGAAACGAGAAACAAGGAACAATTAGCCCGCGCCGCTCCCTGGTCCAAACTAGACCACTCTTTTGTATCCCTCCATTCCCACTCCGGTCATATAGCTGTCTAGATAGGTCTTAAACGTTCCCAGTGTGTCCGCCTCTACCACCTTGCCCGGCAACACATTCCAGGCCCCCACGACCCTCTGTGTGAAATATGTCCTTCTGATATCTGTGTTAAACCTCCCCTCCTTCAAAGAACAAAGAACAAAGAACAGTACAGCACAGGAAACAGGCCTTCGGCCCTCCAAGCCTGTGCCGCTCCTTGGTCCAACTAGACCAATCGTTTGTATCCCTCCATTCCCAGGCTGCTCATGTGACTATCCAGGTAAGTCTTAAACGATGTCAGCGTGCCTGCCTCCACCACCCTACTTGGCAGCGCATTCCAGTATCATCACTGGATTGATGATGCAGAGAGACAAGATACATTTTTCGGGACCCTGGTTTCAATGTAACCTCGAAATAGAGTGTAACATGAAATCAATAAAAATCATATTTAGAAATATAGTTCCAGAATGAAACAATGTGCTAACCGCCCCATCTTCCTCCAACACAGCATCACACTGGTGGCAGGGATTCAGCTTCTACGTTGTACCAAGCCAATTATGAAGACATAGATAATATTCCTCCCGACCAGCTAAACACTCAGCCTCGTGCTTTAGGTTTGTGTTTTTTTTAAACCCAAGCTACACTGGAAAAATGTAGCTTCATGTTCACCCCCTTTAATCATGGTCAAGAGTAGCATTACTCTCACCGTCCTCATGTAGAAAGCAGAGATATTAAATGTCCTTATTTATCATCAGAGCATTCGTGAACTGATTAGATTAATAATGCTCATTATTGTTCAAGAATATTTTTGCCTTCTGTGTAAAAACAGGGAGCAGAATAGCATTTCCAATTTCCAACTGCTTTGCACCTTGCACACATCAAAGTGTGATCTAAAGAATAATAAATAAAATATTTGATTGAATATTTAATTCAATTCAATACATTGCTGCTGGCCGCCAACACAGCTCCTAATTACAGGGACAGATTAGTATTTGGGAAAATACGTAGAGTACAACAGTTTTTTTGCTAAAATTGGTAGTTTTAAAACCATTTTTGGACTGAATAAAGGAAAAATATATTTTTCGCTGAATAACGAGAAGCGAAAAACAAACGCAAACCATTAAGTATAAAGCTAAACCGCCAATGCAAACAAGGAAAAACAATGGGGGAATTGTGTTAGACTCAGTGGAGTAGGGAACTGAGCCAAGTGAGATGTGGAACAGGGAAAAGAGATGATGTGATTATTTGAGATGACAAACGATGGCCACTGTATTAGTCAATAATGGAGTGTTAACTAAAATTGCAAAATATTCAATAGAAACAGAAATAAAGTGGCCAATTCAGCATGAACTTCGGGTAGTTTCGAGGGATAGTTTTTAACCAACAGTCAACAATGTTGAAATGACAGAAATATTAATCAATTGTCTGTTTCAGTTTATACCAGAGATAACATTTAAGTGCATGACTTTACAAGATGTGAACGGGAATGGTATTAATAGGTAGAAATAAAAACGAACAAAAGAAAAATCAAAATCATTGGGAACATTTTCATCCATACATTTTCGAAGAAAGGAAAATTCTAGCAGAGGCAGAATTGCAGCTTTACACCGAAGCATTACGAAAGGACGTAATGTCAGAGTCCTGGCGGAAAGCAAATATTGATTCTATGGTTAGGAAAGAAAAAGGAGAATGCCAGGAAAATAGATATCAGTTTGTTGAACATTACTGGGAGGACAACTAAACAAATTTCGACCAATGGATGAAAGAAAATATCGACATTAAAGCAATACAAATAAGTGAGCGCACCTTTTATGGTGGGATCCCTGACATAATCAACATCATCAAAATCTCACAAAAGTCATAAGAGTAGATGCGGCAAATACCATAAACGTACTTTTCTCATGCCCGAAATTCGTTTGTGAAACTCCCATTTCATACACCAGTGAATGGGACAATGACAAACCTGTCATCTCTTTATTAGTAGATTCCAATCTTTCCTGTATCTCAAACGTTTCCAGATCCATGTTCCATGCCAAAACTGTAACAGTTAAATAAAGCTGGCATTCCAGTGCCGTGATGAGCGAGGTGCTGCACACTTGGCGATATCATCTTTCATAGGAGCGATACACCCAATGACCATTCTGTTTTAGGTATAAATGATCACTTGACCATGCTGATGAAGATTTGCGTCAGCAGGTTTGTCAGACCATCACTTTATTGAAAAATTGTAGTTATTTACCGCGAAAGATTGCAGTGCACAAATTGTCTTCTGAATTCCTGCATTGCAAAGTCGACATTTCAAAACTACTTCATTAGCTGTAAATTGTTTGAAACCGGCTGGCAGTGAATAGCCTATAAAAGTCTTAATTTCATGTGCATGGATTCATGGGCGAGGCGGATAAAGTGGTATGGGCTGGCTGCAATAAACCTATCAAATTAAGTGGTAAAATGTGTTTCTTTAGACGGAAGATGATTAGAACTGGCATTCCAGATGAATCCGGCACAGGGATCACTTGTTTATAAGTTACCTAATCTAAACTACATGTCAACGATTGTAGCATTTTTTGGACAGAAAAATAGCCAAGGGGATGACAAGAAAACATTCATAAACTTGCTTTAACGGACATAACAATTTACAAGGAAATTCAATCTATTTAAATGATAACTTGGTGAGAAAAAGACACAATTTAATGTCTTATATAGAAGAAGAAATTAAATGCCATAGTTCATATAATTGACTAAAAATACAAAGGTACACAATTAATTCGAAGCAGGCAGGAAAGTTCACCCGAAGCCAAAACAAACACACAAGTTCATTTCTAAAACAAACAAAAGATCGGGAAATGCTGGACAAACTCAGCAGATCTGGAGAGAGAACAAATCCAACACTTTCAGTGCCAATGACTCGTTTTCATGCCAGACCTGCTAACATTGTCGGGCATTTTCTGTTTTTGTTTCCGATTTCAAGCGTTGACACAATATTTTGCGTTTATAAAAAAGTTCAAAAGTGAACATATATGTAAGTTGAACAGTGCTTTGATGCAATTTTGAGTGGATTGTATGGCTCTCAACAGGATTTTAATGAATCGATACAGGAATCAGAAGAGGGTTGAAACAATTTACAAATACATTAGCAGTAAGAAGGGCTGAGACCTGTCCGGAATGGCTGAGCAGAGTAAAAAACGAGATCCTATTTAGCCTATTCATGCTGTTTTCTTGTGTCATGCACGGGACTTCCATGATTGGAAAGTAAAACTTTATTGATTAGTCACCAGGAGGCTTAAATGAACACTGCAATGAAGTTACTGTGAAAAATCCCCAGTAAATTCACTACTGCTGGCAACACGGTGGCATAGTGGTTGGTACTGCTGCCTCATCGCTCCAGGGACCTGGGTTCAGTTCCAGGCTTTGGTCACAGTCTGTGTCGAGTTTGTACCTTCTCCCCATGTCTGCGAGGCTTTCCACTGGGTTCTCTGCTTTCCTCCCACAGTCCATAGATGGGCGCATTTGGTTTCTTGGCCATGCTAAATGACCTCTTCGTGTAGCTTAGAGGCATTAGTAGGGTTAATATGTGGGTTTGCGGGGATAGAGCCTGGGTGGGATTGTTATCGGTGCAAACTCGATGGGCCAAATAGCCTCCCTCTTCACTGTAGGGAATCTGATTATATAGATTTTTGGCTGAGGATAAAAGACAGGGGGATAATACGGCAGGGAGAAGTGATTCCGGACAATAAAAGCCGGTCCACTGGCCCAGAAATAATGGATTTTTTCGTACATTATCCCCTGTTCTCCGATTTCTCACACATTATCTGTCCTAAGAGACTGGACATTTCAGAGCCAGAGTCACGTTTATTGCCCAATAAGGTGGTGCTGGTTCTTCAGCTGAATCACTGCAGTCAGTCTGCAGACTATTCTCCCAAACTGGTGCTGTAATCAAATGCCAGGATATTGTCACAGAGGCGACGAAGTATTAAACTCGACTCGGAATTTCTGAATCACTCTCTGTCATGATGAAGAGAAAAGTCAGGGCCAGACTGCCCTCTTCCATCCAGCAGATGGCTGGTACTCTACCAGGTGTGGTCCCTTTCCTCACTGGCCTTCACCAACGAGGGTCAGAGTTGCAAAGTGCAGAGCCAGTGTATCTCATTGCCCCCTCTGTGCCCACCCCCAGCCTTATACCACACTGGCCCTCACAGCACAGACAGGGTTCCTGCCACAAGTTCGGTACCTCGGTGAGTAGCCAAGAGCCCCTCCTGTTTACCCCTCCACTGGCGCTTCATCATCGGGCACAGCTGGCTGTGACAACACTGCACAGTATGGGCGGCACGGTAGCACAGTGGTTAGCACTGCTGCTTCACAGCTCCAGGGACCTGGGTTCGATTCCCGGCTTGGGTCAATGTCTGTGTGGAGTTTGCACATGCTCCTCGTGTCTGCGTGGGTTTCCTCCGGGTGCTCCGGTTTCCCCCCACAGTCCAAAGATGTGCGGGTTAGGTTGATTGGCCATGCTAAAAATTGCCCCTTAGTGTCGTGAGATGCGTAGGTTAGAGGGATTAGCGGGTAAATATGTAGGGATATGGTGGTAGAGCCTGGGTGGGAGAGCGGTCGGTGTAGACTCGATGGGCCGAATGGCCTCCTTCTGCACTGTCGGGGTTCTATGATTTCTATGATTGCATCCCAATGACTGAACCACAAACAATTAGCGAACCAACCAATTATTTTGTGCTTCTCAGTTTCTTCAAGCATTGACTCCTTCAATCAGATTGAATATTACACCAGCCACAGTTCGGGAGACACGGATCCTGGATCAGAATATCCAGAAGGGGAATCCTCCTCTATTCAGGGTAGGCCGATGTTCACATCCTACCATTTCCTTCTGAGCCTTCTCACTCTATAATATCTGAAATAGCTTATGAAATCTCCAAAAGTGTACACCATCACGTGCACACCATGAAACGACAGTGCCAAGTAGCTCAGATATTGCAGAATGATTTCAGTTACAGAAACTTTGAGTCTGAAACAATGTCTTATCATTGTTCCCAGTAATATAAATGATATTTTCTTTCAAAAAAAGCGTTCCATGTGTTTCCCATGAAACCTCTCTTGGCTGTGAATTATGCAGTGGTTCGTGCGACCGTCAACTCATTGGAAACGGTAAAAATTTGAAACAAAATGAAAAAAAAAAGCAAAATTTCGTCCAATAATTCTCCATGCTCTAATTCACTGGCGTCCACGCCACAATCGATCAACGTCTCTGTCCCGCATTTACAGTGGAAATAGACATTTAAGGATATCATTCTAACTGTCCTTCATTACTAATTAACTTCAATTTAAATACTTTTACCTCTCAGCTCCTGCTTTGACAGACTATGACGATGCTGAGACTGAAATCATTGACTCTCAGAGGGGGCACTTGCTGCTGAACCACGGCCCTGATGGTATCTTCACTTTGACAATTTCCAGCGGTGATCTCGGCACTTTGGGTGAGATAAATCTTTGATTGTCCCGCTTCTTCGACATTCAATCGGGATCAGTACACAGTAAGTTGCTTACAAATTTAACAGGATTCGGCCGTTCGGCCCCTTCAGCCTGATCCATCCTTCAGTGGATCATGGCTAATCAGGTATTCATCATATTGATTTTCTTGCCCTTCCTCAGTAACCCTAGATTCCTTTACTGATCAATAATCAACCTATCTCAGCATTAACTAGACTCTGCCTCCACAGCTCTCTGTGGCAACGAGTTCCAAAGATTCACAACTCGCTGACAGAAGAAAATCCTTCAAATTTCAGTCGTACATTGGTGCCCATTTATTCTAATGCCACGCAGCCTGGTGCTGTCATCTCTAGTGGGGGCAACATCCTCTCAGCAATTACCCTGTCAATCCCCATAAGAATCCTATGTTTCAATGAGATCACCTCTCATTCTTCTGAATAACAATGTGCATTGCGGCAACCTATTGAGCCGTTCCTCCTAAAACTATCCTCTGATGCCTGCGATTATCCAAGGGGCCTTTCTCTGAACTGCCACTAATCAAATAGTGTTTCCATTAAATAAGGGACCACAAATACTCAGTACGCAATTTGTTGTCTTTCCAGTATCAGGTAATGTTTACCTGAGGCCCGTGTGCTGCTCTTCTATGATTCGTTCACATGCACCCCCAAATTCTTGTGTATTTTAGCTTCCTGCAGTTTTTCTCCAATTCAACAATTCAATATTATTTTGTTATCTCTTCTAAAAAGATCTCATTTTATTTTTGTGCCAATTTTATGCCCACTCACTTAACCTATCAATATACCTTTCAACATGTTCGTAGGCTTATCAAAACTTATCTTTCCACCAATTTTAGTGCCATCTTTAAATTTGGCTTCAGCACATTTGCTACCTCCCTCCAAGTTATTCAAATGTGTAGCAAAGAGTTGAGTCACAGCTGTCCTCCCTGTGGAAACCCACGGGTTACTGGTCGCTAAACTGAGAAATAGCTCCTTCTTCCCATTTGCTCTTTCCTGCCCATTAGCCAATTATCTATCAATGCCAACACACTACCTCCAAAACCATGTGGTGACTGAACCTTTTGTGAGCTACTTTGGCTGGTGACTTCTAGAAGTCCGAATGTAAGACATCTACTGCTTCCACTGTATCCAATCAGATTGAAACACTATTTTCCGTTCTTGAAGACACACAGACGCCACCTGATTATATTACGATTTTCCAAATGTGCCGTTGTTACTTCTTTAAAAATTGATTTCAACGGTTTACCAATAATAGATGTTGAGCTTATCTATTATTAGCCGTTTTTTGCCTCCATCTCCATTTTTTGAATCGAGGTGTCACATAGACAGTTTTGTAATCTTAATCACTTCTCCAGAATCCAAAGATTTCTAGAAAACTACAATTCATGCATCCATTGTGGTTACTACGTTTAGGATGATAATTTCAAGGCCTGTGGATTTATTCCGATTTATGCCCTATCGTTCGTCTAATATTTAGTCTCCAGTGATGGACATGGCACTTAATTCCTTCCCCACTTTTCTGTAGTATTAATGGGGTGCTTGAAATAAAATCTACCATAAAGATTGGTACAAAATATCTTTTTGACTCCTCTACCATTTCGCTGTTCCCCAAAACCACTTCTCTGGATGCATGTTCAAAGGGGCCCATATTTAATTTGATCTCTCTGCCTTTGCATATGTTCAATTAAGATCTTGTGTCAGTTTCTATATTTCTTGCGAGTCATTGCTTATTTTCTCTCACTCATTAATATATTTTTCCACCATCTTTGCTAGATTCTGAATGTCTCCCATTCTGTGGGGTGATCAATGAACTTACTAGATTTTTATGAAGATGTGACGAATGCGGTTGACGGAGGGGAACCGGTAGATGTGGTGTTTTTGAATTTCCAAAAGGCATTCGATAAGGTGCCTCACAAAAGGGTGCTGCAGAAGATTGAGGCACACGGAGTTGCGGGGAGGGTGTTAGCGTGGATTGGGGATTGGCTATCCAACAGCGGAAGGTCTGCAGAGAGATTTGAATAGGCTGAGTGAGTGGGCGAGGATCTGGTAGATGGAGTATAACGTTGGCAAATGCGAGGTTATTCACTTGGAAGAAATAATAGCCAAACTTGTTAGCAAATGGGATTATTATTTAAATGGTAAAATATTACAACATGCTACTGTGCAAAGGGACCTGGGGGTCCTTGTGCATGAGTCGCAAAAACTCAGTCTGCAAGTACAACAGGTGATCAAGAAGGCAAATGGGATGTTGGCATTTATCGCGAGGGGGATAGAACATAAAAGCAGATAAGTCTTGCTGCATCTGTACAAGACATTGGTGAGGCCGCAACTGGAATACTGTGCGCAGTTTTGGTCCCCTTACTTGCGAAAGGATATCTTGGCCTTGGAGGGAGTGCAGAGAAGGTTCACCAGGTTGATACCGGAGATGAGGGGTGTAGATTATGAGGATAGATTGAGCAGATTAGGTTTGGACTCGTTGGAGTTTAGAAGACTGAGGGGTGATCTTATAGAGGCATATGAGATAATGAAGGGGCTGGGTAGGGTCGACGTGGAGAGATTCGTTCCACTTAGAAAGGCAACCAGAACTAGAGGGCACAAACTGGAAATAAAGGGGGGTCAGTTTAGGACAGAGTTGAGGCGGAAGTTCTTCTCTCAGAGGGTGGTGAATCTCTGGTATTCTCTGCCCACTGAGTTGGTGGAGGCTACCTCGTTGAATATGTTTAAGTCACGGATATATGGATTTTTGATCGGTAGGGGAATTAAAGGTTATGGAGAGCAGGCGGGTAAGTGGAACTGATTCACTTCAGATCAACCATGATCTTATTGAATGGCGGGGCAGGCTCGAGGGGCTAGATGGCCTACTCCTATTCCTATTCCTTATGTTCTTATATGATTTCTTAAGAACTTTTCCTTTCAAATCAATTCTCTCCTTCACCTCCATGGACAGTCATGATTGGGCTATCCCTCTCTTAGAATCTTTACTCCTCATGGAAATGTATTTTTGCTGAGAATCATGAATTGCCTCCTTATATTCGGGCCACTGACTGCTTATTGTCTTCCCGACTAATCTATCCCTGCTTAATTCAGCAAACTCTATCCTCACTGTCTTCTAATTCCCTTCATTTAATTCAAGCAACGTTGTTTCTGACGCAGAGTTGAAACTGATTATTCAATCCACTTATGTTATCATTGTGACTTCCCAGGGAATCCCATATTCTGTGGTTATTTAATAAAGTTGCCTCTTTAACCATTATGAGACAACTGTTCCTCGTTGGCACCATGTCATATTGTTCAATTTATCTAACCTTGATTCTAACCCTAATACACTCTGTGATTCTGCTGCTGTAGCTAACGTTTCCAACTTTATTGAAACAATCAACACAAAAATGAAATTGACACAATTATTGTTCTATTATTTTTACATGTTTCTATTATTTGTTGATATTTTCCTTTTCCTGCAACGTGGCTATTGTCTCACGGGATATACTATTCTCCTAACAATGCCTTATTTCCCTTGCTCGTTTCTATCTCCACTCCAATTGACCCTTTCATCCAAGCCTAGTTGCGGTCTCACAAAAGTTCCCATTTCATCTCTTGTTAACAGTGCTTCCCACCATATTCTCTCCTTTCCTTCTGTCATTGCGAAAGGTCGTATGTCTCCGAAAATTAAGCTCCCAGCTCTGATTTGCTTTCAGCCATTCAGCTGTTAGATAAAATCTAGTTACCTTGATTTCAGCTGTCCGTTCGTCTAATCTATTCTGAACTCTTTGTGCATTAAATATAACGCTTTCAGGGTTGCCTTTCTTGCCATTCTGAATCATTATTTGTGCTGTGACCATATTTGCCTCTCGTCGTTGATTATCTGATCTCCCGATGTTGCATTTTATTGTCCTCTTTTTTATTATTGTTTCTCGTGTTTCTCTTTCCTATGTCACAACTTTTCCGTTCCCATCCACATGTCGTTCCATTTTATCGCTTCTTAAACACACGATAAAATACACGCCATAAGACAATGTTTCCTATCCTGGCCAGGTGCAACTCGTCCCGTGTGTACAGGTCCCACATCCCCCTGGCCCGGTCCCAACGCCCCAGGTACCTGAAACCCGTCACCATAGCACTATATTCCCAGTCAGGTATTCAGCTGATATGTCCTGCTACATGTATCTGACGAACACAAAGAGTTGATAGTAATCCAGAAATAACTACATTTGAGGGAATTCTGTTCAACTGACATCCTATCTCCCCACATTCAGCTTCTTGTATCTGATGTTTTTATTTTCAAACGATTTGATTAATTCCGAAGCATATCATGACAAGTGGCGGCTCAGCGCCCCCAGCAGAATATCCTGCAACTGCTCTGCGAAATCCTTGACCGACACCAAGGACCCAACATACCAGCCTAGAGTATTGTTTCCTGCCTCATAAATGCTATCCAATTTTCGTGACAATTGAATATCCCATTACTATTGCATTCCCACACTTTCTGCTTCTTTCTCGTACAACGGAGTCAACTATGAATCCATGAGTTGGGATGTTACTCCGATCACATGAGAAGCCATTTCTCAAGTTGACAATCCACCTGCTTTGCAGGGGAATGGCTGAAGAGTATTTCTGCACTGAAGGCCCATCGAGTCAATACCAACAACAAAACTCCCCCCGACCTCCGAGCCAATTCACATACATTTTCCCTTGCTAGATCCCTGATGCTAAGGGGCGTTAGAGTATGGCCAATCAAGTGAACCTGCACATCTTTGGAATCTGGGAGGAAACCGGAGCACCAGCAGGAAATCCACGAAGACACGAGGAGAACGTGCAATCAGGTCGCAGTTGATCCCGGAGTTCATGCACTGTGAGGCAGCAGTGCTATCCACTGAGTCATCATGCCACCCTGATTTTGTTTCTTTAATTAAAATTTTCTCGACTACGGATTGAAATTAAGATTGAAATTTACCTTAAATTTAATTACATCATTCCTTCAAACTCAGTCCTTGTGATTCCCTGTTTCATGAAGCTCCAGGCAATACAGCACTGAAGGAGCCTTCTTTTTTGCCCCGAAATCCAAACCTTCTGAAACCAGATTATTCCTGTTTTCTAATTAAGTAGCTCCAGCGGAGAGGCTCTGAAAACCTGTTTTTAACCTTAAAATTCTCCCTATCAAAAGAGCAATACTGAGTTGGTTGTTAAATTAAGGGACAAACTTGACTTCAGATAGAAATTTAGCATTTCATGGATAGTTTGAGGAATTCCCTCTCGTTTTCTGATGTCCTTCATGGAGGCCAATGCTGCAAGTGCATTCTGAGTTGATTATCACTGATTATTACTGCAGCCTCCCGCCCTCTTTTGTGCAATATACTCGCTCTGGCTTGAAGTGAATTCCACTGATCAAAGAATAACATCGAATTTGACTTTAGTTCCTGTCGCGAATGCACAGAATTGTCTTAAACAAAGTACATGTTTTAATCCCAAATTTCATGAAAAATCTGTCTACTCCCACAGTGAACAGTAGATCCGCATTGATCTCACTTTAACAGTCCCTTTCACGCCAGCTAAGAATAACAATGTTATCTACGGTGCACGCCCATGCTCTTAACAGCCATTGGGCAGTGACCATTCATCTGCGAAGTTTACACATACACATTATACTGTTAAACTATGTTTTTATGACATTTTTCAATGCGAGTGCCGCAGTGTGGGGATGTGACCTGTCCCCGGTGGTTTCTGCTTTCTGATATCCTGCAGTATTTTCAGTGGTGCATTACAGTGAAAGTGTCGGAGAGAATTTGCATTGTGCATTTCATAGAAAGAAACAGCCATTTTAATTGGAATACAAAAGAAATACAACTACATATGAAGTGATGATCTGATTGTGGAAACGATTGTAATTCTCACTGATGCTTCTTTTTACCGTTTCAGGTCACAGTCATCAACAAATCCAGGATGTGACATCACCAGACATATGACTTAAATCAAAGGGGACGCCCCTTAACTTTTCCGAAAATATCGCCATGTCGAATATGCTTTAAATCCAGGTGTAAATATTGTTGTTTTTGTATCAATCGCATATTACTTCATGTTGTGTTTTAAAAATTCGCATTTCTCTGTTTCTTTTGCGTGAAAGAGAAAACGCTTTATTCAATCAACAATGAAAAACGACGTAGAATGTATATCGAGTATTGCTCTGTTCATGTTAAAGCTATTACATCGCATTGCATTGTGGAATGGAGCCGGTATTATAATTCAAGATTCGCAGCCTATTTTTAACAAGTGCATTTGAACTTTATTTTGTAAACGCTTGCCTTCTTACGCCTTTAAATAAAATTACTGCAGAAAACTGTATGGTTTCCTTCCTTCACCTTCATTTTAAGTACTCTCGATCATCACAGAGGCGAGAGGGATGTTCCACTGCATTTCCCAGCCACGAAATAAAACACGGTGTTGCATTCCAGCACTACCCCAAGCACTCGGAATGATTGAATGCTCTCGGAGATGTGAAGATGCTCGTCAGATTACGATGTCTCCTTTTTATTTTAATTCCACAGGATTCATATCCAGCAATCATTCGTTTTCACTTACTCCAGATAAGCTCCTGCAATATCGCCGTACAATTCTACCCATCCTTCGGTCGTTACGTCCATTAAAACAAAAATATGCATTAGCTGAAGACCGTCATTTTTTAAATACATAAATACTGGAAATGGTGATAAAACTGAACAATTCAGACACCATTCCCTGAGCGCAGATTAAAATGGAAATGTTTAAATATCGGCCCAACTCGCCCGCGCTTTTTTTTCCGCCCTTGACCTTGCTGTTTTCCGCTGTGTCAGGTCCACAACGCCTTGTTGTCAATAAAGTTGTTGAAAAGGGAATTGCGGAGACAGTGGCACCAGCGTTTGGAAGAGAGCGTTTATTTATTAGTATCACAAGAAGGCTTACATGGACACTGCAATGAAGTTACTGTGAAAATCCCCGAGCCGCCACAGTGGCGCCTGTTCGGGGACACTGAGTGATTATTTAGCATGGCCAATCCTCCGTTAGCACATCTTTCTGAGTGTGGCAGGAAATCAGAGCACCCGGAGGAAACCCACAGTGATTTGGTAGTACGTGCAGACTTCGCGAACAAAGTGACACATGCCAGGAATTGAACCCTTGGCACTGTCTCGCAGCACTGATAACCACTGTGCCACCGTGCTAGTGAGAGGAGAAGGAAATATAGGAACACCAACAGTGGGAGGGGAGAGATAGAGCGAGAGGTGGAGAGGCAGTGACACCAGCGATGGTTTGAGTGAGTGACCGAGGGAGGAGGAAAACAAAGCTATCAACAGTGGGAAGATAGAGTGGCAGAACGAGAGGGGGAGAGGCAGCGACTCAAGCGGTTGAAGGAGAGAATGACGGGGCGAAAAAGGGGCAGACAGTGACGCCAACCGTGTTCGGGGTGACAGAATGAGAGGACGAGAAACAGGGGCATCAGCGGTGAGAGAAGAAACTAACAGAGCGAGAAGGGGAGACACAGCGGCACCAGCGGTGGGAGGAGAGAATGACAGAGCGAGAGGAGTGAGACAGCGACACCAGCGGTGGGACGAGTGAGTGACAGAGCGTGTGTGAGTGACAAAGCGGCACCAGCGGTGAGAGTACCGAGCGCCAGGTGAAATTGGGGATCTGTGACGTTATTGATGTAAGAGTTCCGAAGCAATGTATGTTGGGTATACTGAGACAAGGAAATGGGAAATTTAGCATGCATTAGGAATTCATTAACAAATCGCTTAATGCACAATAAAAAAGTATTGTCCGGCAAATGGACGACTCCACGTTGCAAATAGGGGCCCCTCGTTCTGGATTCTCCAGCAACAGAGAATATCCTTTCCCCATCTACCTTTTCAGTACCCTTCAGGATCTTAGAGATTTTGATCAAATCGCTTCTTGCTCTTCTAAACTGCAGTGAATGAAAACCTGATCTCGCCAAACTTATTTCATCAGCAACCAGCCCATTATAGATATTGGTGCAGTATATTTCTCTGAACTGCTTCCAAGAGAATTACATATTTCCTTAAATAAGGAGATCATAACAGGACACAATTCTCCAATTGTAGTCTCACCAATGCCCTATCTAATTGAATAATAACTTCCGAATGTTTGTATTCATTTCCCCCACAGTAACTGTTACCCGTCTATCAGCTTTCCTAATAATTGTTGCAGCTGTATACCAGTCTTTTTTTCTGATTCATGCACCAGAACACTCGGATTCCTTTGCACTTCAGAGCCCTTGCGTCTCTCATAATTTAGATTATACGCTTATTTTGTATTATTCATATCAAAATAGTGAATTTCCCCTTTGGAACAAACCCGGTTTTTCAATCTTTCTACACATTCTCGCAAATCCTTACAAGGGGCATAACTATAGGGTTCGTGGTGGGAGATATAGGAAGCATATCAGAGGTAGGTTCTTTATGCAGAGAGTGGTTGGGGTGTGGAATGGACTGCCTGCAGTGATAGTGGAGTCAAACACTTTAGGATGATTTAAGCGGTTATTGGATAGGCACATGGAGCACGCCAGGATGATAGGGAGTGGGATACCTTGATCTTGGTTTCAGATAAAGCTCGGCACAACATCGTGGGCCGAAGGGCCTGTTCTGTGCTGTACTGTTCCATGTTCTATGTTCCATGTTCTATCTAATGTCTTTGAGGCATATGCAATCGGGCGGTCCATCCTGGTTATCCTCCAGTTTGACAGGACTTCATCTATTCCATAGGGAGGAGCATCGCATGTTATGAGCAATGGCCTTTTCGGGTTGAAATGGGTCAACATGATGTCCAACTGCAATTGATCCTTGACTTTTACAACAACGTGCTCCCGTGGTTCTTTCCACGCCGACTTTTGATGTTTTTTTTCTACAATATTTGTAGGAGTGCCGGTAAGGTTGCCAAGATTGAAATGAACGTTCCATAATAACTCACGATGCCAAGAAACAATTTTAATTATGTGATATTCCTTGATGTTGGAGCCTCTTTTATAGCTCTAAACATTTCCTCGACTGAATGTATACCGTCTTTGCCAACGCTGGATCAGAGGTACATTACGTCAGCTGCTTGACAAATGCATGTCTCTTTTCATTGGTTTTGTATGACTTCCGCTGAAGCTTCAGGGTGTTCCTTGACATTGGCTCCTGGTATTAGAACAGCTTTGCAGCAATCTGCTACTCTCCGTGTTCCCTACAATATGGTTCAATTCCTCTTTAGAATATGGCACACAGGTGATGATTTCCCAAAAGGTAGATGGGTATAATCGTGCAACAATTTGTGCATATGTACCGCCATGAGCTTTCTTGTTGACGCTTCTAATTCAAACGCGGGGTACGTGTGACGAACAACCAGATTTGTGAAAACCTGGATTCTGGATAATTTTGCATAGAGGTCATTTATCTGCAGCATCGGAGATTGGCCGAAATGAGATGTTCTGTTCACCATCATTTTATTATCACTGCTGAGGCGGGTTGTGTTGTCCAATTTTAACATCTGGAATACCAATTCTCAATACTCTGGTCACATGGCTCCAATTTCCTGAAAAATGGGTTTGCAAAAACTGAACTGATACAGGATTACCAGAATATGATGACCAGAATGTTCCTTTTACCTCGTCATCAGTACATTTGCTCCAGGAGTCAGATGTAAACGAACATTGGATTCTTGCACAAAATACATTAAAACAAAACCCATAAGCCTGTGATGAACACAGCAGATCCCAACAGGAACAATACAACAATGGACCTACTCAGGGGCCTACTTTATAGAAGGCTCTGTGTTTGATCTCCAACTGGTCGGGCGGCACGGTAGCACAGTGGCTAGCACTGCTGCTTCACAGCTCCAGGGTCCTGGGTTCGATTCCCGGCTCGGGTCACTGTCTGTGTGGAGTTTGCACATTCTCCTCGTGTCTGCGTGGGTTTCCTCCGGGTGCTCCGGTTTCCTCCCACAGTCCAAAGATGTGCGGGTTAGGTTGATTGGCCAGGTTAAAAAAAATGCCCCTTAGAGTCCTGGGATGGGTAGATTAGTGGGTAAAATATGTGGGGGTAGGGCCTGGGTGGGATTGTGGTCGGTGCAGACTCGATGGGCCGAATGGCCTCCTTCTGCACTGTAGGGTTTCTATGGTGAGATAGTTTACAATCTTCAGGGAACATGTGTGAAGCAAGTCCTACTGGGAGTTAAATCAGTGATTCCCCATGCAACTGCTGGGGGTTATCACAGTTTGTTTAAATATTTTTTTATTGTCGAGTACAGACACAGCGTGGGTAAAGATGTAAAGAATAAAGTTTGTGCCTTAAAATGTTTGCATTATCAATGTTCAAAGGGTCGGTCTTTGAAATTGGGACCATGATCCTGGAAACATTTTTTTAAAACCGTTAAGTTTGAGTTTATTTATTCGTGCCACAACTAAGTTTACATTAACCGCACAATGAAGTTACTTTGAAAATCACCTAGTGGCCACACTCCAGTCCCTGTCTGGATACAGTGACGGAGAATTTAGAACGGCCAGTGCATCCTTACCAGCACGTGTTTCAGACTGTAGGAGGAAAACTGGGCAGCCAAAGGAAAACCACACAGACAAAGGAAGAATGTGCAGAGTCCACACAGTGGTCCAGCCCGGAATCGATCAGAGGTTCCTGGCGCTGTGAGGCAGCAATGATAACCACTGTGCCACTATGCCGCAAGATCCACTGTGTAAGATTAAACATTGACAATATCTGTCAATGGAATTATGGAGTGCACCAAAAGCTACCCACTATCATTCTAAATCGGATTAGTGCCTGACAAGTGAACCAAGTATATGCATTACCGTCTAAGATACAATCTCCAGAAAATATCTCCTATTGGGACTAAGTTGTTTAGAATTAGATTCATTGGAGTTGAGAAGACTGAGAGTGGATCTCATGGAAACTTACAAAATTCTAACAGGATACACAGGATAGATACAGGAAGAATTTCCTGAGAGTAGGGGAGTCTACAACTTGGGGTCATAGTTTGAAGATAAGTGTTAAACCTTTAGGACAGAAGTGAGGAGAGGTTTCTTAACCCGGAGCGTGGTGCATGTATGGAATTCACTGCCAAAGAATGTAGTTGAAGCCAAAACGTTTGATTCGAAGAATAAATTAGATATTGCTCTCGGGGATAAAGGAATCACGGGATATGGGGACAAGGCAGGATCAGAAAATGTAATTCTATGATCAGCAATTATCATAATGAATGGCGCCGCAGGCTCGAGAGGCCGCCTGGCCCACTCCTGCTTCGATTTGCTATCTTACTATGTAGAGCAGATAAGGGAAGTGAGGAAGCTGACGTGCAGACAAATGGTAAGGATATAAAGACTGGAGGTAATATTACACGGGGAGGAAACATTTGTTTGAGTATGAATGGGAGAAAGAAACGAGATACATTTGCTTGTGAAGCAAGTATTGAGAAGGAAAGGAGAAAGAAAATTGGAGAAAGTGAAATAAATCTAGATGAGGGGTCCGGAAGGGAAAGAAGGGGTTTAGGAGAGTGATAGTTGTGGGGGACGCAATGGGTAGAGGCACGGACAGGCGGTTCTGTGGGAGTGAACGAGAATCCAGGATGGTTGTCTGCCTCCCTGGTACCCGGGTACTGGATGTCTCCGAGAGGGTAGGAAGCATTTTTAAAAGGGAAGGTAGTCAAACGGACGTGATTATACACATTGGTGAAAATGATGTAGGTAGGAAGAGCAGGGGGGTCATACGAGAGAAATTCAGGGAGTTGGGTGCGAGGCTAAAAAGTGAGGCCTCCAGGGTAGCAATCTCTGGACTGCTCCCGGTGTCCAGAGCAAGTGAGGCTCGGAACAGGGACATCCTACAGTTGAACGCGTGGCTAAAGGACTGGTGCAACAGGGAGGGTTTTAAATTCATAGATAACTGGGAAATCTTCAAGTCAGGATGGCAACTGTACAGAAAGGATGGGTTACACCTTAACTGGAAGGGAGCAAATATCCTGGCTGGGAGTTTTGCTGGAGTGTTTCGGAAGGATTTAAACTAGTGTGGCAGGGGGGTGGGGAACAAAACAGTAGGTCAGTAAATACTGAGGCTGGGTTTGAGCTGAGGGCCAGGGCCAGGCTAGCTAAGAAGAGGAGCACTCTGGAGGAGGATGACCTGAGTGGGCCTGGAGGTCTGGAGTGCATCTGCTTCAATGCGAGGAGCGTAACGGGTAAAACAGACGAACTTAGGGCCTTAATGCTTATAGAGAATTTGGATGTGCTTGCGGTGACAGAAACTTGGTTAAAAGAAGGACAGGACTGGCAGCTGAATATTCCGGGGTATAAGTGTTTTAGGCGAGACAGAGGAGGGGCTAAAAAAGGTGGGGGAGTAGCGATATTAGTTAAGGAGCATATTACCGCGGTGCAGAGGGGAGACAACTTAGAGGGTTCATGTACTGAGTCGCTGTGGGTGGAACTCAGAAACAGGAAGGGTGCAGTCACTATGCAGGGGGTGTACTACAGACGACCCAACAGCCCACGGGAAGTGGAGGAAATGATATGTCACGAGATTCTGGATAGGTGCAGAAAAAATGGGTTGTTGGAGTGGGGGACTTTAATTTCCCCGGCACAGACTGGAAAGTGCTTAGAGCTGGGGGACCGGACGTGGAGGAATTTGTAAAATGCGTACTGGAAGGTTCTTTGGAACAGCATGTAGATAGCCCGACAAGAGAGGGGGCTATACTGGACCTAGTTCTGGGAAATGAGCCCGGTCAGGTCGTCAAAGTTTCGGTAGGGGAACATGTGGCAAATAGTGACCACAACTCTGTTAACTTTAGGATAGTAATGGACAAGGATGAGTGCTGTCCTACGGGCAGGGTGCTAAATTGGGGGAAGGCTAACAATAGGCGGATTAGGCAGGAATTGGTGGATTTTGACTGGGAGAGGATGTTCGAGGGTAAGTCCGTGTCTGGCATGTGGGAGTCTTTTAAGGAACTATTCATAAGGCTGCAGGATAGGCATGTGCCTGTAAAAATGAAAGATAGGAAAGGTAGGATACGAGAGCCGTGGATAACCATGGAAATTGAGGATCTGATTAAAATGAAAAGGGAGGCGTACGTTAAGTCCAGGCAACTGAAAACAGATGGAGCTCTGGAGGAATACAGAGAGAGTAGGAAAGAACTCAAACGGGGAGTTAGCAGGGCAAAAAGAGTTCACGAGATGTTCTTGGAGGCAGGATTAAGGAGAATCCTAAGGCATTCTATTCATACGTTAGGAACAAAAGAGTTGTCAGGGAGAAAATCGGTCCTGTCAGGGACAAAGGAGGGGAATTATGCTTAGAACCCAAGGGAATAGGGGAGATCCTAAACGAATACTTTGCATCGGTATTCACGAAGGAGAGGGGCGTGTTAACCGGGAGTGTCTCGGAGGGAGGTGTTGACCCGTTAGAGAAAATCTCCATTACAAGAGAGGAAGTGTTAGGTTTTTTAGGGAACATTAAAACTGACAAATCCCCAGGGCCTGATGGCATCTATCCTCGACTGCTCAGGGAGACGAGAGATGAAATTGCTGTGCCTCTGACGGAAATCTTTGTCGCTTCTTTGGACACGGGTGAGGTCCCTGAAGATTGGAGGATAGCGAATGTGGTCCCGTTGTTTAAGAAGTGTAGCAGGGATAACACAGGAATTATAGGCCGGTGAGCTTGACGTCCGTGGTCGGGAAGTTGTTGGAGAGGATTCTTAGAGACAGGATGTATGTGCATTTAGAACGGCACAATCTCATTAGTGACAGACAGCATGGTTTTGTAAGAGGGAGGGCGTGCCTTACAAATTTGGTGGAGTTTTTTGAGGACGTGACAAAAACGGTTGATGAAGGAAGGGCCGTGGATGTTGTCTATATGGATTTCAGTCAGGCATTTGACAAAGTCCCACATGGCAGGTTGGTTAAGAAGGTTAAGGCTCATGGGATACAAGGAGAAGTGGCTAGATGGGTGGAGAACTGGCTTGGCCATAGGAGACAGAGGGTAGTGTTCGAAGGGTCTTTTTCCGGCTGGAGGTCTGTGACCAGTGGTGTTCCGCAGGGCTCTGTACTGGGACCCCTGCTATTTGTGATATATATATAAATGATTTGGAAGAAGGTGTAACTAGTGTAATCAGCAAGTTTGCGGATGACACAAAGATGGCTGAACTTGCGGATAGTGAAGAGCATTGTTGGGCAATACAGCAGGATAAAGATAAGCTGGAAAATTGGGTGGAGAGGTGGCAGATGGAGTTTAATTCGGATAAATGCGAAGTGATGCATTTTGGAAGAAATAATGTAGGGAGGAGTTATACAATAAATGGCAGAGTCATCAGGAGTATAGAAACACAGAGGGACCAAGGTGTGCAAGTCCACAAATCCTTGAAGGTGGCAACACGGGTGGAGAAGGTGGTGAAGAAGGCATATGGTATGCTTGCCTTTATCGGACGGGGTACAGAGTATAAAAGCTGGAGTCTGATGATGCAGCTGTATAGAACGCTGGTTAGGCCACATTTGGAGTACTGCGTCCAGTTCTGGTCGCCGCACTACCGGAAGGACGTGGAGGCGTTAGAGAGAGTGCAGGGAAGGTTTACCAGGATGTTGCCTGGTATGGAGTATCTTAGCTATGAGGAGAGATTGGGTCAACTGGGGTTGTTCTCCCTGGAAAGACGGAGAATGAGGGGAGATCTAATAGAGGTGTACAAGATTATGAATGTTATAGATAGGGTGAACAGTGGGAAGCTTTTTCCCAGGTCGGAGGTGACGATCACGAGGGGTCACGGGCTCAAGGTGAGAGGGGCGAAGTATAACTCAGATATTAGAGGGTTGTTTTTTACACAGAGGGTGGTGGGGGCCTGGAATGCGCTGCCAAGTAGGGTGGTGGAGGCAGGCACGCTGACATCGTTTAAGACTTACCTGGATAGTCACATGAGCAGCCTGGGAATGGAGGGATACAAACGATTGGTCTAGTTGGACCAAGGAGCGGCACAGGCTTGGAGGGCCGAAGGGCCTGTTTCCTGTGCTGTACTATTCTTTGCTCTTTGTTCTTTGTTCTTTGAGGGATCTTTAGTGAAGAATAAGGGCTGTGAAAGTGAAATTGTCTGTGAGGGGACGATGCGAGGAATTGGAAAAACAGTGTCCAGTTTGCAAAATGGTGAAACGATAGGTTTTGAAATGAGCAACTTTGTGTAGTTAACACTGAGTCAGCATCCACACTGATCCCAAAATGAGAATCTGTTTTGCTCCAATCCTTAATGAGGTTCGCAGTTAGACATCAGCTGCCGTCTGCAGCTTGTTTGTGAAACAACCTGTAAGTAATATCATTGGGATGCATATATTTAACATCACTAACCATCAATTTCGATCAAATAAAACCGAATTTCTCTTAAAAGTCCCAGTGTCCAGGAGGATAGATCTTCTCCCACACCAGCACGCCTACGTAGCACACAGACAATGCATCAATGACCTACACAGTAGCTGTATATTATCTGATACTCGCAGTAGTCGGAGTTCCTGGTAAGCTACTTTGATATACTGAACCTTAGAAATTGTTACTGTTTCTATTTTCTGTACAGGCTAAACGTATTACATTGGCCTCCAATTTTGAACGAAACGTGGTGTTGTTATTTACCCTTGTGCAATTAACCATCTGACCGAGAATGACTTATACTTGTAGAATATTTCTTAATGCGTGTTTGATTCTGCTGATCAAGGATCAGTGTTGGGTCCTCTGCGATTTATCATTTTTATCAATGACTTGGAGGAGGGGGCTGAAGGGTATTCAGTAAATTTGCTGATGACACCAAGATTGGTGGAGTAGTGGATGAGGTGCAGGGCTGTTGTAGGCTGCAAAGAGACATTGATAAGATGCAGAGCTGGGCCAAAAATGGTAGATGGAGTCTAAACCTGATAATGCAAGGTGCTCATTTTGGTAGGACAAATTTGAATGCGGATCACTGGGTCAACGGCAGTGTTCTGAGGAATGTGGAGGAACATAGAGGTCTTGGGTTTCATATCCACAGATCTCTGAAGGTTGCCACACACGTGAATAGAGCCGTGAAGAAGGTCTATAGTGTGCCAGCGTTTATTAAGAGGGGGTTTGAGTTTAAGAGCCGTGGGGTTATGCCGCAATTGTGCAGGACTTTGGTGAGACCACGTTTGGAATATTGTGTGTCGTTCTGGTCACCTCACTACAAGAAGTATGTGGAAGCATTGGAAAGAGTGCAAAGGAGATTTAACAGGATGCTGCCTGGTTTCGAGGGTATTTCTTATGAAGAAAGGTTGAGGGAGCAAGGGCTTTACTCTTCAGAGTGGAGGAGAATGAGAGGCGACTTAATAGAGGTACATAGGACGATGTGGGGAATAGATAGAGTGGACTTTCAGAGACTGTTTCCTCGGGTGGATGGAGCTATTACTCGGGGGCATGACTTTAACGTTCATGTTGGGAGATACAGGGAGGATGTCCGAGGAAGGTTCTTCACTCAGAGAGTGGGTGGGGTTTGGAATGGACAGTCTGCTGTGATAGTGGAGTGAGACACTTTAGGAACTTTCAAGCGGCTGTTGGATAGGCACATGGAGCACACCAGAATGATAGGGAGTGGGACAGCTTGATCTTGGTTTCGGACAAAACTCGGCACAATATCGAGGGCCGAAGGGCCTTTACTGTGCTGTACTGTTCTATGTTCTATATTCTTTTATCATGTCACATGCTGCGTTATAGTTTTGATGTGTTCTTCGTTCTTTACACTTTAGCATTTTGACTTTGAAGTTTTCTTCTGAATATTTTTGTGCCAAATTTTACTACAGCATGTCTTCCGCCCCTTCACATTTTTCAATCTCCTCCCAGCTTTATTTTAAGTGATATACTGTGCTTATAGTGTAATGTATTGTTTTTGTTTTGCTCCTTTTATCTCAGTTACTAGTTTTTTTTCCAGAGCCGTTCATCCGGTTGTTATCTTCTTCCCTGCTGATTATATCTTTGTTGGCTTGTTCTCTGGTGTTCTGTTCATTGTTGGTATTGTCTGATCATTCAGACCATTGATCCTGGACATTCTCTCATCTCTTCCCTACCTTTCTGCTCATTTTCAAATTACCCACTTGGAATAGCTAAAGATTGCCATCTAAAAGTTTCAAGACAGCATTACAGCTGCAAGATGAGATACCACAATCTATCTCAATACCGTGCACTGGATCATAAGGACAGTAACATCGAACGTCGGGGGTGGGGATTTCAGTCAACGGAACAGCTAATGACACGTGGCTAGCACTGCTGTCGCACAGCGCCAGGGATCTGGGTTCAATTCCAGCCTCGGGTCCCTGTCAGTTTGGCGTTAGTACATTCTCCCCAGAAAGGATTGCAAAGATGATTCTGGATAGGAGCGAAAGTAACAGGGTACTTGTTATGGGGGACTTTAACTTTACAAATATTGACTGGCAAAGCTATAGTTTGAGTCCTTTAGAGGGGTCAGTTTTTGTCCAATGTGTGCAGGAAGGCTTCCTGACAGGATATAGTTAAACCAACAAGAGGCGAGGCCACATTGGATTTAGTACTGGGTAATGAAGCAGGCCAGGTGTTAGACTTGGAGGTAGGGGAGCACTTTGCTGATGGTGTTGTGGGAAATGTACCACTGAGCCAGGCTTGAAGGTTTCAAGAATACAGTTTTATTTTAACGATGCTTCGTGGAGAAAAGGCACTAACAAGCAGCAAACCTTCTCTCAATGAGACAATACGAGCGGTCCATCTTTATACCCTTTACGCCATAGATGGACCGGACATCTAGCCATTATCACGTCGTTGTAATCAAGTCGGTGATCGATTGTTATCACAACGTCATAGTAAAATACAGATAGATACAGACATAAGCATGTTAACATCGCATTGTTCTTTGAGTGGATACATTTCCTTCATCAATGACCGGCAATGGTTTTAGTTTCGGTCTATTAATATAGTAATTTACAGTAATTGGTTTTCCTACTGGCATATATTCCCGATCCCACCTGTAGATAATCTCGTTATCTACCCCAATTGTCCTTCTCCTAAAGAGTGCCTCAAGCCCTGGCTAGCTTCCTGCAGGATTTGATTCCTGCATGTTTAACTTTGTCTGTCCTTTATGTTTTAATCTCTGGTGGCTGTCTGTACTGAAAGTCAGTGCCTGTTGAATGTATCTTTCCCAGGTGACTGCTAATGTGCCAGGCATACAATTTATGTGTACCAATCTGTATATTTTTCCCACTTCAACAGTGACCGCAATTCGATTACGTTTACCTCAGCGATGGAAAGGGATAGGTATATACCGAAGTGCAAGAGTTATAGCTGGGGGAAACGAAATTATGATGCGATTAGGCGAGATTGAGTTGGCATAGGTTGGGGAAGGAAACTGCAGGGGATGGATACAATTGTAATGTGGAGCTTGTTCAAGGAACAGCTACTACGCATGCTCGATAATTATGTACCTGTGAGGCAGGGAGGAAGCAGTCTTGTGAGGGAACCGTGGTTTACTAAAGAGGTTGAATCTCTTGTGAAAAGGAAGAAGGAGACTTATGTTAAGGTGAGACGTGAAGGCTCAGTGAGGGCGTTTGAGAGTTACACGTTAGCCAGGAAGGACCAAGAGAAAGAGGTAAGAAGAGCCAGGAGCGGACATGAGAAGTATTTGGCAGGTAGGATAAAGGACAACCCTCAAGTTTTCTATAGATATGTCAGCAGTAAAATAATGACGAGGGTAAGATTAGGGCCGGTCAAGGACAGTAGTGAGAGGATGTGCGTGGAGTCGGAAGAGATAAGAGAGGCACGAAATGAATATTTTTCGTCGGTATTCAAACAGGAGGTGGACAGTGTTGTCGAGGGGACTACGGAGATGCAGGCTGTTGGACTGGACGGAATTGAGGTTCATAAGGAGGAGGTGTTAGCAATTCTGGAAAGGGTAAAAATAGATAAGTCCCCCTGGCCGGATGGGATTTACCCTAGGATTCTATGGAAGGTTAGAGAGGAGATTACAGAGCATTTGGCTTTGATCTTTGTGCCGTTATTGTCTACATGAACAGTGCCAGATGACTGGAGGATTGCAAAATTTGTCCTCTTGTTCAAGAACGGGATTAGGGACAACCGTGGTAATTATACAACGGTTAACCTTACTTCTGTTGTGGGCAATGTTTTGGAAAGGATTATAAGAGATAGGATTGAGAATCATCTGGAAAGGAACAATTTGATGAGGGATAATCAGCACGGTTCTGTGAAGGGTAGGTGGTGCCTCCCAAACCTTATTCAGTTCTTTGAGAAGGCGACCAAAGAGGTGGACGAGGGTAAAGCGGTTGGTGTGGTGTATATGGATTTCAGCAAAGCGTTTGATAAGGTTCCCCATGGTAAGCTATTGCAGAAAATGCGGACTCGTGGGATTGAGGGTGATTAAGTGGTTTGGATCAGGAATTGGCTAGCTGTAAGGTAACAGAGGGTAGTGGTTGATGGGAAATATTCGTCCTGGAGTTCAGTTACTCGTGGTGTACCGCAAGGATCTGTTTTGGGGCCCCTGTTGTTTGTTATTTTTATAAATGACCTGGATGAGGGCATAGAAGGATGGATTAGTAAATTTGCGGATGACACTAAAGTCGGTGCAGTTGCAGACAGTGCGAAGGGAAGTGGCAGGTTACAGACGGACATAGATAAGCTGCAGGGCTGGGCTGAGAGGTGGCAAATGGAAGGAGTAACAAGATTACAGAGTACTGGGCTAATGGTAAGATACTTGGTAGTGTGGATGAAAAGAGGGATCTGGGTGTCTATGTGCATAGATCCCTGAACGTTGGCACCCAGGTTGATAGGGCTGTTCTGAAGGCATACGGTATGTTCACTTTTATTGGTAGAGGGATTGAGTTTCGGAGCCAGGAGGTCATGCTGCAACTGTGCAAAACTCTGGTGCGGCTGCACTTGGAGTATTGCGTACAGTTCTGGTCGCCACATCATAGAAAGGATGCGGAAGCATTGGAAAGGATGCAGAGGAGATTTACCAGGATGTTGCCTGGTGTGGTGGGAAGATCGTATGAGGAAAGGCTGAGGGACTTGAGGTTGTTTTCGTTAGAGAGAAGAAGGTTAAGAGGTGACTTAATAGAGGCATACAAAATGATCTGAGGATTAGATAGGGTGGATAGTGAGAGCCTTGTTCCTCGGATGGTGATGATGAGAAGATCGTATGAGGAAAGGCTGAGGGACTTGAGGTTGTTTTCGTTAGAGAGAAGAAGGTTAAGAGGTGACTTAATAGAGGCATACAAAATGATCTGAGGATTAGATAGGGGGGGCGGTAGTGAGAGCCTTTTTCCTCGGATGGTGATTGCTAACACGAGGGGACATAGCTTTAAATTGAGGGGTGAGAGATATAGGACAGATGTTAGGGGTAGGTTCTTTACTCAGAGCGGAGTAAGGGCGTGGCATGCCCTGCCTGCAGCAGCAGTGGACTCGTCAACATTAAGAGCATTCAAATGGTTATTGGATAATCATATGGATGACTTTGGAATATTGTAGATTAGAGGGGCTTCAGATTGGTTTCACTGGTCGGCACAACATTGGCGGCCGAAGGGCCTGCACTGCGCTGTAATGTTCTATGTATCTCCGTGGCTTCCCTCCGAGTGTTCCGGTTTCCTCCCACATCGCCACGATATGTGGGATAGTTTTATTGGTCATTTCAAATTGCCCCTCACCTTCAAGACGACTAGTAGGGTAACATGTGGAATTACGGGGATGGGGACTGGGTTGGACTGTTCTCCATGTGGGCTCGATGGGCCAAGTGGCCTCCTTCTGCAGGGATTATATGCCATGGATTCTAAATGAAGGTGTTTCCAGCAGATGCTCTTTTTATTTAGCTTTACCAGTTAATTTTCAGTTGATTTGATTCATTATTGTCACATGCATTAACATAGAATGAAAAACATTGTTTCTTGCGCGCTATCCAGACAACACATCTCGTTCATCGATAAGGAAACGAGAGGTTGCAGAATGTAGAGTTTCAGTCATAGCTAGTGAGTCGAGAAAGATGAACTGAATGCAAGGGACGTCCATTCAAAAGTTGACGGCAGCAGGGAAGAAGCTATGCTGGAGTCCGTTTGTACATGACCTCAGACTTTCTACCTTTTTTCCCGAAGGAAGAAGGTAGAAGAGAGAATGTCCGGGGTGCGTGGTGTCCTTAATTATGCTGGCTGCTTTGCTGGGGCAAGTGTAGACAGAGTCACTGGATGGGAGGCTGGTTTGCGTGATGGATTAGGCTACATTCACCACCTTTTCCAGTTCCTTGCGGTCTTGGGCAGAGCAAGAGCCAAACCAAGCTGTGATTCAACCAGAAAGAATGCTTTCTATGGTGCATCTGTAAAAGTTAGTGAGAGTTGCAGCTGACATGCCAAATCTCCTTTGTCTTCTGCGAGAGGAGAGGCGTTGGCTGGCTTTCTTACCTATAGTGTCGGCCTAGGGGGTCCAGGAAAGTTTGTTGGTGATCTGGGCACCTAAAAACATGAAGCTTTTGTCCCTTTCTGCTTCGTCCCCATTGATGTAGACAGGCCATGTTCTTCTTTGCAATTCCTGAAGTTGATGAGAATCTCCTTCGTTTCGTTGACACTGAGGGAGAGGTTACTGCTGCTGCACCAGTTCACCAGATTCTCCATCTCCTTCCAGTACTCTGTCTCATCATTGTTTGAAATCCGACTCATTATGGCGATGTCGTCAGCAAACTGGAAAATCGAATTGGAGGGGTATTTGGCTGCACAGTCATAGGTGTATAAGGAATATAGGAGTGGGCTGCAAACACAGCCTTGTGGGGTACTGGTGTTGAGGATGATCGTCGAGGAGGTGTTGTTGTCTATCCTTACTGACTGTTCTATCAGCATCATCATTGGTTGATTATATTACTGTTTTCTATTCTATTTATCGCAGTGAATAACGTAACGATTGTCGTTCTGTATGAAAAAAGTGTGGCCTCTCCAAATGCATTACCCGTTCCCTGGTGGCTATGTCGACAGTGGATCTCCTGGTTATTATTGCATCGCATTGCTACAATCTGTTTGGCTTGCACTTTCCTGCTCTCCACTCCCATGTGCAGATTAATTAGAAACCATAGAAACCATAGAAACCCTACAGTGCAGAAGGAGGACATTCGGCCCATCGAGTCTGCACCGACCACAATCCCACCCCACATATTTTACCCGCTAATCCCTCTAACCTACGCATCCCAGGACTCTAAGGGGCAATTTTTAACCTGGCCAATCAACCTAACCCGCACATCTTTGGACTGTGGGAGGAAACCGGTGCACCCGGAGGAAACCCACGCAGACACGAGGAGAATGTGCAAACTCCACACAGACAGTGACCCGAGCCGAGAATCGAACCCAGGACCCTGGAGCTGTGAAGCAGCAGTGCTAACCACTGTGCTACCGTGCCGCCCTCGACATATCTCCAGATGCCATCGACATTTCCGTTTGGTTGATGTTCTCTTTCACCTTTGATCGCCTCGTGGCCATTTACTTTCAGAAGCTAAAACAAATACTGCACTAAGAAAACTGCTGCTGTGGTTATCAGCATTGTGAGCTCGTTGTTCTGCTTAAGGATCATTCCCTGGCCCTTACTGTATACTCCTTGTGTCAGCTGGCTACAGTGGGGTTCGTGCTGCGATTAAATGTTTACATTTTACCCACTTGGATAGCATTTTCTTGGATTGAGCAGCTTTTACCCCCAGTCATTCCATTCTTTCTGATTTCATTATTTAACACTGTCACCGTCAAACGCATTTTATGAGCCAATCGTGGCAGAATGAGCCTTCAGCAGCACAGCAATCATGGGATTGAAAAGGACACTGAGCTGATGAAACGGCAAAGATCATTTGTGTTACTATTTGCAATATCCAGTAGTTGTATCCACACTGGGAAACAACAGTTGCATATTTCATACATTACAGCAGCCTTCAAATTCAGATCAAAATTTAATGCTTTCACCGTTTTCCAAGAGGCTGAATTTGTGCTGCAACCTCTGAGCTCCTGCACCAACATAAATCCATTTACATGATAACCCAGGGAAAGTTCCGGAACCTGCTGATCAGTTCGATCAAAACTTCTTTCACTCTGATTGAGAAATTAGTGAAATGTCTGAAGAAAGCTGCAGTGAAGGTAAAACTTCCAATGTCATTGACATGATTGAACCAGAACAACATCATCACCTCATGTTAACACATCCAATCAGCAGAGAACTTACATATTTTAATTTCATGTCTTGCATCCATTGATTGCTATAAGTTAGTTCACAATACGTTTACTGTCAATGAAATAAATAGAAAGCACATAATATAACATTTTAACAGCAGAGTAATTTATGCTGGTCACATTTTAAACTGGTGTCTAAACAATGATGGGTGTACAATTGTCCACGTGGACTGTCAATTCGCGATTAAATTACTATTTCCAACAGACATGCCTCATAACTGAACTATGTCTCCATACCTCTGGTTTTTAATTCTTTTCTCTTACTTCTGGTCTTGATTAAAACATTGTTCGGTTCCTATGATAATTTAACAACGGCTACTCCACTTTAATACATAAATATATTTTGATAATCACAGTGAGAATATGCTTCCACTTTCAGCAGATTGTTCTATCGATGTTGAAAATAACTTCTCGCATTTGAAGTGAAGCCTCATTTATCAACTGACACAGGTAAATAACGGAAAGGGAATTTCAGAACAGCAGGTTGAACTGGCATTCTGCAGTCTATGTTTGTTATTTAAACGACGGGTAGAAATTTTAGAACGCGGGGGAGCGGAACAGTTGGGACTTAAATGGGTGAGGTCAGTTTGTTTGGAAACATTGCTGCAGGTGGAGAAACATCAATTGATAAGGGCTGGAGGATGAAAGAGTGAGGGAGATGGAAATGGGGTGGGGTGCTGAAGTCCCACCATGGCAAACGATGGTGAGTATCATTTGTGATAAGAAACATAAATAAACTAGAGGACAACAAGATGGTGAAGTGAAAATATGGAGGAATCTAAAAGGGAACAAAGATTGTTGAATAATAGATGATTGGGAGTTCGTTATGCTCAGATGTGGGTTCTTCATCTCTTATTCGTTCATCAGTGGTAATAGCGAGACAGTCTTGGTAATGGCTAATTAAGTGCCTCATTGTATTCTAGCTGGCATTGCTATTTCCTGCCATCTGGTGAGGCAACATGACATCGTGGCATATTGCCATGGATATAAGCTGTACAGTTTACATGCCAATTTTTTCTCACTTTATCTCCTACTTTCAATACGGTGAAACATGGGTGTGACTGAGAAAAAAGACACTGGAAGGAGGCGGAGATCAATGTACTGTATTTTATTCATAGTATTGTGGCAACAGTGAGACAGGGGTCAGTAGTTGTGGGATCCAAACTATCAAGCGGACTCTGGATTACAGACTGCCTCTGTCAGAGCTTCACGCGTTTCTCCCGGCGGAATGCACTCGCGTTTTTGAACACATGTGGGTTTGCAGCATTTAGAAACCCAGAAGCACCTCCCACGTAGCCAATTCTCGTTCCGATGACATGGAACATCATATAATTCCCTCGCAGCCTGTCAGATCCAACAATTGCCCTCGAAAATAGAAGCATTAAATTCACCGTCCACGAATCCCTTCCATGCAGAAGTGATCTCAGCAAGGTAAACTGAGAGAATGGCCTGCACACTCTTCTGCAATCATTCCTAACTGCGGTACATGGAGATGAGAACAGGGCTCTGAGCTGCTATCGTGTTTCAGCGATGTTATTGGAAATTGGAACTCTGCACTGTGCAATAATCGTGGTTCAACGAGGTTTATGAAGACGAGAACAGTGCAAGGTGCTCTGATCGTGTTTAAAATAAACGTTTAAGAAACAATACATGTACACAACGCTCCAACACATGATAAGTTAATTTTCTGCATGCCAAATATGCGCATTGTGCTCCAATCACTATTAAATGAGGTTTATGAAGACCAGAGCTGCACACTATACTCCTACTGCCGTCTCCCCATGCTCTGCCACAAACAGAATTTCGAACAACCGGATCATTTCAAATTTTATGTCTTAATTAGGATGCTGGGAGGAATCTTTCTGTGCCAACTGCTTCCCATACGAATCTGTGCAACACTGCACGGCCATTAAAAAGAGAACTGATAGTTTTCTTTGTTTGGAAAGATGGTTTCGGATGTTGGATGTCGGTGGGCATTTGAAGTTTATATGAAGAAAAACATGATTGGATCAATTTGGAGAAAACACTTTAGGATCTGATTTTCTGCCATCAGTTTCCACATATGCTCGTGCCAATTTACTGCTGTGAGATGCACTAACCTCCGTATAAGAACCTTGCACTCACTCCTCCATCGGCAGCGATGGGCTGTACCAGCAGCAGAACTCCCAGGACGAAACACTGCTTTTCTGATCTTCCATTCAGTTCCACAGAATCAGCATGAGACGTCTGGGGTAAATAAGATCTTGAGATTAACTCAATGAAACTTGTAGTTACTAATCACAGACACACACGCAAGCGGAGAGCATAAGTCCCTCTTTCAACTAATGAAATGTTCATTCGACTAATTGAGAACAATTGAACGTAGAACAAAAAGTTAAGCAAAGGTTAAAATTTTACCTAAAACACAAGCAGTTGTTGGAAGTGGGGAAGATTAAAATGTATCACTTTTATACTCAGAAGACGTGCCACACAGGAAAGGAGATCAGGAAGTAATTATGTCCATCGTAACTGTGCTGGCACCTTAAAAAAACAGGGACGGAATTGTCCATGCCTCCCTCTTCTCTTGCACCCCCCGCCTGCTCGTAAGGTATCACCTTAAACGAATCTAGTATTTGACTATCTCCCAAAACAGTTGAAACATATATATCTTTTTCGTCACAATTACCAATGCCTGCGCCCGGGCAATATTATCATAACATCATTCAGAAGAACACTGTGTATTAATTTGATTTTAGCTACCTATGGACATTCTCCTTTCATTTGCTTAATATTCAATTCGGACTGCCTCTTGGTAAATGGTTTGGCAGAATGGTCTTTTTTTCCATTCTCTTCAAGGTTATTCCTGAGCTCAGCACAAAATGTTTCATTTGATGCTAGGCTGAAGAATTATGGCAGGAGGCGAGAAAAATAAGTTTTATCTCCAGCTTTTACACAACTCCATTAATCAGCTTGCTTATTCGGGAACATAGTGGTCTGGTATTGATCACATCGCTCTGATGATTCTGAAACCCTCGTTGTGCGCTGTGTCAATCATTTCAAATTCTCGATATAAGCTGTTGACAATTGGTTACTTTAAATGGGGTATTTCTCATCCATTTGATGGCAATCTCTTATCTACCACCGTATTGGAGCAGGGGACTAGAAAGCTGGACTTCAGAAACCAAAAGAGAAAATGCCGGAAAATCTCAGCAAGTCTGGCAGCATCTGCAAAGAGAGAAAGGAGCTGTCGTTTCGAGTCCAGATGACCCTTAAAAACGTCACCGCTTTTCTCTCCTTGCAAATGCTGCCAGACCTGCTGAGATTTTCCAGCATTTTCCCTTTTGACTTCAGATTCCAGCATCTACAGTAATCTGCTTTTATTAAGCTGGATTTCAGGTTGTTTTGCATGAACAGATACATTCATCATTTTTCGGAAAAAGCATTCTGTCGCTTCCGGCTCAGTTATCTTAAGGCAGCACGGCCATTGATTTCGCGATGGAATTCGGGAAATGCACAGGAGGCCAGAATTAGGAGAGTGCGCATCAGATATATTTTGTGGATGAGGTGGCAGAGATAGGGACCGGAGCGATAGGGCAATGCCGGTGAAGCAGTTGGGCAGCAGAATTACTTTTTGAAAATGTAAAAGAAGCTGAGGAAATGGTCATTATTCTGAAACAGGACAAGGAGGTATCTGTTGTGCTCTACAGATTTCTTAACACTGACACTTCCTCTTCTCTCTTGAGGTTTACTTCAATTATATTTGTCTTGATTATATTTGTGGGATCACATTGAGCGAATGTACTTCTGTATTTCAAGCAGCCAGGCAGAGACGCCAGTTTAACGAGACAACACTGGCTGCAGAGATATTGGCGACTTCCTCACAATGTGACAGATATACAAAAGTCTGCAAGCATTGATTGCTGCCCGTCGCTCTCTTTGTCCCCTGCACACATCACCTCTCACACCTCTTTCTTTAGCTGTGTCACGATTATCGGTGCGTATGTGATTGGAGGTAGTGTGGGGATTTACAGGAATCAATTGTCCGCAGCTTCTCTAGTGGAATTTAAATTGATTGATGCAGAGATAAACTCGGGTTCCAGTGTCATCAGACCGAAATTCAAAAAGGCAGGGAGGCAAACATCCGGTTACTGTAACCCGATTAGACTAACTTCTGATGTTGGAAAGATGTTGGACTCATTTTTAAAGAAACGAATAACCACACATTTGGAAAATCTTCATCTAATGAAGTAAAGTCATTCTGTAGGCGCCACATTGCCGTAATTCTTTAAGATGTTCTGGGGTAGAGAAAGAAATAGATCATTGAAACCAACGTTCAGAACTTTCCAGAGTCCAAGCGTGATTGAACAAAGGAATGAGTGGTCCAGGTTTTTGAATGGTGCTCTGAAGGTGTATTCGTCCCTAGTTATATCTCCTCTGTTCCCCATGTTCCACTTAAAATCATTGATCGACAACATCCCTGCTGGGGGAAAGTGGTAAGCGAGCCCACACCAACTCTAAAAGACCATCCCTCCCGAAGCCCCTTGCCTCCAACCTGTCACTGTAAACCCGCCCAATGAGCTTCGTAAATCCATCTAACAAACACATTATTGAACAATAAATAGCAACTTAACATGGCGAATATATCTAATCTGCTCATGTTTGGAGGAACACCCAGAGGAAACCAACACATACGTTAAAGGCTGCTTTACATTCAAGGAAACATTTTGGTTTATTAAAAAAAAACCACATTCACTTCGTGTTTCAATACTTTATGTTGACAATTCCCAAAGAACACAATCGTATTCCACTTCGGTTTTGTCCATTCATCCCCTCCCTCCACTTGCTCCCTATTCTCCCCTCCCTCTCATTCAGAATATTTACCGATATATTCTGACATATATGAGCAGTTCAGATATCACTCTTACTTTCTTAGATTACTATTTAATTCTAACTGATTAGTTTAGATTGACGTAATTCAGAGTTAAGTTATGAGTTCTGTTGTTTTGGGATCTGCAGCACGTTAATTCCATGATTGGTTTTCAGTTTGAATTGACATGATCAGCATCACTTGGTTGGAGAGAGGGATGTACGGGAAAAGGAGTAGAATGTTAGTGAGAGGGAAGGACGTTTCAGAAATGAAGACGGTGTTTTCCTCTTGGGAATGTTGGGGGGAGTGCAAAGAAATATTAGGCCAATGGGGCGAGTGCACCTAAGAGACGGAAGAGTGCTAGGGAGAGGGACAGATGTGGTCGAGTGAGGGGACGGAGTTTTAGGGAAAGTGAAGTGTGTTTGAAGTGTGTTTTTGGGATTGGGAGGGTGTGGGATGCAGGGAATGAACTGCAATGAAGAATAAAGGATAGTTAGAGTCATTAGAGGAAGTGCCAAGCAGCGTTGAGTGTTTGTTAAAGAGTGGGGTGGACGTTTATGGATCGTGTAGGGTGCAGTGGAATGAGAGTCAAAGAGAGGCCTCAGCGTGTTCTAGAGATGGAGGGAATGTTAATGATAGGATGGCGAATATATCAAATGGAAGGGCGTGTTTGGGAGTAGGGAGGACGTGCAAATGAGAGGGTGAGGGGTGTTGAGGAGACGGGAGGGAGTGCGAGGTAGATGGGAGGAAGTGTCAAAACGTAAAGATTAGAATGATGGGATTATCTGAGAGGTAGGGTGAGGAGTGCTTGTCATAGCGAAGGAAGCATTATGGAGTAGATAGCGGAGTATGTGTTCGTGGGGAAGAGTGCATGAAATAGGGGAGGGGCGAAAGATGGAAGGGGAGTGTCGGAGGGGGAGGAAGAAATGTTCAGGAGGGCAGCAGTCGTTTATGAGAGAGGAGCTGGCGTGTTAGGCAATCGCCATGGAGTTTTAGGGATTGCTTGGATGTTTGACAGAGTGGTTGGATTTATAGTGACAGGGTATGGTTTGTTATAGAGAGGCGATGGGTTGGTGCGAATAGGCAAGAGATTTGGGGGAGAGAAGAGTGTGGAGAGGAGAGGGAAATTTAGGGATGAAGAAGGCCATATTAGGAATAGGTTCTGTAGATTTGGGATGAGGAGCAGGAGCAATATGGAGACTGGAGACAGTATTAGAGAGAGGTGAGGGAATGTTAGAGAAACTATGGAAATGCTTTCAAGAGAGGGATTGCAACATGGAAAAGAGATGAAAATTTACAGTGAGTGGGTGGAAAGGGGCGGAAAGGGGCTGTGTAAGAAAATGGGCTGCTCGCGAGAGTGGAAGTTGGATTAGGAAGAAGAAAGAGTGTATCAGAGAGAGGAGAGGGGGAGGGAGGGAAAAGGACAAGGGAATTCAGAATTCTGTGAGGACAAGTTAGAGTGAAAGCATACCGTTTTAAGCTATCTGCATGAGAAGTTGGATCGGGGGCCTCAAGCAGCACTCCAGCATAAACCACTATTGACTTTTCCGGGCATGTCCAGAGGAATAAACAGGCGCATTTTATGTTTCACAGGACCCTATAGATATGGGGAATGGGCAGATAAGTAGCATGGAGGTCCAAAGTCAGCAATAATCGCATTTCATTTTGGAAGACGCCCAGCAGGTACTATAATCCTTCGATGCCATCATCTCATGTTTCTTTGAAGTTTCTGTTCGAATAGTTCTGTAGAAGTTAATGTGGTGACCACAGAGAGTGTAACGCGTGGTTTGCACTGTCCTCCGCAAATTATCCACAGTAAATTTTGAGCAATACACGGACCTGCCCGACCATCACTCTTCGGACACCTCTTCCCTGTTGAGTCGTATTGCAATCTGCCAAATGCGATTAATTTGAAATGGAACTAATGCATCAATTGTGGCATCGATGCAGTAGTGTGGACCATCACTGGTCTGATATAACTCAGTGTCCACTTAGCTTCACGGTAGTTTGATTTTTTATCGTCACATGTATTGTGATACAGTGAAAAGCATTGTTTCTTGCGCTATATACAGACACAACATACCATTCACAGAGAAGGAAAGAAGAGGGTGCTGATTTAACGAGGAGTGCAGCAGTGCATGTTATGAGCATGAGCAGGCCTCTCTAGTTTAAAATACCAAGCTGTTGAAAGCCCTCCACGCAGGATGCAATCCTTGCAAAGCCGTGAATGAAAGGGTAAAAAGAAAAGTTAAGCACTCGCAATGACAACAGATTCGATCTACGTCATGTCGTCTTGACTCACCCACTCGTGAGTGCTCATTGACAATTCAACAACTAAATGGGGGAGGAGGCTCCTCAATGATATGGCAGCCACACATGGGAGCATAATGGACATTATTTTCACATGCCGGACTGCCAAATCTCAAATGATCGAAAGGCGAAAATGTTGTTTTGACAGGCCTCATGTAGACAGCATGCCATTTTACTCAGCCATTTAATATCGAGGAACATCAGCCGTGATATCAAGGAACGGGTGAATGTCCTGAGAAATGGTCAAACGCTCATTTATGCTGATTATTTAAAGCTAATATGGCGAGTTTGTGTTTTGTTCTCACAGAAAGCTGATCCCACATTTCATATAGAAAAGAGCTGATTTTTGCAGTTTATAGAAAATAGAGCAGTACAGCACAGAACAGGCCCTTCGGCCCACGATGTTGTGCCGAGCTTTATCTGAAACCAAGATCAAGCTATCCCACTCCCTATCATCCTGGTGTGCTCCATGTGCCTAACCAATAACCGCTTAAACGTTCCTAATTTGTCTGAATCCACTATAACTGCAGGCAGTCCATTCCACACCCCAACCACTCTCTGCGTAAAGAACCTATCTCTGATATCCTTCCTATATCTCCCACCAAGAACCCTATAGTTATGCCCCCTTGTAATAGCTCCATCCACCCGAGGAAAAAGTCTTTGAACGTTCACTCTAACTATCCCCTTCATCATTTTATAAACCTCGATTAAGTCTCCCCTCAGCCTCCTCAGCTCCAGAGAGAACAGCCCTAGCTCCCTCAACCTTTCCTCACAAGACCTACCCTCCAAACCCGGTAGCATCCTGGTAAATTTCCTCTGCACCCTTTCCAGCTCTTCCACATCCGTCTTATAGTGAGGTGACCAGAACTGCGCACAATATTCCAAATGTGGTCTCACCAAGGTCCTGTACAGTTGCAGCATAACCCCACGGCTCTTAAACTCCAACCCCCTGTTAATAAAAGCTAACACACTGTAGGCCTTCTTCACAGCTCTATCCACTTGAGTGCCAACTTTTAGAGATCTGTGGATATGGACCCCAAGATCTCTCTGTTCCTCCACAGTCTTCAGAACCCTACCTTTGACCCTGTAATCCACATTTAAATTAGTCCTACCAAAATGAAGCACCTCACATTGATCAGGCAAACTCCATTTGCCATTTTTCAGCCCAGCTTTGGATTCTATCTATGTCTCTTTGCAGCCTACAACAGCCCTCCACCTCATCCACTACTCCACCAATCTTGGTGTCATCAGCAAATGTACTGATCCACCCTTCAGCCCCCTCCTCTAAGTCATTGATAAAAATCACAAAGAGCGGAGGACCAAGCACTGATCCCTGTGGAACTCCGCTACCAACCTGCCTCCAATCCGAAAATTTTCCATCCACAACCACCCTCTGTCTTCGATCAGACAGCCAGTTATCTATCCAATCGGCCAACTTTCCCTCTATCCCACACCTCCTCAATTTCATCATTAGCCGACCATGGGGGAACTTATCAAACGCCTTACTAAAATGCATGTATATGACATCAACTGCCCTACCTTCATCAACATACTTGTTTACCTCCTCAAAAATTCAATCAAATTTGTGAGGCACGACTTGCCCTTCACGAATCCGTGCTGACTATCCCGGATTAATCCGCACCTTTCTAAATGTTCGTAAACCCCATCCCTAAGGACCTTTTCCATCAGTTTACCAAACACCGAAGTAAGACTAACCGGTCTATAATTACCAGGGTCATTTCTATTCCCTTTCTTAAACAGAGGAGCAACTTTCGCCATTCTCCAGTCCTCTGGCACCATCCCCGTGGACAGTGAGGACCCAAAGTTCAAAGCTAAAGGCTCTGCAATCTCATCCCTTGCCTCCCAAAGAATCCTAGGGTATATTTCATCAGGCCCAGGGGACTTCTCGACCTTCAGTTTATTCAAAACTGCCAGTACATCCTCCCTCCGAACATCTATTTCCTCCAGCCTATTAGCCTGTAACACCTTCTCTTCCTCAAAAACATTGCCCCTCTCCTTGTTGAACACTGAAGAAAAGTATTCATTCATCACCTCGCCTATCTCTACTGAATCCATACACAAGTTCCCACGACTGTCCTTGACCGGCCCTAACCTAACCCTGGTCAGTCTTTCATTCCTCACATAAGAGCAAAAAGCCTTGGGGTTTTCCTGGATCCGACACGCCAAGGACTTCTCATGTCCCCTCCTAGCTCTCCTAAGCCCATTTTTCTGCTCGTTTCTTACTAACTTGTAACCCTCAATCGAACCATCTGTACCTTGTTTCCTCATCCCTACATAAGCTTCCCTCTTCCTTTTCACAAGACATTCCATCTCTTTCGTGAACCACGGTTCCCTCACTCGGCCATTTCCTCAATGCCTGACAGGAACATACCTATCAAGGACACCCAGTATTTGCTGAAGGTCAGCAGGTTAGGTAGCGACTGAGAACTCTGCAGCTCTGCGTCAGAGGCAAATATTCAATAGATTACTAAATGTTGCATTCAGAATGATTGAAATATCTGGGTTGAAAGGGAAGTTTGGATGAGAGAAAGGTGGTGACATGAGTAGGGGAAGAAGGAAACACGTAATGTGAGACACAGGGGATGAGCAAACCATAATTCAAAAAATAAATAAACGCGACATGGTCGCTGGGATGGCGAAATGGGGCACTGAGGGGCATGTCAGGGTGGTAATTATGTAAAGGCACGACTTGTATTTGTACAATGCATTTCGGAGCCTCAGAATGTCTCAAGGACCGTCACAGCCAATGATAAAATGGAACCACTGATATAACATATAAAACGCCACAGAGATTTTAGCTCCGATAAATTTCCCACTGACTACGTAATGGTCGAATAATCCTTCCCAGTGGTGTGTGTTCGTGCAGCGGGTTGCCCCAGTACAAATATCTCTCAGACAGTGGACACACAGGAGATTGGAAAGTGGAAGATTAAATAACCGGTACAAAAATGGTAAAGTGACAAAGTAAGTAGATGCAATGAGGGATAATTTAATTTTACACGTCAATTGTGTTTTATTATAATTCCCTCGTTGAATCGTTCGTCCGCTTTTTTAATGTGAATGAACATTAAGCTGCATCACAGACCCTTTAAACCGTTTATCACAGTTGCTATTTGTGCTGTCAGTGAGCTCTCGTCCAATGCGGAGAAACAAGGAGCCAATCCCCACATTACGTGAGCGAACAGCTTAATATTTAATGCAGCTCATATGAAAAGCTTCCAGACACAAGTAATCTCATTGTGACTCACTGGAAAATGGGGAAAGTGGTGCACGTGGTATTTGGAGTCCTGCTGGTACAGCCCATTGCAGCCCCATACGGCTGCACTTCTGGAGAAGCAGGTTAGTATATCTCATGGGAGCCAAAATACGGAAACATTCATTGGAAATAAGAAAGATGTTTTTTCCCCATGCCTTTTATACCATTAAATCGGGTGGTTGCAACGTTGCATTGTAAACTTTTTCTTAGTTTCAGAGTTAATTGTGGTGGTGTATTGCTTTTACGGGTTATATTCAGAAAAGTGGATTTCTGCTTAATTGTAAAAGACACCGAAAAACTGAATAATACATTTATTAACTGAGTACAGTCGGCTGGGCAGGCGATGAGCTGCAGCTGTATGATGAAGATATGGCAGATCTCATTGCGAGCTGCAGTTATCATATCTGCAGCAAGTGTTGGGTGCTCGAGGAACTTCGGAACGCTGTTGAAGAGCTGGAGTCTGAGCTTCAGACGCTGTGGCAAATCCGGATCGGAGTGATTTACCTGGGTGCTTTGTTTCAGGATGCGGCAACACGTCATAGATTAAGTACCTCCAATTTAATCAGTTGCCAGGGACAGGAAGGATTGACTGCAAGTAAGGGAGGTGGAGCGATCCTAAATTCAGGAAAGGAGGACCCTCAGGTCTTGACCTTGTCCATTTTGTACGAGATAGTTCCTCCCTCTGTGGTTAAGGGAAATGGCTGTCGGGAGGATGGGCGAGTTAACCACTGCACCGTGGTACAGGAGGCCATTCAAGAGGGGAGCAAAAATGCACGCGGTAGTTGCAGGTGACTTAACCGAACATAGAACATAGAAAAGCTACTGCACAAACAGGTCCTTCGGCCCACAAGTTGCGCCGAATATGTCCCTACCAACTGGCCTTACCTATAACCCTCAATCTTACTAACTTCCATGAACTTATCCAAAAATCTCTTGAAAGACCCTATTGATTCCACGTCCACCACCACTACTGGCAGCCGATTCCACGCACCCACCACCCTCTGAGTGAAAAACGTACCCCAACATCTCCTCTGTACCTACTCCCCTGCACCCTAAACCTGTGACCTCTTGTGGCAACCATTTCAGCCCTGGGTAAAAGCCTCTGAGCATCTAGTCTATCAATACCCCTCAACATCTTATACACCTCTATAAGGTCACCTCTCATCCTTCGCTTCTCCAAGGAGGAAAGACCTAGCTCTCTTAACCTAGCCTCATAAGGCATGTCACCTAATCCAGGCAACATCCTTGTAAATATCCTCTGCACCCTTTCTATGGCTTCCACATCCTTTCTGTAATGAGGCGACCAGAATTGTGCACAGTACTCCAGGTGGGGTCTAACCAGGGTCCTATACAGCTGCAGCATTATCTCCCGATTTCTGTACTCAATTCCTATATTGATGAAGGCCAGTATTCCATACGCCTTCTTAACCACAGCCTGTACCTGCGACGCTGCTTTGAGCGTCCAATGAACCTGGACCCAAAGATCCTTCTGATCTTCCACACTGCCAAGCGACTTACCCTTAATATTATATTCTTTCATCGTATTCGACCTGCCAAAACAAACCACCACACACTTATCTGGGTTGAAGTCCATCTGCCACTTCTCTGCCCAGTCTTGCATCTTATCTATGTCTCGTTGCAACTGCTGACATCCCTCTACACTATCCACAACACCACCAATCTCTGTGTCATCAGCAAACTTGCCAACCCATCCTTCCACTTCCACATCCAGGTCATTTTTTAAAATCACGAAGAGCAAGGTCCCAGAACAGATCCCAGGGGCACTGCACTGGTGACCGACCTCCATGCTGAAAAAGACCCATCTACAACCACTCTTTGCCTTCTGTGGGCATGCTAGTTCCGAATCCACAAGGCAATGTCCCCTTGTATCCCATGCGCCTTCACTTTCTCAATAAGCCTTGCATGGGGCAACTTATCAAACAACTTGCTGAAATCCATATAAAATACATCTACCGCTCTTCCCTCGTCTATGTGTCTAGTTACATGTCCAAAACATTAAATTAGGCTCGTAAGGCATGATCTGCCTTGGACAAAGCCGTGCTGGCTATTTCTGATCATAAGAACATAAGAACATAAGAAATAGGAGCAGGAGTAGGCCATCTAGCCCCTCGAGCCTGCCCCGCCATTCAATAAGATCATGGCTGATCTGACGTGGATCAGTACCACTTACCCGCCTGATCCCCATAACCCTTAATTCCCTTACCGCTCAGGAATCCATCCATCCGCGCTTTAAACATATTCAGCGAGGTAGCCTCCACCACCTCAGTGGGCAGAGAATTCCAGAGATTCACCACCCTCTGGGAGAAGAAGTTCCTCCTCAACTCTGTCTTAAACCGACCCCCCTTTATTTTGAGGCTGTGTCCTCTAGTTTTAACTTCCTTACGAAGTGGAAAGAATCTCTCCGCCTCCACCCTATCCAGCCCCCGCATTATCTTATAAGTCTCCATAAGATCCCCCCTCATCCTTCTAAACTCCAACGAGTACAAACCCAATCTCCTCAGCCTCTCCTCATAATCCAAACCCCTCATCTCCGGTATCAACCTGGTGAACCTTCTCTGCAATCCCTCCAATGCCAATATATCCTTCCTCATATAAGGGGGCAAATACTGCACACAGTATTCCAGCTGCGGCCTCACCAATGCCCTGTACAGGTGCATCAAGACATCCCTGCTTTTATATTCTATCCCCCTCGCAATATAGGCCAACATCCCATTTGCCTTCTTGATCACCTGTTGTACCTGCAGACTGGGCTTTTGCGTCTCATGCACAAGGACCCCCAGGTCCCTTTGCACGGTAGCATGGTTTAATTTGTTTCCATTGAGATAGTAATCCCATTTGTTATTATTTCCTCCAAAGTGTATAACCTCGCATTTATCAACGTTATACTCCATTTGCCGTCTCCTCGCCCACTCACTCAGCCTGTCCAAATCTCTTTGCAGATCTTCTCCGTCCTCCACACGATTCACTTTTCCACTTATCTTTGTGTCGTCTGCAAACTTCGTTACCCTACACTCCGTCCCCTCCTCCAGATCATCTATATAAATGGTAAACAGTTGCGGCCCGAGTACCGATCCCTGCGGCACGCCACTAGTTACCTTCCTCCAACCGGAAAAACACTCATTTATTCCGACTCTTTGCTTCCTGTCGGATAGCCAGTCCCCAATCCACTTTAACACACTACCCCCAACTCCGTGTGCCCTAATCTTCTTCAGCAGCCTTTTATGGGGCACCTTATCAAACGCCTTTTGGAAATCCAAAAACACCGCATCCACCGGTTCTCCTCCATCAACCGCCCTAGTCACATCTTCATAAAAATCCAACATGTTCGTCAAGCACGACTTTCCCCTCATGAATCCATGCTGCGTCTGATTGATCGAACCATTTCTATCCAGATGCCCTGCTATCTCCTCTTTAATAATGGATTCCAGCATTTTCCCTACTACAGACGTTAAGCTGACCGGCCTATAGTTACCCGCCTTTTGTCTCCTTCCTTTTTTAAACAGCGGCGTAACATTCGCCGTTTTCCAATCAACCGGCACTACCCCAGAATGCAACGAGTTTTGATAAATAATCACTAACGCATCCACTATTACCTCTGACATTTCTTTCAATACCCTGGGATGCATTCCATCCGGACCCGGGGACTTGTCCACCTTCAGTCCCATTAGTCTACCCAGCACTGCCTCTCTGGTAACATTAATCGTATTAAGTATTTCTCCTGCTGCCAACCCTCTATCGTTAATATTTGGCAAACTATTTGTGTCCTCCACCGTGAAGACCGACACAAAAAACTTATTTAAAGACTCAGCCATATCCTCATTTCCCACTATTAACTCCCCCTCTCGTCCTCCAAGGGTCCAACATTCACTCTAGCCACTCTATTCCTTTTTATATATTTATAAAAACTTTTACTATCATTTTTTATATTAATTGCTAGTCTAGCTTCATAGTCTATCCTTCCTTTCTTTATCGCTTTCTTAGTCTCTCTTTGTTGTTTCTTAAATTTTTCCCAATCACTTGTTTCTCCACTATTTTTGGCCACTCTGTACGCACCTGTTTTTATTTTAATACTCTCCTTTATTTCCTTCGTTATCCACGGCTGGTTCTCCCTTTTCTTACAATCCTTGTTTTTTGCTGGAATATATTTTTGCTGAGAACTGAAAAGGATCTCCTTAAAAATCCTATTCCTCTGCAGATGTTCATAAATCCTGCCTCTCAGGATCTTCTCCATCAACTTACCAACTACTGAGGTTAGACTCACTGGTCTATAATTTCCTGGGCTATCTCTTCTCCCTTTCTTGAATAATGGAACCACATCCACACTCCACCAATCCTCCGGAACCTCTCCCGTCTCCATTGATGATGCAAGTATCATCGCCAGAGGTTCAACACTCTGTTCCCTCGGCTCCCACAGTAACCTGGGGTACATCCCATCCGGTCCCCGTGATTTATCTAACTTGATACTTTTCAAAAGCTCCAACACATCCTCTTTCCTAATGTCCACATGCTCAATCGGCTCAATCGACTGCAAGTTTGCACTGCAACTACCAACATCCTTTTCCACTGTGAATACTGAAGTAAAGTATTCATTGAGTACCTCTGCTATTACTTGCTACCTGATCTATACAGACTTTCCCAACGTCACATGAGATAGGTCCTACTCCTTCACTCCTATCTTCTTGCTCTTAACATACTTGTAGAATGCCTTGGGGTTTTCCTTTATCCTGTCTGCCAAGGCCTTCTCATGAGCCCTTCCTGCTCTTCAAATTTCCCTCTTAAGTTCATTCCTACTGGTCGTATACTCTTCTAGATTTCTAACGTTACCTAGCTCCCTGAACCTTTTGTAGGGTTTTCTTTTCTTCTTGAATAAATTCGTTACAGCTTTCGTACACCATGGTTCCTGTAACCTACCATAACTCCCCTGTCGCATTGGAACGTTGCTATGCAGAGCTCCAGACCAAGGTTCCTTGAAAATCTGCCACATTTCTTCTGTACGTTTCCCTGATTTATGCCTCTATCTTCCTACCTAATAGCCTCAAAATTGCCCTTACTCCAAATAAACACTTTCCTAGCTTGACTGATCCTATCTCTCCCATTGCTGATGTAAACGAGATAGAGTTATGATCACTATCCCCAAAATGCTCTCCCTCCCACTGAGAGATCTAACACCTGCCCAGGTTCATCCACTAATACCAAACCAAGTACAGCCCCTCCACTTGTAGGCGTATCCACATGCTGTGTCAGGAAGCCCTCCTGAACACAATCAACAAACTCCTCCCCATCTAATCCCCTTACCCTAGGGATATTCCAATCAATATTTGGGAAATTAAAATCTCCCATCACGACCACTCTGCTATTGTCACATCTTTCCAGGATCTGCTTCGCAATCTGCTCCTCGACATCCCTGCTACTATTGGGCGGCCTATAGAAAACGCCCAGTAAAGTTATTGACCCCTTCCTGTTGCGAACCTCCACCCACAGAGATTCCGTAGACAATCCCTCTGTGGCGTCCATCTTTTCAACAGCCGTGAAACTTTCCCTGATCAACAGTGCCACTCCCCCACGTCTTTTGCCTCCTGAAACATCCCTGTCCCTCCTGAAACATCTGAAACCCGGCACTTGAGGTATCCAGTCCTGTCCCTGAGATAACCAAGTCTCTGTCATGGCCACCACATCACACTTCCACGTAGTGATCCACGCTCTCAGCGCATCCATTTTGCTCACTATACTCCTTGCATTAAAATAAACACATCTCAACCCTTCGGTCTGAGCGCTCCCCTTCTCCGTCACCTGCGTATCCTCCCTCTCACACTGTCCACAATTTGCGGGATTGATGGCATACTTTGGAAGCAGGTTCGAGCGCCTCGCATGGTATGTTGCCTTCCCAGTGACAGGGTGAGGGACATCTCTGACCGGCTTGAAATGATATTGGGGTGGGAGGGGTGGGATCCAATTGTTGTGGTCCACGTGTGGGCAAGCAACATCGGAAAGACTACGGTAGAAGATCTGTTTGGGCATTATCAGCAACGAGGAACTGAATTAAAGAGCAGGCCCTCAAGGGTTATAATCTCTGGATCACCACCCGAGCCAAATATGAATTGGCATAGGGATGGGAAAATTTGGGAAGTAAACATGTGGCTAAACGAGTGGTGTTGGAAATATGGATTCAATTTCCTGGAGCATTCGCATCAGTATTGGAACAGAAACAATCTTGGTAGGAGTAATTTGCAGCCCCCCTGAGCAGTACTTCCAAAGTGGGGCATAGTGCGAACCAACAAATATTGAGGGCGAGTGAGGAGAGCAGGACAGTAATCGTGGATGCTTTCAGCATGGATATTGTTTGGATCAGTCAAATTAGCACAGGTCGCCTCAAGGGTGATTTCAAAGAGCGTATGAGGGCTTGTTTCTTGGAGCAATATGTCTTGAAAACAACCAGGGAGCAGACTCTTTTAGATTTAGTATTATGAAATGAAGAAGGGTTGATAAGTAGTCTTGGTCAAGACCGGAGGCACGTTCGAATTGGTGCGCAAATAGAGATGTGATATAGAACCATAGAAACATAGAACATTACAGCTCAGGAACAGGCCTTTTGGCCCTTCTTCTCTGTGCCGAACCATTTTTTGCCGAGTCCCACTGAGCTGCACTTGGACCATATCCCTCCACACCCCTCTGATCCATGAACCCGTCCAGGTTTTTATTAATGCATGGCTAAAGAAGTGGTGCAGGAGAGAGGGATTCCATTTCATGGAGCATTGACATTAGTATTGGAACAGGAGGGATTTGTAACATTGGGAATGTCTCCATCTGAACAGATCTGGGATTAGTGTTCTATTGGAAATTATTAATTGGGTGTTCACAAGGATCTTAAATTAGCAAGTGGGGTCGGGGGCAGAAGGTGAAACTAAAAGCAGTATCATGGTTAATGTGAACCAATGCATCATTGTAGAATAGGACAAGATCGATGTTAATAGAATTAACAGGCAGGGCCTGCCTAACGACCATCAGAAATCAGTAAGAGAGGTAGAAATGTGTGAAAACCGGAGTGCACCAGAAAATCCTGCAGGGGAAAGACAAACCAGTCGGACATGTTTAAGACTCTGTTTCCAGGTGCACACAGTATTCGGAATAATATCAATGAGTTGACGGCACAAATAGAAACAATTGATTTTGTGGGGATTACTGAAACATGGACACAGGAATGGAAGTTGAATGCCCAAGTGTACTTAGTGTTCTAGAATGATAAACAGGGTGGAAAAGGAGTTCGAGTTGCTTTGCTGATTGAAGATGACACCAAGGCTGAATTAAGAAACGACATTGGAACTAAGGACCAACATGTTGAATTGAACTGCTTACAGATAAAAAAACAAAGGGGAAATAAATCCTGGTAGGAGTAATTTATAGACCTCTGAAAAATGTTCAAAATAGGCATGGTATGAAGCAGGAAATAACGAGGGCTTGTGAATATGACTGACAGAAATCATGGGTGATTTTAACATGCATATTAATTGGTTCAATCAAATTTACAAAGTCAAATTCGAGGGAGATTTCAGAGAGTATACGAAGGATTGTTTCTTCGGGAAACATGTTATGTGACCACCCTGGGAACAGGCTATTTTAAATTTAACATTGTGTAATGAAGAAGGATTGAAAAATGTCAAAGATCTTGTTCGAAAGAGCGATCATAGCATGCTAGAACTTCAGATTAGGATTGAGCGAGAGAACACAGAGTGCCATATTAGAATTTTAGCTTTGGGAAGAGGTAGCATACGGGCCAGAGGAGTGAGTTGGCCGATGTAAACTGGGCACAAATAATTGTGCGCAGGTCAGATGAGGAACACTGGCGGAAATTCAGGGAGATACTTTAATTGAGAGGAATAGGAACTGTAAAAGGAAGTGAAATGTCCGATAAGTAGAGAGGAATTCGAAGTGACAGAAAGGCGAAAAACGAAGGCATGCCAAATTGCAAAGACTGATGGTAAGTTGGAGCTTCGGGAGGACTTTAAGTTTCAGTTAAAAAAAGGCTATTAAAATAGAATCAAAAGAGCTCAGGTGAAATAGGAAAGGAAACCAGCAGTAAACATAAACACACACACCAAAAGCTTCCATCAGCATGTAAAAAGGAAGAGAATAGTTAAGTAAATGTTAACCCTTTTGAGGACAATACTGGTGAGGTACTAATGGGAACATGGAACGCCGAGGCACTAAACCGATATTCTGCCTCTTTCTTCGCAGTAGAGAATAATGAAGATTTTCGAAAAACTGTTATTAATATTGAGGAATTTAGTTCAATAACCATCACTAGTCAGAAGGCATTGAATAAATTAATGGGATTAAAGGCCGGTAACTCTATAGACTCTGATAGCCTGCAACCTAGTGTGCCCTTGCCTCCAATCTAAAGGAGGTGGCAGCAGATTTAGTGGATGCATTGATTACGATATTTCAGAATTCCTTGGATTCTGATAAGATACCGGTGGATTCGAAACACGGCGTTATTCAAAAAGGGCGAGAGGCAAACCGGAGGAAACAATCGGCCGGTCAGTTTGAGTTCTGTGGTGGGAAATTTGCTGAAAACAAACATTTAGGAAGAGATGAATGAGAATATGGGAAGACAAAGATCAATCCAGCATTGTCAGCATGGTTTTATGAAGGGGAATTCAGGCTTTATAAAATGTATTCAGTTCCTTGAGGACATAAACATCAATTTGGATAGTGGAGGACCTATGGATGAGTTTTATCTGGAATTCCAGAAGACGTTTGAGAAGATGCCGCATAAAACATGGATGCATCAGGTCAGAACGGATGGTATTGGGGTAGAGCACTAGACTGGATTGAGATTGGCTAACTGACATAATGCAGTGGGGAGGATTAATGGGTTCTTCTCTGGCTGGCAAAATTTAACTAGCAGGACGCCGTAGGGGTCAGTCCTCAGACTTCAACTGTTTATCATCTATATGAATGATTGGCAGAAAGGGACAAATTGCAACATCGCAAATTTGCAGCTGATCATGAAAGAGTTTGGAAAGCAGGCGGTGAAGTGAGTGTAAAAAATTAACAGTTAGATATGCATAGGGTAGGAGATAGTCCAACATTTGGCAGATGGAGATTTATGTCCATAAGTGTGTGGTGGTCCATTTGGGCACAAAAATAGAAAGGCAAAATAATAACTAAACGAAAAGCAGATTCAAAATGTATCGGGGTAGAAGGATCTGGGTGAATATGTTCATGAATCGCAAAAATATCGGCATGCAAGTGCACTATGAAATGAAAAGGGCAAATCGGATGTTGGCATTCATTGCAAAGGGACTCGAGTATAAAAAGTAGAGACGTGTTGTTGCAGTTGTATAGCGTGCGGGTGAGGCCACATATGGAGTATTGTGTCTATTTTTGTCTCCATCTTCGAGGAAGGGTTTGGTGGCATTGGACATTTAGCAGATTGGTTCCGGTGATCAAAATGTTGATGTACAAACAAAGGTTAGAGGGATTGGGCTAATGCTCACTGGAAATATAAAATGAGATCTAATAGAGGCATGTAAAAATTTAAAAGGGATTGCCAAAGTAAATGCTGATCAAATATTTTCTCTTAGAGGGCAATCTCAGACAAGAGGTCACGGGTACACGTCCAGAGGCGGTAGATTTCGAAATGAAAAGACGACGTTCTACTCGCTGAGGGTGATCAATTTGTGGAATTCGCTGCCCCATCGCGTTTTGGAGTCTGAATCATTGAACGGTATCAAGAAGGAGCGAGATGTATTTCGAAATAAAAATATAATGGGATATGGGGAACAGGTGGGAATCTGGATCTGAGGCGATGGAGTAATCAGCCATGATCTGAGTGAATGATGGAGCAGGCTCGAAGAGCTGAAGTGGCGTACTTCTGATCCTAATTACCATGTCCCTATGGTCCTACCCAACTATCTACCGCTGGTCAACATCGCATTTTGTCACACAGATCTGTCAAATGTCACCGTTGTATTCCTGTCAGAAATCAAACTTTTAAGTTTTGAATTCGTCCAAATCCTTTCGCTCTTTCTTGTCCTCCGTCCTATTTCCCATCAGCGTGAGCCCCTCGGTGCGTTTCCATATATATAACACACAGATTTACCATTCATATTCTAAACGATTCTGCATCTGCAACATTGCCTGACCTCCAATCTCAGATCGCCTGTTCCTGAAATCATCAACCGATATCCTTTTCTTCCAGTCTTGACGATTGCAATGCGACTGTGTCGCTTCCCGACAACAAAACATCAACAAATAACAAGAAATTTAAAAAGAAATCTGTGACCATGTCCTTCAAATTCTTACCAGGTCGCAATCAAAAATCAACAAATGTGTTGGTCTCCTTTCATCAGTTAGTGATTAAGCAGTGTTGGCCATCGGTAAGCTGCACTGCAGCAACTAATTAAGGTGTATTGAAAGCAGGTTCCAATTCCGTGGCCTCCACCAACCAGAAGGATAAGGGCAGCAGATGCCTGAGTGTGCCAGTCATCCTCCAAGCCAAGCAGCATGCAGATTTGAAACTACATACCTCCCAACATTAACTGTTAGGGAATCAAAATTGATGAACTCACTTCCTAATAGCACTTCAGATGAACAGAAACACATAATACAATCACAACAACACCTTCTCAAGGGTAATCTGGGAATAATCAATACATTCTGACCTCGTTAACAAAATCCATTCTGCGTGCTGCCTCACTGCGCCAGGGACAATGTACAGTTCCGCCCTCGGTCAATGTCCATGTGGAATTTGCACGGTCTCCCCCTGTCTCCGTGGGTTTCCTCCGTGTGCTCCGGTTTCCTCTTACGGTCCAAGGATGTGCAGTTGAGGTACTTGTTAAATTGACCCTGGACTCAGGGGGATTAGCAGGGTTAATGTGTGGGGTTACGGGAATAGATCCTGGGTGGGATTGTGGTCAGTGCAGACTCGATGGGCCGAATGATCTCCTTCTGTATTGTCGGGATTCTATGATTATTCTATGATTATATTAAAATGCAGCTGCTTATTTATCTTGACATACTCATCTCCTTAATCGCTACCAGTCCCATAATTTTAACGATCTCTGCTCTCCAAAAATAATCGCCAGAATCAGATCACTCCGTCGAAGGTGAATTTACTTTCTCCTTCCTGGGCCCCAAGTTGTGGAGTTCCCTAACTTCTCTTTCTCCGCCCCTTCGTCTCCAGCCCTTTCTGCTCCTTTAGGAGGCTAATCATCTGTCCCAAAATTTTCTACCGTGCGTTGATGATGACGTTTTGATGTTAATGCCGTTGAAGCATTTTTAATATTTTACTGGGAAACGGCGCAATGCGAATAGAAGTTGTTGGAATGCTATAATCAGGTGAATGCCAGAAAGATGTCTTCAAATGTTGTCGGATAATTAACTACAGGGCCTTTTAATGTAAGCGATTCGCTATTAAACTCAATCAGGTGGACAGGCGAATAAACATCAACTGCAGATTGGACAGAATTTGGAACGCAATGTCACCAGCAATGATTGAGGTGAATATTGAAGTTAAATGTCAGGGGAAGCTGCTTCATCGCATGACGCGGAAAGGGCATTCTGCAAGATAGTATTTTTCCAACCACCCTCACCAGAGTGCAACCTCAGCGGCCTCGGATTGTTAATGTCCTACTGCTTCCATCCTCGTTCCTCATCCAGAAATGCAGATCTTTCTATTTACCCTTTATTTTATTTCAGCTGAGAGGTTCGGGTGCACATTGTTTGGTGGGGTCTGTTAAAAGATGCCGTGCTCGCCAGAGCAGATTCGACCGTGTTCTCATGTGTTGGTCTGGCCAATATTGTTGCCTGGATCCAGCAGCTTTTGGAACAAGGTGACTGAATCGCAATTGTTTCCGCAAAAGCCATCTTAAAATCGAGCGTCGTTTCATTGTGGGTGTAACGAGGCCCAGACCTCTGAATTACGGTTTTAGAAATTATATTAATAAAACTCGCTGTATTGTTAACCGTGTCTGGTGCAGGTCTGATTTCTCATTCTGTTTTGCAGATGTTTGCATTGACACGAAGGGCAAAATAAGTTAGAAAACATTGCATTAACATCGTGCAGCTTCAGCATACTCAAATCATAAAACCATTTCTTACAGTCAATATCCCAGATTCATCTGTTGTGGTGGAACTAGCAAACGACGAACTGGTGCAAGTTCCAGTCGTTTCTTCAGTTGGCATGCAGGGAGAGGTATGCCTCAGAGACTCCTCCACTAAGACATTGCCATTATGCGCTGATAATTACGGGCAAAGATGATGCCTTAATTTCCAATTTTGTCCACATCGAGATTTGTGATTAAACATTCAACTAGACGAACTCGATTCCTTCTCTGACTCGGTTTAGGATCTTGAGGTATACAAAGTTTATCAGGCAACGTTTGCTACTCATATAGGAAAATCCTTGTGCAAAACTAACTTGAGCATCTGCATTTGATTTGTATTTACTCACAGTCAGGTTTTAATACAGCAATAAATTTCCCGTAATATTGCCCTTCTTGGCCCTTGGCACAGCCCAGGTAGCCAACTTCTATCGTCCTATCAGTTTAGTTAAGCCCGTTTCATTACAACTAATTTTTAGGTAACGTGAAATTGAAGCAACAGATAATGCAAAGGCGTGAATGACTTTCCATCTTTACCTTTACCTGTATCCATCCTGAGGATAGTTTTTTGACAAGTATTAATCGTCTATAAGCTCGCACAGATTCCGTTTTAACAGTTATTTGACTCAAAAGTACTATGGAAACTCTCCAGTTGCGAGTGGGGAGACAAATATCCTTGTCAGGGCCCCAGCAATCTCCTCTCTTGACTCTTTTAATAAACTGGGCGAGTTCCCATCAGGTCCTGATGGCTTATCTACCTTAATGTGCTGCAATAAACGCAGCTCCAATTATTTCTCGATCTCAAAATGCCCCAGCATTTTTGCATGCTCGCACGAATCTCATGATCCTCCATGTCATTTTCCTTGGTGAATACCGACGCAAAATACTCATTTAGGTTCTCGCACACTTTATCTGCCTCTAAGCAAGAATTCCGCCTTTATCTTTCAGTTGGCGATGAGTTGAATTTGGAGATGAGTTGAGTTTTCAGATGATAGCAAGGTTGGTGTGATGGTGAACTGCGAGGAGGATGCAGAGATCCTTCAGAATGATCCGGACAGGTTGGGTGATTGGGAAATCAATGGCAGATGCAGTATAATTTGGATAAATGTGAGGTTGTTTACTTTGGAAGAAACAGAAGAAAGCAGTTTACAACCTGAATGGCTGTACATTGGGAGAGGAGAGTGTGCAGCGGTACCTGCATGTGCTTGTGCACGAGGCACTGAAGGTAAGCATGCAAATGCGGCATGTGGTAAAGAAGGCAAACGGTATGTTGGCCTTCATTGCGAGAGGTTTCGAGTACAGGAGCAGAGATGTGTTGTTGCAATTATGCAGGGCCTCGGTGAGGCTACACATAGGGTGTTGTGTGCAGTTTTGATCTACTTTTATGAGGATGGGTTTTCTTGCTCTCGAGGGAGTGCAGCGAAGGTTGACCAGCTGATTTCAGGGATGTCCCGACTGATTTATGAGGAGAGATTGACTAGGTTAGGATTGTTTTCGCTAGAATTCAAACGAATGAGGGGGGATCTCATAGAGACTTATAACATTCCAGCATGACTAGAACGTGCAGATGCAGGGAGTATTTTCCCGATGGTGGGGGAGTCCAGAACCAGGGGTCACAGTTTTGGATTCAGGGTGGGCCATTTTGGACACTGGTAAGGAGATATTTATTCACTCAAAGAGTGGTAACATGTGGAATTCATAACCACAGCAAATAGTTAAGGCCAAAATATTGAATGCATTCCAGAGGCGGCTAGAGATAGCACTTGGGACGAATGGGATCAGAGGTTATGGGGGAAAAGCAGGATTAGGCTATTGAGTCAGACAAACATATCATGATCGTAAGGAATGACGGAGCTGGCTCGAAGGGCCAAATGGACTCCTCATGCTCTTATCTTTTATGTTTCTATGTTCTATTCTGCCCCTAGTATACTTCTCTATTCAGTGAACTTATAAACTGCCTTAGGATTCTATTGAACACTACTTGTCAAAGGCCTTTCAATTCCCCTCATAGTTCTCCTAATTCCCTGCTTGAGTTCTCTCCGACTGTTTTTCATTTCTCACGAGCCTTGCCCCATTTTAGATTCAGAAGCTTCACATATGTTTTCCCTCCTTTGATTAAATTCATAACCTCTCTTGTAATCTGAGGGTTCCTTTCTTTACTATCCTTGTCCTTCCTCCTTACTGCAACATGCCGGTCCTGAACTCAGACCTGTCGGTCCTTTAACAACTCCAACATATAAATGTGGACTTGGTCAATGTCAGCTGCTCCAAATTCATTCTCCCTTGCTCCTGCATAATACTGTCTGAATTCTACCTCCCCCAATTTCGTACCTTCTGGTAAGGTCTTATTCAGAGCTATCGTAAAATTGAAGGCTTTATGATCACTGCTTCCACAATGTTCTACAGTAAGAAGTTTAACAACACCAGGTTAAAGTCTAACAGGTTTATTTGGTAGCAAAAGCCACACAAGCTTTCGGAGCTCCAAGCCCCTCCTTCCGGTGAGTGGGAATTCTGTTCACAAACAGGGCATTTCAAGACACAGACTCAATTTACATGAATAATGGTTGGAATGCGAATACTGACAGCTAATCAAGTATTTAAGATACAAACAACGTGAGTGGAGAGAGCATCAAGACAGGCTAAAAAGATATGTATTGTCTCCAACCAAGACAGCCAGTGAAACTCTGCAGGTCCAAGCAAGCTGTGGGGATTACAGACAGTGTGACCGGAACCCAATACCCCGGTTGAGGCCGTCCTCGTGTGTGCGGAACTTGGCTATCAGTTGCTGCTCAGCGACTCTGCGCCATCGTGTGTCATGAAGGCCGCCTTAGAGAACGCTTACCCGAATACCAGAGGCCGAATGCCCGTGACCGCTGAAGTGCTCCCCAACAGGAAGGGAACTGTCTTGCCTGGTTTGTCGAGCGGTGTTCATTACTCCGTTGTCGCAGCGTCTGCATAGCTTCCCCAATGTACCATGCCTCGGGACATCCTTTCCGGCAGCGTATCAGGTAGACAACATTGGCCGAGTTGCAAGAGTACGTACCGTGTACCTGGTGGATGGTGTTCTCACGTGACATGATGGCATATGTGTCGATGATCCGGCACGTCTTGCAGAGGTTGCTGTGCCAGGGTTGTGTGGTGTCGTGGTCACTGTTCTCATGAAGGCTGGGTAGTTTGCTGCGGACAATGGTCTGTTTGAGGTTGTGCGGTTGTTTGAAGGCAAGAAGTGGGGGTGTGGGGATGGCCTTGGCGAGATGTTCGTCTTCATCAATGACATGTTGAAGGCTCCGGAGGAGATGTCGCAGCTTCTCCGCTCCGGGGAAGTACTGGATGACGAAGGGTACACTGTCCATTGTGTCCCGTGTTTGTCTTCTGAGGAGGTCGGTGTGGTTTTTCGCTGTGGCGCGTTGGAACTGTTGATCAATGAGTCGAAAGCTATATCTTGTTCTTATGAGGCCATCTTTCAGCGTCTGGAGGTTTCTCTTGCGATCCTCCTCATCCGCGCAGATCCTGCGTATACGGAGGGCTTGTCCGTATGGGATGGCTTCTTTAACGTGCTTTAACGAAGCTGGAGAAGTGGAGGATCGTGAGGTTATCCGTTGGCTTGCGGTACAGTGAGGTGCTGAGGTGACCGTCCTTAATGGGGATGCGTGTGTCCAAGAATGCAACCGATTCCGGAGAGTAGTCCATGGTCAGTCTGATGGTGGGATGGAACTTGTTGATGTCATCATAGAGTTGTTTCAGTGATTGTTCACCATGAGTCCAAAGGAAGAAAATGTCATCGATGTATATAGTGTATAGCATCGGTTGAAGGTCCCGTGCGGTGAAGAACTCTTGTTCGAACCTGTGCATGAAGATGTTGGCATATTGAGGTGCGAATTTTGTCCCCATGGCTGTTCCGTGTGTCTGGATGAAGAACTGGTTGTTGAAGGTGAAGATATTGTAGTCCAGGAGGAAGCGGATGAGTTGTAAAATTGCATCTGGAAACTGGCAGTTGTCAGCGCTGAGCACTGAAGAAGGGGCTTGGAGCTCCGGAAGCTTGTGTGGCTTTTGCTACCAAATAAACCTGTTGGACTTTAACCTGGTGTTGTTAAACTTCTTACTGTGTTTACCCCAGTCCAACGCGGGCATCTCCACATCATGTCCTTAATGTTGTCACAGAGAACGGTCAGTCACCTGCCAATGTTCATTTGCCAATACAGTGTCCAGTGAGGCCGTTCCCCAAGATCGACTACCCATATATCGTTTCAAGAAAGTCTCTTGCATGCTCCTAACCTGCACACATTGGGACAATAGGGGCAATATGGCCAATCCACGTGGGCTACACATCTTCAGACACCAAGCGGTCAATTAAAATGGCCATCTTTGGACAACAAAGTGAGAAGTTATCATTGTCAATCAACCGAATAATTGTATATTTGAAGAATAAAGGTAAACAAAACGGCCAATCCTGCACATATTTTTTCACCACGAGGCAAAATAGCGTGGCCAATCCACCAAAAGGAGACATCTTTAAACAATAAGTGCAATTTAGCATGGCGAACCCAGGTGACCTAGACATCATTCGGCAATAAGGGGCAATTTGGCATGTCCAAACAACTTAACCTCGACATCTTTAAACACTGAGGGGAAACTTAGGCCGGTTAACCTCTTTGCCTCAGAATTATTCAGCACCGGCTCGGTGTGCATACGCCACCAGAATCAAACATCATGGTGATGTTTGTTACATCCAACTCCTTACCTCTCCCTTGTTCCCCCCTCTCTGCCACATCGGGTGTGGTACCAGTTTAGCTCTCTTCATTATATATTAATAGAATCGCTGGAGTGCAGAATGCAGCCATTCAGCCTATCAAGCCTGCACCGAAAACAATTATATTCTGGCCCTATCCCCGTAACGCTTGCTAATCCCCCTGACATTAAAGGTTCATTCAGCATGACCAATCCAACTAAAATGCACATCTTTGGGCTGTGGGAGGAAAGTGGTGCACGCCGAGGAAACACCCACGCAGACACAGGAGAGAACAGGCCGACTCCCCACAGACAATGACTCAAGGCAGAAATTGAATCTGTGCTATTGCCACTGGAAAGCAGCACCAGTAACCATTGTGCCACCGCTTGAAGTGAAGTGCAATGTCTAATTTAGGAAAAACGTCGACTTTGTTCCAATGACTTTTAATCTCTGACTGTATCGTTGTTTAAATGTAGACCAGGTCAATGATCATAATTGAGATTTGTTTGAACATGCCAATAAATATTCCATTGTTTTCCGAGTAAATACTCCCAACATTTCAATAGTTTCCGCCTGTCGTTCATGTATCTGTTGGTTGCTCAAACTTGGTGATGGAGCAAAGTTTAACTGGATTGACAGTTTAATCGGTTTGAATCATCATTTCGATTTGGATTTGATGTCAGGGCTGGGAACTTGTGGCGGTGAGGAACGATTGGGGAGGGCTGTTTTGCTGAAAACACAGGGGGCTGAGGGGTGACGAAACTATTGTGACCAAAATCTGAGGGGGCCAAGATAGGGTGCACAGGAAAGGCCTGCTTTCCCCGAGCAGAGAGAGGTCACTTACCAAGTGAGTGTGGATCTCACAGATTCAAGGTGATTGGTGAACATTCGGAAGAAGCTTTGCACTCAGAGTAGCGGGTGTCCGGAATTCGCCGCCTAAACTGGTGGATCTCTTCCATTAACACTGCAATGAAGTTGCTGTGCAATTCCTTTAGCCGCCACACTCCGACGCCTGTTCGGTTCAATGCACCTACGCAGCACGTCTTTGAGAAATTTCAGACAGAAGCCCCTTGGTTACTCAATTGGCATCCAGATCTCTACAGGATGCGAAGGGCTGGGTCCCTGGAAGGCGGGTTTAGAATGGACCGCCGTTTTTGTTTCCCCAGCTGGTGTAGATGTAATCAGCTGAATTGACTTTTTCTGCGCCGTAACATTTTATCTGCTTTCTATTAGCCCTATCGTTCGGCGGGATGCAGGAATGAGTTTTGTTTGAGGAACAGTAAGAAGTCTTACAACACAAGGTGAAAGCCCAACAGGCTTATTTGGTTGCACGAGCTTTCGAACGACTGACCATCATCAGGAGAGTGGTTTCAATCAGGGACAATTGGGAGAAGGGGGAAAATGTCGAGGCAAAGCTGAATTTTTTTGATCCCCCCCGCCCCCGCTCACCCCCATCAAAGTGAGATTGAAATTCCCGCCAGCCACGTTCTCACCACAAATATATATGCCCGAGTGGCGCATGGTGGCACATTGGTTCGCACTGCTGCCGCATAGCGCTTGGGACGCGGGTTTGATTTCCTGCTTGGGTCACTATCTCAGTGGTGCTTGTGCACATTCTCCCCATGTCTCCCTGGTTTGCCTCCGGGTGCTCTGGATTCCTCGAAGAGTCCAAAGATGTGCGAGTTAGGTGGATTGGCCATGATAAATTCTCCTTCATGTCCCAAGATGTGCGGGTTAGGGAGATTAGAGTGTAAGTATGTGGGGTTACGGGAATAGGGTAAGGTGCTCAGTCAATGCAGATTCGATGCACGGTAGGGAATCAATGGTTTTAAGTGGGGGGTAGTTTGATACCTAGGGAAGGGCGTTAAGGTCAAGGTGCTGCGGTGACAATTCACTCTCTAGCTTTAAAAAATGTGCACTGCAGAGACTGGGGAGGAGTGAACAACAGGGAGCAGCATTGAAGCTTCTCTCCTCCCATTGAAACTGGGATCGCTGCTGCATCTGCTGCACCATCCCAAGCACATCTACTGGGGGCAATCTGGACAATGGGCTGCAGGGAGACCTGACTGCGCCTGCGCCACCATCATGCCCACCGCCAGCGGCCAACTTGCGTTGCCAGGGGAGACGGCCGGTGACCACTTTGCGCTGCCAGGGCAGACGGCCGGCGGCCATCTTGCGCTGCCAGGGAAGATGGCCAGCTGCCATCTTATGTTGCCAGGGGAAAAAGCTTCAATGCGTCGTCGACCCACGCGCTGCCTCGGGGAGAATTCCTCTACCGCACAGGCAGCTATATTTTAATCGTTTAATATTTTAAAAGTTGATGATTATTGTTCACATCCTCATCCATCAGGCTTTTGGTTCGTTCCCGATTTGGCAGCGTCGTTTATTTTTTTAATTGCGGGCTGTTGCGGATTTTGAATCGGGCCCGCGCGGTGCAGCCTGGGAGAACATACCACACATGCTAGATCCACCATCGACATCTTTATAAAAATATATATTTTTTATTTAATTTTTATTCCCCTCCTGACGAGGTGTCCGGGTTGGGTTTCTCGCTCTTTTTCCATTGCTGAGCACTCAATTTATCCTTTTTACGTAAACATAAACAGCGGGGAGGAGCTGGCGGTGACGTCACGAGAATATGACCACGCCACATGTCCCGGATGTTACGCCAACAGGTAGCGGCCGCCCAGGAGGTGGCAGGAGGTGACACTGGGAGGAGAGGCAGCATCAGCAGATGCAGCAACGTCAAGGAGTGTTACAGCGACCCCTGTTAGCCAGGAGGGGAAAGAGCAGCAGCAGCACAGTCTCTGCCCAAAGGCTTCCCCAGTTCATTTGCTCAGAGGCACTGGGAAACTCTTCAAATATAAATTTCAGCTTCTGAAATTCACCCCATCCATCCATCCATCTCACTCTCCCTCCCTCTCCCCCATCCATCCCTACAACAAGAACCATTCACTCAGCACAACAGTTTTGAATACACTGCGCCATGTAATGAAGTCATGCATGCCATACTCCTTCTTCACCACCGTATCGAATTGTGTTTTCATTTTCAAGGGACAACTGACTTGAAGGCCCAGAAGATTTTGTATGTTAATTCTTCTAAGGGTTCTGTCACTTATTGCTTACAACCTCATTCCCCTCACCTGCCTCCACGACCCCCGAATTAGACATTCCAAAATGCATCACTTTGCACTTATTGAGTTTAAATTGCATCTGCAATTCATCTGCCCAAGTTTCCAGCTTATCGGTATCATGTAATAGACTCTCGGAACTCTCCTTATTATCCACCAAAATTCTCCAAACGTTTTGTCATCCAAAACCTTAATAATCAGCCCACCGACATCCCCCCCGCCCAAAAAAACAATTATGTATTACAAACAACAGGAGCCCCAGCACTGATCCCTACAGAACACCACTGGTCTCAGATCTCCAGTCAGAAAACATAGCTTTTCACTGTACTCACTGAATTCTATACCAAGCCACTCCTGAATCCATCTTACCAGTTCATCACGGAGCGCATGTTACTTCATTTTCTGTATTAGCCTGCCTTGAAGGACCCTGTCAAACGCCTTGCTTAATTCCATGAACACATCATCCACCGCCCAACCCTCATCAAACGTCTTCGTCACTTCCTAAAAAAAAAGTCAATTCAAATTTCTGTGACCCCCTGGCACAAAATCATGCTGCCGTTCTCTCATAGGAACATTGGCGTAATGCTCACCAGCCTGTAATTTCCCAAATCATCCATGTTTCTCGTCTGAAAGAGTGGAAAAACCTTGGCTATTCTCAAGTCATCTGGGACCTCGCTTGTGACTAAAGCGGATTCAAGGATTCTGGAAAGACCCCATCAATTTCCTCCTCCACTACCCTCTGCATTCTGGGGTAGCTCTCATCACATTCTGGAGACGTTTCTACCTCAGTGATTTGCAAAGGACCCAACACATCCACTTTCTTCCGACGCACTGGAAAACAACGTGCCGACCTCTGGAATCACCGGATGCTACGGTTTCCTCCCACAGTCCAGAAATACGTTGGCTAGGCGGATTGGGCATGCAAAATTGCCCCTTTGTATCCAAAGATAGGTAAGTTAGATGTACTGTTCGATGGTAAATGTGTGGCGTTCGAGGGATATTATGGGAGAGTAGCCCTACGTAAGATAATCTGACAGAGAGTCAGTGCAGAGTCTAAGGGCTGAATGACCTCTTTCAGCATTGGATTGATTCTATAATTCTATATGTGCTGTTCCTTCGTGACTACTAATGCAAAATCTCCACTTTCTCTGGCTCCAAGCATACATTTCCTCCATTTTCCGTAAGTGGATGTACCCTTTTCCTAATTACACTCTTGCACCTTACGTAATAGTCTTATCATTCAATCAGCTATGGTTTAAGTTTAGCACATGGTGTGAATCGCACAGAACGAATCAGCTATGGTGGAATTCACACTATCCATTCTCAGTGGCTGTGTGGGGGGATCACATATTGAGCTCAATGGTTGAAGGGAGAATTTCATACTGAGACTATCAGGAATGGAAGGAGTCGAACACTTCAAGCTCATTAGAGGTGACCACACAAATAGAGTGCGCTGGCTCCAGGGTGAATCATACATTACTCTCATCAGAAGTGTGGTGCAGAAAATATGGTGAGTGTTCACAGACACCATGGTCATGAGGCATATTAGGAATCAGAAACATGCTACACAGAAAGTGCTTTGTAATCAGGAACTGCTGCAGAGTCGGAGGGGATGTAATGAGGCACTGCTACAATGTCTTAAGGTCAGGATTGAGGGAGATGCATTGTCGAGATGTAACCATTGATTGGGTTTTGTACTGTCTGAGGACCATTAATAAAGAAGAGCTGCATGTTGGATTGTGATTACTGAGGGAGAGCTGCATTGTCGGGGGGTAAGTGAGCAGGGAGAGGTGTACTGCCAGTGGATCAGTGCAGAGGAAGTGCTGCACTGTCGATGGGTCAATGTCAGATTGCCAATTCAGAGGGTTTTGCACTACTGGATGGTCAATATTGAGGGAGTGCTGCACGGTCAGAGGATCAGTAATGAGGGAGTGCTGCACTGTCAGAGAGTCAATGCTGAGGGAGTGCTGCACTGTCAGAAGGTCAGTAATGAGTGCGTTGTTGGTGGTCCAGTATTAAGACACAGATGCAGTGTCAGAAACACAGCTCTTCAGTTCCTTACGGTCTTTCCTGATGTAATGCCGCAACTTCTGAAGGCCAATGAGGAGGGAGTCCTGCACTGTAGTGGGGGGGGGGGCAGTATTGAGGGAGGCCAATGCAGCCCTAATACCAGTACTGAAACATAGAACATTGCAGCAGGTGTAAGCCATTTGGCCCTTCGAGCCTGCTCTGCCATTCATTATGACTTGTAGCCTCTTCCCATACCCCTGCCCGAACACATTAAATGTTCTGTCCTCATCTATTTCTGTGATAACAAAGAACAAAGAACAAAGAACAATACAGCACAGGAACAAGCCCTTCGGCCCTCCAAGCCCATGCCGCTCCCCGGTCCAGGATTGAATCCTGAATCCAGGATCCCCGCCCAATTTTCCAGCCTATCTACATCCTAATATCCTATCCACCGAGCTGTCCCTCACAGCTACGATGCTTTGTTCATCACAACCTATTAACTCACCCCACCCCCCATTCCAGACCATGTGATCTCCAGGGAAACGCGAAAACCCAGAGTGAAAACCCCAGGGCCAATATGGGGAGAAATAAAATCTGGGAAATTCCTCTCCGACCCCCTGTGGCGATCGAAACGAGTCCAGGAGATCACACTGGTGGATTTCCACTCCATCTGAAGGAGGAGCAGCGCTCCGAAAGCTAATGGCATTTGCAACCAAATAAACCTGTTGGACTTTAACCTGGTGTTGTTAAAACTCTTACTGTGTTTATCCCAGTTCAACGCCGGCATCTCCACATCATGTATATTTCTTAATCAGGATGGTGAGTGACTAGACGGGGAACTTACAGCTGGTGGTATTGCCATGAATCTGCTGCTCGTGTCCTTCTCGTTAGAACCAATTGTGGGTTTGGAAGGTCCTGCCTAAGGATCTTTCGTGAATTGCTGCAGTGCATCTTTCAGATAGTTCACGCTGCTGCCACTGAACGTCAGTGGTGGAGGGGGTGAAGGTTTGTGCATACAATGTCAATTTAGTCGGTTGTTTTGTCCTGGATGGAGTCAAGCTTCTTCAGTTTTGTTGGAGCTGTACCTATCGAGGCAAGCGGTAAATATTCCATTGCACTCCTGACTTGTACCTTGTGCATGGTGGCCAGACTTTGGGGTATTAGGAGGTGAGTTACTCGCTGCAATGTTCCCAAATTCGAACTGTTCTTGCAGCCATGTGTTTATGTGGTGAGACCAGTTGAGTTTCTGGTCAATGTAAACACAAGCATGTTGATAATGGGGGATTGTCAAATGGGTGATTGCAACACCAGTGAATGTCAACGGGCGATGGATGGATTGCCTGTTATTGGTGATATTCATTTCTTGGCACTTGTCTGGCACATATGTTACTTGCCACCTGTCAGTCCATGCCTAGATATTGTCCAGAACTTGTTGCATATGAAGATGGACTGTTTCAGTATCTGAGGAGTTGCAAATGGTGATGAACATTGTGCAATCATCGGCGAACATCCCCACTTCTGATTTTATGATGGAGGGAATGTCATTGATGAAGCAGCTGAAGATGGATGGCCTTGGACACTACCCTGAGGGACTCCTGCAGAGATATCCTGGAGCTGATATGACTGACTTCCACAACAACAACCACCTTACTCTGTACCAGGTATGCCTCCAACCTGATACCCCCTACCGGGTGATATTATTTATTCCAGTTCAGCTCGGAGTCCTTCATGCCGCACTCAGTTGAAGGTGGCCATAATGTCAATTACAAACAGGTTCACATCAAATCTGCAATTCAGCTCGTTTGTCCATGTTTGAACCAAGTCTGTAATGAGGTCAGTAGTTGAATGACCCTGACGAAACCCAATCTGGGCATCACTGAGCAGGTTATTGCTGAGCAGGTAGCATTGTAAATGACCCCTTTCATCATTTTACTGATAATCGAGTGGCCAATGGAGCGGGAATTGGTAGGCTTGTACTTGACCTGCTATTTGTGTGTATAGGACACTGCGCAAATTTCCGCAATGCCCGTGTTGTGACTGTACTGGATGTGCGTGGCTAGGGGAGCGGCCATTTCTGGAGCAAATTCCCTAAGCATTCTAATTGTCAGAACAGCTCACTGAAAACGTAAGATTTAGTTATTTGACGATTCCCCTTAAGAGGGGAGGTATCACTGGGTCAGAGCTGTGTGACTAGTGCTGGGTCTCAAGCCTGAGGAAGATGGATCCTTCAAGTTAGCTGCATGGAGGAGGTTATCAGTGGGTGAAATCTCCCCCAATCTTAGCTCAGGACTCAGAGAATGCTACTCCGACAATCCCAAATAGGGTAATGTGAAAGCTATTCTCACAGTGGTGGATCTGACTGAGTTTCACCTCCCAGCCTTTGTCTAAATGTGAATGATATTGTTCAGCTGAATTGTCCGATGTCCAGTTCCCATTGAGTCTGAGTTAACTTCACCAAACTTCAATTCAAATCCCAAACAAACTCCTATGTGAATGAATTAACCCTTCCCTGTCAAATCTTCAAAGAACAAGTCAGATAGCAAATCATCCACTGGTCATGTTTAATTGACACAAGAAAATATTCATTATAAATTTAGCACTGAGGATACAAATAACCAATCTAAATAACAGTAGGCAGGGTCATCCAGCAGCGTCATGCATTACTGATGTACATGACAGCTTGTAAAAATAATGCATTTTCTTCCTGTTACCTGTCCTTTCCACTATATATGAATCAATTTCTCATTACTGTATAGTGATGAATTTGACATTTCTATGTTGTGATTTCTACATTAAACCAGAGTTTTATCCTTCCGTCCTTAATCAGTCAGTCTGGGCAGATGTGATACCTAATACTGGCTCATCTTTCCAGTGTGATCTGATTGCTCTAATCTGCTCATTGCTGATTACAAATTCCCTTTATTTCAGAAGTCTGATCAATATTTGCTAGAATTGAGGGGGTTTTGTCCCTTCTCAGGCCGGAACAGACTTGGCAGCAAAGCTTTGCTGTCAATTGTGTTTATTGAGAGTAAGTGCGAACAATTTGGTTCAGTTTTCAGTTTTGTGGCTGGCTGAGGGAAAATGGGAAAGCATTGACACTTTCAGTTCAATTCCTCAGTTACACAATCCACTGGAACCTCCCCAATAGGATACTCTTTCTGTGTCACCCCATGCAGTGGGTGCTTGTCCCTATTGCAGTGGGATCTATCCCAGTTGCGCAGACACATCCCCATCCTGAACTCGCACCAGGTTCACTTCCCAGCAGAGTGACTGGGCATCGATTCTGGGCGTGAACACAGGGTATTTCACCCCAAACACAGAAATACTGAGTTTAATTGTTCGCTGCCCACTGGAACCAGACTGAGCCGCACCCATGTGTCCTTCGCGTCTGCACATTTACCCAGTGCCCCACTGGGAGATATTCAGACTGGATATCCTACAGTAGCAGCGCCGTGGGGCCGTGCGGCTGAGTCACGTGACACTATTTCTGGGTTTCTGTTTATAAACTGAAATGTTCACAGAATGAGAGGAGCAATCCTTCTGAATTGAAATGTTTTGAAAATGAGAGCAGCAATGTTTATAAATTGAAATGTTCAGAGAATGAGAAAAGCAATGTTTATAAATTGAAATGTTCACAGAAGAGAACAGCAAAGCTTTTAAATTGACAAGTTCAGAGAATGAGAGCAGCATTGTTTGTAAATTGAAATTTTCAGAGAATCGGAGCAGCAATGTTTGTAAACTGAAATATTCACACTTCTCCACTCAGTCCGGGTCTCGATCCGTGCAGTGACTTCAGCTGATTTATTGCATTTGTGCTGAACTCATTATTCCACAGCCTGAAACAGATGAAAGATGAAACAGTGAATAAACAGATTGAGCAAAAGGGTAAACAACAGGAGACTGGAATTAATGGGACAAATCTTCTGGAAGATGAGCAGCAGGATCCTGTAGATGTCCTGATGCCAAGATCTGTACAGAAATTGCCCTAGAGGTTTGCATTTCCACTGGGGCATGCCCTCGCTGCCCACGACCCTGCTTGATTGTCTATGAGGTAAATAGTGATTAGAGAGCCGGAATCTCCCGTCCAGTGGTGACGGATACTCCATGCGAAACCTGTTTCTGCCCACTGTCGCCCGAGGGAACAATTTCATACTGGCTGGTCACTGCATAGGCCGAGCGCTGCCACAGTTGATAGGAAGAGGGTGGGCACAGGGAAAAGGGAGGGTGACGAGCTGCTGCTTCTATTGTACTCCCTCTGGGGGGTGAGGCGGTGGGTACGGGAGCCTGCCGCTGCACAGCTGTCTCAGGCAGCTGAGGAACTGTAAAACATTATTAGCCGTGCTCTAACTGTGCAGTTGTCTCTCGGCAGCACATAAAATATAAACCTCAGTATCCAGAGACCTTTTATAAATTGTATCTCAGCCCGGACACTTCATCCCGCAAGTTTAAGATAAAGCGTAAAGGGTGTTGGCCAATTGGCTGATTGCGAATGTAAAGACAGACGTTGCATTTTCCCCTACATGGGCTGAACTGGTATCTTGATTGTTGGTGGGTGCACGTCTGAATCTTGTTCTTGCTCAGTGACTGAAACATTGCACCAGTATTTGCTAATGGTGGATCCACATCCCACATTGTTCCATGCAATTTCAGAAGCTTCCAGTTTGGACACCCGCCCACCCAAGCAAAACAAAATTCTGGCCCAGGGAATGATCTGTTGGACTTACCTGTTAATAACCCAGGAATTATTCGTCAGTGGAAAACCCGGATAAATCCATTATCCGAGACGGCAACCAGCCCAAATCACCTCCATACTACACCCTCAACCACCTGACACGCATAACGTCCCCCAGTTCACCCGAATTCACCTGAACGCTACGCCGCAACCACAGTATCGCCCGATTTCCACAACTACTTCCTTGACCAAATCTGTGCAACTACACATCCCTGACATGACTACATCTTCACCTGCCCATTTTGCTGACCCAATCTCTGGAAATTATAATCTGACTTTATAATCTTCTCATTCACTGACCCAATCAGACTCCGTTACCAGCCTGAACACCACATCACACCCCACAACAACCATGGACATGAATGGTCCCCCGACCATAAGCTTTCCCTCTGCCCTCAGGATCACTGAGCCAACTACCCGCGTTTTGCAATTAGCTTAGCAGCCACCTCCTGATCCATGGTCCTTGTTACTGTGCTGTTATTAGGATGTGTGGTCCCCGCGGTCACAGTGCTCTCAGTAGGGTGTGTACTCGCTCTTCCTCGACACTATCCTGCTGAGATGAAGCTCCCCGGAGTTACTGTTCTGGAAATAGAGTCTGTGATCTCTCTTCCCCGACTCTATTCTGCTTTGATGGACCTCCCCGATGTCACCGTGCTGTAAATAGGGTGGATGCCCGCTCTTCCCTGATTCTACCCTGCTCTGATGGAGCTCCCTGGGATGAATGTGCTGCAAATAGAGTGTGTGTTCTCTCTTCCCAACTTTGCTCTGATAGAGCTCTGCAGGTTCACGGTGCTCATAGAAATCATCATAGAAATCATCGCAACCCTACAGTACAGAAAGAGGCCATTCGGCCCATCGAGTCTGCACCGACCACAATCCCACCCAGGCCCTACCCCCATATCCCTACATATTTTACCCACTAATCCCTCGAAACTTTGCATCTCAGGACACTAAGGGGCAATTTTTAGCATGGCCAATCAACCTATCCCGCACATCTTTGGACTGTGGGAGGAAACCGGAGCACCCGGAGGAAACCCACGCAGACACGAGGAGAATGTGCAAACTCCACACAGCCAGTGACCCAATCCGGGAATCGAACCCAGGTCCCTGGAGCTGTGAAGCAGCAGTGCTAACCACTGTGCTACCGTGCCGCCCTAGTTAACAGGTTGTATGCACTCTCTTCCACGACTTTCCTGTGCTCTAATGGAGCTTGCCAGGGTCCCTGTGCGGTAAATAGGGTGTCGGCTCTCGCTTCCCCGACTCTGCTCTGATGGAGCTTCCTGGCGTCACTGTGCTGTAAACAGGTCACGTGCTCTCACTTCCCCGACTCTATTCTGTTCTGATTGAGCTCCCGAGGGTCACTGTACTGTAAATATGTTGTGTGCTCTCTCTTCCCCAAATCTGCTCCGATGGAGCTCCCCGGATCACTGTGCTATAAGTGGTGTGTGTGTGCTCTTCCTTCCCCGACTCTTTTCTTTTGGATAACAACACAATACTTGAGATGCTGGAAACTGAAATAAAAAAATAAATGCTGGATAATCTCAGCAGGTCTGACGACATTTGTGACGGCATCTGTGGGGAGAGAATAGAGCCAACATTTCGAGTTCAGGCGACCCTTCGTCAGAGCTGAGATCAAATAAAATCATCGCAAGTTTACACTATGAGGGTGGGGGGAGTGTGTGGAATGGGACACGGACGAAAAGAAATTGGTTTAGGTTGGAGGGTCACAGTTTTTTTTTTAACTGGTCGGTGCAACATCGTGGGCCGAAGGGCCTGTTCTGCGCTGTAATGTTCTATGTTCTATGTTCTAAAGGGAATGTAAACTGGGACACAGAAGACTGAGAAGGTACTAAAAATGCTTATGACATGAACAGAATGCATGAATGACCTTCTTTTCTGCCAATAGCACTCTGATCATTCAATTGTCACTTTTTAGCACCTGACCTTTACCTCATCCCAGCTGACCGTCCCAGGTAGTAAACACCCCTTTCACATGAATCATAGAGTCCTACAATGCAGAACGAGGCCAATCAGCACATCGATTCTGCAAAGACCACAATCCCACCTGGGCCCTATCCTCCATGAGCACATGTTTTTAGCCCAGCTAGTCACCGACACTAAGGGAAATTTAGCATCTCCAATCCACCTACCTCAGAAATATTTGCACTGTGGAGGGAAACAGGACCAACCGGAAAAAAAAACCCATGCACGCACGGGGAAGAACTAACAAACTCCACACAGAGAGGGTCCCATGTCGGGGGTCGATCCCAGGTCCCTGGCGCTGTGAAGCAGCGTTGCTGACCATTGTGCCACCATGCAGCAGCGCTTCACAGGCACCTCCTACAATCTGGTCCATTGCATCCACAGCTCCCAATGCTGTCATCTACATTGCAGACCAAACGTAGATTGGGTGCTCGTTTTGCTGCACATGTTCGGTTGATCCACAAGCATGACACTGACCTTCCGGTTTCCTGCCACTTCAACACACCACGCTGCTCTCCAGTCCACATTTCCGACCAACACTTTTGCAATGTTCTAGCGAACCCCAACGCAGACTGGAGGAAAAGCACCTCATCTGCCATTTGGGAACTTTACAGCATTCCAGACTGAACATTGAATTCAACAACTTCATAGCATGAACTCTTTGGATCACATGGGATTCGGGGTAATTTATTAGTTTGGATAGGTGACTGGCTGATGGACAGAAGACAGAGTCGGGCAAATTGTTTTTTTTCCTGCATGGCAAGAAATAACCAGTGAGGTGCTTCAGGATTTGATCTTGGGCCCGAGCTAATCGCAATCTATATGAATGACTTGAATACAGGGATAGTACGCTCGATAGCCAAATTTTCAGATGGCAGAAAGATAGGCGGGACAGGAAGTTGCAATGAGGAAATCAGAACCTTACAAATGGATATAGATCAGTTCGGAGAGAGGGCCAAAATGTGCCAGGTAGAGTTTAACGTGGAGACGTGTGACGCCACGCATGTTGGTTGGAATAATGGGAAGGTGACATCATCTAAATGGGGAGTGACTTCGGGTTGCTCCGGTGCAGAGGGATGTGGGTGTCCTCGTTAATGAGTGACAGAAAATTAGCTTTGTGGTACAGCAGATAATAATGAAAGCGAATGAATGTTGGCATTTACAGCTATAGAACATAAAGGTAAGGAAGTATTGTTGCAACTATGCAAGGCATTGGTGAGGCCGCACCTGGTGTATTGTGCACAGTTATGGTCCTCATATTTGAGGAGAGATGTAGTGGCATTGGAGGTAGTTCAGAGGTGGTTCGCCATATAGATTTCAGAGATGAGGGTTTTGTCGTATGAAGAGAGAGTGAAAAGTTCAGGCTATACTGTCAGTAATTTAGAAGAAAGAGGTGAGATCAAATTGAGGTATGCAAGATGATAAAAGGTATGGGTAAACTAGAGGTGGAGCAGATGCTTCCGCTTGTGGGGCATTCTGGGACGAGAGGTCACAGTCTTAGGGTAAGGGGTAGGAAGAGTTCAGGAGAAACTACTTCTTCCAAAAGGTTGTGAAACTGTGGAATTCCCTACCTTCAAGTGTGGTGGATGATGTGACACTGAACAATTTGAAGGAGGAGTTACACAGATTTTTAATTTATAATAGTTTGAAGATAAATGAGGAGATGGCAGGTAAATGGGGATGAGAACATATCAGTCATAGTTGAATGGCAGAGCGGAATCGATGGGCCAAATGGCCCAATTGTGCTCCTATATCTTATGAACTTATGAACTCTTTCCTCCATCTTCACTCCATTTCCATTTATTTCATTTCATTTTCTTTCATCCTTTTCATCCAATTAATCAGCCTTCTTTCTAACCTCAATTTTTCCACTTTCCATTCCAGCTCTCCTTCTCCCCTTAACGCCTCTTCACTACAACTGCCAATTTCCTCAGGCAGTCATAGAATCATATAAGCCCTACAGTACAGAAAGAGGCCATTCGGCCCATCAAAGTCTGCACCGGCCACAATCCCACCCAGGCCCTACCCCCATATTCCTACATATTTACCCACTAATCCCTCTAACCTCCGCATTTCAGGACACTAAGGACAATTTTTAGCATGGCGAATCAACCTAACCCGCACATCTTTAGACTTAAGTATCTGCACCACTCTTATTCATTCACGCATTCTGACCACTTAATTAACACTTTCTACCACGTTCTCAGTCTCTGTATCTCGATTTACATTTCCTTCGTCAAATTCCATACCCAACCCACCCTCATGGTAAACATCTCTGCTGATTCCCTTTGCCCTCAGCAATGAAGAAGAGTAATCTTGACTCGAAACGTTGCCTCTATCTCTCCGCACAGATGCTACCAGACCTGCTGAGATTTTTGAGCATTTTGTTTCTGTTTCTGCTCTGATGGAGGTCCGTGAGGCCACTGTGCACTAACTAGAGTATGTGCTCTCCCTTACAGAATCTACTCTGCTCCAATGGATCTCCCCGGGGTCCTTGTGCTGAATATAGGGTATGTGCTCTCCCTTACAGAATCTACTTTCCTCCAATGGATCTCTCCGTGGTCACTGTGCTGTAAATGGGGTGTGTTCCCTCTCTTCCCTGACTGTGCCCTGCTCGGATTGAGCTCCTAGGTGTCATTGTGCTGTTAATACGGTGTATTCTCTCTCTTCCCCGACTCTGCTTCACTCTGATGGAACTCCCCGGGTCCCTGTGCTGTAAATAGGGTGTGTGCTCTCTCTTCCCTGAATCTACACTTCTTTGATGGAGCTCCCAGGGTCACTGTGCTGAAAGTAGGTTGTGTTCTCTCTCTTACCTGACTACTCTGCTCTGATGGTTCTCCCCGGGGTCACTGTGCTGTAAATAGTGTGTGTGCTCTCTTTCCCCGACTCTACTCTGCTCTGATGTAGTTTCCCGGGGCCACTTTGCTATGTAAAGTGTGTGTGCCCTCTCTTCCCCATCTCCACTCTGCTTTAATGGAGCTCTTGGGGTCACTGTGCTGTAAATAGGACGTGTGCTCTCTCTTCCCCGACTCTACACTGCTCTGATAGAGCTTCCCGAGTTCACTGTGCTGTGAATAGGCTATGTGCTCTCTCTTCCCCCAATCCACTCTGCTGATTGATCGCCTCGGAGTCACTGTGCTATAAAAAGGATGTGTGCTCCTTCATCCCGACTCTACTCCGCTCTGATGGATCTCCCCGGGGTCACGGTGCCGAAAATAGTTTGTGTTCTCTCTTCCCCGATTCTATTCCGCTCTGATTGATCTCCCCGGAATCAATGTGCTGTAAATAGGGTGTGTGTTTTCCCTTCCCTGGCTCTACTCTGCTCTGATGGAGCTCCCCCGGGTCGCTGTGCTAAAATCCCTGGAGAAATATGCAGCCATTTCAGGATTTAAGAATGTTCACACACAGCGGCAATCTGCTTGCCATTGCCACAACTTGGAAGATTCAAGCCCATTTATATTTTAAATCCATTTGTATTTTAATGACTACACTGAAAATTAACACAATCACACACCAGATTAACACCAGACTCTTGCCGGTCAGTATGATGCGGCAGAGAACGGGGACAGACTGGTCTGTGAAGGAGTTTGAATGAAAGTAGGGAATATTCAGTGACTAGTTCGTACTGAGAGCGGAGGCGACATCCTCAGCACAAGAATCTGTGAGAGTGTTATTATCCAGCCTATGTTATAACAGAGAGCAAAATAGCAGGAATCAGGGTAAATCCCCAGTGTTTTAAATATTACTGCTTATAACATTAATAATGTATAGTGTGAGACATTCGAAAAGCACAACTTTCATCCCTATAAAATGAAGAAAAACTCAATGCTGAAAATGAAAGATAAATAGAATATATTGGAAATTCTAAGCAGGTTGGCTAAATATTTGTGAAGGTAGAAACAGGGTCAAAGTTTGAGCTTTAATGGAAACTGGGAAATGGCAATGAATTGATAGATTTGAAGGGACAGCGGTGGGTGAGTGCAGAAGAAATAAATGAAGGACAAACTGGAATTACTGGAGTGATTAAATGACAAAAAATATGATGTGACAAGATAAAAATCCCCATGTCCTTACTCGGAGTGACTCGGGAGAGACATGGGATGGTCAGTGGCTTGCGAATGCAGTTTGTAATGAGGTTGGAGATAATGGCTGTAATTTTACCAGAAGCTCTGTTGTTCCAACATAGGGATTAGAAATGGATGATGTGTCCATGTGGGCAGGATCGGCAGAGTTATGAAGATGATATCGTCAGAGGCAGACAATTAATGGCTAGCAGGCGTGCAAATCTGTCCACTCGGACAGCATGGGCAGGAGGCAGTCCAGGTTCATGCAATGCTGGCACCATCGTGAAGGCTGTGAAGGCGGCCTTCACGACACATGATAACGCAGACTCGCTGAGCAGAGACTGATAGCCAAGTTCCGCACACATGAGGGTGGCCTCAAACGGGATCTTGGGGTCATGTCACCCTATCTGTAACCCCACGACTTGCCTGGGCTTGCAAAATCTCACTAACTGTCCTGGCTGGAGACAATGCACATCTCTTTAACCAATGCTTAATTCTCTCTCCACTCACATTGTCTGTACCTTTAAGACTTGATTAGCTGTAAAGACTCGCATTCCAACCATTGTTTTGTAAATTGAGTTTGTGTCTTTATATGCCCTGTTTGTGAACAGAACTCCCACTTACCTCACGAAGGAGCCGCGCTCCGAAAGCCAATGGCTTTTGCTACCAAATAAACCAGTTGGACTTTAGCCTGGTGTTGTGAGACTTCTTACCACATCCAAACGCAGCCAGCAGGACTTTCAAACACAGCAGCTCTGGAGGGAGCAGCGAGGGAGATCTGCTCACTGAATGAGGGACTAAAATGAAATAAAGCAGAGCAATCGTTGCACCCAATCACTAGATCCTCCCTGGAGGGGCTCACATCGGCTACTCGGACTTGAAGGGAGGTCCTGTTCCCTCAGGATGGGAGGAGAAAATTATCTAATCGATATCAGCCAGTCTGGATGGAGATTGCTTGGAGTTGAGCAGGATTCAGACACGTCCTTGCAGTCTGGGAATAGGATCAACGTCCTGGTGTTTTCTGATACGGTGAATTCAGCACAGTCTGATATGTGAATAAGGATGAATGTGAAATTGTAGAAAGAACATCTCCATCCATACACTGACAATGCAAAGGCAGCAGCATTGACTGTCAGAGACATGTCCGTTAGGCTGGCCCCAGCACAGGATTGACCAACATATTCAATGTCAATGATTTTTTCTCACTCAAGGGGCCGATGAGTAAATTTCAGAATGATAAAGTTTGGCACAGCAGAAATTAAATTAAAAACTAAACTGAGCTATGAGAAGAAATAACTCGCTGAACACAATAATGAATAATAAATAAAGATGAGTATTAGAGTTTAATCCTCATCAATCTCAAATTGTTTCTCGCCCACATTTGCTGCAAATTGGCTGAAAAAGCCATCAGAAGCAAACATGCGAAGGAAACAACATACGATTGGAGGAACTGCTCAATGTCGGTTCTTCCATTCAAACTGAACTGTGTGACTGGAATTTTGGAAACTCGCTCCGGGAGCCGCATTGAGGAGCTTCGCTGGATTCAGCCCTTGGTCCACACGTTCAACACGTCCAAGAGTGAGTGCCTGGATTCTGTCATGCTGATGTCAATGGAAATGAAATGCTGGAGCTGGGACACCTGGAGATTGGGTGGGAAATCATTGATGGTGAGATGGGTTGTGGATTCCAGCGAGAAAGTGATGGTTGAATGGATGAGCACAGGAGACAATCTGCAGTTGATTCCAAGACCTGGTGCGTATGCGTTCACCATTGGTCACATGGAGTTTCAGATTAGGAACAGTTTGCAGGAGATGTTGGAATGTGTATGGCCTTCTGACATTCTTCACTTTCTTAGAAATCAAGGACTGCTGATAGCCGGAGACAGGCGTGCACCTCGGTACACGAGGAAGTGTCCTCAGAGCATGGGCTGTCATTGTTTTCCCATTACCTACACCAGAGCAGATACTGTCTCAAACGTGTAGCCAAGTGGTCAGAATCAGGCATCACAAACAAAGAACAAAGAACAATACAGCACATGAACAGGCCCTTCGGTCCTCCAAGCCCGCGCCGCTCCCTGGTCCAAACGAGATCATTCTTTTGTATCCCTCCATTCCCAAAACGTTCATGTGGCTATCTAGATAAGTCTTAACCGTTCCCAGTGTGTCCGCCTCCACCACCTTGCCTGGCAGCGCATTCCAGGCCCCCACCACCCTCTGCGTAAAATAAGTCCTTCTGATATCCGTGGTCAACCTCCCCCCACTCACCTTGAACCTATGATCCCTCGTGAACGTCACCACCGAGATGGGAAAAAGCTTCGCACCGTTCACCCTATCTCTGCCTTTCATACTTTTATACACGTCCATTAGGTCACCCCTCATCCTCCGTCTTTCCAGAGAGAACAACCCCAGTTTACCCAATCTCTCCTCATAACTCAGCCCTTCCATACTAGGCAACATCCTAGTAAACCTCCTGTGCACTCTCTCTAACGCCTGCACGTCCTTCTGGTAATGTGGCGACCAGAACTGGGCGCAGTATTCCAAATGCGGCCGAACCAACGTTCTATACAACTGCAACATCAGACCCCAACTTTTATACCATATGCCCCGTCTTCGAAAGGCAAGCATGCCTTATGCCTTATTCACTACCTTCTCCACCTGTGACGTCACCTTCAACGATCTGTGGACTTGCACACCCAGGTCCCTCTGCATATCTACAACCTTTATGGTTCTGCCATTTATCGTAAAGCTTCCCCCTACGTTAGTACTACCAAAATGCATCACTTGGCATTTATCTGGATTGAACTCCATCTGCCATTTCTTTGCCCAAATTTCCAGCCGACCTATATCCTTCTGTAGCCTCTGACAATATTTCTCACTATCTGCAAGTCCAGCCGTTTTCCTGTTGTCCGCAAACTTACTGTTCACCCAAGTTACACCTTCTTCCAGATCTTTTAAATAAATCACAAACAGCAGAGGTCCCAATACAGAGCCCTGCGGAACACCACTAATCATAGGCATCCAACCGGAAAAAGACCTTTCCACTACCACCTTCTGCCTTCTGTGACCAAGCCAGTTCTCCACCCATCTAGCCGTCTCCCCCCTTATCCCATGAGATCCAACCTTTTGCACCAACCGACCATGAGGGACTTTGTCAAACGCTTGACTAAAGTCCACATAGACGACATCCACGACCCTTCCCTCGTCAACCATTCTAGTCAATTCTTCAAAAAACTCCACCAGGTTAGTGAGGCATGACCTCCCTCTCGCAAAACCATGCAGACTATCGTTAATGAGTTTATTCCTTTCTAAATGCGCCTATGTCCTATCTCTAAGAATCCTCTCCAACAACTTCCCTACCACGGACGTCAAGCTCACCGGCCTGTAATTTCCCGGGTTATCCTTCCTACCCTTCTTAAATAATGAGACCACATTAGCTATCCTCCAATCCTCTGGGACCTCATCTGTGTCCAGTGACGAGACAAAGATTTGCGTCAGAGGCCCACCGGTTTCATCACTCGTCTCCTTGAGCAGCCTTGGATAGATTCGATCAGGACAGGACAGGACAGCACAGACAAACCCGAGCAGCTGATGGAGGCAGTAACAGCTGTGTTTACTCACACGCTGAGAGGACAGAGCATTGCCAGCTTCAGGAAGATGAAATGTCATTGGAGTGTTTAACAAGTTAGCAGATTCTGGAGCTGTAGTGTAATGTATTCTACCATCCGGTGGAGGTTGCAAAGGCGATGTGTATCAATACACAAAGAATGGAGAATACAATCCAGGCCCGCAGTGTTACGATACCTTAGGTACGAGCTCAAATGACCTCCTCCATCGAGAGATTGGTGGCCTTCATGCAGATTCACATCCAGCAAATCATCCACTGGAGATACACAGAAACCGGTATGTTATCACCCCCTCCATGACCTCTGTGGAACACGAACTGATTGTGGGGCTGGAGAAGGGGAGGCAAAATATTCCAAGAGTAATTGTCAGATCCTCTCACTGCTCTGCTGTGCAGGCAGGTTCCAGTTTGCTCTGAATGAATATAGAAGTGGTTGCCTGCGACATCTGGGGTCTGCTCTCAGGATGCTCCTTGTGTGGGCCGTGGGTCCTCTTCTGCTCCGACCATGACACCAGCACCTCACGAAGCTATGATGACAATAGCAACTCCAGCATCTGTGCAGAGTGCTCGCAGTCTGCATGATCCTTCCAGTGTTCAGGAAGCGAGAGAACAACGGCCATGGTGAGCAAAACTCCAAGGAGTGGTCAGCTTGCAGTCTGTGTCTCAGCTGTCAGTGCGGGATTGATAATGGGGGAGTGATTCCTTTGGGTTTCACAGGGTTATACTTTGCTGTTACAGGTCATATTGTTCTGTACGAGTTTTCAATAAATTCAGAGATGGTGTGCCATTGAACAATCCTTCACCACGTTACTGGGTCTTTTACATCACTGGTTTGTGAGATTAGAAATGCAGCACTGAATGATGTCAGTGCATTTCCGAAGTCTTTGTCTCATGTTGTGACGGCTCCAGAGAAATGGTAAACCATTCACAGAAACAGCAACAGGGCTGCAAAAGGTGGAATATTGATGAAATTGACTGGGTATGAGAATAAGAGTCATGGAAAATATGTCTGTCTGAATTTCAATCCTCCCTCGCGGAAGAAATGGCCAAGTGGTATTATCTTAGAATCTTAGAAACCCTACAGCACAGAAAGAGGCCATTCGGCCCATCGAGTCTGCACCGACCACAATCCCAGCCAGGCCCCACCCCCATATCCCTACATATTTACCCACTAATCCCTCTAACCTAGGCATCCCAGGACACCAAGGGCAATTTTAGCATGGCCAATCAACCTAACCCGCACGTCTTTAGACTTTGGGAGGAAACCGGAGCACCCGGATGAAACCCACGCAGACACGAGGAGAATGTGCAAACTCCACACAGACAGTGACCCAAGCCGGGAATCGAACCCAGGTCCCTGGAGCTGTGAAGCAGCAGTGCTAACCACTGTGCTACCGAGCCATTATCACGAGAGTTCTAATCCAGAAACTCAGCTAATGTTCTGCGGATCCAGGTTTCATCCCGTCACGGCAGCTGGTGGAATTTTAAAAACAATTGGAATTAAGAATCGACCGACGATCATGAAATCATTGTCGATTGATGAAAAACCCAACTAGTTCACTAATGTCATTTCGGTAAGGAACTCTGCCGTCCTTACCTGGTCTGGCCTACCTCTAACTTCAGAGCCATAGCAATGTGGTTGCCTCTCAACTGCCCTGGGGCAACGAGGGATGGGCGATAAATACTGGCCAGCCAGAGTCACCCACGTCCCATGAATGAATAACAATAACTGGGTGGTAGTACATGTTTGGGAAGATGCTGTCTCAGGAACATTGGTGAAATGCTGCAATCCACCCTTTATGTGGTACACACTGCTGCCACTTTGTGTCAGTGGCGAAGAGAATCATATAATTCCTACAGTACAGAAGACCACCATTACACTACTCGGGCCTGCATCGACACAATCCCACCCCTTCCCCGTAATCCCACATATTTACCCTGGCAGTCCCCCTGAAACTAGTGTGAATTTGGCATGGCCAATCCACCCAACCCGCTCATCTTTCGACTTTGGGAGGCAACCAGAGCACTTGGAGGGAATGCACGCAGACACGGAGGGAATGTGCAAACTCGGCACAGGCAGTAAATGAAGGCCAAGAATCATACACCGGGTCCCTGGAGCTGGAAGGCAGCGGTGCTGAACACTGCGCCACCGTGCCGCCCACCCGGTGTTCACTAATGTACACTAATGATTCCACAATCCTCAGTACTGATCACAATTCCTCAGATACTGAAGCCGTCCATGTGCATAAACAGCAAGACCTGAACAAAACAGAAAATGCTTGGAAATCTCAGCACGTCTAACAGCATACGTGGAGAGATAGGAGTTAAGGTTTCAAGTCTGGATGTTCACGAGGCACTGGGAGGATGTCACTTTTTTTGATGATCAAGAGCAGTAATTCGCCAGATTGGATTTGTCCTGCTTTTTTCAAGTGTCGGGTAGATCCAGCATTGTAGTTGTACAGGAACATTTGGCGAGGGGAACGGTGAGATATGGCACACAGGTGTTCAGTACCACTGCCAGGCTCACAGTTTGTGCTGTACGCAGCGCTTTCAATAATTCCTTTACCCCACATACAGTGAATCAAATTGACATCTCCAATGCTGGGGACTTCAGGAGGAGGCCGAGATTAATCATTCTACTTGGCACATCTGGCTGAAGATAGCTGCCAAACTTTCGGCCTCGCCGTTTGCACTGATGGTTTAGGTTCCCTCATCATTAATGATAGAATTCCTGTGGCATTTCATAGAATCATAAAACCTACACAGTGTAGAAGATGGCCATTTGGCCCATCAAGTCTGCACCAACTCTTTAATAGAATATCGTACCCAGGCCCTATCTCTGTAACTGCACCTATTTGCCCCACTAATCCCGGTAACCTACACATATTGAGACACCAAAGGACAATTGACATGGCCAATGAACCTAATTTGTACATGTTTGGAATGTGGGAGGAAATTGGAGCACCTGGAGGAAACCCGCACAGAAACGGGGAGAACGTGTAACTCCACACAGGCAGTCACACAAGGCGGGAATGGAATCCTGGTCCCTGGCGCTGTGAGGCAGCAGTGCTTGCCACTGTACCACAGTGTCACCGAATGTTAGTGGCATATCCAACATTTGTGGCATGTCTAAAACTATTTATGACTGGATATAGCAAGACTGCAGATCTCTGATATGATCCATTGGTTTTGGTACAAAGAACAACAAAGAACAAAGAACAATACAGCACAGGAGCAGGTCCTTCGGCCCTCCAAGCCCGCGCCGCTCCCTGGTCCAAACCAGTCCAATATTTTGTATCCCTCCATTCCCACTCCGTTCATGTGGCTACCTAGATAAGTCTTAAACGTTCTCAGTGTGTCTGCCCCCACCACCTGGCCCGGCAGCGCATTCCAGGCCCCCACCACCCTCTGTGTAAAATACGTCCTTCTGATTACCGTGTTAAACCTCCGCCTCCCCCCCCTCCCCCGCCCTCACCTTGAACCTATGACCCCTCGTGAACGTCATCAGCGATATGGGAAAAAGGTTCCCACCGTTCACCCTATCTATGCCTTTCATAATTTTATATACCTCTATTAGGTCAACCCTCATCCTCCGTTTTTCCAGTGAAAACAACCCCAGTTTACCCAATCTCTCCTCATAACTAAGCCCTTTCATACCAGGCAACATCCTGGTAAACCTCCCCTGCACTCTTTCTAAAGCCTCCACGTCCTTCTGGTAATGTGGCGACCAGAACTGGGCGCAGTATTCCAAATGCGGCCGAACCAACGTTCTATACAACGGCCACATCCGACCCCAACCTTTATACTCTATGCCCCGTCCTCTAAAGGCAAGCATGCCATATGCCTTATTCACTACCTTCTCCACCTGAGACGTCACCTTCAATGATCTGTGGACTTGCACACCCAGGTCCCTCTGTGTATCTACAACCTTTATGGTGCTGCCATTTATCGTAAAGCTCCCCCCTACGTTAGTTCTACCAAAATGCATCACTTCGCATTTATCTTCATTGAACTCCATCTGCCATTTCTTTGCCCAAATTTCCAGCCTACCTATATCCTTCTGCAGCCTCTGACAATGTTCCTCACTATCTGCATGTCCAGCCGTTTTCCTGTCGTCCGCAAACTTACTGATCACCCAAGATACACCTTCTTCCAGATCGTTTCAATAAATCACAAACAGCAGAGGTCCCAATACAGATTCCTGTGGACCACCACTAATGATGTGGAGATGCCGGCGTTGGACTGGGGTAAGCACAGTAAGAAGTCTCACAACACCAGGTTAAAGTCCAACTCGGTATCTTGTCTGCTTTCTGGCACGATTTTAGAAACGTGACGTCTGTGTCGATATGCGCGATCTTCTTGGAGATCCTCTCCACTTGGAGCCGGCAGTTTGCGATGTCGGTGGTAGTCATGATGTGGAGATGCCGGCGTTTGACTGGGGTAAGCACAGTAAGAAGTCTCATAACACCAGGTTAAAGTCCAACAAGTTGGACTGTAACCTGGTGTTGTGAGACTTCTTACTGTGAACACCACTATCACAGGCATCCAGCCAGAAAAAGACCTTTCCACTACCACACTCTGTCTTCTGTGACCAAGCCAGTTCTCCACCCATCTGGCCACCTCCCCCTTTTCTCCCATGAGATCCAACTTTTTGCACCAACCTCCCATGAGGGACTTTGTCAAACGCTTTACTAAAGTTCATATAGACGACATCCACGGCCCTTCCCTCGTCAACCATTCTAGTCACTTCTTCACAAAACTCCGCCAGGTTAGTGAGGCATCACCTCCCTCTCACAAAACCATGCAGACTATCATGAATGAGTTTATTCCTTTCTAAATGCTCACACATCCTATCTCTAAGAATCCTCTCCAGGAACTTCCCTACCACGGACGTCAAGCTCGCCGGCCTATAATTTCCCGGGTTATCCTTCCTACCCTTCTTGAGTAACGGGACCATATGAGCTATTCTCCAATCCTCTGGGACCTCACCTATGTCCAGTGACGAGACAAACATTTGCGTCAGATACCCAGCGATTTCATCTCTTGTCTCCCTGAGCAGCCTGGTATGATTGATCTGGGTCCATTTTATGCTGCTTCCGCTGTCTGGTCTTCAAATTGCCGTATGCTGTAACTTCACCAGGCTCTCACGTCATTTTTGAATTAACCCAAGTCTAATTTGTTCACACATGTAAAGTCAATTAGCCATAGGAACACTGTATTGATTGCTTGGGAAAGCTATTGGAAGGTTCCGCAAAATGGAAAAGCAAAGTTCACCACTCCTGTCTGTTTCTTGTAACTCAGATCACTTCATATCCATGCTGCCTTTATCTCTTTTATTTCATGTCCTTTCGCTTTGCTGCCAAGCTCATTCTGTGCCCATTAATATTGGATGATGTTGTAACCACACGGGCACTGATAGCAACGGTACTTTTACTATCATTATTTGTGTTATCAAAAACTCTGTCCATTATTAATAGGAACTATTCAGACTATTCTGTAATTTTTGCCATTGGAAGCTGTACTGAATTTTCAGCTCCTGTTCTGTAATCTCTGGAATTCCCTTCCTAATCCTCGCCACCGCGATCTCTGCCTTTTCTTTTAAGTTGTTCCTTAAGCTCCATATAACACACGTTTGTGACTGGATCCGCTGGGCTCCAACACAACAGATTTCAATGTTGTTTGTTAACAGACTTACCATCATATACAGCAGTTTTTCTATTTAATCAAACTGAGAAGCTTGCAGAATTAAACATATGTCATCAGAATGACCAATGAAGTTAAAGTGAACATGTGACCTGCAATATATGGTAATTTTGTAAACATTTACTTCTGTCCTTCTGTTTTATTCTAAGGAATGTTTTTGAGAAGAATTATCAATGAGTAGTTAACGCTTTCACTCCTGAATCTCTCAGTCTATTGTAACTAAGGATCAGATATATCACTGACTGGTTTGAACTGAGGTGAGAATATTCTGACCTGGAGATCAGAAAGAGAAAGATTACAGGAATCAGAGTAAATTCGTGGTGTTTAACACTAATAATAATACTGACAGGAATGATGTGCAGTGATTATTAATACTATTACTGACACTGAAAATAGTTTGCAGTGTCAGAGATCTACTGATCATTAACACAAGCGCACACAGTCTAATACTTGCTGCAGATCCTGTATTTGACATTCTGGATTCCTCAGAGTGGCAGACAGTAGATTCACTCGTGAATCTCCCAATTTATTGCCACTCAGACTAAATGCAGAGAGTGAGAAACACATTAAAATTAGATGAATGTTCAGCAGGAAAAAGAACCGGCTCTATTTTTGAGTCGGAAACTTAGCACCAGTGGTGAACTGATTCAAGTTACGATATTATCCCTCACCCAAATTGATCTTTCTTTTCACACGAGCTTCGACTTATCAATCGACAGTTTGAACGCACCACAGCAAAACACCGCACAGACCTCCTCAGAAGAAAAACACAGTCCAGTACTTCCCTGGAGCGGAGAAGCTATGATACCTCCTTCTGTGCCTTGAACATGTCATCGATGAAGACGAGCATCTCGCCAAGGCCATCCCCACAGCCCAATACTTGCCTTCAAACAACCTCAAACAGACCAATGTTCGCAGCAAACTCGCCAGCCTTCAGGAGAACAGTGAACACGACACCACACAATCTTGCCACAGCGATCTCTACAAGTCATGCCGGATCATCGACACTGGTGCCACCATCTCACGTAAGCACACCATTCACTCGGATGCACGATACTATTCATGCAACTCGGCCAAGCTGCAGGAAAAGGTATTCTGAGGCATGGTACATCGGCGAGACCATGCAGATGCTACGACAACGCATGAATGGAAACCACTCGATAATCACCAGGCAGGAGTGTTTCCTTCCTGTCGGATAACACTTCAGCAGTTAAGGACATTCCGCCTCCGATCAACGGGTACACGTTTTCCAGAGCCGCCTTCAAGACACACGACAATGCAGAATCGCCGAACATTAACTGACTGCCAAGTTCTGCACAAATGAGGACGGCCTCAGCCGGGATCTTGGGTTCATTTCACACTACCTATGACCCCTACCATTTAGCCTGGGCTTGTAAAATCTTACGAGCTGTTCTGACTTGAGACAATTCACACCCATTTAACCTGTGTTTAACCCTCTCTCCACTCGCATTGTCTGTACCTGTAAATATTGATTACCTGGTAAGTCTGGCATTCCAACCATTATCTTGAAATTGAGTCTGTATCTATATATGCCCTGCTTGTGAACCCAACTCTGCACTCACCTGATGATGGAGCAGCGCTCCGAAAGGTGTTGCTACCAAATACCCTGTTGGACGTGAACCTGGTGTTATGAGACTTCTTACTGTTCCCACACCAGTCCAACACCAGCATCTCCACATCCCAGCTTTGACCGTAACACTGCATTCTGGACTCTCTCATTTCCTTTCCTTGGTTTAGTATACTTTGGTGCTAATAAATGTGACAATAATAAATCAAATAATATAAAACCGCTTCTGTTGAATGGAAAAGGAAATAGTCAACATTGAAAAATGATGAACAATTCACTCCCACTCGTATGCCTTTTGGGCGGAAACTCCTTTTACAACTCTCAAAATATATTTTTTGTTTAATTGTCCATGGGATATGGATGTCGCTAGCGAGAACAAAATTTATTTCCCACTGCTAATGGCCCCTCGAGAAGGCGAGAGTAATTAGGAGTGGTCAATAAATGCTGGCCAGGCTAGTGATGCCCAGATCCCGTGAAAATGATTTTTAAAAACATAGAAACATAGAACATAGAAACACAGAAAGACTACAGCACAAAACAGGCCCTTCGGCCCCACATGTTGTGCCGAACATATCACTACCTTTTTGGCCTACCTATAACCCTCCATCCTATTAAGTCCCATGTACTCATGCAGGAGTCTCTTAAAAGACCCTATTGAGTTTGCCTCCACCACCACTGACGGCAGCCGATTCCACTCGCCCACCACCCTCTGTGTGAAAAACTTCCCCCTCACATTTCCCCTGTACATACCCCCCGCACCTCAAACCTCTGTCCTCTCGTAGCAGCCATTTCCACACTGGGAATAAAACCTCTGAGATTCCACCCGATCTATGCCTCTCAACAACTTATATACCTCTATTAGGTCTCCTCTCATCCTACGTCTCTCCAAGGAGAAAAGACCGAGCTCCCTCAGCCTATCCTCAGTCCCTCAGTCTGCTCTCATTTCTTAACCATCAGAGTTACCCTTCTGAATCTGGCTGACCCTGCCAAGTTCCTGGAAATTCAAATTATTTCTGCTGTTACATAAACCCAGGACTTAATGAGCACTGTACAATTTACTGAGAGTTAAATGACAAAGCTGTGAGAGTGGATCCCTCGGGATTCCCTGTACTTCTTAACTCTTCGTATTCTATTAATCTGTATCATATCTTAGGGCGAGTTAAATTGTGAAAGTGCTAACTGCTCCTGTAAGATTCATCCCTTGGAGTTTATAAAACAAGGAAAGATATTTCTCCCATGAGGATTTCGAAATATTTCAGTTTGATTAGTTCATAGGGGAGGGGCATCTCCCACGATATTTCAAGTTAAGCAGGTCCTACATTTTCTGCATGAGGGGATAGTGTTCTATTTCCGAGCATTTCCAGGAGTTCTCTCTTTCCAGTAGATCCTCACATGGGAAAAGAATTATCAGAAAATCCTGTTTCATATCACTGACGGTTTGACTGGAGATTTTCCAGCAGCAGGTTTCTTCACTCGGGAAATTCTGGTTTCCTCAGCTCAGATCTAAGCTCTGCAGTCCTGCCACATTTAGTCGTGAGTGGTAGTGGACGACGAAAAAAACAGATGAAGGAGGCTCCACAAATATCCCATTCTCATGATGGAGGAGAAGAGCACATCAGTGTAAAAGATATGGCTCAAATATTTGTATCTAACTTCAGTGGCTGAACCACTCAGAGCTCCCAGCATCACACATATGTTTTCAGCTAATTCGATTCGCTCCACATGATGTGAAGAAATAGCTGAAGGCAAAGGAAATGTGCCTGGAGTCACTGTCATGACGTCCTCGGCTGAGCAGGGAGGGTTTAGTTTGCCCTGAATGGATATAGGAGTGGCTGCCTGCAGAATTTGAAAGCTCCCCTCAGGATTCCCCTGATGTGGGCAGTGGGTCATTTCCCTCTCTGACCACGAAGCTATGATGACAGAAACAACTACAGCATCTGTGCAGAGGACCCACAGTCGGCCGGATCCTTCCAGGACTCATGAAAACAGCGGACAAAGGCCACGGTCATCAAAATTCTCAGAGGAGAGAGGTAAAGATCCTACTTAGAGCGAAGTGCAAAGTGCGGGGCTGGCGCTCGTTCTCTTGGTAGGGGTATATTCTCGGGTTTCACTGGGTTATATTTTGTTATTACCGTTCATCTTGTTATGTATGTGTCTTTAATAAATTCGGAGAATGAGCGCCATTTGAAAAAGATCCTTCGCCACATGTCTGGGTATTTAACAGTTCACTGGGAATGTGAGATGGGAAATACAGCACTGAATGATGTCAATACATTTCCAATCTCTTTGTCTCATGCAGTGACGGCTCCAGAGAAATGGTAAAACATTCACAGAAACAGCAACAGGACTGCAGAAGGTGGATGATTTATTACATTGAAGGGCTGTTTGAGTGAGATTCACGCAAAACATGAAACAGCACTATCAAGAAACAGCAACAGGGCTGCAGAAGGTGGGAAGTTCATGACATTGAATGGGTGTGTGAGTAAGGTTCATGGAAAACATGTCTGTATTACTAAATCTCAATCGTCCCTGATATATTCCATGGTCCCTGGCCTGTGGCCTATGGGGCTCCTCATCATGAAGCATCTGGTGAACATCGTATGGCATCGCAATGTGTTCAAACCTTCTCCACTCTACTCCAGGTTGTATTGAGCACAGCATAACACCAGGACATTCAATAGCCTTGCTGGGTATTTGAAAGGCTCCACCAGTTCTATCATTATAAACTCTCTGGCCTGCTTAATGGTCACTCAAGTTGACCTGTAGAACTGTTGTGTCTCTCCTCTGTTACTGTGTTTGGGTTACACACAGGCACAATTACCAGCTCTTCAGTGGGTAGCCCTGGTCTTTCTCAATTATTGCATGGGATGATGGTGTCACTGGTAACACCAAGACTTGCAGTTCATCCCCGATTGCCCTTGAGAAGGTGCATCAGATACAATGCCGTTCGGAAGGGACACACAGGATTACGATCCCAAAGTAGTGATGGAAAAGCAATAGATTCCAAGTCAGTGTGATTTGTAGCTTGGAACAAATCTGAATGTTGCTGGTGCTCCATTCTTCTGAGATCCTTGGCCATCAACATGATAAAGTTATTTGTTTGGAAGACGCAGTCTCAGGGGCCTCGGTGAGTTGCTACAGTCCACCATTTATGACGTACACTGTGCTGCCACTGTGTGTCAATGGCGGAGAGAGACAATGATTAATTTTGTGGATTGCATGCTGAACCAATGGGCTCGTTTTCCATGGATGTGCTTCCTGAGTGATTTTTAAGCTGCACTCATTCCAGAAACATGAGCAGATTCCATCACACTGCTGACTTGTGCCTTGTAGATGGAGAACAAGCATTCACGTGACAGGAGGCGAGTTCCTCAATTCTGAATTCCCAGGCTCTGACCTACCCTTCGAGCCATCGTATTTACAGTTCAGTGTGTCTGTTCAATGTTCCCAGAGCGCCCCCACCACCCAGGATTTTGATGGTCGAAGATTCAGCGATGGTGCTTCCATTCAATGTAAAGGGAATGTGGTTAGGTTGCCTTCTGTTGAAGATGGTCCTTGCCTGGAACTTGTGTAATGAAATATTACTAATCGTTTGCAGATTAAGCCTTATTGTTCACCAAGCCTTCAGCCCCTAGCCCTGATAAAGAATCATCCAGACTTGAAACGTTAGTTGTTTTCTCTCCACAGGTGTTGTCAGATGTGCTTAGATTTTCTATCATTTTCTGTGTTGTTCGGACCTTGCTGTTTATGGACATGGACAGCTTCAGTCTCTGAGGAATTGTGATCAGTACTGAGAATTGTGCAATCATTTGTGAACATCCTCACTTCTGACGTTATAATGGAAAAAATGTCATTGATAAAACAATGGAAGCTGGTTGGGCTTTTGACATCACCATCAGGAACTCCTACAGTGATATCCGTGAGGCACTGGAAGGATTCAACATTTTCAAATGATCAAGAGCAGACTGATGGAGCAAGAATTCACCAGATTGGTTTTGTCCTGCTTTTTTCCACGTTGTCGGGTAGATTCAGTGTTGTAGCAGTATCGGTAAAGCTTGTCTCAGCGAATGGTTAGTTATGGAGCACTAGTCTTCAGTACCATTGCTGGGATATTGTCAAGGTGTCAGTTTTTGAGATACACAGTGCTTTCAGTCATTCTTTATCTCACATGCAGTGAATCACATTGACATCTCCAATGCTGTGGACCTCAGGAGGCGGCCGAGATTAATTATTCTACTCGGAACTTCTAGCTGAAGATGGCCGCTAATGTTTCAGCGTCGTCGTTTACACTGATGCTCTGGGTTCCCTCACCAGTAATGATGGGATTCTTGTGGCATGTTTACAGAATCATATAATGTCCACAGTGTGGAAGGAGGCCATTCGCCCCATCGAGTCTGCACCAATTCTTTCAAACAATATCTTACCCAGGCATTATTTCTGCAACTCCAAATACATAGTCCACTAATCCCCCTAACCCACACATCGTGAGATACTAAGGGACAACGCAGCATAGTCACTCAACCGAACCTGCACATCTTTGGACTGTGGGAGAAAATTGGAGCCCCCATAGAAAACCCAACAGACACTGCGAGAACGTGCAAACGCCACACATAAATTAACCCAAAGCCGGAATTGAACCCTGGCTCCTGGCGCTGTGAGGCAGCAGTGCTAACCACTGTGCCACCGTATCGCCCAATGTTGGCGGCATGTCCAACATTTGAGACATGTCTAACACCTTTTTTGACTGGATATGGCAACACTGAAGATCATTGATCTGATCCACTGGTTTTGGTATGATTGATCTCGGTCTATCATATGCTGCTTCCGCTGTCTTTTCGGCAAATGGCCGTGTGCTGTAACTTCATCAGGTTCACACCTCATTTTTTGATACACCCAAGTCATTTGTTAATATATCTAAAGACAATTAGCCATAGTAACACTGTACTGATTGCTGGGAAAAGCCACTGCAAGCTTCCTCGAACTGAAACAGTACAGTTCGCCACTCCTGCCTGTCTCACAGATAACTTCAGACCAATGCTGCTTTTTTCTCTTGTATTTCATTGCCTTTAACTTTTCTACCAAGCTATTTTTGTGGCTATTAATAGCAGACAGTTTTTTCTAAAAATACTCTCCGCTATTTTTAGACACATAACCAGCAACAATAATAGGAACGGTACTTTTAGTATCATTATTGAGAGTTATTAAAAACACTGTCCATTATTAATAGGGATATAATTCCGATTATTCTGTCCTGTGATTATTACCATTGGCAGCTGAGCTGTGCCTTGAGCTCATACATTCATAAGTTCATAAGATACAGGAGCAGAATTGGGTCATTTGGCCCTTCATGCTTGCTTCGCCAGTCGAACATGGCTGATATGCTCCTCATACCCAATTCCCCACCTTCCCCCCATAACCCTTCAACCCATTCCTTATTAAAAATCTGTCTATCTCCTCCTTAAATTTACTCACTTTCCCAGGATCCACCGCAGTTTAGGGGAGCGAATTTCATAGATTCACAATCCTTTGGGAGAAGTCGTTTCTCTTCAATTCTGTTTCAAATTTGCTACCCATTATCCTAAGACTATGACCTCTCGTCCTAGAATGCCCCACCAGCGGAAGCGTCCGCTACACGTCTACTTTAACCATATATTTTATCATCTTCTGTACTTCAATTTGATCTCCCCTCATTCATCTGAATTCCAAAGACTATTGGCCTAAACTGTTCAATCTCTCTTCATACGGCAATCCCCTCATCTCTGGAATCAATCTAGTGAACCTCGTCGGAACTGCCTCTAATGCCACTACATCTTTCCTCAAATAAGGGGAGCAAAACTGTGCACAATACCCCAGGTGCGGCCTCACCAATGCCTTGTACAGTTGCAAAAATACTTCATTACCTTTATATTCTGTTCATTTACCTTTACATGCCAACATTCCATTCACGTTCTTGATTATCGTCTGTCCCAGCATGCTAGTTTTCTGTGACTCATGAACGAGGACATCCATATTCCTCTGCACCATGAGCAACCTGAAGTCACTCCCCATTTAGATAATAAGTTGCCTTCCCAGTTTTCCAAAAGAAATGCACAACCACATGAATCATCCAGTAAACATTTCTGGCTGAATACTATGGTGAATGCTTCAGTCTTGTCTTCTGCAGTCATGAGGTAGTAATCTCAGGATTACGACTGGTGCCACGTGCTAGTCAGAGTAGAAATGACGATGTATCCGATGACAACGTGGCTGAAGAGATGGTGTCAGGGGAAAGGTTTCACGTTCCTGAGATATTAGGACGGTTATTGGGGGAGGTGAAACCTGTAAAAATTGGATGGGTTACACCTGGGCAGGAGTGGGACTGATGTCCCACTGTTTGTAGAGCGGTTGGCGAGGGTTTAAACTCATTTGCCAGGGGGATGGGAACCGATGTAAGGAGTCAGAGAAGGAGGGAGCAAGGACAACAACAAAAGATAGAAAAGGGAAGAAGAAAAGTGATAGGCAGAGAAACCAATGACAACTTTCAAACATGGTTGAAGGGAAAAATATTGGGTGCGAGACAAGCAATGTTAAAAATACAGTTTTAAAGGCTCTGTGCTTGATGCGTGGAGCATTTACAATAAAGTGGATGAACTTATCGTGCAGACAGTTGTGAACAGGTACGATATAATTGCGATTACGGAGACATGGCTGCAGGGTGACCAGGAATGGGAACTGAATGTCCCAGGGTATTCACTGTTTTGGAAGGACGGGCATAAAGGAAAAAGTGGTGGAGTGGCACTGCTGGATAAAGAGGAAATTAACACAGTGGTGAGAAAGTATATTTGCTCTGACAATGCGAGGTCTGTCTGGGTAGATTTAAGAAATACAAAGGGTCAAAAATCATTAGTGGGTGTCATATATAGACCACCAAACTGCAGTGGGTGATGTTGAGAATGACATTAAACATGAAATTAGAGATGCATGAGATAAGAGTATTGGTGATCATGGTTGATTTTAATGTGCACATAGACTGGGTAAATCAAATTACCAAAATGTCATAGAGGAGGCATTCCTGGATTATATATCGGATGGCTTTCCTGACCAATAGGTGGAAGAACTAACCAGAGAGCAGGCCATCTTACACTGGGTATTGTGTAATGAGAAGGAAATCATTGCCAGTCTGTCTACCTGTGACCCCACTTTCAAGGAGCTATGAACCTGCTCCCAACGATCTCTTTGTTCTATAACTCTCCCCAACACCCTACCATTAAATGAGTAAGTCCTGCCTGGTTCGATCTACCCAAATGCATCGCCTCTCGTTTATCTAAATTAAACTCCATCTGCTGTTCATCAGCCATGTGAGATGTGGTCTTACCAATTGCCTGTAAAACTGAGGCATAATATCATTTTACCTTCAAGTCCCCTCAAAATAAAGGACATAATTCCATTAGACGTCTTAATTACTTCCTGTACCTGCGAATTATTTTTTTTCTGACGCATGCACTAGAACACCCAAATCCTAGGGATCAGAATTCTGCAGCTATTCACCTGTTATGTAATACTGTTTATTTTATTCTTCCTGCCAAAGCAAACAGATTCACATTCTCCCACATAATACTCCATTCTGTCAGTTTTACTTACTCACCCATGCACAACCTCCTTATATCCTCTTCACAACAACCTTTTCTACCGATCTTTGTGTCAACTTTAAATTTAACCTTGATGTATTCGCTTCTCCCATCTATTTCGTTCATAAAATTTGTGACAAGTTGATGCCGCAGCATCGACGCTTGCAGCATTCCAATCGTCCCAGCCTGCCAATCAGATAAAACACCCATGCATAAATACTCGGTTGTCTACCAGCCAACCAATCTTCTATCAATGCTATGATGTTACTCCCTACACTGTGATCTTATATTTTCCACAAACGTTTGATGTGGCACCTCATCAAATCGCCTCTGACTTCCAAATACAGCATGTCGACAGGCTCCTCTTTGTACACAATGTCACTGATCCTTCAAAGAACACCAGCAAATTAGTTAAGCACGATTTCCCTTTCCATGCTGACTCTTCCAGATTTCCTTGAGTTTCTCTGAGTGTCCAGGTATGACCGTCTTAATGATCAATTTGAATGTTTTACCTGTGACAGAATTAAAACTAACTGGCCTATAGTATCCTGTTTTTTTTTTGCCTCCGTCCCTTATTGAATACAAGGGTTAAATTTATCGGTTTTTCAGCCTGATGGAACCGTTTCACAAACTAGAGAATTTTAGGAAATTAACACCAATGCATCCAGTTCCCTCATTAACCACTTCTTTAAGATCCAAGGATGAATTCCATCTCGATCTGGGATCTGTCAGCTGCAGCTCGAGCAGTTTGCTCGGGAACAATCCTTCTCGTGATTGCAACTTCATCAAGTTCCTCTCTCCTAATAGCTGTCCTACAGCTATTAATGAATACTTTTGTATCCTCAATGGTTTTGTTCACTTCATCCATTAGTTCATTATTATCTACTATTCTCTCCCCATTGTCACTCTCCATAGGTTCAGCACCAACTTTACCTGCTCTCTTCCTGTTTGATACTTGTAAAAAGTCCTAGTATCCACTTTTACCGTTTCTATCTGCTATCTGTTCATTTAAGTGGAGAACACAAGCCTTTGACCCATTCTTCTGTTTCAGCCTCGCATTTGGCAGGCAACATTTTTTGCACTCTTGCTCTGTACTGCAGTGAACAGTGTCAATCCCCCTCACTATATTCTTTTGGAACTAAGTGTTTTCAGTTCAGCTTTCAGATCAATAATCCTGATCTGGATTTCCTCAAGCTGCTTACTTTTTCTGCAGACGTGTTTGTCAGGAATCACCTTCACGTCCAAAAGCTCCCACATTTCCACAGCTGCAACATAGCACCAGAGCTGCCATTGGTAGTTATGTTATTTAGTTAACTTAAATTGATTGCTCATTTAATTAGCTTGAAATAATTCTTCTGTATAACACACCTCTTTCCCCCACGCAGTGAAATCCCACTTGAAGCTAATTTGCTGCTCTCGGTCTCCGTCTTACTCCGGCATAGTTATCTGTTCCTCACACCCCTTTTACAAAATACCAAACTAATATCGATACTGTTCGCTGGAAATAACAGCAAAGAGTGAAAAAAACATATTTCAGGAGCATGGAAGGAAACTTGCAAGTGATATTAAATCAACACAATTTTTTTTCAGTTATACCTGGGAACAGACGGTGTTCAGTAATAATGTAAACTCTGTGAAAACTGATAATAGTGATATTGTCAGTAAAAATATGGAAATGGGGATATGTCAAATAATTACGTTGCATCAGAATTTACAGTAAATTAGAGAACGACATACCAGAAATCTCCAGGAAACTAATGTTGAATCAGGGGTAGGGTTCATTCCAGCGTTTTAAGGTGCTGGTGAGGCCACACACAGAGTAATGTATACAGTTTCGGTTCATTGCTTGTGAAATGATATACTGGCACTGGAGGGGGTGCAGAGGAGATTCACTGGGTTGATTCCGGATTTGACAGGGTTGGCTTATGAGGAGAGACTTCGTAGACTTGGGCGATATTCATTGGGATTCAGAAGAATGAGAGGAGATCTTATAGAGACATGTAAGATTATGAAGGGAATCGAGAAGATAGAAGCAGGGAAGTTGTTTCCATTGGCAGGTGAAACGAGAACTAGGGAACATGGCCTCAAAATAAGGGGGAACAGACTTAGGGCTGCGTTCAGGAGGAACATCTTCACACTAAGGGTTGTGAATCTGTGGAATTCCCTGCCCACTGAAGCAATTGAGGCTACCTCATTAAATGGTTTTAAGGCAGGACAGGTACATTTTTGAACAGAAAAGGAATTAAGGGTTATGATGAGTGGAGCTGAGTCGACGAAAATATCAGCCATGATCTTACTGAATGGTGGAGCAGGCTTCAGGGGCCAGATGGCCTACTCCTGCTCTAATCCTTACGTTAGTCGGTGAGGCATTTTTCTCAGATTCATAATAAAGATCTCAGCCTTGTTGGTGAGGCCAGCATTTATTACACATCTTATCTTCCCTTGAAAAGTGGTGATGAGCTGCCCCTGCCTTGAACCTCTGCAGTCCATGTGGGGCAGGTTCACCGACAGCATATTAGGAAGGGAGTGCCGGGACTTTGACCCAATGACAGTGGAAGCAGTGATTTATGATTCCAAGTCAGACTGGGGAGGAAGAGAACTTTTGTGTGTTCATGTGCCCATACATATGCTACCCTGCTCGAGTGTTGGGGTCATGGCTTGGAGGTTTCTGGAGTGGTTGCCAATCAAGCATGTTGTTTTGTCGTTAATAATGTTGTGCTTATTGCATATCATTGGAGCCGGTTTCTTCTGGGCCAGAGATGAATATGCCATCAATTTACTGAATTGTTCATTTTTAACAGTGAACAGGTTTTGGAGAATCAGGAAATTGAGAAATATATGCTGCAGAATTCCCAGCCTCTTACCTGCCCTTGTAGTCACAGAATGTATATTGCTTGTCAAGTTCTGTTTTGTCTCAATGGTAACCCAGGGAATAATGTCAGTGCAAGATTCAGTTCTGGTTATTTTGCTGAATGCCAAGAGGAGACCATGAGATTATCTGCTGTTGGCAATGCTCATTATGTGGCTGTTGCCTGTTAGTAATGTTACCTGCTTTTTATCTGCCCATGCCTGGATACAGTCGTGTTCGTGTTGGATAGGGACATGGACTGCTTCAGTATTTAAACAATCATGAATGGAACTGAACGTCGTGCAATCATCAGTCTACATCCCCGCACCTGACCTTAGGATGAAAAGGAGATCATTGATGAAGATGATTGGGCCGAGCCTCTCACTGCAGAACTCTTGCAATGCGCTGGAGTAAAGATGATTCAGCTCCAACCTCCACAACCTTCCTTTTTGCTCAGTGCGACTCCAGCCAGTGGAGAGATTTATCTGATTCTGATTGGTTTCAATTCTACCAGGACGTTCGAATGCCAGAATCGGTCAAATATTCCCTTGACGTCAAAGGCAGCTCCCCCCCCCCCCCACCTCCCCGCCCCCCACCCCGACCCCCTCCCACCACCCCCCGCCCGCCCCCCGCCCCCGCCTCACATCTAGCATCATTTACAGATGAGAGTTATTTTGTGTCAAGGTTTTTTCTGCTTTCACTCCTGAAAGGTGAAAGTTCGAATTTTTCACTAAGCCACCTCTTCCTGGAAGTGATGCCATGGCCCACAGTCCCTCACACAGGCTGAGAATTTAAGTGTCTAACTTCACATGACAAGGAATATTCTGAACAAAATAAGGGCCATCGGACTGATGGCAAGACTTAAGCTGCCATCAGGAAACATCTGCTGCCTCTGCTATGCCAGCTGATCAAATGGCAAGGAATGATGATCCCAAGGAATGATGTATTTGAGCCGTGAGTCTCTGGGTTGTCTCCTGCTGGGACGCTTGTTGTCCTGCAATTTTGTGTTTCAAATTATCCACATGCACTGTGGGTATTAGCACAGATACAGTCTTTCTGTCTCCGACCCATCTGGAAGCGATCCGCCCCACACTCCCTCACACCTCTACCCTTGCCCCAGCACTTGCTTGATTGATAGCCCCTCCCCAACCTATTCCGATGACAAATGAATGTTATTTACGTACCTCATAGTCACCGTGATTTTGACCAGAAACAGACCTCGATCAGTCATATACATATAGCAGCAACGACAACAGGTCAGATATGGGGCATTCTGATGAGAGTAAGTCACCACCTGTTTCCCCAAAGTCCACAATCTACAAGGCACAACTGGAAAATTTGCAACTTGCTTGATGACTGTGGCTCCCTGAACACTCGAAGTTCTATACTACCCAGGGCAAGATAACCCAATTGAACAGCACCTCACTCCCTTAGCCACCAATGTACACTGATAGCAGTATGCATCATTTACAAGATGCACTGCAGGAACTCACCAAAGCTCCTTCAACATTTCCCAATCCACAACCTCTGCCACTCTTGAGGGACAAGGGCAACAGATATATGGGAAGGCCACTATCCGCAAGTTTCCTTCCAATGGCAATTTAGGAAAGAAAACAAATTCAGGCCTTACCTGCAATCCAGTGAAGAATTGAAAAAATGTTGATTTCATGTTTGGAATTGATAGCCTGCTTTAACAATGGATAGTAAGAAGTCTCACAACACCAGGTTAAAGTCCAACCTCTGGTGTTGTGAGACTTCTTACTGTGCTTACCCCAGTCCAACGCCGGCATCTCCACATCATAACAATGGATGTTCATAGATTTGGGGCTAAGCTCGTTACAGGTGTTCGGTCAAATATGTTTTCACTGAATCTTTTTGTGCTCCCAAAAGCGGTTGGATAAAACGGTTCGCAGGGGGATTCCGTTGCTTCTGGTAAAGTGAAGTGTAACAACATGGAAATAAATTATTTGACGTGTTTATTTTTATCCATTTGTTTTTACAGACCCAAACTCCACAATCACTCAGTACCTGACAAAGTGTGATGGTTACCACTTGTTCCGATTGACAAATTTCTACAGGGACAGACGAGTGCAGGCATTGCAGGAGGAGGGTATGGAGTCAGCGTATTGTTAACATACGAGAGGATTTTCAATGGACCACAACATGGGTAAGAGAGAGGAACACAATTAGTTTGCATTATTTCTATCAGTACAGAACTTTCAGGATATATTGACAAATGATGGTAAAAGAGCAGGTTCTACATCGATAAATTTGTGGCATACAAGGAATAACATGTTGCACTGCTAATGGAGCTATTGACTCATAATAATCCTGTCTTTAGTCGACACCAGACCCATGTATGAGGAGAGAGAAGCCTCGGAGGATGGGAATTTTGGGAGCTTGAGGTCCTTTTGGATACTTCACAGCGACCATCGCCGCGCACGGTGATAGCAGCTTAGCTGCCCTCGCTGCGCATGCGGACAGCAGCTCAGCTGCCCTTGCCGCGCAGTAGGACATCAGCTGCGGTGCCCTCCTGTGCATTGGGATATCCACTCAGCTGCCCTCCCCGCGCACCGGGCCATCAGCTCAGGTGCCCTCGCCACACACGGGGACAGCAACTCTGCTGCACTTTACTGGATATGAATACTAAAGATCTGGTCTCAAAATCCAGAACTCCACTCGAGTGCATGTGGAAACCAAGTAGTAAAGTACCCCTTGCGAGATCGGAGCTCTAAAACACCATTCAACATGCTTTGATCTCAATGTGGCGGTTGGGACATGAAATAATATTCGATTTTCGTCAAAACCAATTTGTTTCCCGAAGGTCCTTTAGAGAGTCACAGACGTTTACATCATGGAATCAGGCCCTCGGCCCAACGTGTCCATGCCATCCCTTTTTATAACCGCTAAGCTATTCCCAATTGCCCCCGTTTGGCCCATATTCCCCTATACGCCTCTTATGTAAGTAACTGTCTAAATGCTTGTAAGCGGACACAAATTTCTGTGATTCCTTAGAAAAATATTTCTCAGAATAAGATCAAATAAATGAAACAAGACAAAGCAGCACCCAGGCACAAAGTGTGAACAGACAAACAGGTCTTTTAAAACGCAGAAACAAGGCTTACAAAAGGACTCAGGAATTCACATTAGCATTTAATTAAATTGGCTCCAAGGATATCAGGAAGCCCTTATCAAACACTTCAGAAGGTCTCTGAGACCGGGAAGACTTCCTGATATCCAATTAAACACCTATTGTATAAGAAACTCCGGAGATCTCAGACAATTATCACCTCCCTAGACTGGGCAACCACCAGACTTAACACATCAACTCCGCACCTAAAAACCCATTAAACAGGATGACCATATCAGAACACCATAATCAAACGATTTACACATCAACCACAGACTGGTCAGAGTCAAGTACTGTGTACAAAACAATAACATTTGAATCATACAAAGTGTCAAAGTTCGAGTTTATCTGTAGCCCATTGTGGCAGGCCTTCAGAGTGCTTTCGTGACAGTGCTGTTTGTATGTCCTGATTGCACCTCCGTCGACGTCAATAAAGCTGTACCGCTGTTGAACCTGACTCTGAGTCCGAAGTGGTCATGTTCGCCCACTCGCACTAACAATTGGGGGCTCATCCGGGATCGTGGCCGTCGCTGGAACATCGTATCTGGGCACTGGGTGAGTACCTTTACTCATTTAAATCCGTGGGCATTCCCAGTGTCAGAGCGGTGTTTCACGGCTGCCGCGATCTGAACCTGTGAACAGAGTCCGTTCAATAGCTGTACAGCGGTAAAATAGGGTTTAATTTTTTTTTTGGGCGAGCGAGTGGGTTCGCGAACTGTGATTGATTGTGTTGCCATTACATTACGTGTACCCCTGACGGTGAACCCGACCATAAACTAACTGAACTATAGGTACCTGACAGGACAGAGTTTGAGAATAGTAGAAGCCGGGAGGACGTCTAGTTTGGGCAACTGTGATCGGGCTCTCGGAGTTCGGTAAAAGTCCGGGCGCTGCAAGTCGGGTAGGACCTCTGCAGGCGCGAAAGATTCGGGCCACTGGGGGCAGAATCCACGAGGAGTCTGCTACATGTCCGGGCGCTACTAATTCTGGAGCCTCTGTGAGTGCCTCGACCACTACAAGCAGGAGATCCCTGGTAGCGCAAAAGAACGGCTATAAGCTGGGGGAACTCCTATCTGCGGTCAATTCTACACCTGTCCGCACCCAGGTCAGGGTGATCCCGAGGAGACAGGGAAACGGCGAGGAGTTGGCAAGGAAAGGGTGGCCCCGGCCCCTGAAGTCGTGGTCAGAGCTCACCTGCCTCTGTGCGCGGTAATCTCCCCGCGACACGCAGGACGGGCTCTGCGTGTTGCTGCTGAAAGTTTAAACACACTGACAGTGGGAACACCAAACCAGTTACCTGAGAGATACCCACACAAGTATCTGTGAGAAGCACCAGAGCCGGGATTCGTATAACACTGGTCCTAGTTAAGAGACCAGACATGGATAGCAATGATGCCACCTTCGAATGGGGACCAGAAGGGTCCCTCACCCGCTCTCTAGCAGACAAAAATAAGACACTAATTAAAAGCATGATCAAAGCAGGGTGGAAACCCCAAGAGCCACTTGAAAACCTACGGGAATGGTGGGCGGAAGAAAAGAGGAATAAAGATGATAAGGCTTGGATCCTGATATTAAAAGCCCACGTCACTCTAGCAGGGCGAGTTCATAAATATGTTCAGGACAAGCAAGAACAGTCGGGCACAGCGAAAGCGGGCCACTGTGATGGCTGCTAACCCCGTGCTGCCAGCACTGTCCGACTTCTCACATGAATTTCCAAGTGAGGAGTGTCCTGATTGGGAATGATTAATGGATGAAACGGGCTCACTGTGCGCGACAGGGGGGAACCTCCTGTTGACCACCGACCACCTCCCCCCCCCCCTCCCCCGCCCCTCCCCGCCCCAGGACGCTATGGCAGCTCCCTCAAAGATCGAAAGCGTTCCTGGGGGAGAAGGGAGAGATGTGCGAGGGCGGCAGACCCAGATTAAAATGATCTATGTGTCACCCTCACACCGGGAGACACAATGAAATTATTAGAGAAACTCCCGACCCTCCAGCCCAGACACAGTAATGCAACCTTCTGGCAGAAGATTAAGGAAATGCAATTCATAGAAAGAATCATAGAAACCCTACAGTGCAGAAGGAGGCCATTCGGCCCATCGAGTCTGCACCGACCACAATCCCACCCAGGCCCTACCCCCACATATTTACCCGCTAATCCCTCTAACCTACACATCTCAGGGGCAATTTTTGGCAATTGTGTCATAACCTAAATAATCGGGACATTGCAGGGCTGGGAACAGCCAAGGTGCCCGAGAATTATTGGACCCGGCTTCAGGCCGAGCACCGGAATGGGTCCATGTGTGCAAACCTGGATGAGAGTCACCGAGAGCAGGATCAGGCTCTGGCAGACGTTAAAAATGATATCGTCCATACCATGGGGCAGGTCCCCGTGAGCTGGGGCGCAATAGTTGGGGTATCGCAGGGGAAGGAGGAAGGGGCCCAGGAATATGGGCGACGGAAATTTGATGCCTTTATGGTCCACGGGGGAATGCCCGATGCAGTTCGGCAGAACCCCGCGTTCCTCCAGTCATTTCGATGGCATGGAAAAGTTGCGGATTCATCACCGCAGTGGGGCAGTAAAACACGAAAACATAATCCGAGACTTGGCAACGGCTTCCAGGTTACCCTCAGAGGCAGCCGTCATTAAAATAAAAGCCCACCAGAAGACGAGGACTGCGGAGCAAAAAGGAAACCAACCAGCAGACGCTGCTGCCGAAGCTGCAGCTGGGGAAGCCCTCCCGCAGGTAGCCGCCATCACCACTCCACCCACGGAGGAGGTGGACATTTGTAAACTCCAGTGCAGCGCTGACCCAGACGAGGTGGCATGGTGGGAGCAGGCAGGGCGTCCCTAGAAAAGAATGGGGTATGGCGCAGAGGGCACCAGGTAGTTGCCCCTTCAATCATACAGTCTGAACTACTCCGACTCCACCAAGAACCTGACCACTCCGGCAGGGATGGGACCCTGGCCCGCTTATCAGCCGATTGCTGGTGGACAGGGATGGAGCGAGATGCAGCTAAGCACTGCCAAAGATGTATTATATGCGCTCAGCATAACCCCGGTCGGCCCCTGAAAGTTAAATTAGCTCACCAACCCAGACCAAAGGGAGCTTGGGAAAACCTCCAAATTGATTTCATCGGCCCCCCACCCACCAGCCGAGGGAAGAAGTACTGCCTAGGCCTCAGAGACCAGTTCACCGGTAGAAGCCTTTCCAATTCGGGATTGCGGGGCGACCATGGTAGCCCGCATCCTGGCATACGAAATAATACCAAGGTGGGGAGTCCCGCTGCAACTAAACTCCGACCAGGGGACACACTTTACAGGCAAGGTGATGGAGCACGCTTGCAAAGCCCTAGGAATCCGATTGCGATTCCACATCCCATACCACCCTCAAAGTGCTGGAATGATAGAGCGGATGAACCGCACTCTCAAAAGTGCGATAGCCAAATCCATCGCAGAGGCAGGTCAGGAGTGGGTAGATGTCCTTCCTTGTATTTTGATGCGCCTACGGGCCACCCAAGGTCGTACCGTAGGGCTCACCCCGTCTGAGCTAATGACCGGGAGGGCAATGCGACTCCCAGAAAACATTGCCGTGGGAGGGGAAGAAATGGCACCCCTTCGGAACAAAATCAAGAGATATGTACAGCAACTAGACTTACAGCTCCGAGGTTTGCACCACGCAGCCAGAGACCAGCAAGCCATTAGAGACCAGGCGAGAGATCAAAATGCCAGTCACACCACCACCCTTCCTCAAGGAGGAGATAAAGTTTTAATACGGGTTGCTCCAGATCGACCCGGGTTTGCACCAAAATGGATAGGACCTCACGAGATTATCCTTACCAGCAACACACGTGCCTGTGTCGATGTTAAGGGAAAGGGCCGCTGGAAACATTGGTCACAATTAAAATCTTACCACCACGGGAAAGAGACATGACAGACTGACTGTAAAGACAGGGATGCTCCGACCACTCCACGTATTGGCCCCTAACCATCTTGGTCCATACAGCGGAGGTCGGAATAACAACTTTTATTTTTGGCACAAAAGAGTCGTGCGCCAACCGTGGCACGGATGTATCTATGTATATAGGAATATAAACCTGAATAGATAAATAGATTACGTTAGTCATTTGATATCAATCTAACGTCTGGTGGCCACCACGTTTTATATTCCCTCCCCCAACCCCCTCTCCAGGACCATGTGGACCACTTGGAGGATGATCCACACTGCGACCTTCCTGATGACTGTTGTCTTCCGGGGCTACACCACCTATAAACAATCCCACGGAATAATGTTAAGCACATCCGAGGCATTGTGCGTGCCGGCCGCACCATATATCGAGGACAGTAGGACGCATTTCAACGCGTGGCTGCAGGTCTGTCCAGGCATTGATGAGATCTGCCTCACCTGCACACGAGATATGCACCAAGCATGCATCCAACGGTCGGACTCTCGGAGCAACACTGGCTGCACCTTCGGGACCATCTGCGCCCTCCCTGAACATCCACAGACCCCACTACCAAGTGACATTCGAAAACCGGACATTGACTTTTGCGGATATTATGGACTAGTTGAGGCTCCTGCAGTTTCACTATATGTGTGTTTTATGCTTCCTACAACGCGGGCCCCCACGACCACAGCGCCCGAAATCTTACCCTGCCCCTTGCAACGCAAGGGACCGGAGGGAGGACTGGTGCTGTGGAACGAGGGGGAAATTGTGTACGACAATGTAAAGCACGAGGTCGTGCTTGTTTTGATCGACATCTCAGGAATCCGGGTGCCGGGATACTGTTCAGAACAAAATATGGATCAGATGCTGGGTGGGGAAAACATAAAGCGGGCCATCGATGCAATGGGAGCAACACACTAAAGAAACAAAACACACACACACACACACACACACACAGAAACAAAAGGGACATAGTCAACGACATCTTCACAGGAATAAACACAGGACCCACAGTGGTCAACTCTATTGACATACAGGGACTCAATGATAAGATCGAACAATTAAAGGGGGTGATGAAAGATATCCTGCAGCGGTCATTAGACCAACAGGCCGAGCAGGCTCTTTTAGCGGAGCAGGGCGCTCATATCCAACTAGATGGGATCACAATATTGGAAGCGCACGCCAGTACCATTAACCGCCTCATAGATAGAGAGAGAGAGAACACGGCCCGGGTACAACAGGGACAGCTGTGCCATGCGTTTGGTCTGTGGATGATAGCCCAATTACGGCATAATTTGGACCAGGTACACAGGGGGGAGTTGCCCGACTGGATTCACAACGCCCAGCTAGCACAACTCGCAAATCAGAAGGGGGTGCTGGATAACTGGACCCTGAAAGGAATGACGCGGATGTATCCAGTAATCCCCGACTGCGAGGTTAGCGAGGGCACAGGAGTAGGGATGGTCGTATTGATTCCGACAGTTACACCAGACTCGGGACCATTCCCCATCTTCCAGATCGAGAACATTGGCGTTTTCAGGGGCAATACCTCACTCCGCTACCACCTAACCGAAGTAACGGCCATCTCAAGGCATGGCGTGATGTCAAGTGCCTCCCTCTCGGGATGCAAACAAACCGGAGATATAACCATTTGCCCTCACCCACTGGAACAAGGAGAGGCAGCTGAATGTGGGTTTAATCAAACACAGGGCTGGACTCCAGAAATCATACCGACAGATCCACACTTTGCTTGGGCAGGATATGGAGGACGAGGCAGGTACTGTGTAGCCACAACAAAGACGTCCTTTGTATATAAAGGGCTGACATGTCTGATCCCCAGCCCAAATTTTTGCTTCAGCCCTCGCACACCAGTCACCATTGGCGAGGCCCACATCACCAACATTTGAAGTAGGCAGACTCTGACACTTAATGCCACGGATCCACTGTGAGATGACCTCAAGTACTACCGAGAGCCAGAATAGGCTCCCATCCCACACCGACCCGAAGTGCTGAGGGAGCTCCGCCACAAAGTGGGACCCTCCGTTCAGCTGCACCACCAATTACAGTCATATATTTAAACCCTCGAGCATGACACACGGTCAGCCCTACAGTGCCAAACATGGGCACAGAGGGTATGGGACTGGGGCCTAAACGCGGACATTCGCCCCTGGATCCGGATAATCTCACATGTGCTCGTCACTATTCAATTTATACTCGCAATATCTTGGGGAATAGTGACGTGTTATACATAACACAGGTTAAGGTGCACAGGGAATCACAGCTTCATCATTTAACAGACAGTAAATTGTACAGTTCTCATAAAATCTAGGATTTATGTAAAAGCAGAATTTATTTGAATGTCCAGAAACTTGGCAGGGTCAGTCAGATTCAGGAGGATAACTCTGATGATCATGAATTGTGACCAGAATGAGAGACATGTCCAGAAATTACCTGCTTGTTCATGGGATGTGGGCATGGCTGGCGAGGCCAACATTCATTGCCCATCCCTATTTGCCTTCACTTTCTCGAGGGGACACTAGCAGTGGGAAATAAATGCTGGTCTAGCCAGTGACACACATATCCCATGGACATTTTTAAAAATTCATTTGTGGGACATGGACTTCGTTGGCTGGTCAGCATTTGTTGCCCAATGCTAGTTGACCTTGGAGGTCAATTGAGAGTCAACCACATTGATCTGGCTCTGGAGTCACACGTAGGCCAGACCGGGTAAGGACGATAGATTTCCCTCCCTAAATAGCATCAGTGAACCAGATGGGTTTTTCTGACAATCAACAATCGTTTCATGGTCAACAGCAGATTCTTAATCCCAGTTTCTTTTTTACTGAATTCAAATGCCACCATCTGCCATTGCAGGATTCGAACCCGGGTCCCCAGAATATGAGCTGAGTTTCTGGATTACTAGTCTGGCGATTATGCCACTCGGTCATTGCCTCCCCATCATCAGTTAAACAAAAGTATGTATTTTGAGAGGTGTAAAATGGTTTTCACCAGTAGTCAAACCAGTGATAGCGATTTATGTTTTCATCATTTTTCACTCCGGACTATTTTCTTTCAACTGAAAGGGGAGTTGGATGAGGTTTACTATCGTAACTTGAATCAGTTCCTCATTGGTGCTACGCTTCTGACATAAAAATAGGCCCAGTTTCTTTTTCCTTGTGAAAATTCAGCTGATTTTTGTGTTTTTCACTCTATCCGTTTAGTCTGGATGGCAATAACATGGGAGATTCAGGAATGAAACTACTCTCTGCGGCTCTGAGGAATCCATAATGCAAAATACAGGCATTGAGGTAAGTACCAGAAATCGTGAGATTGTTTATGATAACCGAATGCCTCACACTGTAAATTATTATCAGTGTCAGTAATCGTGACATTACTAATCACTAAACATCATTCCTATCCGTATTAGTGTTATTGTTAAACACGACGTCTTTACGCTGATTCCTGTAATCTTTCTCTCTCTGATCTCCATGTTCGAGAGTAACAGCCTCAGATATTCTCACCGCTGCACTCATTACAAACCAGTCAGTCATGTGTCTGAACCTGAAGTCCAATAAACCGCGAGATTCAGGAGGGAAAGCTTTTAACTATTGATTTATAAATTATTCTCAAAAACATTCAAAGAAAAATGAAAATTTCAGCACAGGAACAGGCCCTTCGGCCCTCCAAGCCTGCACCGACCACGCTGCCTGACTCAACTAAAACCCCCGACCCTTCCGGGGATCATACCCCTCTGTTACCATCCTATTTATGGATTTGTCAAGGCGCCCCTCAAAATTCACTATTGTATCCGCTTCCACTAACTCCCCCGGCAGCGACTTCCAGGCAACTAGCACTCTCTGTGTAAAAGAACCTGCCTCGTATATCTCCTTTAAACCTATGCCCCTCGCAGCTTAAACCTATGCCCTCTAGTAATTGTCTCTTCCACCCTGGGAAAAAGCTCCTGACTATCTACTCTGTCCATGCCTCTCATAATCTTGTAGACTCCCTCATCCTCCAACGTTCCATTGAGAACAAACCAAGTTTCTCCAAACTCTCCTCATAGCTAATGCCCTCCATACCAGGCAACATCCTGGTAAATCTTTTCTGTACCCTCTCCAAAGCCACCACATCCATCTGGAAGTGTGACGTCCAGAACTGAACGCTATATTCCAAGTGCAGCCTTAATAGGGTTCTATAAATCTGCAACATGACTTGCCAATTTTTAAACTCAATGTACCTGCGAATGAAGACAAGCATGTCGTATGCCTTCTTGACTACCTTCTCCACCTGCGTTGACACTTTCAGTGACCTGTCTGCCTTTAAACCCAGATCCCTCTGCCTCGCAATGCTCTTAAGGATTCTGCAATTTACTGTATATTTCCAATCTGTATTAGACCTTACAAAATGCATTACCTCACATTTGACCGGATTAACCTCCATCTGCCATCTCTCTGCCCAAGTCTCCAACCGATCTATATCCTGCTGTTTCCTCTGATGGTCCTCAGCACTATCCAGAAATCCACCAACCCTTGTGTCGTCAGCAAACTTACCATCCAAACCAGTTACATTTTTCTTAATCATTTATATATATATAAAGGTCCAAGCGCTGATTCCTGAGGAACACCACTTGTCGCAGCCCTCCATTCAGAAAGACACCCTTCCTCTGCTACACTCTGTCTTCTATGACCGAGCGAGTTCTGCATCCACCTTGCCAGCTCACCTCTGATCTCATGCGACTTCACCTTCTGCATCAGTTTCACATGAGGGACCTTGTCAAAGGCCTTACTGAAGCCCATGTAGACAACATCCACTGCCCTATCTCCATCAATCATCTTCGTCACTTCCTCGAAAAACTCGATCAAGTTCGTGAGACATGACCTCCCCTTCACAAAACCATTTTGCCACTCACTAATATGTCCACTTATTTCCAAATGGGAATAAATCCTGTCTCGAAGAATCCCTCCAATAATTTCCAAACCGCTGATGTAAGGCTCACTGGTCTGTAATTATCTGGATTATTCTTGCTACCCTTCTTAAACAAAGGAAAAACATTGGCTTTCTCCAATCCTGTGGGACACCCCCGGCAGCCAGTAAGGATACAAAGATTTCTCTCAAGGCCCCAGCAATTTTCTCCATTGCCGCTCTCGGTATTCTGGCGTATATCCCATCAGGACCTGGGGACCTATCTACCGTAATGTTTCTCAATAACCCCAATACCTCTCCTTTTTGATCCCAGCATGACTCAAACTATCTACACACACTTTCCCAGATTCATCATCCAACACGTCCTTCTCTTTGGTGAATACTGACACAAAGTGCTTATTTTAATTCCTCGCCCATTTCCTCTGGCTCCACGCATAGATTCCCTCCCCTGCCCTTGAGTGGGCCAACCCTCTCCCTGGCTACCCTCTTGCTCTTTATATAATGCATAAAAAGCCTGGGGATTGTCGTTAATCCTGCTGGCCAATGCTTTTGGAGACCCCTTTCAACTGTCCTTTGTGCGAGCTTAAGTTTGTTTCTGCCTTATGTGTATTCCACACGTGCTTTGTGTGTTCCCAGCCTCCTTGCTTTGACAAATGCGTCCTTTTTCTCTTTGACTGGGCTCACAATATCTCTCGTTATCCATGGTTCCCAAAACTTGCCATATTTATCATTCATCCTTCCAGGAATGTGCCGGTCCTGAATCGCGATCAACTTGCCCTTGAAAGCATCCCATATGCCGGATGCTGATTTGCCCTGAGATGGTGAGTTGTCCATCTTTTTCATTCATCAGAATAAAAAAGATAGACAAAACAATTAAATGTTTTTAGAAATACCATATATGGGAGGTCACACATTCAATTTGTCATTCAGATGATAGATATTACAGTTTGTATGCTGCTCAGTTTGATTTTAAATAGAAAACTGCTGTGTATTGGTAAGACAGGTAACAAACTATACTGAAATCTGATGAGCTGTATCCCGAAAGATCCACACTCAAATTTGTGTTAAACGGAGCTTCAGGGTCATGTTAAAAGAGAAGGCAGAGATCGAGATGGAGAGCATTAGGAAGGCAATTCCAGAGTTTACAGCCCAGGAGCTCTTACACCCCAGGAGGCGGTAGAGTAAGTTACAATGAGGAAATAAGAACCTTACAAATGGATTTCGATAGTTTACGAGATTGGGTCAAAATATGGTAGATGGACTTTAACATGGTAAGTGTGAGGTCGTGCATTTTGATCTCAAAAATGGGAAGGCGATTTCATATCTAAATGGGGAGAGACTTCGGTGCAGAGAAGTATGGATGTCCTCGCTCATGAGTCACAGAAAACGAGCATGCAGATACAGCAGATAACAAAGAAAGTGAATGGAATGTTGGCATTTGTAGCTAAAGGAATAGAATATAAAAGTAAGGAAGTATTCTTGCAACTATACAAGGCATTGGGGAGGCGGCACCTGGAGTATTTGGCACAGGTTTGGTCCCCATATTTGAGGAAAAATGAAGTGGCATTGGAGGCAAATCAGAGGAGGTTCACTTGATTGATTCAAGAGATGAAGAGTTTGTTGTATGAAGGGAGATTGAACAGTTTAGGCCTATACTCTCTGGAATTGAGAAGTATGAGGGGAAACAAATTGAGGTATACAAGATGATAAAACATATGGATAAAGTAGACGTGGAGCAGATAGAACATAGAACATAGAAAAGCCACAGCACAAACAGGCCCTTCGGCCCACAAGTTGCGCCGATCACATCCCCACCTCTAGGCCTATCTATAGCCCTCAATCCCATTAAATCCCATGTACTCATCCAGAAGTCTCTTAAAAGACCCCAACGAGTTTGCCTCCACCACCACCGACGTCAGCCGATTCCACTCACCCACCACCCTCTGAGTGAAAAACTTACCCCTGACATCTCCTCTGTATCTACCCCCCAGCACCTTAAACCTGTGTCCTCTCGTAGCAACCACTTCAGCCCTTGGAAATAACCTCTGAGAGTCTACCCTATCCAGACCTCTCAACATCTTGTAAACCTCTATCAGGTCACCTCTCATCCTTCGTCTCTCCAGGGAGAAGAGACCAAGCTCCCTCAACCTATCCTCATAAGGCATGCCCCCCAATCCAGGCAACATCCTTGTAAATCTCCTCTGCACCCTTTCAATGGCTTCAACATCTTTCCTGTAATGAGGTGACCAGAACTGCGCGCAGTACTCCAAGTGGGGTCTAACCAGGGTCCTATAAAGCTGCAGCATTACCTCCCGACTCCTAAACTCAATCCCTCGATTAATGAAGGCCAGTACGCCGTACGCCTTCTTGACCGCATCCTCCACCTACTTCCTCTTGTGATGTAGAACATAGAACATAGAACATAGAACATTACAGCGCAGAACAGGCCCTTCGGCCCACGATGTTGCACCGACCAGTTTTAAAAAAAAAACTGTGACCCTCCAACCTAAACCAATTTCTTTTCGTCCATGAACCTATCTACGGATCTCTTAAACGCCCCCAAACTAGGCGCATTTACTACTGATGCTGGCAGGGCATTCCAATCCCTCACCACCCTCTGGGTAAAGAACCTACCCCTGACATCGGTTCTATAACTACCCCCCCTCAATTTAAAGCCATGCCCCCTCGTGCTGGATTTCTCCATCAGAGGAAAAAGGCTATCACTATCCACCCTATCTAAACCTCTAATCATCTTATATGTTTCAATAAGATCCCCTCTTAGCCGCCGCCTTTCCAGCGAAAACAATCCCAAATCCCTCAGCCTCTCCTCATAGGATCTCCCCTCCATACCAGGCAACATCCTGGTAAACCTCCTCTGCACCCTCTCCAAAGCCTCCACATCCTTCCTGTAATGTGGGGACCAGAACTGCACACAGTACTCCAAGTGCGGCCGCACCAGAGTTGTGTACAGTTGCAACATAACGCTACGACTCCTAAATTCAATCCCCCTACCAATAAACGCCAAGACACCATATGCCTTCTTAACAACCTTATCTACTTGATTCCCAACTTTCAGGGATCTATGCACACATACACCTAGATCCCTCTGCTCCTCCACACTATTCAAAGTCCTCCCGTTAGCCCTATACTCAACACATCTGTTATTCCTACCAAAGTGAATTACCTCACACTTCTCCGCATTAAACTCCATCCGCCACCTCTCGGCCCAACTTTGCAACCTGTCTAAGTCTTCCTGCAAACTACGACACCCTTCCTCACTGTCTACCACACCACCGACTTTGGTGTCATCAGCAAATTTGCTAATCCACCCAACTATACCCTCATCCAGATCATTAATAAATATTACAAACAGCAGTGGCCCCAAAACAGATCCCTGAGGTACACCACTTGTAACCGCACTCCATGATGAATATTTACTATCAACCACCACCCTCTGTTTCCTATCCGCTAGCCAATTCCTGATCCAATTTCCTAGATCACCCCCAATCCCATACATCTGCATTTTCTGCAGAAGCCTACCATGGTGAACCTTATCAAACGCCTTACTAAAATCCATATATACCACGTATCCTAAGACCAGAGGTCATGGTCTTAGTGTAATAGGTATCAAAATTTTTAAAAAGAGTTTGAGGAGTAACTACTTCTCTCAAAGTGTTGTGAATCTGTGGAATTCGCTGCACCAAAGTGCGCTGGACGCTGGGACCGCGAGTAAATATAAGGAGGAGTTAGACAGATTTTTAATGTCAAGGGTTCAAAGGTTATGGGGAGAAGGCCGGAAAATGGGGATGAGGAGCAAATCAGTCATGATCAATGGTTTAGTGGAATGGCCTAATTCTGCTCCTATATCTTATGAACTTATGAATTTATGAGCTCAGGTCTCAGCTCAGCTGCCAATGGTAATAATCGCAGTACAGAATAGTCTGAATTGTATCTCTACTAATAATGGTATGATTTTACTAACACAAATAATGATACTAAAATTACCATTGCTATCAATATTCGTATTGTTAGAACCATTGCCCACTATTAATAGGCACATAACCAGCTTGGCAGCAATGTTAAAGCCATGAAATGAAATAGACAAACGATTCATGGATATGAAGTTGTCTGTGAGACAGACAGGAGTAGTGAACTGTACTCTTTCAGTTAGAGGAAGCTAACAGTGACTTTCCCCAGCAATCAGTACAGTGTTACTATGGCTAATTGTTTTCGCATATTTCAACAAATAAGACTTGGGTGTATCTAAAAATGAGATGTGAACCTGGTGAAGCTCCAGCACACGGTCATTTGCCAACCAGAATGTGGAAGCAGCATATGATAGACCAAATTCAATCATATCAAAAGCAATGGATCAAATCAAAGAATTTCAGTCTTGCCATATCCAGTCATAAATAGTGTTAGACATGCCACAAATGTTGTACATACCACTGACATTACGTGATATTTTGGTAGAGTGGTGAGCACTGCTGCCTCTCCCCACCAGGGGCCAGGGTTCAATACCTTGGGCGACTGTGTGGAGTTTGCACGTTCTCCAAATATCTGTGTGTGTTTCATTCGGGTTTCTCCCACAGTCCAAAGATGTCAGGTTCGGTTGATTATGCCAATTTGTCCCTTAGTTTCTCAAGATGTTTCGGTTAAGGGGACGAGTGGGAAAATATATGGTGTTATAGAGAAAGGGCCTGGGGAAGATGCTCTTTCAAAGAATTCGGGCAGACTCGATGGGCTAAATGGCTGCCTCCTGCACAGTGGGAATTCTATGATTCTATAAACATGCCACAAGAATCCCATCATTACGAATGAGGGAACCCAGAACATCAGTGCAAACAACGGAGATGTGCGGGTTAGTCCAAAGATGTGCGGGTTAAGTTGATTGGCCTTGCTAAAAGTTTCCCCTTCGTGTCCTGAGATGTGTAGGTCAAAGGATTAGCGGGTAAATATGTAGGGATAAGGGGGTAGGGCCTGGGTGGGATTGTGGTCGGTGCAGACTCGATGGGCCAAATGGCCTCTTTATGCACTGCAGGGATTCTATGAACGAGTCTGGAACAATAACAGCCACCTTCAGCCAGAAGTGCCGAGAGAGATAATTAATGTCGCCCTCCTCTTGAGGTCCCCAGCATTACACAGTGTCAATTTGATTCGCTGCATGTGAGATAAGAAAAGACTGAAAGCACTGCAAACTGCAAATCCATGAGCCTGACAGTATCCCAGCAATGATACTGAAGACTTGTTTTCCATAACTAATCATTCCCCAGCCAAGCTGATACAGTGCACCTACGATACTGAATCTACCTGACAATGTGGAAAAAGGCAGGGCAAATCCAATCTGGTGAATTATTGCTCCATCATTCTTCTCTTGATCATCAGAGAAACGTTCACTGATGATTCCCCAATGCTCATTACTGATCACCATTCCTCAGAGACTGAAGCAGTCCATGTCCATAAACAGCAACACCTGAAAAAGCTCGAAATTCTCAGCACCTTTGACATCACCTGTGGAGAGAGAACAGATAACGTTTCAATCTGGATGACAGTTCATCAGAGCTCGGGGCTTAAGGCCTGGAGAACATTCAGGCTTAACCTGATGATGGTAAATAATGTTTCACTACAGAAGTGTCAGGCAAGGACCATCTCCAACAAAAGCAATCGAACCATATTCCCTTTACTTTGAATGGCAGCACCATTGTTGAATCCTCGACCATCAACATCCTGGGTGGTGCCGGGCACACTGGGACCATTGAACAGACATTGAACTGTAAATAATATGACTCCAAGAGTAGGTCAGATCCTGGGAATTCGGAGCTGGAGAACTCACCTCCTGTCTCCTTGCTTGTCCTCCATCTACAAGGCACAAGTCAGCAGTGTGATGGAATCTGCGCATCTTGCTGGAATGAGTGCAGCTTCAAAAACACTCAAGAAGCTCATCCATGGCAGAGAAGCCACTAGATCAGCAGGCCATCCGCCAACCTTGACTCTCTCCACGACAGACACACAGTGGCAGCATTGTGTACCATATTAAAGGTGGACTATAGCAACTCAGTAAGAAGTTTAACAACACCAGGTTAAAGTCCAACAGGTTTATTTGGTAGCAAAAGCCACTTTTGGCTTTTGCTACCAAATAAACCTGTTGGACTTTAACCAAGTGGCTTTTGCTACCAAATAAACCTGTTGGACTTTAACCTGGTGTTGTTAAACTTCTTACTGTGTTTACCCCAGTCCAACGCCGGCATCTCCACACTATAGCAACTCACCAGGGCTCCTGAGACAGTGTCTTCAAAATCCGTACTGTCTAGATGGGCAAGGATATCAGAAGACTGGATCACCTTCAGATTCCCTGGAAGCCACAAATCACCCTGACTTGGAATATATTGCTTTTCCATCACAAGTGTAGGATCATAATCATGGATGTATCTTCCTACCGGCATTTACCAGATCGCTGCAGAATTTAGGAAGAAGGCTCACCACACCCTTCTCAAGGCCAAAAGGGATGGGCTCACAAGTTTTGGCATTGCCAGTGACACCATTATCCCATGAAATAAGTAAAAAAGACCAGCACTATCGACTGAAGGGATGGGTAATTGTGCCTGTCTGTAACCCACACACCGTTACAGAGGAGAGACACAACAGCTGCTACTGGACAACTTGAATGACCATTGAGCAGGCCAGAGGGTTTCGAAAGATAGACCTGGTGAAGCCTTTCAATATGCCCAGCAAGAGTCATGAGTGTCCTGGCGTTGTGCTGTGCTCTATAGCTGGTGTCAGAGTGGAGAAGCTTTGAACACAGTGTGATGCCATACGATGTTGACCAGATGCTTCATGATAAGGAACACCATGGACCACAGGCCAGGGACATGGGATATGTCAGAGAGGACCGCGATTCAGTAATACAGATATGCTTTGCCTGAATCTTACTCACACAGCCATTCAGTGTAACAAAACTCCCACCTTATGCAGCCCTGTTGCTGATTCAGTGAACGTTTTACCATTTATCTGGAGCTGTCACTGCATTTCCCATCTGACATTCCCAGTGAAATGTTAAAGACCCAGTAATGTGGTGAAGGATTTTTTTGTGGTGCCCCTTCTCCGATTTTATTAAAAACACACTCATAACAAGGTATCTGGCAAACAACAAAGCATAACCCTGTGAATCCCACCGAAACAAACCTACCATGACAACCACCGCCATCCCCGGACTTTCCGCTGAGCTACAGGCAGGATCTTTACCTCTCTCCTCTGAAAATTTTGATGACTGTGGCCTTTGTCCTCGGATTTGATGAGTCCTGGAATGATCCAGCCGATTGCGGGTCCACTGCACAGATACTGGAGTTATTGCCGTCATCATAGCTTTGTGAGGTGCTACTGTCACAGTCGGAGGAGAAGAGGAACCGCTGCCCTCTCCAGGGGTGTCCTGAGAGGAGACTCCGGATGCTGCAGGCAGCCACTCCTATATCCATTCTGGGGAAACTGGACACTCCCTGCTCAGCTGGGGAGGTCCTGACAGTGACTCCAGCCACATTTTCCCACACCTCCCGCAGCCCATGTTCCACAGAGCTCATGGAGATGGTGAGAACATGCAGGTTCATGTGTATTTCCTATGGATGATATGCTGGATGTGACTCTCCATGAAGGTCACCAATCTCACAACTGAGGATGCTATTTATGCCCATACCTGAGACATGGTCACACTGCTGGCCTGGATTGACTCCTCCATCCTTTGTGTATGGATACGCATAGCCTTTGGAAGCACCACCGGATGTTAAAATACTGCAGTTCCAGTATCTGCTGCATTGTTTAAGACTCCAGTCAAATGTCATCTTCCTGAAGCTGACAATGCCCTGTCCCCTCAGAGTGAGTTAACTCAGCTATTAATTACTGCCTCCATCAGCTGTTCAGGTTTGTCATTGCTGCCCTGTGCTGCCAGATTGTAACCCTTTTGCTAATCGGGTGAGACAGTATCTGCTCTGGTGGAGGTTATGGGGTAAAATGTGACAGTGCATCTTTTGAGCACCCCTCATCTTACGAGTTAGACACTTGTCTCCCCCTTGCAGCGGCTGTTGATTTTGTGAGAGTGAAGAATGTTAGAGGGTAATGCACATTCCAATATGTCCTGCAGTCTGTTCCTAATCTGGATGGAGATGTTCTTTGGACAATTTCTCTTTCAGCTATGTTCATATATTAGCCTATAGGTTTAACAGTCCTTGCCAGAACATATTGATCCTTTTGTCTCACTGCAATCACGCGCTGCCTGCTGAGACCCTCGGCACTTTCCATCCAGTCTTGCTTGGGTTGATGTGACAGATCTCCTCCTCCAGTCCTGAGGGAACAGAACCTCCCTCCAAACCGATATAGCCTTGAGAATTTCCAGGGAAGTGCCAGTGAATTGTGTTTAATCTGCCTTCTGCCATTTCACCCCTTTGTCCATTAACTAGGGGTCCCTCACTGGTGTCCCCTGAGCTGTTGCGTTTGAAAGTGCTGCTGGCTGCCTTCAAGTATGGTGCCAGCATTGCCTAAATGGGATCTTCGCCTGCAGTCAGTGGTTAAGGAATGGAATGCACAGGGTTTTGGAGGAAGGTGAGGGATTGGCACTCAGTAAATGTCTCCTTCGGAGATTCAGTGCAGACACCATTGGCCGAAAGGCCACCTTCTGCTCTGTAACAAGTCTGTAATTCTGCCTGTGCTGCGTGAGTGGACGGATTCCCCACACTTGTGAGACAGTAATGTGTCGGTTCTGGCAATAGTGTGGAGTTGGTTAGTTCAGGTGTTTCGGTGTCTAAAGTGTAATGTGGAATGACATTAGTGTTGTGCGTTTGATCCTTGTACTGCCTGTGGGAGTTCATGGAGTTCCACCTCCCCTCATTGCCCCACATTTACTAAGTTGTGTCCCTGAAGCTTCATGTGACAAATTGTTTCTCTCTCTATTGGAGAGAAATGCTAATATTTCATTGAGGACTATGACTACTAACACTGTCCACACTGCATCATCACCAACTTCCAGTTGAAACATCGATACATTTTCAACCATTATCTTCACAGAATTGTTAAGGTGCACAATGAGGCCATTTGGCCCATCGTGTCTGCACCAGCTCATCAAACTAGCATTAGGATTTGGCATCATTCTCCAGCCATTTTCTCGTATCCTAGCTCATTGTTTATGTTCTAATAAACATTTAATTCCCTTCTGAATGCTTCCATTCAGCCTAACTCCACCACACTTCCGGCTTTAAATTCCAGACCCGAACCATTGACAGTGTGGAAAAGATTTCTCTTACATTCTCTCTCTCCAACCCCACCACGCACTCCATTCCTGAGCCACTGACCATCCCATGTCCCTCCCTAGTGACTCAGGGTAATGACATGGGGATCCTGTCCTCTTCCCTTTCACTGTCATCCCTTTTGTCATTTAACCACTCCGTCACTTCCATTTTGTTCTTTCCTTGTCACCCGCCCTTCCCCAGATCCCTGTCACTTAAAACAATTTAATTCACTGCTGTTTCCAATTTCTAATTTTAGCTAATTGGACTGAAACTAAATCTGCTTCTATCTTCCCAGATTCTGCCTGTCCTGCTGAGAGTTTACAACATATTGTAATCATATTTCAGATTTACTGCATCAATAGTATGTTTCCTTGTGCATGAACTGAAGTTGTGTTTCTTGAATGTCGCACGCTGGACATTATTATTGTTAATGATCATATTCTTAAAAACACTGTGGATTTACCCTGATTCATGTTATTTTTCTCTCGCTGATCTCCAGTTTCTATAATAATGATCTCACAGATTCTTGTGCCAAGGACCTGGCCTCGGCTCTCAGTACAAACTGCTCACTGATAGATCTGAATCTGGGTTTGAATAAACTGGGAGATTCAGGAGTGAAACTGCTGTCTGTGGCTCTGAGTAATCCTGACTGTAAAACACAGAAGCTGAAGTAAATAGCAGACTGTGTGTGATTGTATCTATAATAACTGAATATTCAAAAATATAATTTGACTACTGGTGTTTGTATAAAAAAAACTGTCCATTGCTATTGGCGCCAGTTTTTAATAAGGAAAACAGCTTTTACACTGACTCGTGACATTTCTTTCTCCGATTCGTAAGGAATGGGATGTTAGTGCCACAAATCTTTATGTCGAGAGTGCGGGGGAGTAATGTTGTGGTTCGCCATCTGAGGTCCGCTCCTCCTCCTCAGGGGCGCACGGCTCTCCCTCGACACAGCAACCATTGATTTGTGAAAAGGGGCGAATGAATAGATGACAGCAAATGAAGAAAGGACATGGTGGTGGAATCCCTCTGTTAGGAATAGATAACTGTACAGTAGAGAAAGGTGAACTTAGTTGAAATGATCAAGATGCAGATTCAGTTTGGGTAGAGAAAATAATTAGCAAAGGTAAAAGGAATTAGGCCACTTGTGGGAATCATTTATAGGCTCCGAACAATAGACACAATCTCTGATACAGTAAACAGGAACAATAATGGCGTCTTGTACAAGCATACTACAATAATCACGGGTGATTTTAACATTCATGTACAAAGAAGAACAAAGAGCCAAACGGCACAGTAACAGGCCCTTCGGGCCAGCAAGCCGCTGGCGACTCCCCATTCTCATTCAGACCTACATTGCTCATACGCAGTTTCCATTCCTTTGTTCATCTCCTGTTCATGTTTCTATTAAGATAAACCTTGAACATTGACAGCATGCTTGCTTACGTCAACTTCACTGGCTGTGCATTCGAGGCACCCATCACCCTCTATGTGAAATCTTTCCCCGCACGTCTCCTCGAAACATTCCCCCTCTTGCCTTCAAACTATCCCATCTTGTGGTTGACTTTTCCACCCTGAGGAAAAGCCTCCACTATCAACCTCTATCAGGTTGCCCCTCAGCCTTCGTTTTTCCAGTGATAACAATCCGAGTTTATTCAACGTCTCCTCATACTTTAACCAGAACAATATTCCATATGTGGCCTAACTAAATCTTAACATAACTTACCAACTTTTATACTTGATGCCCTGGCCACTAAATCAAGCATGCTTCATGCCTTGTTGACCAAGTTATCCAGCTGTGTTGCCGCTTTCAGGGATCAGTGGACAAGTACGCACAGATCCCTTCGTATGTCAATGGTCCTTTTGTTTTTCTCAGACAGCGAAGGCTGGGGGACTACCTCATGGAGTTGTATGAAATTATAGAAAGAACCTTTCCCCTTCGCTCTCAGGCTCAATAACCAGGAGCATAGATTTAAGGCATTCGGCAGGAGTTTCAGAGGAGAATTGAAAATGGCACAGTGGTCAGCACTGCTGCCTCACAACGTCAGGGACCTTTGTTTAACTCCAGCCTCTGGTGACTGCCTGTGTGGAGTTTGCATGTTTACCCGTGTGTGTGCAGGTTTCTGTCAGGTACTCGAGTTTCTCCCACAGTCCAAAGATGAGCAGGTTAGGTGGATCAACCATGTTAAATTATCTCTTAGTGTCCCAAGTTGTGTAGTTTCCGTGGATTTGCCATAGTAAATGTCCCGGGTTAAGCGCGTGTGTGGGCCTGGTTAAGTTGATTTTTTGGAGAGCCAGTGTAGAGTCGATTGGCACTGTCGGGATTCTATGGTTCTGTGGAAATACTTTTTAACCCACAGGGTGGTGGGAATCTGGATCTCACTGTGTGAAAGGGTGGTGGAGTCGGGAACACTCTTAACATTTGAGAAGCAGTTGGACTAGCGTTTGAAATGCCACACCATACAATACTACGGAACAAGTGCTGTAAAATGAATGAGAATAGATTTGTGTTTGATGGCTGACACAGACACGATGGGCTGAAGGGCCTCAAGTTGGAAGTTATGAACAAGAACCTGAAATTTCACTGATTCCTGTTATTTCTCTCTCTGATCCCAAAGCAATCGATTGTCAGTTGCATTGATTTTAGTGCCGTGGAGGTAGGGGAATCATGTGATGGTGACTCTGAGGACCCTTTCACCTGCTTACAGGGGACAGATGTCACCCAGTCACATAACCGTTGATTTGTGAAGAAGAGAAAAGAGTGACTGGAGACAATTGTTAAGACGCAGGCCAGAAACTCCAAGGCGTTTTGTGAAGTTAGCCGAGACTCTTAGTTTTACATTAGATTTTGGCATTGATGAGCATGAGGTGTTTCACTCCAGGTATGAATCAAGTGACCCACGAGGATGCTACTTTCAAACACAGTTTATTTAAAAATGCAGTTAGAACCTAACAACAAAAATTAGCATAACCTTTACCAATTGCAAGACTTCAACATGACACAGTGTAACTCCTGACATCGAGCTATCTCTGCTGTTACAATGCAAAGCAATACCCATGCATGCACGCTTCTCCAACATCAGTTAGCACAAAAACAAGTATGCTCACGTGATGTCGATTTCCAGATATTTCTCCGTTAGTTCAGCTTAAAATAAACATGACATCAATTATACTGCCCCAGTAACAATAAAGGGCACTGGCTACACATACCACGGTGCCGACAACATAACCTGCATAGAAACGTGATTAAAATATAAATTAGAAGCAGGAGTCGACCATTCAGCCATTCAAGACTGCTCCGCCACTCATTTTGTTCATGGCTGATCATCGAATTCAATAGCCTTCAGTATTCAAAATATTTCTGTAAGACATAGTTTGTCACAAAATGTACATTCCAATATGTCCTTCAGACGGTTCCATATGACGAGTGATGGGCACACAAGCTCAATGTATTGCAGGTACCGGAGATTCTCCTGTGCCCATCCATTCGACCGCTCACTTTCAGCTCCGCAACCCATTTCCCGCCGTGATTGCTGTTCTCCCTGCTCCAGCGCTGCTACTTCTCGGTGTAAGGATTACAAAAACTGGACGCTGCCTCCATTATAGTTCATTCCCTGACGTTGCGTGCTCTTTTCTACGGGCACATAAAGTTCCATTGTTACTCTCCCAGTCAAGACACAAGCCTATACTTGTGACAGCCTTACTGACTATCATGTGACCATTCCATTCTCACAGTGCAAGAGTTATCTTTGAATAACCAGAACTCTGCAGAGAGAGGCTGACATCTATCTGACAGTCGATGCTGCTGTCTGGGCATTGCCTGTGTCTGGATGGGCCTTCTACAATTTCAATTTCTTCTCATTCGACCCCATATGCCTCAGACTGTATGTTATAAGATGCTTCACCACCTTGTCAGAACATAGTAGGTTATTGATGCGTTTGCCTCCCTGCAACCACATAACCCACGCCTGCTCAGGTCTCTGGCAATCTCCATCCAGACTTACTTGGATTAATGTGGCAGGTGTTATCCAGTCTTGAGAACACAGAGATTTGGTCCAAACGCACGTCGCCTTGGGGAACACTATCAAGTGTTTTCAAGTTCATCATTGAATTGAGTTTAATCTTCCTCCTCCCATTTCAGCCCTGTGTTCAGTCACCTCGCTGGTCTCTCCAGAGCTGCTGCCTATTAACTTGCTGCTGGTGCCAGCATTGCCTGCACCGGAACTTACTCTGCAGCGAATGGCTAAGGACAGGAATTCACTGCCTGAGAGTTTGGTGGCGACAAGGTCAGTTGAAACTTTCCAAAGGGAATTGTATTGTTATCTGAAAAGGAAGAATGTACAGGGTTATGGGGAGAATTTGGGGGAATGACACTTAGTAAATAGCTCATTTAGTGAGTCAGTGCGCACAGCATCGGTCGAGTGGTCTCCTTCTGCTGTGTAACAATTCTGTGATTCTACCTGAGAGATATACCAATGGCGCTTTGTGGACACTGGTTAAATTATATAACCATGTCGACACTGCAACATCACCAACTTCCAGTTAAAATATTGATACATTTCCAAACATAACTTTCAAAGAATTGTTGCGGAGAACCACGAGGCTAAATGTATCTGCACCGGCTCACCAAACTATTATTCGGAATTTGCCTCATTCTTCTGCCTTCTCTTTGTACCTTTGCACATTGTTTCATTTGAATATTAATCGACTGCCCTCTGTGATGCCTCGATTCAGCCTTCCTCCACCACACTTCCAGGTTGTACATTCCAGACCCGTACCACTTGCAGCATGAAAAAGGTTTCTCTCACATTATCTTCACCAAAACCACAAACCCTGAGCCACTGACCATCCCATGTCCCTCCCTAGTTACTTAGGGTAAAAACATGGGAATCCTGTGCTCTTCCCTTTAACCATCATCCTTTTTGACATGTAATTACTCCGGCACTACCATTTTGTTCTTTCCTTGTCACCCGCCCATCCCCAGCTTCTTGTCACTTAAAAATATTTAATTCACTGCTATTTCCAAGTTTTAATTTTAGCCAATTGAACAGAAACTAAATATTTTTAAGATTATGTGGGGCATGTACGTATTGGATAGTCAGAAGATTTTGCCCAGTGTGGAAGAGTCAATTACTGTGGGCATTGCGAGGTGCAATGTTTAAAGGAGATATACGAGGCAAGTATTTTTACACAGAGGGTATTGGTGGCTGGAACTCGCTGCCGCAGGAGGCAGTGGAAGCGGATACGGTAGTGACTTTTAAGGGGCGTCTTGACAGATACATGAATAGGATGGGAATAGAGGGATATGGTCCCCGGAAGGGTAGGGTTTTTTAGGTCAGTCGGGCAGCATGGTCGGTGCAGGCTTGGAAGGCCGAAAGGCTTTTCCTGTGCTATGATTTTCTTCTTTCTTTGTTCTATGTTTCTCTCTTCATAGATACTGCCTGTCCTGCTGAGAGTTTCCAGCTTATTTTAATCATATTTCAGATATACTGCATCATTTTTGCCTTCCGTGTCAACTGAAGTTGTGTGTCTTGAATGTCCCGCGCTGTACATTATTATTATTAATCTTATTTTTAAAAACACTGTCGATTTTCTCTGATTCCTGTTATTTTTCTGTCTCTGATCTCCAGTTTGGGTCATAACCATCTCGCAGATTCTTGTGCCGAGGACCTGGCCTCTGCTCTCAGTACAAATCAGTCACTGATATATCTGAATCTGGGTGGCAATAAACTGGGAGGTTCACGAGTGAAACTACTGTCTGCGGCTCTGAGAATCCGGGCTGTAAAATACAAGTACTGCAGTTAATACCAGACTCTGTGAGATTGTATCTATAATAACTGAATATTCAAAAATATAATTTGACCAATGGTATTTGTATACAAAACTCAGTCCAGTACAATTGTAATTGGTTTATGAATAAGGAAAAGGTGTTTACTCTGACTCCTGTTGTTTTTCTCACTGATCCCTAAGCAATGGGATGTCTGTCCACAAATTCCTTATGTTGAGGGCGTGGAGGAATAATGTTATGGTGCACCCTCTGAGGCCCTCTCCTCCTCCTCGGAAGTGCACAGCTTTCCCTTGGCACAGCATCCATTGATTTGTGAAAAGGGGGATAATGAATAGATGACAGTAAATGGAGACAGGACATGGTGTTGGAGTCGCTCTGTTAGTAACAGATGACAGTACAGTAGAGACAGGTGAACTTAGTTTCAGTGATCAAAATGCAGAATCAGTTTGGGCAGACTTAAGAATTAGCAAAGTTAAAAGATCATGTGTGGGAATCTTTCATAGGCCCCTTACAATATTCAGAATCTCCGACACAGTTTATAGAAAAAAACAATAGGGTATTGTAAAAGCATACTGCAATAATCAGGGGTGATTTTAATCATCTTATACAAAGAAGAACAAAGAACCATACAACATGGTAACTGGTGCTTTGGCCCACCAAGCCTGTGGCGACTCCTAATCCTTATTCAGGCCCAGTACTTACTGCCCATACCTTAACCCTCCTTGACAAAGCAACATTCTGGTCAACCTTCGTTACACCCTCTCCAAAGCATTCACATCCTTCTGGTAGTGTGGCGAACAGAACTGCAAGCAATATTCCAAATGTGGCCTCAATAAAGTTTCATACAGCTGTAACATAACTTACCAACTTTTATACTCGATGCCATGGTCGATGAAGACAAGCATGCTGTATGCCTTGTTGAACACCTCCTCCACCTGTGTTGCCACTTTCGGGGATCTGTTGGACTTGCAAGCACAGATCCCTCTGTTTGTAAATACTGCTATGGGTTCTTCCATTTACTGTATAAATCGATCTGAATTAGGTATTTTAAAAAGCATACAGATTGCATGAATTAGATTGTCAAATAGAATAGAAGATTAGTTCGCAGAATGTATTCAAGCAATTTCCCGGAGAAGCACGTTCCAGTGCCAAACTCAGAACAAGCTGTTTTAGACACGGGGATGTGCAAATGTGTGGCGTTTCCAAGAAAAGTACATTCTTCCAATTTGAAAAACAGCAGCAGAAGTGTTCCAACCATTGCTAATTCAAGGACTGTATTAGATTAAGCAAATATGTGGCACAGTGATTGGCACTGCTGCCACACAGCGCCAGGGACCCGGATTCATTCCAGTTTTGGGCGAATCTGTGTGGAGTTTGCACGTTCTCCCATTGTCTGCGTGGGTTTCCTCCGGGTGCTCTGGTTTCCTCCCATGGTCCCAAAGATGCGCAGGTTTGGTGGATTGACCGTACTAAATTGCCCCTTGATATCCAAGATGTGTAGGTTAGGGGGATTAGCGGATAAATGTGTGGGGTTACAGGAAAATTAGCAACTGCAGACCTGTTAGTCTGGCATCGCTGGTATGGAAAGTCCTGTAATCTATAATAAAGGAAGTGAGAGGAGAACACACTAACATTTAACACAAACGCTCACAAATCCACTCCAGACTCCTGCAGGTCAATATGAGGGTTAGGCAGGACCAACCCGGATTCATGAAAGGCTGCCATGGTGACACAGTGGTTAGCGCTGCTGCATCACAGCGCCAAGGGCCCGGATTCATTTCCAGCCTTGGGTGACTGTCTGTGTGGAGTTTGTACATTCTCCGCGCGTCTGAGTGTGTTTCTATCGGGTGCTCCGGTTTCCTCCCATACTCCAAAGATGTGCAGGGTAGACGGATTGGCCATGGTAAAATTGCCCTTCGTATCCCAAGATGTGTAGGTTAGGTGAATTAGCCCTAGTATATTCATGAGGTTACGGGGAGCGGACCGTGGTAAGATACTCCATCAGAGTGTCTCAATGGACCGAATGACCACCCCCTACATAGTTGCATGTTTCACTCACAAGAGGTTATTAAAGAAAATTGGAGCACATGGGATTGGGTGGAATATATCAGCATGGATTGAGAACTGGTTAGTGAACAGAAACACAGAGTTGGAATAAATGGGTTATTTTTGGGTTGACAGCCACTAATTGGAGAGAAACGCAGGAAGCAGTGTTTGGGTCTCAGCTATTCACAATCTGTATCAATGATATGGATGTGGGAATCAAATATAATATTTCCAAATTTGGGAATAATAGAAAATTAGGTGGAAATCTGAATTGTGAGGAGGATGTGAAGATGTTTCAAGAGGATGTGGAGAGGCTCAGGGATTGGCTAAAACTTTGCCAGATGGACTGCAACGTGGAAAATTGGGAGGTTATCCAATTTTATAAAAAAAACAGAAATTGAGAGAACTCCAAGGATATTTTGATGTCCTTGTTCATGAAGCACTGAAAGCTAAGATGCAAGCACTTAAGCTAACAAATGGTCTGTTAGCCTGTATCGTAAGAGGATTTGAGTTTAGGAGCAAAGATGTCTTACTGCAATTATATACAGCTTTGGTGAGACCACATCTGGAGCATTGTGAACAGTTTTGTTCTCCTGACTGAAGGAAATATGTACTTAGCAAGTAAAGAATGTTCACTAAAATAGTTCCAAGGACAAATTGGTTGTCATATGAGGGAAAAAAATGTCAGGCCTTTGCAAGAATGATAGCTGACCTTATTCAAACATATATTATTTTCATGTGGCTCAATAGGCCAGAAAGGATGTTCCCCCTGGCTGGAGGGTCTGAAACCTGGGACATGGTCTGAGATTAAGGGGCTATTATTTAGGCTGAGATGAGGAGTATCTGTTTTTCGTTAGAATGCTGGTGAGCCTTTGGAGTTTTTCAGAGAGCTTTGGGGAACAGTCATTTACTTTGTGCAAGACTGAGCTCGATGTATTTCTACTTATTAACAATATCAACGAATGCAGGAATATTGCTGCAATGTTGAAGTAGAAGATCAGCCATGGCTCATTGAATGATGGAGCGGGTTTGAAGGACTGAATGGCTGACTCCTGCTCCTGCTTCTTAACGTCCTGACTGCAATGGGAATGGATGAAGGTGAGAGTGGGGAAGTTTTGCTGCAGTTTTACATGATCTTCATTGGAACACAACTGATGTAATGTGTATAGTGTTGGGCCCATGACTTAAGAACGGCTAGAATTGTATTAGAACCAGTTCAGAGAAAGTTCACTCGACTGATCCCTGGGATGGAGAGGTCGATTCATCGAGGAATATTTGAGCAGATTGGAGCTATATCTATTGAAATTCAGAAGATTAAAAGGTGATCGCATTGAAACAAATAGGTTCCTGACGGGATGAAATAGGGTGGTTGCTGAGAGGTTGTTTTTTCTTGTAAGAGAGACTGGAACAAGTGGACACATTTTGAAATTAAATTGTCAGTCCCTTAAGACTGAGATGAGGATAAATTTGTTTTTTAGAAGGTCGCTAGTCAGTGGAATTATCTTCCCTGGAGACTATTGGAGGCAGAATCATTGAATATATTCAAGGCTGAATTAAGAATGATTTTGGATTCAGAAGAGAATCAAGGGTTACGGGGGTGATACGGGGAAAGGAGACTACAATTAGATCAGCCGTGATGGAATATGCTCGAAGGGCTGAATAGCGTTCTGCTGCTCCGAGTTATTTTGTTCTTATCCCAATACGTCCTTCAGACTGCTATCTGTGACCAGTGATGGATATACAAGTTCTCTGTTTTGTCCTCACCAGAAGCTCTCCCGTGCCCATTCATTAGGCCATTGACTCTTTCAGCCCCACAAACCATCTCACCAGCAGTGATTGCACACTCTGCCGCCAGGTCTTCCTGACCCAGCACTTCATGTTCCATTGTGAAAGGATGGCAAGATCTGGATGTCTCCACTCCTCTTCACTCATTCCCTGACGTTGTTTGTTCACTTTCCAAGCACATAAATTGTTACTTACCCATCAGAAACATGAACCAGCCCAGGGTTGTCCAACATGTGGACCAAGGGGCGAATGTGACCCTCGAAGCCCCTCAATGCGGCCCCTGGAGCCAGTTTCCAAAATCTCAGTGACACAGTTCAGTTTGAATGGCAGAATCTGCAGAGAGCGACTCCTCCAGTCAAATGTTGTTTCTTTCCCATGTTTGCTGCTGCTGGGTTTTTGAGCCCATCTGCAGCAAATGTGGGAAATAAACTATTTGTGATTGATGAGGATTAATTTCTAATTCTCATCTTTATTTAGTACTCATTATTGTGCTCAGCAAGTTGTTTCTTTTCATATCTCAGTTTAGATTGTAATTGAAATTTATGTTGTACCAAACTTTATCATTCTCAAATTTACTCATCGGCCCCTTGAGTGAGGAAAACATCGACATGCGTTTGCCCACGTAAAAATGTTGGTCAATCCTGCTCCAGCCTATGCTGTGCCAGCCTAACGGACATGTCTCTGACAGTCAATGCTGCTGCCTTTGCATTGCCAGTGTTTGGGTGGAGATGTTCTTTCCACAATTTCACATTCATCCTTATTCACATATCAAACTGTGCTGCACTCACCATGTCAGAACACATCAGGACATTGATCCTTTTCCACACTGCAACGACGTGTCTCAAACCTGCTCAGCTCCCAGCAATCTCCATCCGGACTGTCTGTATCGAGAGGATAATCTCCTCCCATCCTAAGGGAGCAGGACCTCCCTCCCAGCCCGAGCAGCTGGGAGGAGTCCCTCCAGGGAGGAATTAGTGATTGTGGAGAAACCAATTATCTGCTTTCTGTTATTTCAGCCCTTCATTCAGTAAGCAGAGCTCCCTCGCTGCTCCCGCCGGAGCTGCTTTGTTTGAAAGTTCTGCTGGCTGACTTTGAAGATAGTGCCAGCGTTGCCTGAACCGGGACTGCCGCCTGCCCATGCGACCTGACTGGAGACCTTCCCCTGCCTGCCACCTTGTCCACCTCTGACAATATGACCTTCATAACCCTGTCTATCCTGCCCACACAGACACACCACCCATTTCCAATCCCCATGTTGAATCTTCAGAGATTTTGGTAAAATCTCAGCCATTATCTTCAACCTCACCACAAACTGCATTCTCAAACCACTGACCATCCCTTGTCTGTCCCGAGCCACTCCGAGTAAAGACATGGGCATCTTGTGATTTTGTCTTCTGCCATCATCACTTTGTCATTTAATCTCTCCTGTAATTCCAGTTTGTCCTTTCTTTGTTATTTCCCGAGCCACCCACCGCTGTCACTTCAAACCACTTCAAATTCACTGCCATTTCCCAGTTCCAATGAAAGCACAAAAGTTAACCCTGTTTCTCTCTTCACAGGCATTTGCCTAACCTGCTGAGCATTTCCAGTATATTCTATTTATATTTCATTTTAAGCATTAGAGTATTTCCTCATTCTATAGAAATGCAAGTTGTGTTTTTCGAATGTCTCACGATCCGTTATTATTGTTATTAACAGTATTATTTAAAACGCTGGGGATTTATCCAGATTCCTGTTATTTTTATCTCCCTGATCCCCTGGCTGGCTAATAATGCTCTCACAAAATCTTCTGCTGAAGAACTCACCTCCGCTCTCTGCACAAAACTGGCACTAAGGGAACTGTACCTGGGATCAAACTTTTTCACAGACAAATCTGTCCCTGTTCTCCACCACCTCATACTGACATGTAGGAGTCTGGAGTCGATCTGGTGAGTGATTGTGTTGAATTTTAGCGTGATAATTAAAATATAAATGGGATTTTAAAATAGAAATTGTCATGAATCTTCCAAGCAGCGGCAGTGATAAGCAGATTGGCGCTATGTGGGAAAATTCTCCTAACCAGAAACTGCTGCATATTTCTCCAACAATCTGCAGGACAGTCACCCTGGGGAGCTCCAGCAGAGCGGAGTCACGGAAGACAGAGTACACAATGTATTAATAGCACAGTCATCCCAGCGAGCTCCATCACAGCAGAGTACTGTTAGGGAAGAGAGAGCACACACCTTATTTAGAGCACACTAACCCTGGGTAGCTTCATCACGATGTGGAGATGCCGGCGTTGGAATGGGGTGAACACAGTAAGAGTTTTAACAACAACAGGTTAAAGTCCAACAGGTTTATTTGGTAGCAAACACCATTAGCTTTCGGAGCGCTGCTTCTTCGTCAGATGGAGTGGAAATGTCCACTCCATCTGACGAAGGAGCAGCGCTCCGAACGCTAATGGTGTTTGCTACCAAATAAACCTGTTGGACTTTAACCTGGTGTTGTTAAAACTCTTACTAGTTTCATCACGGCAGAGTAGAGTCGGGGAATATAAAGCACACAGCCTATTGACAGCACAGTGACCGCAGGGAGCTCCATCAGAGCACAGTCAGGGAACAGAGATTAAACACCCTATTTACAGCACACTGACACCGGGTCCCTCCATCACGGCAGAGTAGAGTCGGGAAATATAAAGCAAACACACTATTTACAGCACAGTGACCCCGGGGAGCTCCATCAGAGCAGAGTACAGTCGGGGAAGCGAGAGCACACCCTAGTTTAGGTGTTTTTTTTTAAAAGGGGCAACACGGACAAGTTGGGCCGAAGACCCTGTGCCCATGCTGTAAACCGCTATCACTCTATCTCTGACTGCGAGTCGGAGAAGAGAGAGCACACACCCTATTTCCAGCTCAGTGACCCCAGGGAGCTCCATCAGAGCAGAGTAGAGTCGGGGAAGCGAGAACATACACTCTACTTATAGCACAGTGACCACGGGGTGCTCCATCAGAGCAGAGTAGAATTGGGGGAGAGCGAGAACATGCCCTATTTACAGTACAGTGACCCCGGGGATATCCATCAGAATTGAGTCGGGAAGAGAGAGCGCACATCCTATTTACAACATGGTGATCCTGGGGAGCTCCAAAAGTGGTAGTTGATTGGGGGAATGAATGGATTGGTTTGTCACTGGATGAATGATTAGTCAGGAAGGTGGGGAGAGGTTGGAGGATTAGTTTTCAGTTTCGGGAGGGTGGCCGAGTTGTATTGTTTTGGGTTCGAGGGTTAATCGGGACTTTGGATGGTGGTTGGGAGATGATAATGTTGTTGGGGTCTAATCAGATGTGGTTGGATGATGGGGATTGGGATTGGTTAATAGATTTGGAGAGGGTAGTGGGTGGGTTTGACTCTGGGGTAATGAGTTGAAGTCAAAGTCTTCATGAAGAATGTATTCAATAGGTGGCTAGAAAAGGCACCTTGGGCGAATGGTAAAACATGTTATGGGGAGAAAGCAGGATTAGGCTGTTGAGTTGGAGGATCAGCCATGATTGTGACGAATGGTGGTGCAGGCTCGAAGGGTCACATAGCCTCCACCTGCTCCAAGCTTCTATGTTTCTATGTCAGGTCAGGAGAAGTTGGACAGGGTGAGGTCAAGTTGGGAGATTTAGTCAATTTGTTTAAGGGCTTGTGGGGCGGTAGTCGTGCTGCAGGGTAGCTTGGGATGAGTTGCGTGGCGTGCGTCTAGTCAGGTTGTGGGAGGTGTAGTATGCGGATCAGTGGGGGACTTGGTTATGCTGTTCAGGTATTAGCCCAGGTGGTGAGCTGCCTAACATTACGGGAAGAACTATCCAGGTACGTTTTATGAATCTGTCCCAAGTAGCTGACACCTCCTGCAGCAGGGGAATTTCCCAATAGAAGGTACAACTTCTGGGACAATTCCCACATGAATCAGTGCGTCAGGACATCCACAGGGTCCCGATGCTCATCTTCAGATGAACGTCTGGTCTCTGGGGATCCAGTCATCGGAAGATGTGTCCCATCAACTGCAGTCTCCTGTTATTGATTCTGTTGCTTAACCTATTTATTTCCTGTTTCATCTTTAATCTGTTTCAGGTTGTTTGATAATCTGTTCAGTCTAAATGGGGAAAGACAGCTGAAGTCGCTGCAGGGCTTCAGACTGGAACTGACAGTGTTCGTGTGAAAATTTTAATCTATAAACATTGCTGCTCCACCGGTTACGGTGAAATCCGGAATTGTGAAGATCTTCAACAGCCTCTACCTAATCCTTCATTCCTCCCCCTCTCCCTCCCTATTCAATTATCCCCTCCAAACAGGCTGTGATTTTCCTGCTTACCTGGTTTGGTTGAGATTCCCAGCTGGAAAACTGTTGCAGTTTTATTCTCCACATTAAACGAAAGATTGCTGCAAACCATTGTTGAAGCAGTAATGTGCTGTCAGTGTTCTCAGCCTCCTTTCAAAAGGGAGCAGTAAATATAATTCTCCAGAGAGAGTGTGTGCATGTGAGCGTGCGTGCGTCCGCCCGTCACAGTATCCAGCCGAGGGACGATTGGTCGATCTTGCATGAATTCCCTGTCTGTCTCTGTGAATGAATTAAAGGCTCCACCAACCTCCCCTCAGAGCCAAGTTTGATGATATCTGGCAGGAGCTTTCAAAAGTTTATTGGGGGAGTCTGTGGGAAGGCAAAAGGACATCTGTTAAGTCGGAGGCTTTCAAAAGTGTGTGAACCCGGGTTCAGGGTCGGCACTTTTCTCTTAGAGTGAAGGGCAAGACTAGAAGAAGTAGGGAACCCTGGATGACTCGGGATATTGAGGGCCTGGTCAAGAAGAAGAAGGAGGCACATGTCATGCATAGGCAGCTGGGATCAATTGAATCCCTTGAAGAGTATAAGGGGTGTAAAAGTGGAGTTAAGATAGAAATCAGGGCGGCAAAAAGGGAACATGAGATTGTTTTGGTAGATAAGACAAAAGAGAATCATACGCACTTCCACAAATACATAAAGGTCAAAAGAGTAACTGGGGAGAGAGTAGGGCCTCTTAAGGGTCAACAATGTCATCTATGTGTGGACCGACAAGAGATGGGTGAAATCCTAAATTAATATTTCTCATCAATATTTACTGTTGTGAAAAGCATGAATGTCAGGGAACTTGGGGAAATAAATAGTGATGCCTTGAGCAGTGCACGTATTACAGAGAAGAACGTGCTGGATGTCTTAAAGCATATCAAGGTAGATAGGTCCCCAGGACCTGATGAAGTGTATCACAGGACACTGTGGGAGGCTAGGGAGAAAATTGCGGGTCCTCTATCTGAAAATCATCGATAGCCACAGGTGAGGTGCCTGAAGATTGGAGGGTGGCAAATGTTGTTCCCCTTTTTTAAAAAGGGCTGCAGGGAAAAGCTTGGGAACTACAGGCCGGTGTGCCTCACATCTGTGGTGAGTAAGTTGATGGAAAGCGTTTTGAGGGACAGGTTCTACAGACATTTAGAGATGGATGGACTCATTGGGAACAGTCAGCATGGCTTTGTGAGTGGAAAATCATGTGTCACAAATTTAATTGAGTTTTTTGAAGATGTAAGCATGAAGCTAGATGATACAGTTGATGTTGTCTACATGGACTTTAGCAAGGCCTTTGACAAGGTGTGGCAAGGTACGTTATTGCATCAGGTTAAATCTCACGGGATCCAGGATGAGTTCGCGAAATGGATACAACATTGGTTGGATGACAGAAGCCAGAGAGTGGTTGTAGAAGGTTGGTTTCCAAACTGGAGGCCTCTGAACAGCGGTCTGTCTCCGGGATCGGTGCTAGATCCACTGTTACTTGTCATTTATATAAATGATTTGGATGAGAATATAGGAGGCATGGTTAGTAAGTTTGCAGATGACACCAAGATTGGTGGCTTAGTGGACAGTGAAGAAGGTTTTCCCGGAATGCAAGGGGATCTTGACTAATTTGGCCAGTGGGCTGACGAATGGCAGATCGAGTTTAATTTAGACAATTGCGAGGTGATGCATTTTGGTAGATTGGACCAGGACTTGCTCGGTTAATGGCAGAGCACTGGGGAGAGTTGCAGAACAAAGAGATGGATGGGTACTGGTTCAAAGCTCCTTGAAAGTGGAGTCACAGGTGGACAGAGTGGTGAAGAAGGCATTCAGCATGCTTGCTTTCATTGGTCAGAACATTTAATACGGGAGTTGGGACGTCTTGTTGAACTTGTACAGACATTGTTAAGGCCACACTTGGAATACTGTGTATAGTTCTGGTCACCCTAATATAGAAAGGATGTTATTAAACTGAAAAGAGTGCAGAAGAGATTTACGAGGATGCTACCGGGACTTGTTGGTTTGAATTATAAGGAGCGGCTGGATAGACTGGACTTTTTTCTCTGGAGCGTAGGAGGCTGAGGGATAATATTATAGAGGTATATAAATTAATGAGGGGCATAGAGCAACTAAATAGTCAATATATTTTCCCAAAGGTAGGGGAGTGTAAAACTAGAGGGTATCAGTTGTAGGTGAGAAGAGAGATGAAAAAAGGTCCAGAGGGGCAATATTTTCACAGAAGGTGGCGAATGTCTGGGACAAGCTGCCAGAGGTAGTAATAGAGGCGGGTACAATTCTGTCTTTTAAAAAGCGTTTGGACAGTTACATGGGTAAGGTGAGCACAGAGAGAAATGGGCCAAATGCAGGCAATTGGGACTCGCTTAGGGGATATTTTTTAAAAAGGGACAAGTTGGGCCGAAGTGCCTGTTTCCATGCTGTAAACCTCTATGACTATGATTCTATGACCTTTCGCATTATCGTTTGATAAGACTGATACAATGCCACTATTTGCTGCTGGCTCCCAGCTACTACAGGCACTGCTCTTTGTGAGCCTCAGACAAGTTCTGAAACTCGCATGTTTGCATTTGGGAACCAGTTACTGAAGTGTGACTATTGAACAATATTGTCAGGGATTTAAGTTTGCAGCAGAAACCTCGGCTGGTGAATTAACCCTCTTATCACCAGACATGTACATGAACTCTGTTCCCTCATTCCCCAAGGGAGATATTGTCTGGAGATTGCAGTTGGGAAGGATCTCAGCCTGTAATGTATACATTTGGTGCCGTTATTGGACAGTAATCCCATTCAGAATGGGAGTGGGTAAACTGTGCTGCATTCTGTAATTCCTGTGTCAGATATTCAGTGTTTAAACTTACACGGTGACACAGTGGTTAGCACTGCTGCCTCACAGCGCCAGGGATTTCACTTCTGGATTGGGTCACTGTCTGTTTGGAGTCTGCATGTTCTTACTGTGTATGCGTGTGCTTCTGGCGGGTGCTTTGGTTTCCTCGCACACTCCAAAGATGCGTGGGTTATGTGGATTGACCATGCTAAATTGCTCCTTCGTGTCAAGGGGACTAGCTGGGATAATATGCATGAAGTTATGGGGATAGGACTTCGGTGGGACTATGGTTGGCGCAGACTCGATCGCCGAATGGCGGCCTCCTACACTGTAGGATTCTGCAATACACTGGATCTTGCGAAGGGCTTTTTAATGTTTCCAAGATAATTGTCTCAATCTCACAGACTGATGCTTTCAACGTTGAAAACACAAACATTTTAACAGAATTACCGCCTTTATTCACATGTTGTCTGCTCTCGATCAAAAAATAAGTTCGATACAAACTATTCCCATTTTGCATCTTTTGCTCGACAATTCCACAGGTTTTGGTGATGCAGAGAACAGCTCAGTTGGAATCCAAATGCTCTCACTTCACTCTCTCTCTCTTCCCCCCAATACCGCCCATTTACCCTGCCAGTTATCAATCTCAACAAAGTTCCCACATATTTATCAGGGACAGTTTCAGTGTTGACTCTGGTGAAGCGGGGTGACAATTCCTTAGCATACAACACAAACTCACACAGTAAATGTGACTTCAATTGTTTCTGGAACTGTTAAAATCCCGAATGCACAGGGTGGAAAACACGATTCCAATCCAAAGATGGAATGTGTTTCTGCTTTATAATCTCAATCTCACATAGGCGCTAACATTCCCACACACAATCACAAGCATAATCTCTCACACACACTCACACAGAGACATAATCATGGACACAGTCGCAAACAGACGTACAGATACACAACTACACACATATATACATCTGAACATCCCATACACATTCGTCCAGACGCACACACAGACACTAACTGACACCCACATACTCACTGACACACTAACAAACTAACACACATGCTCAGAGGCACGGAGAAACACTCTCACAAACACTCACATACTAAGCCATACACTTCACGCACTGACGCACGGACAGAAACATAGAGAGAAACACAGAATGTCACTTAAATACACATAACACGCAGCCATACACCCACAGAAACATGCATGAAAATCCAGAACAAGCAACAAACACATGGACTACAGTGGTTAATGAATTCTCAGCACCCCTTGGCCAAATGAAATTTAAGTTGGACAACAAGTTATAACGTTTCCTCTGCGACCGACATCCCCAGAACGAAAGCAAAAAAGGAACACAGGCACAGCATTACACAAGATCAGAGCCTCGCAAATGCAGTTTCCTCTTTCCTTGTTCCTTACATCTCGCTGAGCAGAGGTACCGGCCCTTCGGCCCTCGATGTTGCACCGAACAGGGAAACCAATCTAAAGCCCATCGAACATACACTATTCCAATGTCATCCATATGTTTATCCAATAACCATTTGAATGCTCTTAATGTTGACGGGTCCACTACTGCTGCAGGCAGGGCATTCCACGCCCTTACTACTCTCTGAGTAAAGAACCTACCTCTAACATCTGTCCTATATATCTCACTCCTCAATTTAAAGCGATGACCCCTAGTGTTAGCCATCACCATCCGAGGAAAAAGGCTCTCACTATCCACCCTATCTAATCCTCTGATCATCTTGTATGCCTCTATCAATTCACCTCTTAACCTTCTTCTCTCTAACGAAAACAACCTCAAGCCCCTCAGCCTTTCCTCATACGATTTTGCCACCATACCAGGCAACATCCTGGTAAATCTCCTCTGCACCCTTTCCAACACTTCCACTTCCTTCCTGTAATACGGCGACCAGAACTGTACGCAATACTCCAAATGCGGCCGCACAAGAGTTTTGTACAGTTGCAGCATGACCTCCTGGCTCCGAAATTCAATCCCTCTACCAATAAAAGCTAACACACCGTACGCTTTCTTAACAACCCTATCAACCTGGGTGCCAACTTTCAGGGATCTATGCACATGGACACCCAAATCCCTCTGTTCATCCGCACTACCAAGTATCTCACCATGAGCCCTGTACTCTGTATTCCTGTTACTCCTTCCAAAGGGAATCACTTCGCACTTTTCCGCATTAAATTCCATTTGCCACCTCTCAGCCCAGCTCTGCAGCTTATCTATGTCCCTCTGTAACCTGCCACTTCCCTCCGCACTGTCTACAACTCCACCGACTTTAGTGTCATCCGCAAATTTACTAACCCATCCTTCTATGCCCTCATCCAGGTCGTTAGTTCATGGGCCTGGGCCCACATGCATCTATAATTGTTTGACCTCCCGAAATGCGTCATCGCACACTTCTGTACGTCAAAATCGATCTGCCACTTTACTGCTTACTGCACCAACCCATCGTTATCGTTTTCACTATAATATTTCTTTAAACGTACGTCACACATTACCATCCAAATTGTTCACCTAAAACAAAAATAACAAGCGTCCCAACACCAATCCCTGAGAAACCACTTGAAAGAACTTTCCAATCTCAATGCATCCATCGAGCTCTTTTGTTTCCTGTTACTGAACCAATGTTTGATCCACTTTACCACATTATCCTGTATCCCGTGGACCTTTATTTTGTTTACCAGTCTGCCATGTGGCACCTTGTCAAGCGCCTTGTTAAAATCCATGCACATAACATCCACTGCACGACCCTCATCCACCCTTCCTGTCACTTCGTCAAATAATTTATTCAACTTTCTGAGGCAAGACCTTCCTTTCCCCAATGTTTGCTGACCATTACTGGCTTGTCCATGTCTTTGTACGTGACGTTTACTCCTAACTTTCAGACTTGATTCTACAAATTTGCCTCCCACTTATATAAATCTAACTGAATGATAATTGGCTGGCATTTCCTTTAATCCGTCATTCAAAAATGGAACTGTTTGCATTCCTATAGTTCTCCTTTACCTCAGTTTCATCTAGTGTGGTTTGGAAAATCAACTTCAGAGCATGTTCTGACCCCTCCCTGACGTCCTTCAGCAGCCTTGGAAATTGATTTTTTTTTAACGTCACAGAATATGTGCAATTTTCGATCGCTGGGGCAGTGCTAACTAATAAATTATACACAGACTCACTGTCACTATACAGTTTGATTACATTCTACTTCCTTGTTTTGATGCTTATGCTTTATTTTAATTCACAGTTAACATCCTTTCCCCGAGACAATATCACGATCGTGATATTGTCTCGGGGAATATGTGGTCTTTCCAGTTCAACCACACGCTACCTGGTGGCCATGGCAATGGCAGATCTACTGGTAGTTATCCTGGACCTGATTTTAAGGCAGAGTCCCATTGCATATGAATTATCAATTGTGCGGTCCATTACAGTCTGGAACATTTACGCTGTTCTGCTTTATGTGGTTAATGACTGCACTGTCTGGTTCCCCATCACTTTCACCCTTGATCGAATTATGTCAATCTCCAGTCAAAAGCTGAAACGTAAATATTGCACCAAGAAACGGCAGCCTTTGCGCTGGGAACAGTGTCGGTTTTGTGCACGATAAAGGACAGCACTTGGCATTTTATGTTGACCAATTGGTACTGGTTGAACAACAGCCCTTGGTTTTGTTTCATGAGTGTCTTTGTTAAGGTCTCCCGAGTGTGGGGAGCTATCGAAATATTCCATAATATTGTCACGCCAGGGATCCCATTTGTTCTGATTCTACTATTCAATCTTTTAACCATCAGGCAAATTATAGTCAAAAGCAGAGCTCGCAGGAGTCTCCGGGTTCAGGTTAATGTGGAGAATCGCAAGGACCAAGAAATGGAAATTCAAAGGAAATCCATTGATTTATTACTTACTATATCGGGGAATTTCATCATCTTATGGTCAGTATTCATGCTGTACTCAATATGGTGGAGATTTTTAAATCCTGATTATTATCTTGCTGATATTCCCTTTTCCCTACTGGAAATAGGATTCATGCGGCAGCTACTTAATTGCTGCACAAACACTTGTATTCATGCCATCACGCAGACAAATTTCAGACATCAGTTGAAAAGTGTAGCAAAGGTTCCCCTTTCGAAAATAGTACACTATTAAACGCTGTGTATATAATAATAAATCAGAAGAATATTGTTATCCAAATTCATAGGAAATGTCTTTCAGTTCCGGACGTGCTGATGATTCCCTCTGATCTGTGACAAGAATGGACAGAATACCGTTTGCTCATAATCCATCCAGGGTTCCTACGATATTGACACAAAGAGGCACAGGTTGACAAGAATACCGAAGATTAACCTGCACACAGCAATTTAGAGAACATAAAGATAAAGTGGAGAAACTGCGCAGAGGGAGGCATGAAAGGAACCCAGAGATACAGAAATACTTTATTGTTCATTCAACTTGTGCATTCCCTGTTATCCATGTATTTGATGGGAACATTTTCGTGAAAATTATATTATTTCTGAACCTTCTGTTGAATCTGCCCTGCGTGCTTTGAATGATGGATGACATCTTGATATTCACAATTGCAACTCGTGAGTTATGCCAACACTGGCAGCGTTCTGTGGATGTATGTCCAAACTGTTTTAGTACATGCTCTCGCTGCCTGTTTTAGCTGGAAAATTGTGCGACACGTGTGACTCTAAAATTAAATGGATCTATGTCTTGGAAATCACATCATGGTTTTTCATGGAATTTTCAGCCAGTTTATGACAGAACAGAGGATTCTTTGTAGGTGAGGCAGGATTAACCTTCCTGCATATATAGCCATCTATTCCATTACGATGAACGATAAACGGGTGGAGATGGTGTTTAACCTGTTTCTAACATGTGCTTAACATGCGCTTTGTATCTTGGACAGTGGAGAGTGAAATGCACTCCGTGGCTAACCTGTATAGTTTATTATCGGGCCTGTTTAATTACACAATGTTGATGCAGTTGTACTGACGAACCTTACCTGACATGACAGATTCGGAAGGAAAAGTAATGATGGAGTTCAATTCTGATTATCACATCCACTTTGCAGGCACTCGGAAATGTTGTATAGACAGGAATGAGGGTGACCTACTCCAGATCAATCCAGCTTCGTCCACATCCTGAATGTTGCTGTTTCAAAAGAGAACTAGAGTTAAAGCAACGTCAGAATGCCTAATAGTGAGATTGCCTCATAAATGGAAGGGTGCTTCTCGATATAATGATGAGTGAAATATTGATGAAATGCACAAGGGCAACACACACTCTCGAACAAAATAGCATGCAACAGTGTTGCGCGACAAAGCACAGGCACGTACTGACCACAGCGACACATATAAGAGCTACACTCCCAATATGAGAGCCAGGCACGTCTCACAACTACACATAAGATAGGTGCAAATCTACACTCACAAATGTACCACCAAAAGCAATTCAACTTAGAACATAGAACATTACAACGCAGTACAGGGCCTTCGGCCCACGATGTTGCACCGACCAGTGAAACCAATCTGAAGCCCATCGAACCGACACTATTCCAATATCATCCATATGTTTATCCAATGACCATTTAAATGCCCTTAATGTTGGCGAGTCCACTACTGCTGCAGGCAGGGCATTCCACGCCCTTACAACTTTCTGAGAAAATAACCTACCTCTAACATCTGTCCTATAGCTCTCACTCCTCAATTTAAAGCGATGACCCCTAGTGTTAGCCATCACCATCCGAGGAAAAAGGCTCTCACTATCCACCCTATCTAATCCTCTGATCATCTTGTATGCCTCTATTAAGGCACCTCCTAACCTTCTTCTGTCGAACGAAAACGAACTCAGGTCCCTCAGCCGTTCCTCATAAGTCCTTCCCACCACACCAGGCAGCATCAATTTAAATCTTCTCTGCACCCTTTCCAATGATTCTACATCCTTCCTATAAGGCGGCGACCAGAATTGTACGCAATACTCCAAGTGCGGCCGCAGCAGAGTTTTGTACAGCTGCAACATGACCTCCTGGCTCCGAAACTCAATCCCTCTACCAATAAAAGCTAACACTCCGTACGCCTTCTTAACAACCCTATCAATCTGGGTGCCAACTTTCAGGGATCTATGCACATGGACACCGAGATCTCTCTGTTCATCCACACTACCAAGTATCTTACCATTAGCCCAGTACTCTGTAATCCTGTTATTCCTTCCAAAGTGAATCACCTCACACTTTTCCGCATTGAACTCCATTTGCCACCACTCAGCCCAGCACTGCAGCTTATCTATGTCCCTCTGTAACCTGCAACAACCTTCTGCACTATCCACAACTCCACCAAATTTTGTGTCATCCGCAAATATAAATATACTAACCCATCCTTCTACGCACTCATCCAGGTCATTGATAAAAAATGACAAACAGCAGTGGCCCCAAAACAGATCCTTGCGGTACACCACTAGTAACTTAACTCCAGGATGAACATTTCCCATCAACCAGCACCCTCTGTCTTCTTATAGCTCGCCAAATTCGGGTCCAAACCGCTAAATCACCCTCAATCCCATGCCAACGTATGTTCTGCAATAGCTTATCGTGGGGAACCTTGTCAAATGCTTTACTG